>NC_142537.1:8467500-9667500 GCF_056151865.1 Erythranthe guttata
AAAATAGAGAAAGTCCCCAAGAAACCGAACGACATCGAGCTCAACATTCGGAAGCCAATAGCCGATTTTGCGGCCTCACATTTCAAGGAGGCGGTCCACGACAAGGAACCGATTGGCGACCGTCGAGCATAAGGTCAACACGGTGGAGGCACTCTAAAGATCTTCGTGAAAAAAGCTACAAGCCATCGTACGGCACTTGGGATGTGGGACGCCCGATTGTGTGGAGCCGGGACCTTTATCGGCACCGATTCCTGAGCCCGTGTCTGTGCTTTCAGACGACGAGGAGCATGAGAGAGATAGGAAAAAGCGTCCCGATCATATCGACTCCGACTTGTCAGGTGTTTTCTATCCTTAAACTTTGTTCTAATTTCGTTGAGGGCAACGAAAATTTTAAGTTTGGGGGTGGAAAAAAATTATTTGTGCTAATTTGATTTAGTTTGCATGCTTTAGTATTTATTTTATTTTAGATTTGTTTTATTTCTTTTTATAAAAATAAAAATAAATTGCTTGAGTCGGATGCATAGGTGAGTTATGATGATGAAAGTGATGATGAGATTGCTAGTTTTGTGGTGATAAGGACTTGATGTTTGTTTAGCTTTCATTGCTAGGAATCACACTTTATGCATTGCTTTTGTTGAACGTTTTGTATTTTAAATTTGGAATTAATTTATGTTAGATCATGCTATGTTCGGTTTTAGAGCTCGTTTTAGGAAATTTACGATACGACGTATTGAGTAGTGAGTGATTTGGGCCTTCTTTGAACCGTTTGAGCCTTTCAACCCAACATTTTATCAAAATTATCCGTACAACCCTTATTTGAGCCTTGGAGAAATGGTGTTCTTTCTTTTAGCCATTACATGATAAGGTAGAATAGACGGAGATACTTGAAACATTAACCCTTATAATTGGTTGAAAAAAAATTAAAAGTCCTTCTTCCTCTTCGAAAACCATAAACCAACAAGAAGAAGAAGAGACTACAACGGAGAAAACAGGCTAGTTGTTGAATTATTTTTCAAAGCTCGATCCATTCTCTTAAGAGCAAAAGTAATCAACTTTTGTAATCTTGAGAATCCAGTTTATTAAGTCCTTAGAGGTGAATTCATCGTTTCAAACACCTATCTTTTAAATTTTGGCGTAATCACCTCAATTCAAGAAGCATAGCCACTTATACCCCATATTTCCTACCTTGAACCAAAAAGCCTAACAATTGAAAGGCAAAAAGCCCAAATAATCCCAATAGCTTAATATTCGGTATTAGTAGAGTAGAAGAATTTGGTGATTATTTAGAGTTAAACATATGTATGTAAGTATAATTTCTTCTATTATTAATTTACAAATATTAGATGCTTGAAGCAATTGCATGATTTGTGGTTTTTGGCAATGGTAAGTGACTAAGTGTTTTTGAATTACGGCTTGCGAATGTTTAAGAATTTTCACTATAATTACAAGTTCTGAAAACGTGAAGTTAGTCATTAATCTATGTGATGAGATGCAGTAGTTGAGTTGTTTACTTATAATTAGTTTTTGCTTGAGGACAAGCAAAAGTTCAAGTTTGGGGTTGTGTTAAGTGTATATTTTTACACTTAATCATATCTTTTAATTGGAGCTTTTGGTATATTTTATTTATAATTGGTGCTTAAAGTTTTGATTTATTGTGTTATAGGCACAAATTGATGAATTGAATAAATTGGGGTCAAAACTACAATTTAGAAGAAAAGGTGGACAAAATTGGAGAAGTCAAACATCCGAAAAGGAAAGACTGCGCAGTAAAGAAACTTCCAAAAATTACAAGGCAACTGCCTTTTCCCCAATATTTTCCACCTTATAAAAAGGCATCTCAAGCACACAACTAGGAGTCCTCTTTTTACGCAAAATTCGAGAGCAAAGAAGCAATAACGAAGACGAAGACTTTGAAGTTTCAAGCATAGTTTTTATCTTCCATGATTTATTTTTATTTAGCTTTTAATTTAATTATGAGTAGCTAAACTCTTTAATTCTATGATTTATTTTGAACCCTATGTTGGATTTATGAATTATTTTCCATTATTTTATGCAAGTTTTAATTCTAGATTATTTCTTCTACTTGTTTTATCAAGTGCATGAAACTGCCCACTTTATGTGCTTTTCTGTTATTATTAATTGCATGAATCCGAAGATCCGGTTAATAATTAGAACTTGGGTAGAAGAGTCTTTGTAGTATTAACATAGGAATATAGTTAATCTCTTAGGTAGCTATTATTGAGATTTGTGCTTCATGTTGTGTTCTAGATTTAATTGCGTAGGAATACAGTAATTAAATCTGGAGTATTATAATCGTAATACACGCGGAAGCGGGTTATGATTAATTTAGCATCTCAGGTTAGTAATTCGATTTAATAATTTGCATAATTTAAGGAATTGGGGAATAAATAATCACATAGGGGGAAGAATAAAATCCTAGGCTTGTTTTTACTGATAAATCTTCGTTTTTTAATTGCTTTCGTGCTTTTTCTTGTTCATTTTTTTTAAATTACTTTAATTTAATTTAGTTTAATTAATCAACTTTCGACTGTGTGGGGTGGGCTAGGGCATAATTGGTAGAACTTAGCGTCTAGGATTAGATAATTTAATATTCTCTGTAGGATCGATATTCGGACTTAATTGTCTACTATATTACTTGTTCGATCGTCCACTTGCGTGTAGGTAAAACCACCAACGGGCATGAAGGGAAAATAGGGTTACTGAAACCTCCTAGCAAGACAAAACCGATGGGGCAGCAACAAACTATTCGCATCCTTTGACTAGGTAAAACCACTGTTGGTACATTTGCTCCCTTTCAGGCGGACAACGGACTAAACCCTAATCACGGGGTTCAAGACGATTTCAATCCTAACCGACAAGTTGAAGATGCTCTAGACACAACACGTCCATAGATGAGACGCAACAGACCCACACTTCCACTACTGATAATGGTATCATATTGAAGCCATCCATGCAGACCCACTACCACGAAGCGGAACAAAGTGTAGAAAAATCATCACTAAATCCGACAGCCAATAACAAAGTGAGAGATGATCCAATTGCAGTCGAAAATCAGTTTGATGCATTACATTTGGTTGGTGATGAGAATTTGGCTCTTACAATTTACCATTTCTACCGGGAAAAATATGACGAGACAGGTTTATCCATGTCTCCGAAATCGGACAGTGAAGGCCATGTGAGAACACCGTGAACTAAATTTGTAAACCCTAATAGTAGGTATTTTGTCCCACCTACCGATCGAGTAGCCAGATCTCTGGCAAAGTTCTCCAACAATCCCCAAGTTTAATCACGTCGTGTTTGATTTGGAATGCGGTTAGTCCACAATCTAAAAGTGATCATATAAAAACCTTCATTTATCAACAACGGGTCAATTTATTGGTGATATTATAACCTAAACTTCCCACGGCTAGGCTGCAAAATTTCGCCTGGAAATTAGGTTTTCCCTCATACTTACACGTTGAGGATAAGAACCAATACATTTGGATACTATGGAAAACCGAGATAGATGTTCAATGTTTGAATATTTTTGAACAAGCTATCACAGTTTCTATAACCATCCGTACTAAAACCGCCCTTCACAGCTGCCTCATTTGTGCATGCTAGTTGTTCTAACCATTCACGGAAGGATCTTTGGGCTGACCTCTCTGCTATGAATGATCTCTGGTTTCTGGGTGGGGATTTTAATGCAATTTTAGATGTGTCGGAAAAGAAAGGAGGCTTGACTAACGTTACGAAACTCCATGATTTCCAGAATTTTGTTATTCAATCAGGTCTTCTAGATGCAGGGTTTGTAGGAAACCCATTTACTTGGAGCAACAATAGACATGGTACTAACCGGGTCTGGTGCTGATTGGACAGAGTGTTGGTGAACTCTGAATTCCAACTCCAATTTCCAACTTTGAAGGTGGTTCACCTTGACCGCTCTCTATTTGACCATGCTCCATTGTGCATTTATTTCAAATGGCCCCAAGCTTCAGCCTATAAGAGTTTTATGTTTCAACGCATGTGGATTAACCACCACTCTTTTCACGACATGGTTAGGCAAGCGTGGGATATTCCAGTGCATGGCTCACCGTTTTACATCTTCCACCAGAAACTCTCTAATGTGGGAAGAACACTCAAGAAATGGAACTGGAAAACATTTGGAGACATTCATAAGAATATCCGTGAATTCCAGACTCGTATTCAAGGGTTTGAGGATAATCTTCAGCAAAATTGGAGCGACTTGGTGATCGGAATACGTCCCTTTTCCACGCGAGCATTAAAGATCGGCGAAAACGATCTCGTATCCAAGTTGCTCGTCAAGATGGCTCGCTTACTACACATCCTCAAGATATTGGTTCCATTGCTGGAAATTTTTTTGCCAACTTGTTTTTAGCCTCAGATTACTATATGGATGAGGAAATTTTTCACGGAGTGCCTACTTTGGTTAATGATGACCTTAATGTTGATTTGTGCCGAATTCCGAGTATGGACGAAATCTATGATGTCGTCAAAGGTTTGAATCCATCGAGCTCTCCAGGCAATGACGGATTTACAGGCCACTATTATGTAGCCTGTTTGGATTAAGCACTACTTAAATAACTTTATTGGCGACTTCTTTTGTGGAGGTTATATTCTTAAGGAGATTAATACAACCATCCAGGTCTTGCTACCAAAAATCAAAAGTTCTTGGAATATTGCCGATTACCGTCCCATTAGTTTATGTAACTTCTCTGGAAAAATTGTCTCCAAAATTCTCTCTACGAGGTTCTGGAAAATTTTACCTATTCTAATTTTGAATGAGCAGGCGGGATTTGTTCACGGTAGGCAAATCACCTCTCGTATTTTTTTGGCCCATGAGTTGATCCGCGACATCAATAGAAAATGTAAAGGAGGGAATGTTGTGTTTAAATTGGATATGGACAAAGCATATGACCGATTGGAATGGCGGTTTCTCTTACAAGCCATGCGCTCTTTTGGTTTTTCACATGCAGTGTGTGACCTTATCTATCAGAATATTTGTGGTATCTGGTACTCGTTTTGCGTCAATGGAACTGTTGTGGGTAATTTTAAATCGACTGAAGGTGTCCGCCAAGGAGATCCGCTATCTCCGCTCCTATTTATCCTGATGCATCAAATGCTAAAGATCAATATCACCAAGAATATTTTGAATATTTCAGAAAATATAAAAAAATTTAATTTTTGAAAAAACTCGTTTTTCTGCTGTTTTTCCCCAGCTGACCGAACCGGTCCGGTCGGACCGGTCCGACCGGTCCGGTCAGCACAAACAAAAAAAAAAAAAAAAAATTATTTTGATTTTCTGAGAATTAATATTAAAATTAATTGATTTGTAATTTTTGAAATTATTTATCAATTAAACCCAATTAGATAATTGATCCATTAATTTAATTTGAATTCAAAGAATAGTGTTGGATTAATTATTTAATTTAATCGTTAAATTAGTTTAATTAATGGAACACAAATTAGATGGCAAACAATTAATGGACTTCATTCTTATTTGAATGATTTATGAATGAAAGAAGTCCGTTAATTATATTTGCAATTAATCGTATTTATTAATTAATTCATGAGATGAATAATTGTGATTAAGTACGATGATGATCGTATGTCTCTCTTAGGATCAATATGCGTTTCCACATACCTAGAGAACATAGTTGTAGGAATCACAAACGATCATAACCTAAAACTTCCGATGAGCTAATAAGATTTAAAAAAATAAAATCCCTCATTCTTAACCAAGAATAATTATCAAGCTATAAAGAAAAACCAAATTGTTGAATTTTTCTTTCCTTCTACCAACAATTAAATTATGTGTAGCCTCTCATAATAGTGCAGTAAGCCGTGTTAGCGGGGAGTGCTATTGTGGGATAAGCTGTAATTTAATTGACATTAGATGGAGATACGGTCATAGATAAAATTATGTTGGATTAATGTGGTCGGCTAGATTAACTAGGGATTGCATTAGTTTGATATAGTTGGATCTATGACATCTCATATTGGTAGGCTAGACTTGACACACGAAGATTTTGATATTCGCTAGATTAACTTAGGTCATTATCAAGTGTGAGGTAAATCGATCTTTAGGGTCACATAGTGATGTGATTGATAGTACTCTACCTTTAGGCTTATGTAATCGGGATAGATTAACTACGGGTTACATTAGCGCTATTGGACCTAAAGCCCATTAAAGAAAAATAAGTTTTCTCGATTGTCTGCTAGAGGGTGGTGGAATTCGATAAAATTAGTGGGAGAACAATTAAAATATAAAAGTCCAAAATTTTAATTGTAACGATTATTACGAACTAAACTCTAATTATTGTCTTCTTAAAATTTTCTCATCAACAATGTCCAAACATCCCTTTCCTCTATCCTCGACCAAAACAAACTCACCGGTCCAAACTATTTGGATTGGCTTCGCAATCTGAAACTTGTGCTCCAAGTAGAGGAGACGCAACTGCAAGGCTTACCTCGATCAGAAACGTTCTGAAAAGGGTACGTATTTAGTTGAAGTTAATTTGTCCGTTAAATCTTCTGCTTGGGTATTGGATACTGGTTGTGGCTCAGATCTTTGTAATGATTTGCAGCTCATGACAAGAAGTAGGAAGTTTAATGTGGGTGAGACCTACCTAAGAATGGGCAACGGAGCAAGGGTTGCTGCTGAAGCCATTGGGACAATTTATCTTTCTGTTTTGGATTCTAGTTTTTCCATTGTTTTGAACAATTGTTTATTTGTTGCGTCACTTATTCGAAACCTTATTTCTATTCCTGTTTTGGATAATGAAGGTTTTACTTTTGTTTTTGGAAATTCGATTTGCATTATACAAAAGGATCAAAATGTGATTTGTAAGGGACAACTTATAAACAACTTATATGAACTAAATCCAAATGAAATACCAATTAACGTTATATCAGCAAAACGAAAAGATATAAGTCTTAACCCCGCACAACTTTGGCACGCTCGACTAGGTCACATTTCCTTGAGAAGGATGAACAAGTTTGTTAGTGAAGGAATGTTCTCCTTGAGGACGTTAAATCACTTCAAACTTGTGTATCCTGCCTTAAAGGAAAAATGACCAAGACTCCCTTCAAAGGGAAGATGGAGCGGGCCGAGGGTCTTTTGGATTTGATTCATTCAGACGTGTGTGGTCCACTAAGCGTTAGTGCTAGGGGTGGTTTTAACTACTTCGTTACCTTTACCGATGATTATTCTAGGTATGGTTTCGTATACTTAATGAAGTATAAGTCTGAAACTTTTGAAAAGTTCAAAGATTTTAGACACCAAGTAGAAAACCAACTCGGTAGACGTATTAAGAAACTACGATCTGATCGTGGTGGCGAATACTTAAGTACTGAGTTTATAGACTATCTTAAAGAGAATGGGATTCTGTCTCAATGGACTCCTCCTGGAACTCCTCAACTTAATGGAGTTTCCGAACGTCGGAATCGAACACTGTTAGACATGGTTCGATCTATGATGGGGTTCACCGAGCTACCGGCATACCTGTGGGGTCATGCACTCCTAACTGCCGTGTATTTGCTGAATAGGGTTAATACCAAAGCAGTTAACTCCACACCTTATGGACTTTGGCACTCCAAGAAACCCACGTTTAAACATATTAGGATATGGGGTTGTCCCGCTTACGTGAAGCGGCTAGTGGGAGATAAGTTGGATACAAAATCCGACCTATGCTATTTTGTGGGGTATCCCGAGGATTCCATGGGATACGAATTCTACTATGTTTCCGAGGCAAAGGTGTCCGTCTCGAGAAATGCCGTGTTCCTTGAGAAGGAATTTCTATCGGATAGAAAGGGCAGTGTAGTTGATCTCGAAGAAGTTCGAGAACCACAATCTGAAGTTCAAGCACAACAATCAGATAATGAACCAATTCAACAAACCACTAACATACCTCCTGAACCGTCGCTGCGTAGATCCGAAAGAGTTCGGAGAGCGCCCGATAGGTTATTCCTCGTTGATGAAGTGGACCAAGGATGTGATCCTAGAACTTTCAACGAAGCTGTATCGGATACAGACAAGGGACATTGGCTAAATGCCATGAAATCCGAAATGGACTCTATGTACTCGAACAAGGTATGGACCTTGGTAGATCCACCCGAGGGAATCGTTCCCATAGGCTGCAAGTGGATCTATAAGAAGAAAATTGGAGTAGATGGAAAGGTATCGACCTACAAGGCTAGATTGGTAGCGAAGGGTTATACTCAAAAGCAAGGAGTTGACTATGAGGAAACCTTCTCTCCAGTTGCTATGCTTAAGTCCATTAGGATTTTGCTGGCCATCTCTGCGTGGTATGACTACGAGATATGGCAAATGGATGTGAAGACCACTTTCCTTAATGGGGACATTGAGGAAGAAATTTACATGGCGCAGCCGGAAGGCTTCATATCTTCTGGAGATGAGCAAAAGGTTTGCAAACTCCAGCGATCCATTTATGGATTGAAACAAGCATCCCGTAGTTGGAACAAAAGGTTCGACACAACTATCAAAGAGTTTGAATTTGTGAAAAACCCGGAGGAACCTTGTGTCTACAAGAAGGTTAGTGGGAGTGCAGTGACTTTTCTTGTACTTTATGTTGATGACATACTACTCATTGGGAATGATGTAGGGATGTTGCAGTCGACTAAAGTATGGTTATCCACACGTTTCTCGATGAAGGATTTGGGAGAAGCATCCTACGTATTGGGAATACGGATCTATAGAGATAGATCGAGGAGATTGCTTGGCTTGTCCCAATCCATGTACATAGACACCGTTCTTAAACGGTTTAGCATGGAAGAATCCAAGAAGGGATTCTTGCCAATGTCCCATGGGGTTCGTCTCTCGAAATCCATGCGTCCTCAAACACAAATGGAAATCGAGGAGATGAAAAGGACACCTTATGCATCCGCTATAGGAAGCATAATGTATGGCATGCTGTGTACACGACCTGATATTGCGTATGCTGTGAGCGTCACAAGCAGATATCAGTCCGACCCCGGCCCAGCCCATTGGAAGGCTGTGAAGGACATTCTCAAGTACTTGCGAAGAACTCGAGATTTGTTTTTGGTCTATGGGGATACCGAGTTGAAAATAGAAGGCTTCACGGATTCTAGTTTTCAATCGGACGTGGATGACTCGAAGTCAAACTCGGGGTATATATTCAAGGTCAACGGGGGTGCCGTGTGTTGGAAGAGTTCCAAACAAGGCACGACGGCTGATTCCACAACCGAGGCTGAATATATTGCAGCATCAGATGCTTCAAAGGAAGGGTCATGGATTAGGAAATTCATCCAAGAGTTGGGTGTATTTCCGAACGCTAGCGATCCAGTACGGCTGTACTGCGATAACAACGGAGCCGTAGCACAAGCTAAGGAACCAAGAGCTCATCAGAAGTCGAAGCACGTGTTGAGAAAATACCATGTGATCCGAGAGATCATAGAGAGAGGTGAAGTCAAGCTAGACAGAGTCACCTCGGAGGACAATATTGCAGATCCCTTCACCAAGCCATTGTCAGGATCAGTCCACGAGAAACATCGAGAGTCGATGGGACTTAGATTTATGAGTAGTTGGCTTTAGGTCAAGTGGGAGATTGTTAGAGTAGGTGACCGGCAAGCCAACTTGTGGCTGTGGTCTTTCTCTTTTCTTTGTAATAAAAGAATCGTTTTTCGTTCGTAATAATAAAATATCTTATTTGGCATTCTATATCTGTTATCCCATGCAAGCAGCATAGATATAGTCCTAACGAGTTACTCTATTACTGTGAGTTGATCTAGTAGAATCGTGAGATAACTCAGCAATGTAATGTAACTGTTAAACCTTGTTCCTAGTCGATGGGTTACGCCAATAATGAGGATACCGGCCTTTCCCTTTTGAGACTAGCACTTAGTGTATGTGTACTGCGTCTCATCAGTCCTCGGTGTTGTGACATCGGCATACTTGAGTGGGTGCTCATACTGGATGAGTTCACTGAACTCCCTCGCCCTAGAAATCTATAAGTGGTTCTCATTCATCGAGTAATAGGTTTCTAAGATATAGTTGTACACCATTAGTCCTTAAGACCCAGACATCACCGTGACTTCACTAGAGGACCGATTGTATCGTGACCTGTCCCTGAGTCCCACCGCGGACCGCTCCAAGGGCCAACGTTCGTGCAATCCGAAATCTAGTGTGAAGTCTGTGCATTGTAGTAGGGGATTCGAGCGCTTGAGTAGTCATGGATGTCCTGTGTGTTCTGACGGTTTATAATCCATGGAATCTCTGGCCAGAGTTGATAGTGGGGTGATTAGGGAAATGTGTTTCCCTAAGTCGCACACGAACGGATTTATAATACCTAGAACGTTCGCACGGTTATTGAACTTTATAAGAGGTCTCGGTGAACCAATGCCTCTAGTTCAATCGGGACATGTGCTACGAAGGGATCGTACTGTACGCTAACTATATCATAAGGTTCTTGCAGGCACTTCATTTGTATCTAGGGAATCATGATGCGTAGTTGCTAGACGCCAATCTTGATTCGTTGGGCACCGATTTGATCGGGGATTAGGTAAAATGAGTTTTACTCTAATCGGGACTCTTGGGAGGAGTTCATATAAGAACAATGTGTTGTTCGAATCACAAAGAGTTGTGAGCCCACGGCTAGCATACACCTGAACCATTGAGGGTCACACTTCTCGTGTAATATAGATCCTTGATAACAACAAGCGTAGATTAATGTGTTAATCTTTGAACGATTGGATGTCGATATGATTGAATCCAAGATTCGTAATTGTGGATTGCGAATCGGAATAAACGTAGAGAAAGAGAGAAATGTGGAATTTAGTGAACTTTCTAAATTGGGAAGTTTCCCGATTTAGCAAGTCCACTGAAGTGGAAGTTTCCAATTTTGGAAATTGGAAATTTCGAAGAGGCACTCGTATCGACGAGGACTTTGAGCTCGTCACAAATATAATTTTGTTATAATTTTGTGGACGATCGTTTATTAGAAACGAGGCCGACGAGGGAATGGGCTTAATGCATCAGTGGGTCAAGCCCAATGACTTAAGCCCGCTAGGGTTGAAAACCCTAGGTATAAATAGACCTCAAACAAGAGTTTGAGATCAGATTTTACACACCAAAACCCTAGCCGCTCAGCCCCATTCGGCCGTTGCATCTCCGCCGCGCCACCGCCGACCACCGCCGGGAAACCGCCGGTTTTTCTCCTCTTTCTCCTTCGTTTTATTCGTGTTGTTATCTAACTCGTTTACATCTAGTGCTGTAGTTCGAGTGGGTCGAAAATACGAGGTGAAACCTAATTGGAGAGGAGCTGCTGCCCCGACGAATCCACGCACCGCCGCACGCGCCGCACCGCCGCTCACGCGCCGCCGCTGCCGCTGCCACGCGCCGCCGCTGCTGCTGCCGTTCGTCGCCGCTCGTTGCTTGCTGGATCAGCTTGTTCCAGCCGTGAGGTGCAGCCCTGAGGATTGGTAATTAGCAGCTTGTACGTGACTCGTTCTAGGATTTCGATTCGTCGAAATCGCACGCTACAAGAGGTAATTAAATCGGAACTTTCGTAATTCGATTCGAACATGTTTGTATGATTATTAATTTACGAGCATGAGTAATATGTGATTACGTGTTTCGATTTCATTAAATGATGAATAAGCATGTTTCGTGATTTTTCGGTTTTATGTATTTTTCAATTAAATCGAAAATTACCATATGTATGGCGGAAGCGTTAAGGTACGTTGACTATGTGATTAGTATTGCATGTAATCGAAACTAGTTCGATATAAAATTTTAAATTCCGCTGCGTATACATGCACGATCCCCAACAGTGGTATCAGAGCCACGGGTTAATCGTTTATTTGTCAACGTGTTTATCGTTTTCGAAAGCATGCTTCGATTTGTTGAATTGTTGAATTTTTGGTGTTATCAAATTGGGTGGTTTAATATTAATTAAATATTTTGAATATTTCAGAAAATATAAAAAAATTTAATTTTTGAAAAAACTCGTTTTTCTGCTGTTTTTCCCCAGCTGACCGAACCGGTCCGGTCCGACCGGTCCGGTCAGCACAAACAAAAAAAAAAAAAAAAAAATTATTTTGATTTTCTGAGAATTAATATTAAAATTAATTGATTTGTAATTTTTGAAATTATTTATCAATTAAACCCAATTAGATAATTGATCCATTAATTTAATTTGAATTCAAAGAATAGTGTTGGATTAATTATTTAATTTAATCGTTAAATTAGTTTAATTAATGGAACACAAATTAGATGGCAAACAATTAATGGACTTCATTCTTATTTGAATGATTTATGAATGAAAGAAGTCCGTTAATTATATTTGCAATTAATCGTATTTATTAATTAATTCATGAGATGAATAATTGTGATTAAGTACGATGATGATCGTATGTCTCTCTTAGGATCAATATGCGTTTCCACATACCTAGAGAACATAGTTGTAGGAATCACAAACGATCATAACCTAAAACTTCCGATGAGCTAATAAGATTTAAAAAAATAAAATCCCTCATTCTTAACCAAGAATAATTATCAAGCTATAAAGAAAAACCAAATTGTTGAATTTTTCTTTCCTTCTACCAACAATTAAATTATGTGTAGCCTCTCATAATAGTGCAGTAAGCCGTGTTAGCGGGGAGTGCTATTGTGGGATAAGCTGTAATTTAATTGACATTAGATGGAGATACGGTCATAGATAAAATTATGTTGGATTAATGTGGTCGGCTAGATTAACTAGGGATTGCATTAGTTTGATATAGTTGGATCTATGACATCTCATATTGGTAGGCTAGACTTGACACACGAAGATTTTGATATTCGCTAGATTAACTTAGGTCATTATCAAGTGTGAGGTAAATCGATCTTTAGGGTCACATAGTGATGTGATTGATAGTACTCTACCTTTAGGCTTATGTAATCGGGATAGATTAACTACGGGTTACATTAGCGCTATTGGACCTAAAGCCCATTAAAGAAAAATAAGTTTTCTCGATTGTCTGCTAGAGGGTGGTGGAATTCGATAAAATTAGTGGGAGAACAATTAAAATATAAAAGTCCAAAATTTTAATTGTAACGATTATTACGAACTAAACTCTAATTATTGTCTTCTTAAAATTTTCTCATCAACAATGTCCAAACATCCCTTTCCTCTATCCTCGACCAAAACAAACTCACCGGTCCAAACTATTTGGATTGGCTTCGCAATCTGAAACTTGTGCTCCAAGTAGAGGAGACGCAACTGCAAGGCTTACCTCGATCAGAAACGTTCTGAAAAGGGTACGTATTTAGTTGAAGTTAATTTGTCCGTTAAATCTTCTGCTTGGGTATTGGATACTGGTTGTGGCTCAGATCTTTGTAATGATTTGCAGCTCATGACAAGAAGTAGGAAGTTTAATGTGGGTGAGACCTACCTAAGAATGGGCAACGGAGCAAGGGTTGCTGCTGAAGCCATTGGGACAATTTATCTTTCTGTTTTGGATTCTAGTTTTTCCATTGTTTTGAACAATTGTTTATTTGTTGCGTCACTTATTCGAAACCTTATTTCTATTCCTGTTTTGGATAATGAAGGTTTTACTTTTGTTTTTGGAAATTCGATTTGCATTATACAAAAGGATCAAAATGTGATTTGTAAGGGACAACTTATAAACAACTTATATGAACTAAATCCAAATGAAATACCAATTAACGTTATATCAGCAAAACGAAAAGATATAAGTCTTAACCCCGCACAACTTTGGCACGCTCGACTAGGTCACATTTCCTTGAGAAGGATGAACAAGTTTGTTAGTGAAGGAATGTTCTCCTTGAGGACGTTAAATCACTTCAAACTTGTGTATCCTGCCTTAAAGGAAAAATGACCAAGACTCCCTTCAAAGGGAAGATGGAGCGGGCCGAGGGTCTTTTGGATTTGATTCATTCAGACGTGTGTGGTCCACTAAGCGTTAGTGCTAGGGGTGGTTTTAACTACTTCGTTACCTTTACCGATGATTATTCTAGGTATGGTTTCGTATACTTAATGAAGTATAAGTCTGAAACTTTTGAAAAGTTCAAAGATTTTAGACACCAAGTAGAAAACCAACTCGGTAGACGTATTAAGAAACTACGATCCGATCGTGGTGGCGAATACTTAAGTACTGAGTTTATAGACTATCTTAAAGAGAATGGGATTCTGTCTCAATGGACTCCTCCTGGAACTCCTCAACTTAATGGAGTTTCCGAACGTCGGAATCGAACACTGTTAGACATGGTTCGATCTATGATGGGGTTCACCGAGCTACCGGCATACCTGTGGGGTCATGCACTCCTAACTGCCGTGTATTTGCTGAATAGGGTTAATACCAAAGCAGTTAACTCCACACCTTATGGACTTTGGCACTCCAAGAAACCCACGTTTAAACATATTAGGATATGGGGTTGTCCCGCTTACGTGAAGCGGCTAGTGGGAGATAAGTTGGATACAAAATCCGACCTATGCTATTTTGTGGGGTATCCCGAGGATTCCATGGGATACGAATTCTACTATGTTTCCGAGGCAAAGGTGTCCGTCTCGAGAAATGCCGTGTTCCTTGAGAAGGAATTTCTATCGGATAGAAAGGGCAGTGTAGTTGATCTCGAAGAAGTTCGAGAACCACAATCTGAAGTTCAAGCACAACAATCAGATAATGAACCAATTCAACAAACCACTAACATACCTCCTGAACCGTCGCTGCGTAGATCCGAAAGAGTTCGGAGAGCGCCCGATAGGTTATTCCTCGTTGATGAAGTGGACCAAGGATGTGATCCTAGAACTTTCAACGAAGCTGTATCGGATACAGACAAGGGACATTGGCTAAATGCCATGAAATCCGAAATGGACTCTATGTACTCGAACAAGGTATGGACCTTGGTAGATCCACCCGAGGGAATCGTTCCCATAGGCTGCAAGTGGATCTATAAGAAGAAAATTGGAGTAGATGGAAAGGTATCGACCTACAAGGCTAGATTGGTAGCGAAGGGTTATACTCAAAAGCAAGGAGTTGACTATGAGGAAACCTTCTCTCCAGTTGCTATGCTTAAGTCCATTAGGATTTTGCTGGCCATCTCTGCGTGGTATGACTACGAGATATGGCAAATGGATGTGAAGACCACTTTCCTTAATGGGGACATTGAGGAAGAAATTTACATGGCGCAGCCGGAAGGCTTCATATCTTCTGGAGATGAGCAAAAGGTTTGCAAACTCCAGCGATCCATTTATGGATTGAAACAAGCATCCCGTAGTTGGAACAAAAGGTTCGACACAACTATCAAAGAGTTTGAATTTGTGAAAAACCCGGAGGAACCTTGTGTCTACAAGAAGGTTAGTGGGAGTGCAGTGACTTTTCTTGTACTTTATGTTGATGACATACTACTCATTGGGAATGATGTAGGGATGTTGCAGTCGACTAAAGTATGGTTATCCACACGTTTCTCGATGAAGGATTTGGGAGAAGCATCCTACGTATTGGGAATACGGATCTATAGAGATAGATCGAGGAGATTGCTTGGCTTGTCCCAATCCATGTACATAGACACCGTTCTTAAACGGTTTAGCATGGAAGAATCCAAGAAGGGATTCTTGCCAATGTCCCATGGGGTTCGTCTCTCGAAATCCATGCGTCCTCAAACACAAATGGAAATCGAGGAGATGAAAAGGACACCTTATGCATCCGCTATAGGAAGCATAATGTATGCATGCTGTGTACACGACCTGATATTGCGTATGCTGTGAGCGTCACAAGCAGATATCAGTCCGACCCCGGCCCAGCCCATTGGAAGGCTGTGAAGGACATTCTCAAGTACTTGCGAAGAACTCGAGATTTGTTTTTGGTCTATGGGGATACCGAGTTGAAAATAGAAGGCTTCACGGATTCTAGTTTTCAATCGGACGTGGATGACTCGAAGTCAAACTCGGGGTATATATTCAAGGTCAACGGGGGTGCCGTGTGTTGGAAGAGTTCCAAACAAGGCACGACGGCTGATTCCACCACCGAGGCTGAATATATTGCAGCATCAGATGCTTCAAAGGAAGGGTCATGGATTAGGAAATTCATCCAAGAGTTGGGTGTATTTCCGAACGCTAGCGATCCAGTACGGCTGTACTGCGATAACAACGGAGCCGTAGCACAAGCTAAGGAACCAAGAGCTCATCAGAAGTCGAAGCACGTGTTGAGAAAATACCATGTGATCCGAGAGATCATAGAGAGAGGTGAAGTCAAGCTAGACAGAGTCACCTCGGAGGACAATATTGCAGATCCCTTCACCAAGCCATTGTCAGGATCAGTCCACGAGAAACATCGAGAGTCGATGGGACTTAGATTTATGAGTAGTTGGCTTTAGGTCAAGTGGGAGATTGTTAGAGTAGGTGACCGGCAAGCCAACTTGTGGCTGTGGTCTTTCTCTTTTCTTTGTAATAAAACAATCGTTTTTCGTTCGTAATAATAAAATATCTTATTTGGCATTCTATATCTGTTATCCCATGCAAGCAGCATAGATATAGTCCTAACGAGTTACTCTATTACTGTGAGTTGATCTAGTAGAATCGTGAGATAACTCAGCAATGTAATGTAACTGTTAAACCTTGTTCCTAGTCGATGGGTTACGCCAATAATGAGGATACCGGCCTTTCCCTTTTGAGACTAGCACTTAGTGTATGTGTACTGCGTCTCATCAGTCCTCGGTGTTGTGACATCGGCATACTTGAGTGGGTGCTCATACTGGATGAGTTCACTGAACTCCCTCGCCCTAGAAATCTATAAGTGGTTCTCATTCATCGAGTAATAGGTTTCTAAGATATAGTTGTACACCATTAGTCCTTAAGACCCAGACATCACCGTGACTTCACTAGAGGACCGATTGTATCGTGACCTGTCCCTGAGTCCCACCGCGGACCGCTCCAAGGGCCAACGTTCGTGCAATCCGAAATCTAGTGTGAAGTCTGTGCATTGTAGTAGGGGATTCGAGCGCTTGAGTAGTCATGGATGTCCTGTGTGTTCTGACGGTTTATAATCCATGGAATCTCTGGCCAGAGTTGATAGTGGGGTGATTAGGGAAATGTGTTTCCCTAAGTCGCACACGAACGGATTTATAATACCTAGAACGTTCGCACGGTTATTGAACTTTATAAGAGGTCTCGGTGAACCAATGCCTCTAGTTCAATCGGGACATGTGCTACGAAGGGATCGTACTGTACGCTAACTATATCATAAGGTTCTTGCAGGCACTTCATTTGTATCTAGGGAATCATGATGCGTAGTTGCTAGACGCCAATCTTGATTCGTTGGGCACCGATTTGATCGGGGATTAGGTAAAATGAGTTTTACTCTAATCGGGACTCTTGGGAGGAGTTCATATAAGAACAATGTGTTGTTCGAATCACAAAGAGTTGTGAGCCCACGGCTAGCATACACCTGAACCATTGAGGGTCACACTTCTCGTGTAATATAGATCCTTGATAACAACAAGCGTAGATTAATGTGTTAATCTTTGAACGATTGGATGTCGATATGATTGAATCCAAGATTCGTAATTGTGGATTGCGAATCGGAATAAACGTAGAGAAAGAGAGAAATGTGGAATTTAGTGAACTTTCTAAATTGGGAAGTTTCCCGATTTAGCAAGTCCACTGAAGTGGAAGTTTCCAATTTTGGAAATTGGAAATTTCGAAGAGGCACTCGTATCGACGAGGACTTTGAGCTCGTCACAAATATAATTTTGTTATAATTTTGTGGACGATCGTTTATTAGAAACGAGGCCGACGAGGGAATGGGCTTAATGCATCAGTGGGTCAAGCCCAATGACTTAAGCCCGCTAGGGTTGAAAACCCTAGGTATAAATAGACCTCAAACAAGAGTTTGAGATCAGATTTTACACACCAAAACCCTAGCCGCTCAGCCCCATTCGGCCGTTGCATCTCCGCCGCGCCACCGCCGACCACCGCCGGGAAACCGCCGGTTTTTCTCCTCTTTCTCCTTCGTTTTATTCGTGTTGTTATCTAACTCGTTTACATCTAGTGCTGTAGTTCGAGTGGGTCGAAAATACGAGGTGAAACCTAATTGGAGAGGAGCTGCTGCCCCGACGAATCCACGCACCGCCGCACGCGCCGCACCGCCGCTCACGCGCCGCCGCTGCCGCTGCCACGCGCCGCCGCTGCTGCTGCCGTTCGTCGCCGCTCGTTGCTTGCTGGATCAGCTTGTTCCAGCCGTGAGGTGCAGCCCTGAGGATTGGTAATTAGCAGCTTGTACGTGACTCGTTCTAGGATTTCGATTCGTCGAAATCGCACGCTACAAGAGGTAATTAAATCGGAACTTTCGTAATTCGATTCGAACATGTTTGTATGATTATTAATTTACGAGCATGAGTAATATGTGATTACGTGTTTCGATTTCATTAAATGATGAATAAGCATGTTTCGTGATTTTTCGGTTTTATGTATTTTTCAATTAAATCGAAAATTACCATATGTATGGCGGAAGCGTTAAGGTACGTTGACTATGTGATTAGTATTGCATGTAATCGAAACTAGTTCGATATAAAATTTTAAATTCCGCTGCGTATACATGCACGATCCCCAACAGGTGTACGACAGCGGTAAGATGACAAGTGTCGATATTATCCGTAGAGTTTTTTATCACGTCCAAAGCATGGGCGTGGTACATGTGCCACGGCAGCCTTCCACGAAAAATTAACGGCTGCAAGTGGAGGCTAGGGGTTTTCGATTCTCTACAATACCAGTGAAACGAGGGGACTGATATAAATAGGAATGTCCGAGCATTGGAGAATACAAACTAAATACAGATGGTCCGGCTACGACAGAGCACTGTACTGGTGGAGGTATTATTCGAGACTCGGGAGGTTATATTGTTGTTGGTTTCTCTACCTTCTTTGGCATGGGTTCAAATAACTATGCGGAGTTTCTCGCCGTAGTTCATGGGATGCAATTATGTAAATTGTTGAGTGTTAATTCGGTTACGGTTGATGTTGAGTGTAGATTTTACACCCAATACGTTTACTTTACGTGGATCTTTTGTTTAGATTTAATTATATTTGTGCTTTAATTGATTGATTTTGTGTTTTATAGGTGAAAAACGAGAATTAAGTGTCCATGAAGGAAAAGAGATCAAGAAGAAAAGAAAAAGTTGCAAATAAGAAATAAATCAAATTGGAAGAAGGAATATTGCAACAGCTTTGGCAGTATCCACCATTTCAAGCATATCTCTCTCATACAAACTCCAAATCACCTGATTTACGCGGCATTGGAAAGCTCATTAAAGAGCTACAATGTTTATTTCACCCAACATTCCGAAATTCGGACTCCAACATGGTCAAAAATCGGAATCAAAACCGACTGAAGTGCAGAAAAGCTTCGGACGGTCGTCCCAATTTTGTACTACAATCTGGAATGGCCGTCCCATCATGCAAAGTTGAGCAGTAGGCTACGAAAAAAGAGACAGTCGTCCCAAAATGGCCTAAAATCTCAGACGGCCGTCCGAGACCCCGATTCTACACAGTTTGGAAGTTTTAATTGCACAAGGATGCTCTTTCCTTTTGATCAAGTCTTAACCACTATATAAACACAATTCAATGGGATCAAAGGAAGAAAAATTTTACACCATAAAACGCAAAGAACGAAGATCGAAGACTCAAACATACTTTTTCTTATTTATTTTATTAATTCTATTTTGTTTATGATAAGAATTACGAGTAGCTAAAGTCTTTAGTTTTTAGTATTTTATTCGAACCCTATGTGGGATTTGTGAACCCAATTTTATGATTTTATACAAGTATTAATTTGGATTATTTCTTCTACTTGATTTATTAAGTGCATGAACTTGATACTTTTACGTAGGGCTGGAAAAAAAATACCGATTACCATATACCATGGTATACCAACCAAGGATTACCGAAAAATTACCGAAACAACGGTTACCATTGTCTACGGTACGGCATTAGTACCGTACCATTACAATATGGTACGGTATTGGTATTGTGTTTCTAATACCACGGTAATACCGTACCGTACCGCAATTTATATTTTAATCCGATTAATATATTTTTTTCGATATTATTTTTTGTAATTCTATTTTGTTTACTTTTATTAAAGCCTTTTGTTCACGTTTCACGCCTCTGTTCAAACCCCTGTTTTTTTTGTGCTTTGGTTATCACTGTGTCAACGGCGACTGACGTGGAGACGTGGAACGGGGACTGACGTGGCGGCGGCGACGGCGACGGAGATTGAAACAGACGAGGAAGTTAACTGCACATACGGCGATGGACATTCAAACATACGGTTCGTTTTTTTTCTACTGATTTTCGAAAATAGTTTTTTGTCGATTTTGTTATGTGTTTTAGGGTTAAAATGATCACGTTCGTTTCGATTTTTCAATTTTTTGTTGTTTTTGTTTGTTACGTATATGTTTTCGCCCGTAGTGTGGTTTTGATGATCCGATCCTAATTTCCAGTCGTTTTTGTGCTAAAAGTCGATGTAAACAGAGCCTCTGTTTGTTCATATGTGTAATTATGTTAAAATGATCACGTTCGTTTCGATTTTTCAATTTTTTTGTTTTTGTTTGTTACGTATATGTTTTCGCCCGTAGTGTGGTTTTGATGATCCGATCCTAATTTCCAGTCGTTTTTGTGCTAAAAGTCGATGTAAACAGAGCCTCTGTTTGTTCATATGTGTAATTATGTTAAACTGGTCCATTTTTTGTAGATTCTATGTGTAAACAGAGAGAGCTTTGATCTGTTTGCTATGTAATTAATTGCATAGTCGTTTTAATATGCGCACAGTCGATTTACTGTGTTTCTTTACTATACAGATGTATGTCTCACACAGAATTTTGTTGAGGTTTGGATGCTTAATTGCAGTTAAAAGGTGTTCGGAATCTTTGAAATTAGAAGAGCTGGTGGAATTTGTCATTCTTAAATGGAAACAGTTGAAAAAATGTAATATTACGTTAATGTATATCCTTGCGGATTACGGCGAGTGTATTCTGTCGGACGATGATGACATGGTTTCGATGTTTGATATGATGAAGTTGTTGTCATTAGAGTGTATTGAGGTTATTGTGAAAGAGAATAATCGGTTTCTGGTGGGCGCAAATCCTTTATGTGTTGACCATGTTCAATTACCCGTAGCACAGTACAATAGGAGTGTGGTTGTGAATGAGATGAATGTTGAGGGAGTCGTTGACACTTCGGTTGGTAAGAAATTGTTGAGTGCTGAGTGGGTTCATTTGATTAAAGAGGTATGACAAGTTTTTTTGGGTGGAGTTGATGAATTTAGAAAATGCTTGATTAAGTTTTCGGTTGAGATGGGATTTGAGTTTGCGTATGTGAAGAACGAGTCGTACAGAGTGACTGGTGAATGTAGATTTAAACATGAGGCTCAGTGTTCGTGGAGGATTCATGCTTCTATTTCTAAATCGAATGGTTCTTGTTACATTCGAAAGTACAACAAAGAGCATCAATGTGGCATGTTTTTTGGTACTGTAAGTAGGAGGAGAATGACGTCGCGTGTCATAATTGATTTGATAGAAGGTGATATCAGGGCAATGCCAGGTATTACGCCTCGTGAGGTTCAAAAACAGGTGAAGGAAAAATTTGGCGTTGAGATTAGTTATTTTGTTGCGTGGAAATCTACTGATGCGGGTCGAAATAGGATTTTCGGGGACCACAGCAGCTCGTATGCATACCTGCCGTCATATTTTGCTGAAGCTGAGAGGACGAACCCCGGAAGCATATTCAATTTGGATATCGATGAGTCCAAGCGAATTTTCCCCGAATGTTTTTTTGCCTTTGCAGCTTTCTTGGTAGGATTCAAGTCATGCCGCCCCGTGGTGATGCTTGATGGGACTTTTTTGAAGGGTAAGCACAAGGGGATCCTGTTGAGTGCTATTGGGAAAGACGGTGATGAAGGTAAACTGTGAACATGCAATATTAATGCACAGTCCAATAGTATATGCATAGTCGATTAATGTTTTCTGTTTTTTTTTTTTTTTGGTAGGTCTGTTTCCTATTGCTTTTGGAATTGTAAGTGAAGAAACTGATTGTAACTGGTCTTGGTTTTTGAACCACTTTCAAGATGTTGTTGGGACTGACCGGTCGTTGATTTTTGTTTCTGATCGTAACCATGGGATTCTTGAAGGAGTTAGGCAAATTTTTCCAGATGCTTTACACGGCTACTGTTACAAACATTTGACCCGCAATTTGCAGCACAGGTTCAGGGGTGTTGCTCCAAACTTTCGTGACGCGGTACTGGCACAATTTGCAAATTGTGCTTATGCGGTTACGAAGGAAGATTTTGCCCGCTGTATCCAGAAGTTGAGAGCTACTGGCGGCAAGAAAGTGTGCAATTTTTTAGATGGTATTCCAAAGGAGAAGTGGGCAAATGCACATTTTGAGGGTCTGAGGTATGGTCAAATGACATCGAATGGGTGTGAGTCGTGGAATTCTCAGGTTGACGATGAACGGTACCTGCCTATTACTAGCTTGATTGACGGGATTAGAATGTTGTTGATGGAACAACTTAGTGATCGACCGGGGGATGGAAATAGGTGGACAACTGTGCTGACCGAATCCGTTGACAAAAAAATGAGACAGCTAGTTGATAAAGGGAGGACATAGGAACGTAAAAAGTCGTCGGAAACTGTGTATGAAGTTTTATCGACGCCGAATGTTGTTGTGGATCTGCGAGAGAGAGTGTGTTTGTGTAAGCTTTGGCAAATCTACGAGCTTCCATGTGCACACGCTGCTGTTGTGATTTTCTTAGAAATAGGTGGTGGTTACGAATATATTGATAAATGGTTTCATAGATCAACTTTTGTCCAAAGTTATTCTGGTTCAGTTGTGCCGTTTGTTAGACTGGATAATGACATTGCAGATAGTGACATTGGGCCACCTGAGTATCATCCATCGCGTGGCAGGCCTAAACGGAAGAGGATCCCTTCTAATAGGGAGTTTACATCTCGAAAAATGAGATGCAGCCGTTGCAAAGAAGTTGGGAATCATAACAAGAAAACATGCCGGAAATGATTTTATTTTTCTTGAACTTTATGATGTTTTCACGATTTTTATGATGTTTTTCACAATTTTTATGATGTTTTCACAATTTTTATGATGCATAGTCGATTAGTGAAACAATAATAGTCGATTAATGAAACCATATATGTGGTTCATAGTTTTAAGATTTTTTTTAGCAGTTTGTGTTCTTTTGAACTTGTGTTTTTATTGTGGGTTTATACAGTGGGACAAAATGTTTTTTTATTCTGGTTTTAGATTTTTTTTCACAAGGGAGCAAAATGGTGTCAGCAGGGGACAAATTTTATTCTGTTTTTGTACTACGTAGTCGATTAGTGAAACCTAATAGTCGAATAGTGAAACATTATATGTGGTTCACAGTTTTAAACATTATATGGTTTTTTATGATTGTGTTTTTGTGAACTTGTGTGTATTGTTTTTTAGTGTTATAAATGGGGACAAAATATTTTCAGTGATACATAAATTTCAATACACAAATTCATGAATCCTACATGTTTCTGAATAGTTAAACAAGGATAGTCGAATAGTCGAATAGTTAAACAAGGATAGTCGATTAATAAATCCTACATGTTTTGAATACAAGAAAGAATATTAGACACTACTAGTTTTTTTTCAACAAATCATAAATTTCAATAAGCTCTCAAGCATTCCTTGCTGGTTTGGTGTAGTATTTGTCTCCACCATACTTTAAGAATGTGTCCACGATGACCCCACGCAGCTTTGGTATTTCTTTCTTCATGTCCTTGGGGGTGTCGAGTGGATGTTGTAAGAAAAGTTGCTTGATCAGGTACAAGACAAAGAGGCCACAGTCTCTTCCATTATTTTGCTGCGGGGAGGATATCACGTCAACAACAGGCATGTCAAAGTTGACGTCTATGTTGTACTTTGCAGCTGACAGCTTCATTGCTTCCTTCTGTTATAAGCAACATGAAATTTAGAGTTAATTGTAAAGTATCAATCAATTTTTTTGCTTTTTAAAATATTATGTTTTGTTTTGCTAACCATGTCTAATGCGTCGATAAAATATTTGTCGGAAGTGGAATCCATCTCATCATTCTTCCTTCTCGGACGCAACGAGTTGTAGTAACTCCATGTTTCTTGTAGTCTGTCGAAAACAAGCAGAGTGAAGTGGTTGGCCACCTTGTTTGGATTTGTACCTGAATGCAACGGGAATATAATGTATCTGTGATCGTCCAAGTTCGGGGGTAGCTCAAACGTTCTGTCCGGTCTGTTTGGGTGCCTAATGTCATTCTGTGAAACAATATATATATAGATTAGTGTTTTGCGACCAAACATAATGTGATTTTTTTTGATTAGTTTGCGATTAAACTGTCTTACCAGAAGCAAACATGGGAAAACATAGCTTTCCCCACTCAAGTCAGGATGGGCTCCACGTTTGAATTTGCCGTTTGCTTGCTCAATCATCAAAATCTCACAGAAGGAGTCTAACGGCTTTTTTTCATGAAAAGATAACAGAGCAATTAATATTATATTTCATTTATTAGAATAATTCTTTTTAATTTTACTTAATGCGCTGTAGATCATTTCATTCCTTATGATGGTGAACAAGTCTTCAATCTGCACAATTTTTTTGCCATCTGCACTCCTCCAGTACAGCCGTCTGTACAAAAAACAAGTAGATTTTTTAATTGACTATGGCTTATAAGTGATAGTCGATTAATATTCATATAACACAGTCGATTAATACAAAGAGTTACTTACCCCATTTTATCCCCAGCTGTGGTTGCTATGAAATTGAGCAGTTGCTGGCCAGTCTCTGACATCTACTTGTAGGTTGTGTAACTCTTGTATGTTTTTGCAACTTTCAAAACTGTTCTAGGTGAGACGGTGGATTTTTTTGATCGTGTGCGCCCAGAGACAACGGGTTTGGGTTCAATTTCTTCCATAAACTCGTTCACGGCGTCATCAAACTGATCGTCATCTTCTTCAGCGGGGTTTTGCTGCGGTGGTCTAGATTGTAAGGCATTTGTGAGTTCATTTATTATTTGTTCTTTGTCTTGAACTTTGCTCCGGAGTTTAGCCTCGTTCTGCTTGTACAATTCCACTGCCGTCATTAGATCAATCATCCCGGGGTCCTTTTCATCCATGGCAGTTAGTGGCAACTGCGAGAATTCTTCTCCATGGGTTGATTCTGGTTCCTTCTGAGTGGGAGAAAGGAGCGTGAACGATGGACAATCATCCATTTGGGGGCTGCCATCTGGTGTATGGATGGTGTCGGTTCGGCTCTGTTTTTCTTTCTCTTCCATTTGAGCACGGAGATCGTTGTTAGACTGTTGTAACTTTTGATGCTGCTCAGTGAGGGTCTTCATATTGGCCTTGAGTTCATCCACTTGTTCGTTCAGCACCGCATTTGTTGCACCAAGAAGATCGTTGTCAGTTTTCAATTGGTAGTTCTCTGCTAATAAATCAATGGTTTTTATGATCTCATCCGTGAGTTGGTCTTGCGTCTGTTGCAGCGTTGCTGCCGATGATGTTGGACTCAGTTTTTCCACCTCTGTTTTTCTTGCTAGCTGCTCCTTGAGTATGTTGTTTTTTGCTTCCAAGTCTTCCGTCATTTTCTGGAACTGTAGCGCAGTCACAGTCATTGCAGCAAGGTCCGCCGACAGCTTGACGTTTTGCGCCTCCTTCTCCTTCAACTTTTTCATGAAGTTATCTGGAATCCTGTTTATCAATGCAGCAAGTGGTGTGTCTTCATCTAACATTTGATCCGATTCTGCATCCCTCTTGCGTTTGCCAATACGACTGTCAGCATTGCCCGCCTGGTCTTTTGTGTCTTCTTACAAATCATAATCGACGTGCTCTTGATCCTGCATTGTATAGATTTGTGACTCTCTTTCCCTTATAACGAGCTCATGGTCGTCAATATCGGCGTCAAGTATGTCCCTGATAGCTAAGTTCTCAAGTTTATTGCCGAGGGTTGGGAGATGCCATTTTCGGAACCTTGGGAATGCATTTGGTTGTAAAGGCTCAATCAGTTTAATCCTCTCACAGATCCAGAACTACAAAAAGAGAGATTATATTAGTAAATATCTTAATCAGCTATTATATAAACAATTTACATAGTCGGTTAATGCAAGTGTGTAATTTTTCGTACCTGTAACAATGTGGTGCATCCCTTAACTTGCGTTACTTTTTCTTTATTTTGGACATAGTCAATAAGGAAATCAACTATGCACTCCCCCCAATTGTAAACCGCCATGGCATCGATGTCTTCGCATAAATGGAAGATCCACCAATTAACGAGCTCGCCAGCTGTTGCGAAGAAGCATGTTGCGAGGACGTGCAGGATGACCATGCGTACAATATCTTCAATGTCTTCCTGTTCGGTGCTCCGAAGATACTTGAGGAGTTCAATCTTCACGTTGTACAATTTTAGCCTGTCGTGATCATGGAATTTACGCACAGCAAGCCCAAAATCTGGTTTTGCGGCTCGTCTGGTAATGATGTTTGTTGCGCCGGATTTGATTCCGAATATTAAATCGCATTCATTTGGTGTAATAATCTGTTAGACTAGGTGACCAACAAGCCAACATGTGGCTGTGGTCTTTCGTATTTATTATTGTAATAAACGAACCTTTATTCGTATTAATGATAAAACACCTTGGCATTCTATATCTTTGTCCCTTTGTCACAAGCATAGATATAGTCCTTACAGTTATTACAAGTACTAGTAATTGATCGTTAGGATCGTGAGATATTTACTTAAGTATTATAACTGTTAAACGTGTTCCTAGTCGAAGGGTTACGCCACTAATGAGGATATCGGCATTTCCCATTAAGACTAGCACTTAGTGTATGTGTACTGCATCTCATCAGTAAATGGTATTGTGATATCGGCATGCATAAGTGGGTGCTCGTAAGTTGACGAGTTCACTGAACTCCCTCACCCTAGAAATCTCTAAGTGGTTCCTAATAATCGAGTAGAGATATCTATGGTATAGTTGTACACCATTAGTCCTTATGACCTAGACATCACCGTGACTTCACTAGAGGACCAGCTGTATCATGACCTGTCCCTGAGTTCCACCGAGGACCATCCCAAGGGCCAGTGTTCGTGCAGTCCGAAATCTAGTGGGAGGTCTGTGCATTGTAGTCGGGGATTCGATCGCTAGAATAGTCTTGGATGTCCTGTGTGTTCTGAAAGTTTGTAATCATTCTAAGTCTCTGGCCAGAGCTGACTAAGTGATGATTAGAGAATTCAGTTCTCTAAGTCATGCACGTGACGATTACAACACTTGGAACGATCGCACCGTCATCGAACATATAAAGAGGTCTCGATGAACCAATGCCTCTAGTTCGATCGGGACATATGTATCGAAGGGACCGTACTGTACGTTAACTATATCTGAAGGTTCTTGCAGGCACTTCATTTGTATCTAGGGAATCATGACGCGTAGTTGCTAGACGCCAATCTTGATTCGTTGGGCGATTAAGGTGAAACAAGCTTCATCTTAATAGTTTATCTTTGCATGA
Organism: Erythranthe guttata; assembly: GCF_056151865.1. Lineage (NCBI taxonomy): Eukaryota > Viridiplantae > Streptophyta > Magnoliopsida > Lamiales > Phrymaceae > Erythranthe > Erythranthe guttata. The sequence continues at coordinate 8,495,072 of NC_142537.1, forward strand.
TTGGAAGTCAATACGATTGAGTCCAACGTTCGTAATTTGGAATTACGAATGAGAATAAGAAAAGGAAAAGAATAGGCGAGCGTTGTAGTGGACTTTCTAAATCGGGAAGTTTCCAAATTTAGAAAGTGCACTGAACTAGGGTTTCCACTTTTAGAAAGTTGGAAAATGAGAGTTGACACTCGTAATGACGAGGATTTTATAATGATTCCGAAAATGTAATCGTTGCAATTTTTCGGTCATTGGATTGAGAGAAACGAGCAAGTAAAAGTACTAGCGAACTTAAGCTGTTGGGCCCGGTCCAACTTAAGCCCGCTAAGGTTTTATGCAAGACACTATAAATACAAGATTTATAGGTCTTGCACATAAGTGAGAAAAAACCCTAACCCTAGCCGACACAATCTCTCTCTCTCTCTCGGCCACTCTCCCCGCGGCCACCACCGCGCCGCCATCGCTCCGCCGTCGCCGGAATCGGCCATCAATCGGCCGATCCCTTTCGGTACTCTTTTCTTCTTTCTTTTCTTCCGTTATTTCTAACTATTGCGTGTCTAGTGCCACGTTTTTAGTAGATCGAAGTATACGAGGTGAAATCCGAGAGGAGGAAGATCGAAGAATCGAGGAGCAGCACACGAGCCGAAGCCGCACGCGATCCCACGCGCCGCCCCGAAGACCGCGCGTGAGATTCACGCGCCGCCGTGGCCGTCTCGCCGCTGCTGTCGTCGCACCGCTGCTGCCCCGGATTGTACGGATTGGTTTCCGTAGCAATCTCGACTTGCTTAGCGCTCCTACCTCATGCTTCAAGAGGTAAACACACGAATTCATGTTCTTGATTCGTTTACGTTTAAACAATATGTATTCATGTTCGTTCTCGTATGATTTTATGTGGTTACGTGAAATCGTTTTAATTGTTACGAGCATGTTATTTGGTTTAAATGTGAGCATGTTAATTGATTTAAATTCGGTTAAATAAATTAGCATGTATGTTGTTATTTAATTTCGCTGGAAGCGCAAAGGTACGCAATTAATTGATTTATATTATCGGGCATGTGCTTATGTGTTTTAAACTCGTTTAATTCGCATAAAATTTTTGTTTTCCGCTGCGTACACGGGCCCGAAACCCAACATAATCAACTCTTTACCCCCAATTACGAATGTTTTTTTTGCCTTGTCGTACAATAGCAGTAGTTTTGCAACCCCTTTCTGCGTGCCTGTGACTTGGTGTAACGATACCTTCTTCAGGGCAAATGGCAAGTTGAGGCGGTAGAAAGGAGTGCGCTTAAGGCAATCGAGATGCTCCTTTCGGAGATCGATACCTTTGAAGAAGTCTACCGTTGATTGCAGACTTGAACGGTACTGCCTCGTCCAAGAGCCCTCCTTGAGTAAACGGTCAACCAATAAATTTGCTTCATCTGCAAACAAAAAATGATGTTGTTAGAATATCAGATAACAGAAGAGTTGTCAATATAAAATTTAATTCGTCTATCAAATCACACTAGTCTACTATGATATAGGTGTAGTCTGCTCAGCACATATACATCAATATGTCTTCTAGCAGGCTAGTTAATCGACTATACAAATAACACGCTAGTCGATTATGATATAATCACAGTGCTCAGCACACATACATCAATTTATCTAGCATACGACCAGACGGCCAGTAAATCGAAGCTCACAGTAATCGACTATGATATAATCATAGTTTTATCAGCACACATACTTCAATCCTAGCATACGACTAGACGGCTAGTAAATCAACTATACACAGCACACACCAATCGACTATTATATAACCTCATTATTATCAGCATACAGCCAGGCAAGTCACGCACTAATCGACTATCAACATTTTCAAATTTTTAAGGGGGTTTCTTACCAGCATCAATTTCCCGTATATCTCTTTTAGCTTTCTTCTTACTTTCGCCTGTATAAAAAGAGAAAAAATGGCGTCATGCACAGCAAATTTAGGTTAAATAGTTGAATAAAATGTAAAAGCCTGATAATCACTTACGGCTTGATTTTCCTTTAGTCGTCATTCTCTTTTTTTGTTTCGATTTTTTTGTTTCGCGTTGATGCAGATGCGGGAGCCGGAACCCTAATCGACTGGAGAGACGTCGTTTCAAGGGAATGGTGATCAGAGAAGCCGACTACGACGGAGGGAGAAAGCGTGGGGCAGGGCGGTTCCTGGGGGAGAGGAGACGGGGGCACTAGGCCAAAATGGTCGACTGGCGACGAAAATTGGCGACGAAAATTCACATTTGGCGACGTTTTTTTACTTCTTGCGACGAATTGTTTTCGTCGCCAAATCCTACAAAAAACGTCGCCAAACGTCCCGTCGCAAGGTCTGCGACGAAAAGTAATTTTCGTCGCTTTATTTGGCGACGAATGTCATATATCGTCGCAAAATTCGTATTTTCTGGAAAAAAATGTTTTTGCGACGGATCTTCTACTTTCGTCGCTTACCAGTTGCGACGAACAAATAATAAGTCGCAACCCTTTGCGACGAATTACATGTTCGTCGCTAGATTAAGCGACGTTTTGTGATTATTTCGTCGCTTCGTTTGCGAAAATCTTTGCGACTAATATATGTTTTCGTCGCTATTTTCTACAGTTTCAGTTTGCGACGATTTTTTATTTTAGTCGCAAGATTTTTTTTTTATATATAAATTCTGGTTTATTTATTTTTTTCAATTAACAAATTCAACCTATATTCAGCAACTGTACACAGAAAAAAAAAAAAAAAAACACTTATATCAAAAATATTAAAACCAATTGTACGGATTAAATATCAAGGTAGCACAAAACATAAATTAAAAAAAGTACATAAAAACTTAAAAGCATATGATGTAGTGTTTCAAACTTTAATTCAAAAACCAAACAAAGTTCATCCCTTTTCTGTAAACTGGCTCGTTTTTTTATTGGGTCTTGGTTCTCGATAGTTAGTTAATTTTTCAGGGGTAGTTTTATACTATATTTTCCACAAAGAACTGCATATCACACTATATTTTCCACAAAGAACTACATTAGAAACTGGATTTTTTGGGAATTTCATCATGAAATTACAAAAATTCCAATTTTCAACATAATTTTGGTACTAGTATGAAATTTCAATTATTTTTGTAACATAATTTGAGTTTAGTTTTCCAATTTCATGGCTATATATTTATAAATAAATAACAAGATTCCGAAATCCTTTCGCAATCAGATTTTTCATGCATTACAATTTGCACAAAATTACAATCAAAAGACCATAATCCCACCAACTAAATACAAAAAAATTAGGTTAAGAAAGTTACCTTTTTGGGGATGTTGATCAAGGGCTAGGTCGAGAGGAGGAAATTAGGGCTAGCTATTGACGGCGGAGAGGAGCCGCGGACGACGGAGAGCAGCGTCGGAGGACGGAGAGCAGCGGCGGACGGCGGAGAGATGGGCGGACGGCGGAGAGCAGTGGCGGAGAGATAGGCTGACGGTGGAGAGCAACGGCGGACGACGGACGGCGGAGAGCAGCGGCAGCGGCGGACGGCGGCGGCGGAGGCGGAGGGGGAGGACCCGGCGGAGGGGGGGCGCCACCGGAGGGGGGGATTGAAAGAGAGAGAGAAACATGAAGAAATCGGAGAAAATGGGGAAAAAGGGATTAGGGCCTGCCTTCTAATTTAATTGTTTGCGACGATTCCTATACAATCGTCGCCACTTCTGATTAAAACGAATCCCTACGCGACGTATTAAATATTTTCGTCGCAACACAAAAAAAAAATAAAGAAACTTGCGACCTTTCTGTAGGAAACGTCGCTAGGAAAACGGGATTTTTTCAATAATTATTTTGGCGACGAATAATAAACTATCGTCGCAAACAATAATTATAATTCTTTAAACAAAATATTTTCCTTGCGACGAATCCACTATTTTCGTCGCTAATAATAAATATTATTTAATATTTCCTCTTTATTACGCTACGTTTATCATTATTCGTCGCCAACCCAATAATTTTTTTTTTTTCACAATTGTACTAGCGACGTATACGTCATATTCGTCGCGAACGTTAAAAAAAAATTGCAAAAAAAAAAATTGATGCGTCGTTTATATAAAAACGTCGCTACGAGAGTTTTTTTTTTGCCCTTTGTGACGTTTTAGTGATATTAGTCGCAAAGGTAGCGACGATTACTATTATCGTCGCAAGATATTCCATGGAAGTCTTTTTTTCCGATATCTTGCGACGTTTTGAGTAAAAATCGTCGCAAACTCGCGACGATTCTGGAATCGTCGCCAAAAAAAAACGTCGCAAGTGAGCTGTTTTGGCCTAGTGGGGTTCTTCGCAGTACTATGGTTGCGGAAACCTGGGTAGTCGACAACGGCGGCGTTGTTCCTGGTTATATCGAACCCGGAACTCCAATCGGTTGCAGAGACGTCGTTTTCCTTGAAATGGCGGTGGGAGAAGACGATTACGGCGGAGGGAGGTAGCGTACGGTGGGGCAGTTTCTGGGGGAGGAAGACAGGGGAGGGTTTGTTTTGCAGTTTTCTGATTTTTGATTTTTTCACGTTTTTGCAGGAGCGGGAGATAGGGTAATGAGGTTCCAGGGGCAAAATTGGAAAATAGGTGGCTAAAATTGGAACATGGCCTTTTCTCAAAGGGATTATTTGTCAAAACCCCCTCATCACATAAGTGTAATTACAATGAACCCAAATTTATTTCCTATTATTAAGATAAATCCAAAATATCTTTTATTAATAAAAGTTAATTCAGTATCACAATTATACCCTTACCTTATTATAACGTATCTTAGAATTTAATTCCTTGAAATCACGTTCTCAATCACACCCACAAATTCCGCTGCACAAATCTTTTTTTTTTCCTATCTAGATTTTATTTTCTCTTTTTTTTCTTTCTATTCACCGTTGCATCTCTCCTTCCGTTCAACTCTTCTTTTCTCCCAATAGCCCTAACCCCAGCCTTCACCCGACGACACACCAGCCCCCATCAGCGCCACCCCAGCCCCTCACCGGCGCTGCCCCAGCCCCCCACCGGCGCCGCCCCAGCCCCCCACCTGATGCCGCCCCAGCCGCCACCCCCCCCCCCTATTTCGTCTCTCTTCACTGTGGTCGAACGATATCTATGCGATTGTAGAAAAAAGGTAATTTTTTTTCCTTTCAATCATCTTTCCAATGGTTTTAGGGTTTGTGGGGAAGGTTTATTATTTGATAAAGATATTGTGAAAAAGACTATTAATTCTTATAAATTATTTTTTTTTCTTATTCAAATTGATACAGTGACCCTTGTTATTAAAATTTGCAACAACTGTTGGTTGGAGCTGAATTTGGCGATTAACGGATTGGATGAGTGCCGTTTCTTTGGATCGACGATCATGATTTATATTTCTATGAACCTGTTTTTTTCATTTTATGTTTAACCACAAAATATTTTTTATATATTATTAATGTGTTGGTGTGTGAGTGTGTTTTCTTGAACGTGTGTTAGTGTGTGTTTGCTGGAGGTGGGGGCGGGCGGTGGCGGAGGAGATTTGGAGGTGGTGGATGAAAGAAGTATGGATATCTAATGGACGAAAGAAGTATGGATTTTTTATAGTGGTTTTCAATAATTATGTACATATTTTTGTAGTGGTTTTCAATATTTTACATATACCACTATAAAAATCTGTACAAAAATTATAGTGGTTTTCAATAATTACTGTACATATCTTTATATAATTGTATATACAGAGTGGTTTTTATGTTGACATAATTGTTATATATAGTGGTTTTCAAGTTTACATAATTGTTATACATATTGGTTTTCATGTTTATATTGTTGTTTATACATAGTAGTTTTCACATAGTGGATTATGTTAATGTAAAGTGGATTACGTTTTTTACAGTAATTTTACAACGGCTTTTGATAAATTTGTAGTAGTTTCCGATGAGTATAGAGTGGATTTTAATTTTTGTAACCCGTGTGGACAAAAAATTAAGTGGATTATTTCACTAATTTAATAGTGATTTTCGATGAACATGTAGTGAATTACACTAATTTAACAGTGGGTTACACTAATTTAATAGTGGGATTACATTAATATTAAGGTGGATTATACTTATTTTATAGTAATTTTTACTTTATTTTCATAGAGGCTTTCGATAAATTTAATGGTTTTCGATTATTATGTAGTGATTTTTTTTATATAAAATATGAACGATTTAAAAAAACTGAAATAAAATAAAAAATAAAAAATAAAAAAATTATAAAGTTTTGGTTTCAATTTCGAAATAAAAAAGCCTATTAATAAAAAGCAAAAAAAATCTGGAAAAACACTAAAATTAAATCTGGTGCGTGAGATAGGGAGAGAGAATATGAGGTGGGTGAGATAGTGGAGAGAAATAAGGGATTTGCATATTTAATTTTTTTTTAATGATTTTCTATAATAATATAATATGGTAACTTTGATTAATAGTAAATAGGGGCATTTTGGATAATTTGAATCAATTGGATTTATAGTAAATATCAATTAAAAAAAAAGGATTTATTAAGAAGTCAAAATTGAATGGAGGAGTTTTGGCAAATAGCCCCTTTCTCAAATGGTCTAAAATATTTAGGGCCTATCTTTATTAAAAAAAAGGGGTTATGTCAAAGAGCCCCTAAATATATAGACATGCATGTATGACGTGGCCAACGTGCAACTCCGAAGAGATTTAATTTAAGCTTAAATATGAATATTAGCACATAAAATTATGTGCAGGAGAAAAACTTTAATCTCTATTAACGAATATATATCAAGAGCAACGGAATGAATAAATATTGTTTTAATTACGTAGCTAAACCGCAATATTATAATTGGATAATATTTTATTTTCAACAAACTTGGAAAAGTCAAAATTCCTTAAATGATTGGAATGTCCCATCTCACGAGTTGACTCTTGAGCGGCATGAATGCTGCCATTCATTTGCCTTTTTCTTTTTCTTTTTATGTTCACAAAAATTCAATTGTTTAATAGTTTGAGTTTTTAATTATAAAATAATACTATACTATATTATCAAAATTTAATTGGCAAGGGATTACTTATTTCTGTCCTCTTATCAAAAGACTTATAATAGTTACTATTTTTTTCTCCGATTGCCCAAGTGGAAAGTTATCTTCATTTTGGACCCTGCAAACTTCAAAATTTATATTCGTGATTTTGACGTTTCATTTAATAAAAATTTCATAGATGATATCTATAATTATATACATAAATTAATAACAAACTTAACTGAATATAAAAAAGTGAGTAAAGGGGTGCGCGACCGCACACTTTTAAGTGTGTTCAACTATTTGTAAAACAATAACATAAACCAATAAATAAGTAGTAATGCTTAAACATCCCATAATAAAATAAGGGTAAATTACAATCACCCCTGAGGTATGATCAAATTACAAAAAAAAAAACCCTCTTGTTTGGATAATTACAACCACCCCTCAACTATAAATATTTTTACATGTTCAAATTTCGTGGAATTTTCGAGATTATATGGATTATTATCACTTTTGTACCCGTTTTATCCTATTCGAACACCACATTTTGAAGCAAGATGATCATAATATGTGTTTTTAAGCTTGTATATATCAGATTGTGGTGCATCAGAAACTGTATTTTTACACAAAACGAGTACAAACTAGAGCACATTTCACGAAATCTAGATGATTATGTTGAATTTGACACCATAAGGGTGGATGTGTAAGAAAAAATCATAACTGAGGGGTAGATATAATTATCCAAACAAAAGTGGTTTTTTCGTAAATTGGTCATACCTCAGGGCAGTGGCGGATCCAGGACGAAAATTCAGGGTATGCCGGCTGTGCCGAGTCCAAGAATTTACTGTATAGTGGGGTTAAATTTTCGGGGGTTCGGGGGCAGCGCCCCTGGAAAAAAAAATTTTGAACCTTTTTTTGTTGAATAAATTAGGAGAAGGGAAAAAAAATTGAATTTTTTTTTTTTTTTTTAAGATAAATTAGGAGAAGAAAAAATTTGGGACTTTTTTTGTATATTTTGAATTTTGGGTGGACTAAATGATAATATAGATATAATATAATGTGTTTTTGGGGAGAGGGGCTAAAAAAACAAGAAAAAATTTAGGACTTTTTTTTTGTATATTTTGAATTTTGGGTGGACTAAATAATAATATAGATATAATATAATGTATTTTTGGGGAGGGGGGCTAAAAAAAAACGGAAAAAAGTTAGGACTTTTTTTGTATATTTTTAATTTCGGGTGGACTAAATAGTAATATAGATATAATATAATGTGTTTATTGGAGAGGGACTCAAAAGAAATTTAGACAAAAAAAATTAAACAATGCTTTTTTGTTCCATCACGGACTCGAACTCATGACCTCAACTAAAAACCTGGAGATCTTTCCCACTAGGGCAAATTTATTTTCATTATTTGGGGTGGTCCATAGCATACTTAGCCACCCCCTAGATCCGCCCCTGCCTCAGGGGTAGTTGTAATTTACCCATAAAATAAACAAAATTTCATCCTTCGATCACCTATACAAATTTCCAGATTTGTTTCAATACAAGATAACTTTCTATTTATTTAAAAAAAAAAAAAAAAAACAAAAAAACAAATTCTGTTTTGAATAGGGTCAATTTTGGTTTCTTCGATCCTACACCTGGTGAAAAACACCGGGTGGGTCTTCTACTGCCACGTGTTCTTTTTTTTATTTTTCTAAAACCCCTAAAGATAAACCCTAGCGGGGAATCTATTATAAAATATAAAAAAGAGACACGTGGCAGCAGAAGACCCACCCGGTGTTTTTCACCGGGTGTAGGGTCGAACAAATCGTCAATTTTAGTTGGCAGGAAAATGAGGAAACTGAAAAATAAAAATTGTCGTGTAAGGCCACGTATAATATGAGAGTGCCACGTAATAACAGAGCACGTGCCAGGCGTACGCAAACCACGGCCCCCATTTCATGCAAAACAAGCATCCACGCATTTGCATTATAAATTAATAACCACGTCCTGATTTAGCCGCAACGCCCCTTCCATGCCACCATTCTCATCTCACTTCAAATATTTCTCTGTTAATTTATTTTTCCCGGCCACCATATATTCATTCCTATAAATTTCAACTAAAATAATCACCACTACACTACTCACAACACTCAATTTATCAATTATATTCATATTCAGATTTGGTCATCAGTTCAACAGATATATCATTAATTGAGATTTGACGATGAGTTGTTCGAAATCTATTTTAATCATCTTCTTCATCCTCCTTTCGAATTTTTCGGTCCAAGTCCTGTCGGTGGTCGAGGATTGCGGGGCGGAAGAAGATGACGGCTGCACAAACAAGAAGAAGGCTTTGCCGCTCAAAATAATCGCCATCATAACAATCCTAATCAGCAGCATGATCGGAGTCTGCTTGCCACTTGTCACCCAGTCAATCCCGGCTCTCAGCCCGGAGCGAAGCCTCTTCGTCATAGTCAAAGCATTCGCCGCCGGGATTATTCTAGCCACGGGATTCATGCACGTGTTGCCCGACTCTTTCGACATGTTGTCGTCCACGTGTTTGAAAGAAAACCCGTGGCACAAATTCCCATTCACTGGCTTCGTGGCTATGCTCTCCGCAATCATTACTCTCATAATCGACTCTATGGCAACAAGCGTCTACTCTAAGAAACACAATTCTGGAGTTGTCAAGCCGGAGTCCGTCGGGGAACCGGAGGAGCTGGCGGTGGTGGAAGCTGGCGGCGGCGGCGGCGGTCATTCTCATTTTCACGGCCACCACCATGGAGCCAAGCTGGAAGTACAGGGAGCCCAACTTCTCCGTTACCGAGTCATCGCGATGGTTAGTACTTGAATTACAAATTTAAAATAATGATAACAGATAAAAATTCAGTTTATATTTCGTTAATATATAATGGGATATATGCATGTGTTTAAATGAATTAAATAAGGGTTTTATGTAGTCAAACCAAATAATTAAGTGTGTACAGAATGAGTGAAGACATTATATAATTAGGCAATGAATTTACTGTTACAATCAGATTTCCTATATTTATATATTTAAAGACTAATAAATTAAAGTATGTACACGTAGTTGTGCAGTTTCCACATGAAATAATTAATAGGAAGCAGAAGGATCATCAGATCAGATTCAGATGATATATGGTCCTTTTCTAATGTTTGTCTGTTTGTGTTAAATATGATGATGATGATATAAATTACTACTTATTGAGTCCTGCAACAAATGGAGCAGTATGTTACATAATTTATATTATGTCTTCAATATTGTTGCATATATATCATGATTTTCATTTTCATGTTAACATCTAGCTACTTGTTGTCAATTAATTAGAATAATAATCCTATATGCATATGTGGCCTAAATTACATCTCACTAACTAGTTATCATATTTTAACAAAAAAACTGTTCGATCATATATAGGATAATAATTAATGGGAACATTGATTGATATAAAAATGTAATAATAAACATTTTGATTAATTGATTAAGAGTATGTATGCATTACTGCAGGTTTTGGAGCTGGGAATAATAGTACACTCAATAGTGATTGGGTTGTCACTTGGGGCGTCTAACAACACATGCTCGATCAAAGGACTTATCGCTGCACTCTGCTTCCATCAAATGTTTGAAGGAATGGGACTTGGTGGTTGCATTCTTCAAGCGGAGTACAAGTTCATAAAGAAGGCAGCAATGGCATTCTTCTTCAGTGTGACAACTCCATTTGGAATAGCATTGGGTTTGGCATTGGCCAGCACATACAAGGAGAACAGCCCTCGATCGTTGATCACCGTTGGATTGCTGAACGCATCATCTGCTGGGCTGCTGATCTATATGGCTTTGGTCGATCTATTGGCTGCTGATTTTATGGGGCCAAAATTGCAGGGAAGTATCAAACTCCAAATCAAGTCTTATATAGCCGTTCTCTTGGGTGCCGGTGGAATGTCGCTCATGGCTAAATGGGCTTAATTGATGATATATCTATATATAACATATGAATGTAGTATGATTGTTGTTTTTTAAGAGAACACAAAAATGTTGTGTTTTCTAGTTTGTTCAGATATATGTTTTTTATTGTGTGTCAGTTCTTGATGGAAATTTCCCTATTTCATTGTCTCCGCCTTTTGAAATGTAAATGTTATCCATTAATAATAAGAAAAGGAGGTGGGTTTTGCTTGTTGTATACTAAAATTGTAGTTATTATATTTCATTAAGATGCCTAAGCTATATTCTATTTTAAATTTTTTTGAAAATTTGTGGATAAAATTCTAGTTTTTGTGTTTTGATACTTGCCAAATTTAGAGTGAAAATTGGTAAAGTTACATTTGAAGTCGAATCATAAAAGTTGGTATTCATATTTTTTTCATTTTTTTTCTTTTCTGATTTACGGATGAAAGTAAAATTAGTTTTTTAAGAGAAATACATAAACACCGGTTTTCTCAAGTGCAAGTGCACCGTCACAAGATCGAAATGTTGGATTTATCCTTGTAACCGGATTCCACTAGAAAAAGTCGCAATTTTTAATTGGTGTTTTTTCTGCATAAGTACCTGACCAACTATCTTTATTATTCTAGGTTTAGTAGTTATATTTATTTCACCAATAAGCCCATTCATTTACTATGTATTATGAATAAAGGAATAAATAATGTATATGACAAAATTACCCCAACCTTTTACACCCAATTCTTAATTGTAGCCCCAATTTAATCAATTTTGACTTTTTTTTTTTAAACTTTTGTTTTTCCTGAAATTATTTTTTTGCCGCCGGTTTCCGGCGTCGACTTTTTCGATTTTTTTTCTTATGTATGCTTTTTCCACCACCCCTTTCCAGCGTTGTCTTTTTCGATTTTTTTTTCTCTGCTTTTTCCACCAGCGGTTTTAAGCATTGACCGTCGGTCTCCGGCATTGACTTTATCTAGTGTGCGTGTTTTATTTTCCCTAAATTTTTTATCCATTTTTTTACCATTGTCGTTAAACGTTGACCATAATTGTACTGTCATTAAAAGTAATTATATTGTCACTAAAAGTACATTAACGTAATTGTACTGTCAACAGTACATTAACGTAATTGTACTGTCGTTGACAGTACAATTACAGTCAGCGACAGTATTATTATTTTTTTTATTTTTTTTTTGGTTTGATTTGTTGACAAGTCAACGTAATTATATTACTGTCGTTGACAGTAAAATAACTATAAACACAATAATATTACTCTCAACCACATCAATATTTTTTTTTGGGTTTTCTGTTTTGTTTAAGTTGTGCACGGATCAACGTAATAATATTACTGTCTACTATTGTAATATGAATGTAATCATAAAAATATTACAGTCAACCACATCAATATTAATTATTTTGACATTTTTTATGTTTACCTTTGTTGAATGGTCAACATATTAACATTACTCTATTACACAATAATAATGGCTTTTGTTGTGTTCATATTACTGTACTAGAGATCTAGATATTGATATAACAATATTACAGTGTTAAACTATAGTATTACTGTGTTTAACAGTAATATAGTTAATATTACTGTCAACCACAACAATATTGTTGTTTAAACGGAGGCAAAAAGATGTTAAAGAAAAAAAAATCCGGAAGAATCAAAAAAATCTGAAAGTCAACGCCGGAATCTAGCGGCAAAAAAAAAAATTTGGAAAAAAATCCAAACAAATTCTCATTTTCTACACAAAAACCAATAATCTACTTTTTCCATCAGAAATTTTGAAAACTAGAAATTCTCATTGGAAACATAACCAAACATCCCCTAGGGTTTTATATATTTGGTTAGGGGTTTTTGTGCACAAGTCCCCAACCAAGCATCTTTATTATTCTAGGTTTATGGGCTATATCTCTTTCACGAATAAGACCATCCCTTTAATATTTATTATAAATAAAGGAAACATTTATGTGTATGCCAATATTACCCTCAACCATGTATACCCAATTCTTAATTGTAACCCCAATTTAATCAATTTTGCCCACAAAAATCCAATTTTGACCACAAAAATTCAATTTTGACTTTTTTTGGAGTACCCTTTAATATGCTCCAATTTCATCCTTAACTTAATTTAATCTCAATTTGACCCCAAATTTCACTAATTATTCAATATTGACCGAAAAAAAATTTCAAAAAAAGTTTTTTACTGCCGGATTCCAGCGTTGACTTTTCAAAAAAAAATTTGTTTTTTTTTTGTTTTTTTTCTTTCGGATTTTTTCGCCGGTTTCCAGCTTTGACTTTTTTTTTTAACTTTTTTTTTCTTCCGGATTTTTTCGCCGGTTTCCGGCGGTCTCCGGCGTTGACATTTTTTAGTGTTTTTTTAAGTTTTTTTTTTTGGGTTTTTTTTTTTTGCGTCCGCCGCTAAACGTTGACCGTAATTGTGCTGTCACTGACAGTAAATTAACGTAATTATACTATCAATGACAAATAATTAACGTAATTGTACTGCAGTTGACAATACATTTATGTAATTATGTTGCCGTTGACAGTAAATTAATGTAATATTATTATTTTTTTATTTTTTGTTGGTTTTTTTTTTTTTTGTTTGATTTGTTGACAAGTCAACGTAATTATATTACTGTCGTTGACAGTAAAATAAACTGTAAACACAATAATATTACTGTCAACAACATCAATATTATTATTTTTTTGGGTTTTTTGTTTTATTTGAGTTATTCACGGAGTAACGTAATAATATTACTGTCTATTATTGTAATATTACTTTGGTTGACGATAATATTACTGTTATTATAATAACTAGTATTCACCCGTGCGATGCACGGGTCGGCATATTTTTAACTGGAAATACAAAGTCTGGAAAACAAATTTATGCATATATAAATTATTACGCTCATTGAATTTAAATACAAAATGCGACCAACAATATTAAAAATATGTTTTAAGTATCATGTTCTTCATAGTTACATCATAAGAATAATAGTAAATATTAGTATGTCGTCAAAAATAAATCTTAAAGATAATAAGATTTGCACTGAGCATCCTAGAGACATGACTGAAAATAACATCGCACGGGGGAAATTATATAGAGAAGAAACACCTGCCAAAGAATAAGTTGTTAAAAAAAAGACATGTTACATGAATAATTGGTAAATATGAAAATATTTTCTACCTTCAAATTCGATGAAGTACTTCCTTGTACACGACATGTCTAGTAACATTGGTGAGTTCACCCGAATCCGATTTGATGAATATCTTAATGCCACCTCTGCTCGTAACGCTGGATAGTGCAACATATAGTTGATCATGGCTGAAGACATGCCTAGGAAGATACAAACCAACATGCGAAAGAGTTTGACCTTGGCTTTTATTGATTGTCATTGCAAAAGAAACAATCAACGGAAACTGTCTTCTCTGAAATTTAATTGACAGTCCGGAGTTAGATGGTATTAAAGTCATCCGAGGAATGAACACCATGTCACCGATATTTTTTCCGGAAAGAATTTTGCAACTCAGAACGTGAATGCCAGTTCTAATAATTTGAAATCTGGTCCCGTTACACAATCCTCTAGCTTGATCGATGTTTCTTATTAGAATAACGGGTGCACCAACCTTGAACTTCAACGCATGAGAACGAAGTCCGGAGCATCTTATTGTGTTGAGGAATTCAGTCGAATAAATTTCTGAATTATCCTCCATTGTTTGCTCGTCCCTACACATACTATCTGAGCTCAGGTACACCTTCTCCTCTCCTGGAATGAGAGACATTAAGTGATCGTTCACAGACTCGACGCATTCATTAGTTGGTGCAAGAATTGTTCTCCCTTGAAAATAATCTGGATCATACATGTTACTCAACAAATTCGGGTAAATGAATTCCAGTAGGTCTCTGAATGGATCTTCTTAATCACCAATCAACACGTCATCGGGAATCTCTATCGAAGTTTCACCATCGTTTTGTTTCCCATCATCCTCATTACCATCCTTCAGTATCCAGTCTCCAATTTTTTTTACCTCATCCACGTTAGATGGAGAAGAGCATGACTACAATCTCATGTTCTTAGTCAACTTCATGACACGACAGAAATTTCACAGCGGAGAGGAGTTTATTGTAGCATGTACTATGTCCTACCTTGATGCTTTGAGCACAACTGGTAAAATCTGCCTAAAATCTCCTCCAAGAACAACCACCTTACCCCCAAAGAGTTTGTCAACCTGTAAAATTGACTTCATTGTCTTGTCAAGCGCTTCAAAAGAGTATCTATGCATCATAGGAGCCTCGTCCCATATAATAAGCTTTGCTCTTATGAGCAACTCCGTTTGTGGACTTTGTTGCGATATGCTGCATGCGTAACTCTCGTGTACATTTATGGGTAGTCCGAATCGAGAATGAGTTGTGCTTTCACCGGGGAGCAATAACGATGCTATACCACTCATGCAACGTTAATTACAATCTCTCCCTTGGAACGAACTGCAGCCGAAAGAGTTTACCATAGAAACGTCTTTCCCATTCCACCATGGCCATATAGAAAGAACATTCCACCACGGTCATTGGATACAACATCCATGACTACATCATAAACCTTTCTTTGCTCGTTTGTAATTCAAGCAAGACACCGTTGAAGTTGTCTACCCATTTAAAACCGGTCGTAATCCAGTTCATCTAACACCAATATGTTTACTGTATCCTCCGCTGAGAATTCGATTGGAACTGGCATGGGCGCGTAATTTCGCAGGCTTTTACCATTGTTTTGCAATATTTTTCCTATTTCGGTGAGAGTATAGTTCTTCTACCTTCCATCCGATATATGTAAATCTTCAAAAAAAAATGGATAAATTATGTGCATTTAGTTCAAAACGTAAAGAGACACTATTAAAAGAATGAGTAATATTTAAAATCTAATTGAATACTGTGCTATACAAATTGCCATACCAGGATTATTATTAAGACGTTCTTGTTTGTAAGCAATACCCTCCGCCAAATCCAACCAACAACTTTGTCAACATGTCCGGGCCGACTTAAGCTATTGGAAAGAAGCATAACTATAAATAACCTTCTTATATAATCCCCCCGTGCCCAAGTATTCACTTATATTATTGAATCTATGTATTCTTTGTCGTCATCTAACAAACCAAACACATAACATGCATCCCTGAACGTAGGGTAGACGGTGTCAAAAACTTTTCTAATGTCCTCGTAGCACGTATATCCCTTCTGAATGTTAAGTAGCAACCTAAGGTAATAGTCTTCCCCCTTTCCAGGGGGAATATTCGCAAGCCTACCAATAGAAAAATATTTTTTCCTTGGCGCCCAAGTTCGAGAATCTTCTTTATATACAAATTGCTATGGAAAATCTCCGTACCTTAAGTCCGTAGCATGTCTAAAGTTCTTGTTGGCCTCAAACCACGGTAGGAACATAATTTGCTTGGCAGGTGGCCTATCCAGCACACTTTGTAATGACTGGTTTTCATTGAAGACAAGCGGCTGATGATCGGGGAGATGAAAGCTTAGCCTAATTACTGACGGGTCTCTGTAATGAATATCAAAATTAAACAACATCCACATTGCCTCACATGCCGAAAGATATCTGCAGTCGTAGTACATCTTTATCTCATCACGAATCTCAGCACCACCATCTGTATTGCGTGTTTCATAAAATGTCGCCATAACTCGGTCATGCCCCTTGTTTACGTATTTGAACATGTATTTGATTGACTTGTTCTGGTTGCATAACTCGATATTAATGTGATATCGGTATTTACTCAACAATATACGACTGTACGGGACTACAAACCCATTGTCAAGAGTAGTCTTCTTCTTCGTAACTGTTCTGCCATCTTCCATTATTTTGTACACAGTAAAACCATTTGCATCTGATTCAGTGCGCTGCACAAACGGCTTTGGAAATCGCTTCGTGAAAACTCAATCCTTCATACAGGGAGATTTCAAATTCTACTGATAGCACGGTTCATGTATCATATACTTCTCCACCAACTGGTACATCTTTCGGTCGTTTTCTTCGTCAGGATTTTCAGCACATGTGATCCTGTCAATTTCTTCTGGGTTCTTGGGCTTATCGTCATTATGCAACCACGATAAAATATGTGCATGCGGTAGAACTCGTTTCTGAAATTCAATTGTGCATACATCTGCATAGAAAATATAAACATATGGTATTAAAAAAATATGCATTAATTTAGTTAAGGAAGCAATAAGTAGTTAAACTCACACATGAGCAAATTCTTTAATTTATATGAATGTAGTAAATGTATAATTATAAACTGAGATCTAATTAAATACTTACATGCTCTAATCGTTCGAATATACAACTCTTCTTGATTTTTGTCATCATACTATCGAGCTTCATCTTGAACACACGACAAATAATGTCTGGCCGATCCTCCGGCCTGAGATTTGTATCTTTCAACACCCTTTGTATTTCTGGCCATTGAGGATTGCATGTGATGCGACGAAGAGGGTTGGAAATCCAATCCAGTTACATATTTGAAGAGCATCAACGAAGTTGTTAAACATATACATTGGACCTGCGGTGAACGACCCTGGAATTATAATGCGTTGTCCAACTGATTTACCCTCAGTATCTCCTTTAAAAATATTTTCTTCGATACTCTTATACATGTCAACCCTAAGTTAATCCTAATTGAACCTTATAAAATTCAACCTCTGTGACTCTACCATCGAAAATCCATCACCACAAAACTGCTGAAATAACTTCTTGGAATGCAAAAGTAACAAATGTTATCCACGCCGTTTCTGGATTAGATATGCAAAGAACTCTCGCATGCTTACCTTCATCCATTTTCTATTACCAGCAAGCGAAGATTCTCTCAAACTGATATCGTCTCGATAACCATCTTCACCGTAAGGAAATAAAAAAGGATATTGTAGAGGCAAGTAAAGATGATGGAGCTCACTGATTCGTTGAAGCTTATTTGAGCGTGTCTCAACTACAATATCCCTAACACCCTCTTGTGTGTCAAAGTCCCCAACGATCAAGCCTGCTATTTCACTTGCGTTAGGAAGATTGTACGTCCTGCCATCAGTACTACAACTCTTTACCAATCTAAGTTTTATTCCTTGATGGCTAATTGGAAAACCGATCTCGAACAACACGGTACGACTGTGCAAGTACATTGTTACCATCAATCATATCTTTCAACGATGCAACGATGGCTGGGCCAAGATAATTAGATTGATTTCCAGACCTGCCAAACAAAAAAAATGTAATTATAATTTGTAAGTTCTATACTCTTTAGAAACAGGAATATAATTCCCAAAATTTTACCTGACGGCATCAATTCTATTATGAATCTCATTTTTTGTGTCAAAAATGTAAAGCTGAGCAAATTTAGGCCTACTGTCTTCTTTCGGCAATAAACTGCCCAGTAGATGGTAATTTTGGACGTGTAATAGAAATGTGTGTGGACCAGATCCGTTATTAATAGATGTATGCACTTTTACACCAAGCGGCGTGAAAGAAAACATCATATTATACGATCGTACGTGCTCTTGGAAATGTTTGTTCCTTCGATTAGTTCCAAACACTAAATTGTTAAGTGTAGGAGGTGCATCTCTTATTTTTGGGAGCTGGACTTTTCCGGACATACAACATAGGCCAAATTTGGGCCTGGATGTTTGTATGTGCTTGTCAATTCTTTCACCGTACCACATCATTGCACCGCAAAACGGACATTCATACGTATGGTCTCCAAAATCTTCATAATCTATCTAAAATTAATTAAATAAGATTAGTTATTAAAAAAAATTAATGCAATGAATTTATATAATTAATAATGTAAAGATTAAAAGTTGTTAGATTAGATTAATATTTACCAATATCGTCAACTACATCGTCACTATTCTCATCGTTGGAGACATATTCAGAATTTACATTTAAAAACAACAAATTATCATTATAGTAGAAAAATATACTGACAATAACGCATAACAATGAGATACGTTATAATATAATGACAAAGATAATTACCTCCGTTGTCGGAAGAAATGTCTCTTACCGTCTGTAAGTCCTCATCTACCAATATAGCGGGTACTGATTTCATATCCAACACACGTGTTACAGAGTCTATTGTTTTATGACTCCTTGATGTCTTCTTTTCATTCTGCACGGTACAACTAACAAAATAGTAAACATTCAGCTTCTATCAAAATTAAATAAAAACTGATACATTGTCTACATGTATTGCACAGTTAATCATTTAAACTCAGACATAAAATTACTCACAAAAAAATAAGATCGCACATTTTACTTTATTCATAATAGGATTTTGTAACTTATAATGGATTTTCACATGATGTAGATGCACCATTGTGATAGTACTCAACGTCATCTGTCGTAATAACAAAATAGCCTCTTTATTATAAATTTTATTTATAATTATGTAGCGATAATTGTAAAAAGATAACAGTATTAACGTCTAAATAGAATCGACACCACAATTAGTCCCCATTTATTTAATGCCGCTCATTTTAATTGTAAAAAAATAAAATAAAAACCACTTGATATAATATATTTCTTCTTCTTAGTCAATTTTTTTGTATATATTGGAAATGATTTTTTTCGTACATTATTGACAGCATCTGTGCAAGGAAATTTGGGAGAATATTATTTAGTTAGTTATGACCTATACGAAATAATGATAGCAAATTAAAGAAAAAAGCTATTTGATTGAGCAGTTTGTGATATTAGTATTTAAAGTTAAATTTAATTACTAAACCAATTGAACGATTGATTGTAACGTAACTCGATTGTGTTTGATCCATGTTCACTCAATTTGAAGCATCACCTAGAAATTTTGTGTGTTTAGAAATAATACTTTTAGCCTTTTCTTTTGCAACATGTTCCAAAGATGAGTGATGACTTCTATATACTGTGGAATACACTAAAAAGCGTGGATATTAATTATATGTGGATATATACATGTATATAATATATATATATATATATATATATATATATATATATATATATATATATATATATATATTAAACTCATTATATAAATTTAATTATAATTAGATATTTATACTTGTAGTTCAAAAATATTTTTCTTCTTATAATATGAAGAAGATGTAAATATTCATTAAGATCATTCAATAAGATTTCATACGTGCGTACCATATAATATATATTAATAAATACGGAATACCCTTATATAGTTGAATTGTTAACCATTGGATATGTCGGTTAGAACGCAGTTATCACGCCTTCGATCAAAATTAATTCCCTTGAAGATGTCACCAAGCAATTTCTTTTGTCCAGTAACGATTCATTTACCTCGTTTGCTTGCAACTTGTTCAATCATTATTTCTTTGCATTTTCTTTTGTCAATATAACCTACACATTTATATTGTTGAATAGTACAGTATAGCATATATAATAATAAATATTAAACTATAAAAACAGGTTGTATATATAATTGTTAATTTAAAAAAAAAGTTATTGAGCTTTTGTATATGACGTACTATTGTGAGACATGTTTCCCGGGCAGTTGTTCTCTTTCATCTGAGTTCCTTCCTTCTACAGTCAACGGGTAGGACTTTAGAACACCTGCAATTTTTTTATGATTGTAATATTTTCATAATTATTTATTGTAGTTTTATATATGTAAATAAATAATTTTTTTTGACAACTTACATTGGTTGTATTAGCAGGAGACATGTTGTGAACGTAATCCTGTGGCCATGGCCTTGCATCCCTTTTAATAATTGTTTCTACTGATAGATCTGAAACTATAGATAAAAAAATAGACCGATAATAGAAACAAAAATATTTACATTTACAACACGAATATGTAGCTTACCAATAGGGACATCGTATAATAATATAGATTTTTCAGGTGAAGAAGGCGTCTTTCGTTTATTGTCCATATGTAAATACTATGCACATAAACCTGTGAAAACTAAATTGCACAATTAGAAGTGTGTATAACTCTTTATAATAAATATAATTAAAAATAATCAATATTTGCATCACTAAAAAAATGTATATTGTGTCTTAGAAGGGGAAAAAAGAAGAATATGATTGTAATCACATGCACAGCAAATTGTGTGACTTTCATATAAAAAAAATTCATAATTCATATAAATTGTTAAATTATTTATAAGAGGTATGCATATAAATACATAGATCTTATAAGAATAAGATATACTCGCCTTCAAATTTTTATATGTAAATAAATATAATAAATTATATACGTAACATAAACATACATTGAAATAAATACGAATAAAATTATATAAAAGTTTCACAATATATACCCTGTAATAGCATTAATATATGAAGAAAATTAAAAGTAGATATGTGATTTAGAGAGCCTAATGGAAGATGAAGAGATGATTACAAAACGTGATCTATATATATGATTTAATAGCAATACATGAGAAATAACTAATACCTACATGTACTCGTTCGTTAATACTATACTCAAATACTATAAAATAAATGGGAAAAAAAAACAAAGTAAAATACAAAATATCCATCTTATATGTCACGTACTGCGTGGCTCGGATTGTAAGAATATTATTATCTCAATATTCAGAAAAAGAAAACGATGGCTAAATGATGATTAGATGGAAAAATATTATTTTTCTACACTTTATACAACCATTGAAATAAATCGTGTATATATATATATATATATATATATATATATATATATATATATATATATATATATATATATATATATATAAAAGATGGTGAGAATTAATTGTTCAAATATTATAGTAATTGGTTGCTAATTTAATGGTTGATTCAGATATTTTGTAAGTATGTTATAAAAGTACTTAATGTACTAAATATTTTCTTGCAATAAATACTGACATTCCATTTAATGAATCATAATTACCTAATTTTCAATAATTAATAGCAATTTTATATTGAAATAGATTTAATATCCGATTTAAAATTGAGTATATATTGGTTATAATAGTTAATGGTTACTAAATTATAGTAATAATCCCTAAATTATAGTAAATGTTAACAAAAAAAAAAAACCGGACTCATATATTAATGCCTAAATTAGAGTAAATGTGAATAATGTCCCTTTTACATATATAATTATTTTCCAACCAATACCTAAAATATATATATATATATATATATATATATATATATATATATATATATATATATATATATATATATATATATATATATATATATATATATATATATATACACACATATACACGTATATAAATATAATTCGACTGATGAAGTATTGAGAGAACTATATAATCCTGCCGTTTAGAGTAACAATGAAATGAACCGTATATATATAATATAATGAGATTTAATAACTGCTAAATCATAATATATGGAATACAATAATAGTAATAAAATTATAGTTCCTACATTATAGTAAATGGAATATAATTATATTTAATAGTTCCTAAATTACATTAAATTATAGTTAATAAATTATCATATTCCATGTAATGAACTAAAAGTAAGCAATTTCCTATAAATAAACTGCACAAATTTTGATTAGGCATATATTTATATTCCTAATCTATATTAATCATAGATAGCTATATGAATATAAAAGATTGCATCAATATTAATTAATATAAAAGAAATAAAATCTATATTGTTGAAAAATATCGATATAAAAATAAATATCCATATGCATATTGGAATATATATATATATATATATATATATATATATATATATATATATATATATATATATATATATCCATTATTATTTGTGTAATAAACTAAAAAAAACGTGTAACAAAAATATATGTTGCTCAAATTGACTTTTTTTTTAATGTACATGGTCATTCATTGTTTTGTTATCATGGTAATCTATTAATTCTTTTATTAACATATATTATAATTGCTTTATCGTTTCTATATCTTTATTTAGTTTATCTTATGGGTAGTCGTTTCTGTGTGGATGCATACAATTATGTTACTGGAATACAATGCTCTTTCAGCCATAAAATGGCTAGTATATACATTCGATTTAAGTGAATCTATATATTTGTATAAATTACAAATAATAGATAAACATAATAAAGGAAATCGAAATTATTTAAAAATCGATGCAACTTATATTATTAATAATAAAACTTACAAAACTCTGTCCAACCCTTCGTCAACAGCAAATAAATTTTTCCACGTTTTTGTCGCGAAGACACACCAACTTGAAAATGATTTCCGTCCTGGTAGCGAAGATTAATAGTAGACAATCATGTCAACCGAGAAGCTTCAATAAAAGCATTCCTCAAAGGCTGCATATAGAATTGAATGAAGAAATCAGATACAAATAAAGCAATATTCCATTGTTATACTACAAAAGGGACTATAATGAATATACCATTGCATGTAGGTGATATCAATGCAATTCTTTTTCGTGAATTCTCTCCATATCTCCGAAACAAAAAAAATGTATGTGGAAAAGTTGAAAAAAGTTAATGTGTTGAACGGTAATTTATAGGAGAGTTAGGGAATATAATAAAGGTAACAAATAAAGTAATTAATGTAAATTGATATAATTATCTATTTTATCTAAATTAATTTTAAAATAATAATATGTGAAAATAAGGAAAATATAATAAAGCTCATACGTTTTTTTTTTCAAATCAATAACCAATCAAATCAATTGTGAAATTATTAAAATTGCATTTAAGTCCTAAGTTTTTTTAATCTATATATTTATTGTTTATAAAAAAAGAAATCCATTAACCAATAAAAATACACTATTTTGACATGTAGGAGAGATAAAATTTGAAAACCAACAATGTGAAATTATTTCATTAATAATATGGGTGATTCTTGTAAGTGGGTTTTTTTATAATTAATATAATATTGTGCATAAAATTTACTCAATTGTGAAATTATAAAAATTGCAATTAAGTCCTACGTTTTTTAAATCAAAATATTGTTTATAAAAAAAACTCATGAACCAATAAAAAGACACTATTTTGACATGTAGGAGAGATAAATTTTGAAAATCAATAATGTGAAATTAATTAATTAATAATATAGATGATTATGATAATTGGGGTTTTTTGCAATTAATATAATATTGTGTATAAAATTTAATTAACCCAAAAAAAGAATTATGTCTGTTTATATATTTACGTATTTATTATGAAAAAATGGATTAAAAAAGGAAACTCAATAACCAATAAAAAGACACTATTTTGACATGTAGGAAAGATAAAATTTGACATTAATTATGTGAAATCAATTACATAATAATATGGTGATTATGGTAAGTGGGGTTATTTTGAAATTAATAAAAAATGTGGACTCAATCTCCTCAAGTGGATAAATTTTATTGTGTATCTTAGTTTTATATATAATATAGATATTGTTGTCAACCACATCAATATTATAATTTTGTTTGGATTTTTTGTTTGTTTGAGTTATTCACGGAGTAACGTAATAATATTACTGTCTATTGTTGTAATATTACTGTGGTTGACGGTAATATTCTTGTTGTTATAGTAATATTACTGTCACTCACAGTAATATTAATTCTTTTGGTTTTTTATTATGTTTACATTTGTTGACCGGTCAACATAGTAATATTACTCTATTACACAATAATAATGAGTTTTGTTGTGTTAATATTACTGTGCTAGAGATTAATATAGCAATATTACTGTGTTAAACTGTAGTTTAGTTTAATTTTACTGTATTTAACAGTAATATAGTTAATATTACTGTCAATCACAGCAATATTGTTGTTTAAACGAGAAAAAAAAAGTTACAGAAAGAAAGAAAAGAAGAAAAAAAATTGAAAAAGTCAACGCCGGAATCCGGCGGGAAAAAAAGTTTTTGAAAAAAAAAATTGAAAAAAAAAGTTTTGGGTCAAAATTGAATAATTTGTGAAATTTGGGGTCAAATTGAGGTTAAATAAAGTTATGGATGAAATTGGAGCATATTAAAGTATGAGGGGTTATTTTAGTCCTTTACAAAAATCTGGACCATGTGTGGACTTATTGGTAAAGGAGTTTTTTGTCTGGATCTCTTTATGAATAAGTACCTATTGATGGGCTTATTTGTAAAGACCCCATTTGATTAAGGTTAATATGGTGAATTACATTATCTGAAATGATTTGTGCAGGCCAAAATTAAACATTCAGGCACATTTTTTACCATTCTTCAAAAAACAAAAAGTAAAAAAACTCAAAAACTCTCTCAACCTTTCGATTTTCTTTCGCAAAGCCCGTGCAAATCGTCAACAGATCGGAGGTTTTTTTTTTTTTTTTAATTGCTCGTGTAAAAACACACGAGCGGTTGCAAAGGGCTCGTGTGATTTCACACGAACGCTTTTCAACCGCTCGCGTGTTTTTACACGAGCATTTTTAATTTTTTTTTTTTTTTATAAATTTTTTTTTGAATTATAAGATGCTCGTGCAAAAACATGCGAGCATTTCAACAGTGCTCGTGTGAAATCAGATGAGCACGGTTGAAATGCTCGCATGTTTTTGCACGAGCACAACAATTTAATTTTTTTTTATTTTTTATTTTTTATTTTTATTGGGTAGGAATAGTACAAAAGGTAAATAGTTATGGTAAAAAGGTAAAAAATCATGGTAAAAAAGTGTCTGAATGTTTAATTTAGTCTGCGTATATCATTACCCTTACATTATTTATGGTTAATTAAATAATATATTGAATTTTATCTTAAAAAGGGGATTTTTTTGGACTATACTACGGGCATCTGTAGTACCACTCCTAATTTGTTATTTTTGTCAGAACCTTAAAATATTGGGAGCGTTTGATAATTTTATCTCCTCTAGTGCTCTCCTCTAACATTCCCAAATGTGGCATGTGGCATGGGACTCTGAATTGGAATGCCCACGGCCCCACAGTTAATCCATGGTTGGGGAGTGCATGTGGAGCCCTTTTGATAATTATAATGTATTTTTGAAATGGCGTGCCAAACCAATCTGACTTTAATTATTTCTTTTTTCTTTTTTTTTTCTTTTTTGAAAAGTAATAATTAATTTCAACAATTATTTAATTATTTTATAATTTTAGAAATTACAAATTTAAATTTCGTTGATTTTAATATTAATAGTAAAAGATATGTTATATTTAAATTCATTAATATGGTAAAAAAAACTTATGTTTTAATTTTAATAATTAAATTTCACTATAATAATACAAGAAATATTTATTTTACAATTAAATTTTAATTTCGTAAATACGTTAATTTTAATTTATTTGATTATTCCACATATGTCTCTCATATTCATCACTTTTATTATAAGAAATGTCAAAATAAATTTTCATGAAATTTAATTTTACTAAATTCGATAACAATATTAAATATAATACGAACAATGTAAAAATAAAAGAACATTAAATCACAACTACAATTAGAAATACTCATAAGCAATTGATATTTAGACATCTTCTTCTCCGTAGATAGTACAAATTGCAGGGCGTATCGACGGAAAAGAAATTGCACGTGTCGAATGGACCAGAGAGGGTAGGGTTCCCCTACAAACCATTCGAGCTAAAATTGATTATTGTTATAAAATAATATATAATGTAATAAAAATGGTGACTAATATTTAATTAATGTAATCTTATAGGAAATTAATTTAATTAAATACAAAGATTCAAATTTAATTATATTATTATATTTACTTCCTTAATATTTTATTATTGTTTAAGATATTTGGACAAATTTTTAGGGAGTTTTAAATGTATCAGTAGAGAATTTTTTTGTAGGGAGTGTTAAATGTGTGTCCTACTTTTAAGGAGATAGTAAATTGAGTAGGTGGCATGTGGACCTCACTGTTTAGGGAGTGTTTTATAGGGGTTTCACTACAGGTACCCTAACTCTACACAATGTATATGAGGGGGTTTTGTCAAATAATCGCTTTTTACTAAGAACTTTTCCAGCCCACTCCTCATCGTGGGACTCATGCTTCCTCTTATCCTCGTGGTTGGAATTGTATTAGTGGATTTATTTTTTGGGAAAATTAGCAATAACCCCCTCATCTAGAAAATGTAGTTAAGGAAACACCCCCTTTCAAAAATAATTAGAGAAAACCCCATTAGCTAATATTCTACCCAAATGCTATTTTAATAATTCATAAACTACTCTTATTTAATTATATCTATTTTAACTGTAATTATATATCATCTTTTCCAAACCCGTTTTTTTTCCTCTACCATTTCTATCGTTTCTCTTCAATATTCAAATTTCATATCTCTCTCTCCCTCCGCCACCACCATGACCTAAATTACGAACAATTTCTGGAAATCCACAGCAAAGACTACGGCGACGACGCGGCGGAGGATCTTGCACTCGCGAAATTACCCCAAGTAGCGTTCCCTTACCCACAGTTTCTCGATTTTGCGAAGATTGCTTATGTGTCGCCGCAGGTTATGGATTTTTAATTTAATTTTGTTGCCTCTTTTTTGATATGACGTTTGTCATGAAGAAAATTGGGTTTGGGTGGCATTGTTTTGGTGGTTTTGATGGTGGTGGTATTGTTTGGGATGGTGGTACGGGTTGTAATTTACTTTATTTGTCATTAAAAACCGTCAGAATATGGAAGTGTGGTGGTGATGGTGTGGTGTGGCGGCGGCATGGTGACGCCGAGGAGCAGATCTAGGGTTTTTAGGTAGATCAGGCGGAACACGGCGCGGGTAGATAAATTCGCGCAGACTGGACCCTTAATCGACTATGTGTTTTTTGGGTGGTCGATTAAGTTAATTGACTATGCTCTGGTAGTCGATTAAAGTGTTAATCGACTGTTTTGATAGTCGATTAAGGTTACTTGATTTTATTTTTTTAATTGATTTTCGGATTCCTATTTGTATAAATCAATTACAATTTATGTATATTATTTATTATGTAAAAATAGTTGTGTTTTATTTTATTTTATAGTAGTCACTTTCTTAATCGACTATGATTATATCGTATAGACGATAAATATATCTGAGAGAAAGAAAAAAAGTTAAAAAACGAAAAAAAATTAAAATTTTAAAAATTTTAAAAAATTTAATAAAAAAAAAAGGTGATGAGGTGGCAGGAACATTAGTGATAATGTTGATGAGGTGGTAGAGCATAATTGGAAAAATTGGTGGTTGAAACTAGGAAGGGGCTTTTCTCAAATGGTGCAAAATAGTTTGAGCATTTCCCCATTAAAAAGAAGTATTGAAGAGGTTATATCAAAGAGGCCCAATTTTTTTTTTGATTGGAGTTGCTAGTATTCCTCAAGGGAATTAGAATTCCAAGTCTAAAGAAAGATGAAAAAAACGTGATTCTAATATTTGTACTTGTATAAGAGGGTAATTGCACATCAAAATGAACGGCCCAATGGCAAATCTATCTAGTCAAATCTCAACAAGCCATGAGTTCGAAACCAGGTGGTGTTCTGTTTCGAATATAGTTCTATTAATAAGATGAAAAGGACAACAAAGCCCTTACTTACTCGTGTGCACAAACGTCGTCAGTTAGGGTTAGCTTTTAGATTGATAAATTGATTGTCTGTGCAGAAAGGAGGGGAGGAATATTCAATTCAATTCAGATTTACATGAGAAAGTCAGTGCTGCAGCAGCAGCAGCAGCTGGAGAACAACAGTCTTCCCAGAAGAGACGATGCTGATGATGGAATATCCTCCGAGTCGGAATACTCGTTTAGCTTAACACGGGTTGCGGTGGCCCAGATTTGCCAATCGATGGGGTTTAAGGGGGCCCAAAAATCGGCCCTCGAAGCCCTAACCGACGTGGCAACCATGTACTTGAAAGCAATTGCCAAATTGGGGGCAGCATCCGCCAACTCCAACGGCAGCCGGACTCAATCTAACATCACTGACGTCATCGTTGCTCTCGAGGACTTGGGATCTGTGCAAGGTTTTGCCGGATCCTCCACAGTAAGAGAACGATCCTTGTACACGTCAGCCGTCATTAAGGATTTGATCAAGTTCGTCAACTACTCCGATGAAATCCCATTCGCCCGGCCCTTGCCGCTGCCGTGAACTAGTTTTTTCCCACGGCAAACTAGTAGTAAATTGCATTATGATGATGAGGGTGGTTCGAAGCACGTGCCGAGGTGGTTACCGGCTGTGCCAGTAGTGGTGGAGGTGGGGAAAAGGAAGCGGTGGTGGGGGTGTTTGGAGGAGGAGAGAGGAAACGAAATTGGGAGAATACGGTGGTGGAAAATGAGACGTCGTCCGTTATTAATAATAATGACATTGATATATCATCAGCAAAGAGGGCCAAAGTGAGATTCAAACTCGGATCGCGGCCGCCAGCTACTGGTGGTAATGTAGGGATTAGAAAAAGGTTTTTGTGCGACTGATTTTGATTCATTATCGAGATTCATACTCTCTCTCTCTCTCTCAATTTTCAGCATGCATCATCATCATCTTGATCCGAAGCCAAACACTCTTTAACATAACCTGTGAATACTGATGTTATTATAATTATTATTCTATAACTTTGTCCTGCTTAATAAATCCCTTGCTTTAAAAGATTTGTTAATGGAGAATCAACACAGCACATACATGATCACCATATGAATTGGCAGTCAAGAAATTTAGTTTCCAGAGTTAAAACCCCTGTCCTTGTATTCTGAAATAAATGTAGCACAGAAAACACGGTTTTCACAATTGCTTACGGAGATGAAAGTCAGTGATGCCTGAGGCTGAGCAGCTGAATATCGAAGATGATTGATTATCCATAGTATGGTTGGTTGAGCCTTCTTCTCCATTGGCTAGACAGAGGTGTTGGATTGAATATTGTAGTGAATAGCCTCTGTCTCTCAAAAAACTGCAAACCAACCACACATTAACTAATTAATATATATAGAGACTCCCAACATAACTCACTAATCTCAATTCTCAACAAACTTCCCTCCTTATTTCATTGCTCAAATTCGTAGATTACAAGTAATAGGGCATAAACAATTTAACATGAGAGAGAGATCCTAGAAAATTACATACATTAGGTGGGATGTATTTTGATATCCTTGAGGGATAACAACTCTGCGAATGCCACCTACTTTCATCCATCAAAAATGAAACATGAGAGAGAGAGAGAGAGAGAGAGAGAGAGAGAGAGAGAGAGAGAGAGAGAGAGAGAGAGATGAGAGAGAGAGAGAGAGAGAGAGAGAGAGAGAGAGAGAGAGAGAGAGAGGAACAGGTTCTCCATTTTCATCTTTATGATCATAAGTGGAATCAAAGCGCCATCCTTGATTGCTTTGCTGCCAATCTTCCATACTAATGTATTATAACCTTTGTTTACCCACCCCATAAACCAAACCAACATCAATAAATTACTTCAAATGCAAAGAATAGATTAAAAAACAATTAGTAACGAGGGAGGTGGTTGAATAAACCTTGTCGCCGTTCAAGGGAGTTTCCCCATCGCCGATTCGAAATCTGAAACACCACCAGAATTTGGGATATCAACAAAATCTGAAACACCGGCGGGGGGCTTGGACCAACTGTAATTTCTACCAAAATTGGATAATCCGATTCCGGAGGAAAAGCTGATTGCAAAGAGACAGAACTCTTCTACTGCTTGTTAGAGGTGTCGCCGCTGCCGTGGTTATCAAAACCAGACCGGACCAGGCGGTCCGACCGGGAACCGGCAACTTTGTGATCTGGGTCAACATCAAAAACCGTAAAAATCAAACCCGGGGTCAATAAGCAAAAAATCAAGTTCACACCCCGAAACGGGTTAACGAACCGGGTTTTAGCCTATAATGGCGGTAGTGTTGGAATAAATTGAATAAATGTGAATTCAATATTGGAATTAGTGGCAATTCAATATTGGAAGAAGTGGGCATTCATGTTAGAAGAAGTGGGCATTCATGTTGGAATAAGTGGAGGATTGAATAAATGTGAATTCGAAGCACTATTGTCTAGATGTATAGACAATTGTCTTTTGATTTTCCTAAGTATTAAATTAGAATTAAAAGAGTTGTTAGTCTATGAGTTATTTTGTAATTTACTAGTAGATTAATGTACTCATCACTATAAATATGGAGTGCTAGAGATCATTGTAAGCAAGACAAGAGAAACAAAAAGAGAAGTAATTTTTCCATCCACAAAAACACTTATATTTTACTTTCTCTACTCAAAAATATTATTTTTTCAAGTCTTCACAAAATCACTAAAATCCAAATTCGGGATTAATCATTTTTATCCTATCCTGGTGCCTACAAATTGGCATCAGAGCCATCTTAAAAATGTCCACCAACCTTGCTACTCTTATCCCTCGTTTCAATGGAGAAAAATTCGATTATTGGAGTAATCTTATGAAGCTTTGTCTTGAATCTCAAGACATTTGGAGCGTTGTTGAAGACGGTGTTCAGACTCCCGAAAATGAGGATCAATTGACGAATGCACAAAGGCAAACTTTGAGAACCGAAAGGCAAAAAGATCGAAAAGCTCTTTTCCAAATATATCAAGCCATCGAAGTTCCCGTCTATGAAAGACTAACCAAGGCGAGTAGTTCCATGGAGGCATGGGAAATTCTACAAACAACCTATGCCGGGAAAAATGAAGTAAAGAAGGTTCGTTTGCAATCTTTGAGGGCTGAATTCGAAACATTGGAGATGAAAGAAAACGAAAAAATTGTTGAATATTTTACAAGAATGACCTCTCTTGTAAATCAAATGGCGACAAATGGCGAAGTCATGGAAACCCAAAGGGTTGTCGAAAAAATTATGCGAAGCTTGCCAGTGAAATTTGATCATGTTGTTGTGGCTATCGAAGAGTCACGAGATCTCTCATCAATGGCGATGGAGAGTCTACAAGGACGATTGGAGGCACACGAAGCAAGGATCCTTCAAAGAAATCCTCAAATTTCTTCTCCGGATCAAGCATTAAAATCCCAAGTTACATTCACGGGAGGCCGTGGCTCGTTCCGTGGACGTGGCCGAGGTCGTGGCCAAATAAGAGGAGGAATAAACTCTTACAACAATTACCGTGGACAAGTCAAATCAAATGATGAGGCGAAAGAGGAGGAGAAATATTTTCCGAACAATTTTCAAAGAGGAAGAGGCCGAGGACGAGGATCATATAAAGGTACAACGCCTTACGTTGAGTGTCATTATTGTCATAAACCGGGACACAAAATCAATGATTGTTGGGAAAAACATCCAGAAAAAAGGCAAGAAGTTGGTTATTTGCATGAAAATAAAGTCGAAAATATGGAGACTTTATTGATTGCATCTAACGGTAGCTTTGAAAATACTTGGTATTTGGATAGTGGTGCGAGCAAGCACATGACGGGGAATAAAAAATTATTCTCAAATCTTGTCGAAGCTAGCCATGAGACAGTTACGCTTGGAGATGGATACACCTACGCATTAGAAGGTGTTGGAGAAATTGTCTTCAAAACAAAATCCGGAAAAGTCGAAACAATGTCCGAGGTTTACTATGTACCTAACTTGGCAAGTAATTTGCTAAGTGTTGGTCACTTGATGAGGAAAGGTTTCAACATGTTTTTCGACGACTTCACTTGCGTTTTGAAAAAGAAGGATCAACACATTGCAAATATCGGTATGACCGGAAATAATATATTTCCGATCAAACTTAATAATTTTGAAGCCTCTTGCCATTTAACTATGAAGGACGACGTTTCAAAGTTGTGGCATGACCGGTTCGGGCATCTTAATTTCCAAAGTTTGAAGGAGTTGTCAAACAAGGAAATTGTTCAAGGATTGTCGAACATTAAAGCCATGGACGAAATTTGTGAAGAATGCCAATTGGGGAAGCAACACCGAGAGCCATTTCCTTCCAAGTCAAACTGGAAATCAAAGTCACCATTGGAGCTCATTCATAGTGACCTTTGTGGACCATTTCAAGTTCCCTCTTTCGGTGGTAATCGCTATTTCTTGTTATTTATTGATGATTTTACAAGAAAAGTTTGTGCTTATTTTGTGAAAGAAAAATCCGAAACTCTTTCATGCTTCAAAGATTTTAAAATCCAAGGTGAGAAATTTTTCGGTTTCGAAATAAAAAATTTGAGGAGTGATCGTGGTGGAGAATATTTATCTTCTTTATTTGAAGAATTTTGTCGAATCCATGGGATTAGACATGAATTGACGGCCCGGTATACACCGCAACAAAATGGCATGGCGGAGCGAAAGAATCGAACAATCATGGATATGGTTCGGTGTATGTTGAAAAACAAGAATATTCCATCGGAGTTTTGGGCTGAAGCGGTCGCTTGTGCCGTTTATTTGATCAACCGATCACCGACGAAGAGCTTGGAGAATTCTACTCCAAATGAGGTGTGGTATGGTAAGAAGCCAAATGTTAGTCACCTTAAAACATTTGGTTGTCTTGCATATTCACATATTCCAAATGCTATGAGGACCAAGCTTGACGATAAAGCTGAATAATGCATTTTCATTGTGTATAGTGAGAGGTCAAAAGCTGACAAGCTTTACAATCCTCAAACGAAAAAAATTGTGATAAGTCGGGATGTTCGTTTTGATGAAAAAGCCTCTTATGATTTTTCAAAAAATTCAGAATCATTAACTTGGCCGACCCTTGGAGACGAAGAAGGCGATTCTCAAGCAATGCAATCAAATGATGGTGAAAATGAGTCTCTGCAAAATTCACCATCTCCCCCGCCAAGAAAAACAAGGAGTTTGAGAGAACTCTATGATGAAACGGAGGAGGTGAATGCAATAAATTCTATTTTCTTTGCATTCTTTGCCGGGGAGGATCCAATCTCTTTTGAATAAGCCTCAAAAGAAGAAAAGTGGAATCGAGCGATGAAAGAAGAGATCAAGGCGATTGAAAAAAATGAAACTTGGGAGCTCACACCTTTACCTTCACACAAATCTCCTATTGGTGTGAAATGGGTGTTCAAAACAAAAACCAATCTTGATGGTTCCATCAACAAATACAAGGCACGGCTTGTTGCAAAAGGATACAAGCAAAAAGAAGGAGAAGACTTCAATGAGGTATTTGCTTCCGTTTCAAGGCTTGATACAATTCGTTTAATTATCTCTCTTGCGGCTCAAAATGGTTGGAAGTTGTATCAAATGTATGTCAAATCAGCGTTCTTGAACGGATTTCTTCAAGAAGAAATTTATCTTCAGCAACCTCCCGGATTTATTAAAAAAGGCGAGGAAGAAAAGATGTACAAACTCAAGAAAGCTCTCTATGGCTTGAAGCAATCACCCCGTGCATGGTATGATCGAATTAATGATTATTTCATTAAATTTGGTTTTGATCGTTGTCCTTTTGAGCATACTCTTTACATCAAAAGGAATTCTAACGGCGATTTTATGGTGGTGAGTCTTTATGTTGATGATTTAATCTTCACGGGTGAGGATTTTGAGATGTTGGCGGAATTCAAAGCTTCTATGATGAAGGAGTTTGAAATGACCGATCTAGGTGAATTGCATCATTTTCTTGGAATTAATGTGGAACAATCAAAAGGAGGGATTTTTATTTCTCAAGAAAAATATGCAAAAGAAATTTTGAAAAAGTTCAAAATGGAGAATTCAAATCCGGTGTCAACTCCTTGCTTCACGGGCTTAAAATTAAGCAAAGAAGGTGAAGGAAAATTGGTGAACACAACTATGTTTCGAAGCTTAATTGGAAATTTGATGTATCTTACACCCACTCGTCCCGATATCATGTTTGGTGTAAGTTTGATTAGCAGGTTTATGGAGAAGCCATATTCGAATCATTGGGAGGCGGCAAAAAGAATTCTTCGATATGTCAAAGGAATCATTGATTATGGTATTTTTTATGAAAAAAATATTTCTGTTAAACTTGTGGGTTTTACAGATAGTGATCTTGGTGGAAGCGTGGATGATTCTAAAAGTACTTCCGGTTATGTTTTTAATCTTGGAAGTGGAGCAATTTCTTGGAGTTCGAAAAAAAACCAATCGTGGCCCTTTCTACAACCGAAGCGGAGTACATCGCGGCTTCTTCCGCCGGATGTCAAATTGTGTGGTTGAGAGGAATTCTCGAAACCTTGAGTTTCAAGCAAGATGGGCCTACAATTCTCTTTTGTGATAATAGCTCGGCTATTTCTATCTCGAAAGATCCAGTTCTTCATGGAAGAACAAAACACATTCGACTTCGTTTCCATTTCTTAAGGGAACTTGTTCATGAGGGTGAACTCAATCTTGAGTATTGCAAAAGTGAAGAACAACTTGCCGATATTTTCACTAAGCCACTTGGAGGTCCCGTTTTCTCGAAAAATGTTGAAGGTTTGGGAATCAAAAGCAAATTCAATTTACGGGAGGCAATGTTGGAATAAATTGAATAAATGTGAATTCAATAGTGGAATTAGTGGCAATTCAATATTGGAAGAAGTGGGCATTCATGTTGGAAGAAGTGGGCATTCATGTTGGAATAAGTGGAGGATTAAATAAATGTGAATTTGAAGCACTATTGTCTAGATGTATAGACAATTGTCTTTTGATTTTCCTAAGTATTAAATTAGAATTAAAAGAGTTGTTAGTCTATGAGTTATTTTATAATTTATTAGTAGATTAATGTACTCCTCACTATAAATATGGAGTGCTAGAGATCATTGTAAGCAACACAAGAAAAAAAAAAAAAAGTAATTTTTCCATCCACAAAAACACTTATATTTTACTTTCTCTACTCAAAAATATTATTTTTTCAAGTTTTCACAAAATCACTAAAATCCAAATTTGCGATTAATCATTTTTATCCTATTCTGGTGCCTACAGGTAGGTTGCTGGATTTGGACGGGGGATTTCTGAGGGTGGTCAGATCTGTGTGTTATGAACAAATAGGAGTTGTGGATGGCTAGATCTATGGACTGAAGAAAAAAAAACTAAGAAAAGGAAATAGAAGAAGTGATGCGTGAAGATGGATGAAAAATGAAAAGAAGTAAAACTGGATGTGGAAAATGATGTTTTGTGAAGTTAAGGGCCCTTTTGGTTGGGCAGCTTATACTTGTAGGATACGTATTTGTATGCATCATATATTTGTAGGGTTTAGGTGAACTAATTGAGATTTTACTTTGTTCTTGAGCGGAGATGAGTGATTTTGTTTTTTCGTGTGTATTTGTTAGTTCAGTTGTTTTATGAAGAAAAATCATTTATTTTATGTTGTTAATTCAGCTTGTTTTGTTGTACTTTCTTAGTAGAAATTTCAAATTGTTGTTGTTGATAGAGTTAATGTTAACAAACTGTGCTAAAAAATCAATCTTTAAAGTTATAGATGAATGTGCGCACACAAATAGCTTTTGAAGATTCGCAATATTTGAAGCTCAATAA
Organism: Erythranthe guttata; assembly: GCF_056151865.1. Taxonomy (NCBI): domain Eukaryota; kingdom Viridiplantae; phylum Streptophyta; class Magnoliopsida; order Lamiales; family Phrymaceae; genus Erythranthe; species Erythranthe guttata. Next base: position 8,531,288 of record NC_142537.1, read on the forward strand.
ACTAATGGATTATATGCCTTTACTTTAGCTTTAACGGTGTCGGGTGTATTGGATTATATGTTTGTAAGTTTACTTGTGTTGAGTGTTCTGGTGGTTTGTTGACTGGTTTCTGAGTGTTCTCGTTTGTATATTTATATATTTATTCTGTTTCAATATGTTACTGATGATGGGTCTTTCGCTCGCTAACTAATTCGCTTTTTTGCTTAATATTTTTCTTGAAAACATTAGATATTTTGAGTCTGGGGTCGACTATATTTCCTATCGCGGTGCTGATGTTATAGACGTTTCATGACATTAAGGAGTATTAACATGTGTTAATCTTATCTATTACATTACTTGATATGACTATGACATTAAGGGGTAATTTGCTTACATCTAAGTGTCAATAAAAAATTTCCTCAAAAAAAAAAAAAACAGATGGACTTATTTGTAAAGACCCCTAAAAAATAAATATATTATATTATATATATATATATATATATATATATATATATATATATATATATATATATATATATATATATATATATATATATATATATATATATATATATATATATATATATATATATAACTTACGGTACTTTAATATATTAAGTTAGAAGGGGACTAATCTGAAAATAAGTAAAGGGTAAACTACACCCACACCCCTGAGGTATGCTTAAATAACTTTAAGGTCCCTGTGGTATCGATAATTACACTCACCCCTGAAACGTAGTTAGAAACTCTAATGGGATAATGCATTGGATACGTTATTCTGATAGCGTTCTAAGGGACTATTGGTTTCAGGAAGTGGTCGAGACAACAAAGAGCTATGGGTGATTTAAGAAATGTTGGGGGAGACATGTCACCCCCTAAGTCTATGTTGTCTCCACCACTAGCTAAAAGTAATAGTCCGTTAGAACCCTATCGGAATACGTATCCAATGTATTATCTCATTAGAGTTTCTAACTACGTTTCAGGGTGGTGAGTGTAATTATCGATACCACAGGGACCTTAAAATTATTTAAGCATACCTCAGAGGTGTGGGTGTAATTTACCCTTTACTTACTTTCAGATTAGTCCCCTTCTAACTTAATATATTAAAGTACCCTAAGTTATTATATATATATATATATATATATATATATATATATATATATATATATATATATATATTTTAGGGGTCTTTACAAATAAGCCCATCAATGGGTACTTATTCATAAAGAGATCTAGACAAAAAACTCATTTACCAATAAGTCCACACATGGTCCAGATTTTTGTAAAGGACTAAAATAACCATTCATACTTTAATATGTTCCAATTTCATCCTTAACTTTATTTAACCTCAATTTGACCCCAAATTACACAAATTATTCAATTTCGACCCAAACAAAAAAATTTCAAAAAAAAAAAATTTCAAAAAAATTTTTTTCCCGACGGATTCCGGCGTTGCCTTTTCATTTTTTTTTTTTTATTTATTATTTTTTTTCTTCCGGATTTTTTCGCCGGTCTCCGCCGTTGACTTTTTCGATTTTTTTTTTTCTTCCGGATTTTTTTCGCCGATTTCCGGCGTTGACTTTTCAAAAAAGAAAAGAAAAAAAAAAGTCAACGCCGGAAACCGGCGAAAAAATCCGAAAGAAAAGAAAAACAAAAAAAAATTGAAAAGTCAACGCCGGAATCAGGCGGTAAAAAAAAAATTGAAAAAAAAAAGTTTTGGGTCTAAATTGAATAATTTGTGAAATTTGGGGTCAAATTGATATCAAATTAAGTTAAGGATGAAATTGGAGCATATTAAAGTATGCTCAAAAAAGTCAAAATTGAATTCTTGTGGTCAAAATTGGATTTTTGTGGACAAAATTAATTAAACTGGGGTTACAATTAAGAATTATGTATAAAGGGTTGAGGGTAATATTGGCATATACATGAATGTTTCCTTTATTTATAATAAATATTAAAAGGATGGGCTTATTGGTGAAAGAGATATAGCCCATAAACCTAGAATAATAAAGATGTTTGGTTGGGGACTTATGCACAAAAACCCCTATTTTTTAATCCAAAGGTGTGCACATGGCCGGTTCTGACGGGAGGCGAAGTAGGCGGTCGCCTAGGGCCCCCATTTTTTTACGAAAATTTGGGGCCCCCAAATTATTTTATTTACACTTTATATACCAGTACTTATTTTTTTTTAAATATTATATATAATATTTGGAATATCGGTTCTAAAATAAATTTAAGCTAAATGATCAATAGATATTTTTGCAATTTTCTTAACTTTGGGGCCCCTAAATATTAAATTTATAATGTCTTAATTACTTATTTTTGTTCTAAAATAAGAATCAATATTCATTAGTGTATTCAAGTTTATAAATATTTATGAAGTCTATTTGGTATAAAGATTATCTTCCGAGTAAGTGAACCAACAAATCATATTGTTAATTTTTTTATTTTTTTTCCACATTTTTAGCTACTTTATATTCATATATTCATACATTTCAAAAATTATTTCAGGGGCACCACCCCCGAACCTCCATAATCTTTTATTTCATCATTTTTAGAAAATATTATTTATATTTTTTTAATACATTCAATTTCAAACACCCATTAATAAAAAAAAAAATGGTTTATCAAATAGAGACCCCTGTTTTCAGTTGTTCTTTAAAACCTCGCATAGGGCCCCGGAATTCTCAGGAACGGGTCTGGGTGTGCAAGTGCACATCCTAGAACCATAATAGATTCGTTGTGTACCAAGTGGAAAAATTCCAGTCGGTGGAACTGGAAGTCTGTCATGTCTGTTAAGCTCTCCGAGACAACCTAGGACCCAACACCCAACCAACTGTACCATCACCTCCTGCCACGTGTCATACAAATTCGTGAGGCTTCACAGCTACAAGATCGAAAACCTGGCAATTTAAAAGGAAAAGAGGACGATAATTTACAACACCTGTTTTCTTATAAAAAAATAATGCATTTATATTTGTTGATCCGAGTACGAAGGCAAACAATCCGACTTGTTGCCAATTACTATAACAATGTTAACAATATAAGATCTTCATATAATTAAAACCCGCAAAAGAAAAATCATTAGTCCGGGAAATTGAAATTTAATTTCAGAGTTCGAACTTAGTTCTTCGTTAATCGGGAGATAAAAAGAGACTGGCATTTGTTTATCGTTTTACAATAGTTAAAAATACAAATAATTAGTGCTTGGGAAAAGTTTTCAAATTAATTAAGAGGAATTAAACTAAAACAATTCACATTTTAACATCACACGGTCTTTTTATGTGATGTTAGCCATAATCTTTTTCGGCGGCACATGACTTTTTGACAGATCTTTAATAATCTCCAACTCCTTTTGAAATAATGGACTCAACCCATGCTCAGATGTATATGTTGGAAAATGATTATGCTTCCCATATAATATTATGAGCTCTCATCTGTCATCCAACTGTTTCACTCCCACAACCTGAAAACCACAATGGATTTTATTGCTACCAGTCCATCTTCTCGGGCGTGCAGTTGGTTAGTTGATGGTGTATCTCCTTTCGCCCCAAATAGGTCACAAGTCAGGTACGTTTTATTTTTAGGGTCACTTCTTTTAGCCAACTTTATAAGAAGATTTGTAGCAACGGACCTCGCCCAATCTACCAGCTCGTCATTGGAGTCAAACAATTGAGTAGTCGTAAAATAATCAGTATGATCGACTTCAACTTCAGCCGTATAGTGTTGGTTTTCCTGAAAAAAGAGTAAAAAAAATTAATAACAAAAATAAAAAGCAAAAAAAAACGGGGGGGGGGGGGGGGTGCCCAAGCCGGGCGCCTGAAGCAGTTACACACGTCCGGTTTGGGCGTGGGACTGGGGTTTTGCACGCCCAACTTGGGCGTGTAAAACAGCTTCGGGCGTCGGGTTGGGCGTTTGCCCGTTATGTCCAGATTTTTCGAACGAAATGACAAAAATTTTGATTCGTTATGATGTGTATCTCGATCTTCATCCGATGAGCTCATTTGTGTTCGTATATCACTTCAACAAAAATGATGTTATGCCAAATTGGCTTCTATTGTAAATAAGAAAGGTTTTTTCTAGAGAGATAGGTAATTAGATTTGAACTACAAATAACAATTTTTAAACCTAAAAAGTAAGTCCCCATAAATAATCATTGAAAAACTAGATAACACAGTTGTCTTACATTTACTAGACCATTTCATTTATAAAATTAGATACTAGACCATTTCATTTGTAAAATTCATATTGGGCCTGAGGTAACATTGTGTGTATATTGGGCCTTAAAGTATGTATGGCTTTATTTGGGTGGCAACCAAAAATAATTAAAAATACCCAAAAATAATTGAAAACGCCGTCTGTGGGAATCGAACCCACGACCACGTGGTTAAAAGCCACGCGCTCTACCAGCTGAGCTAAGACGGCTGATTGATAAAATAACCTTTACATACTATGTAACGTAATGTGACTATTAACGGGATATATATATATATATATATATATATATATATATATATAAAAGTGATAATAATGTTGGGGTGGGGAATATATAAATCGTGTAAGTTGACAGGGCCATTTTGAATTTGTCAAAATCATTCTTTTCCATATTCCAAAAAGCAGTGGCTGTAATATTCGTTTATCATCATTTTTGCCAAGTGAAGCCAGAAATCATATTCCCCACAACGTTTACGTGTCGTGTCATCCACCTTTAATTCATAATATATATATTAGGGCCAAGAAAATACCAATTTATATATGAATATATATCCTCAATTCATATGATCAGTTGATTTTATTAATTTATCTAGTGGTTTGCTGATCAGGGTTGAAATAATTAATGGGTACCAATAACATGAGTAGTCCACACCATGCAGGAAATCCTTCACTAGAATTCAAGGTATAACACTGTACAGTAGATCAATGATATATAATTCATGATCCGTGCACGTACGAGCGACGAATGATTCTTTTTGGCATGAATTCATCTATACTTGACATATATAATATATAAATCCATGCATGTTCTGTTTTGTGCAGGTAGATGATGAGACGAAGCGGATGATAATCCCAGCAAGGCATCTTAACATTGTTTGGGGCAATGACACCCGGTACTGGAACGTACCCATAGATGAGTGAGTGATTGATCTATAAATTAAATTAAATTAAATATATATGAATTAATTTGATGATACATATTAAATTAATAATGGGAATGAATGAATGAATGCAGGGGAAGTGCAGTAGAATTGAACCAAGTATGCTGGCTAGAGGTAACAGGGTGCGTAGAGAAAACGAGTCCAGAAAAGATATATGAAGTGGGGTTTGAAGTGTCACTAGGGGCAGATGCTTTCGGGTGGGGGAGCTCACCTCTGTACGTGATGGTTAAGAGAGGGAAAGACGGCAAATTTGAGTGGACCAAGTATTCTATGCAGGATCATCACCAATCTCATGATCATCACATATCTCTTACAGCAAAGCTCATGTCGTCATCGTCCGAGAAGCAGCAGCAGCAGCAGCACAAAGAAGATGATGATATTATTAATAATGCAGCAGCAGCAGCAGCAGATGAGAAGATTTACTTTGGTCTGTATGAAGTGTGGAGTGGCAAGTGGAAGGGTGGACTCAAAATTCACCATGCTTTTGTACATGAATTACCTCCTTAACCACCACCACCACTAATTGAATTGATCGTACGCCCAATTTCTACTACTACTGCTGCTGCCAGCCGGCTCCTTATTTTGTATCAATTAATTAGTTAATTCCAAGAGCTTGTTTACTTATATATTGATCATGCATATATGCACATGCTAGATTGCTAGTATATATAGTACTAGCTTGAATATTATATATATATTTCTCTTATTAATGATTAATAATAAAGTTGTACGTTCTGCACTCCCGGCCATGATTATTGTATTTGTTGGTGATGATAAGAAAAAAGAATGACCGATGTGGTTTCCTGATCGATCAAGAGTGTGAATTAATTGTGATCAGAAAAGAGGAAAAAGGTATCTCCTTTAATTATTATATTCTCGCCTCGCTCAATTCACCACGCAAGCTATGGGATAAAATTCTTACCTTTATTTAAGATTACTTTCTTCATTTTCCAATTACAAAATTATTATTCCTAATTAGATCGTCCCAAACTAACCCCAGTGACTAAATTATGCTCTAAGACTTAACAATAATGTAATATTGTATAGTCAGTAGTCATCTCATCACCATCATCATCATTGATGGAGCAAAATTTGCACCTTCAGGGCCCTTTTTCGAACCCTAGTACTCCCTTTACCGCCATAAAAGCTCACATATTGTCAGGAATATGACCAACGGAGACAAACAAAACGACTGGAAATTAGTAAAAAGAGAAAGAACTTGAGAGAAAGTATAAAATTATTGTTGTAAATAGTATGGAATGTGTGGTTTCCTAACATAACCACTTGATGGTTTTCAACCTCCCACTAGTGTAAACTTCCCACACCTTAGTCCCATGATGTGTGCAGGAAATAACTTCCATGGAACTTCCATTTGTAACTCCTCCTTGTAACTTCCAGTGGCTTACACCTATATTAATGAGAAAAACTCCCTCCCCATGGATACCCACAATTTTCTCTCTACGGATTCTTGTTCTTTGCATTCTCTCATTCGCTCTCCATTATCGTTATTATGTTCTTATGTATTTCCACAAACACAAACCAAAGAGCTAGATAAATAGGTCATTTTACAACACGTTATCAGCACGAAGTGCCCGTCGTTATTGTGGAAAGACAATTGTTCGTGGGGCGAGGATACTCAAAGAATTTGCGGTGCTCGAGGAAAGGTAATTGTTCGTGGGAAAAGGTTACTTGGAGAACTTGTGATGCGGGTTATATGTGAAACGGTAATCTCGGAAAAATATATTAATACCCTTAGTAATATTTGGATTTAAGCACCTCAAAGAAACTTTAATCTCCTTGCAATGTTGATTTCGTAAGAGATGCATGATAGATCTATTTAATGGCATGAAATACGTGAATAAACTTTATTTTCAAGTCATTACTTAATTTATACCGTGGATAATTTGAATATATGATCTGATTGGTAATCTTTATTCTATAATGTGATTAAAATGTCTTGTTATTTCATATAATAATTGTTCTGAGCATGTGAAATGCTATCTTATTATTCGGCAAAAGTATTACATGTTCAAGTATGAAACATTGTCATGAATTTTGCCGTCTCAATCATGCTATATGATTCTATGTATTTTGCTATATATGATGATTCAATGTTAGAGATTCAAAGTGATGAAATCTGGTATATATTCTTTTGTCTCATGCTCTTAACGTATTATCACTATATGCTCTTAACGTATTATCACTCATGCCTAATGTGATTGTATGAATTCCGCATTATGGATATGATTAGTTAATTGGTAATTAACTATCTCAGTCATTTCAAATTGGTTCATGGAATTTTTATGAGTTATAATACATGATAATTATGATTTATATCATGACAAGTTATACGGTTTTGGTTATCTTTTATACCAATATTATAGCATACTATATGTCTTTAATGTTTGGCAAATTTTCATTGTCTTAATTACATGAAAACTTTGGTCTATCTCTAATGGAGAATTTTATTCAATTGATCCATTATTTATCTGCCATATGTAATTTTGTGATACAAAAATGGTAAGCAATATTTCGTTTGTCGTTATGATTTATCGTATGAAATCCATGAATGTGTATGAATATATGGTGTATGAATTATTAGACAGGAAGTTCTAATATGTGCAAAATATTCATGAAATTGTTATGGAGGTTACATTCCCATAAAACAATAATACTCTTTATTCTATTTGATTTGAGATGAAACACATGAGCAAACTCGAGTTTACCCAACTTAATGTATTTGGTGAAAGTTTTTTTTGGTTGGAGAATGGATGTTAAGATCCATAAGCTTAGTGAGCAATTGAGAATGGTTGTTTTCGAGTATAATTTATTAGGTAAATAAAGCCCAGAAGGCTGAGACTATGTTTCTGATTACGAGATAATTAGATGAAATCCTTCGTTTGGAATATTCATCGAACGAGGGTCCTCATAAAGAATGGGATACCCTGACTAGTCGTTTTGATTATCAAAAGACAATACGCTTGCTTGAAGCAAGGAGCAAATGTTCATAAACGATTTGTATATGACCTTTAAAATTCGAATAGAGCTCAAAATCAGAACATAAATATATGTTTTATATATAGTGGATCTAAGAATTGGTCGCGCACCTGAAGTGCGAGGAACATTGGGGTTGGGTATGCAAATAATAATGCACCAACATCGACTGATTTGGTAGATGTTAATATCTCGGGAGGCCGTTACTCAACTCCCATACTTGGGCACATCTGACCAAATGATCCAGGTTGGGATATGATTGAAGTGTTGATTTCATGAAATATGCATTATGGTCATTTATGCTCTAGCTATTAGTGTATAGAATTTCAATCATCGCATTTCATATGCTCATGTTATGAATTGTATTCGTATGTGGATCATGTTTAGTTTATGCTCTGGACCATATGTTTATGTCACTATGTGTTCTAAGTTAATTATTATGTTATTCAGTGGTGTTTGCTTGATGAATTTACTTAGTACCTAAAGTACTGAATATATGTGATTAGATTTATATAACTCTCTAGACATGACATGTGGGGATAAATGTCTGGCAGATAGTGCGACAACACATACTATCCTGAGAGCTAAGTCGTACTTTATTAATTTCATGTCTATTTGTAGCAAGACCTCTTTGATAACTAAATGAAGCACGTGTAGTTTTGATAGATGGTTATGGTAATGTCCGCATTGTATTATCTAATGGCACAAATTTGCCCATTGAAGTAGCTCATTTTTTTCTCCACGTTCCAGTAGAACGTTATTAAACTTTAAAGATATTTGAGTTAATGGTTATTTTGTTGAAACCATTGAAGACAGGAAATCGAGTATATGTGCACCATCTCTAATGTGTACGGCCAGAAGCGTACATTGGGAAAATTAGAGGAATTTTCGACACGGTTATGTAGAACCACAATTTGTATGCCAGAAGCATAAGTTGTCGATTGCTCGAAATTAAGTAATTTGATTATATTTCAGCATACGCACATATATGTAATGATTCAATTCCTTTTCTTGGAAGTAATCCAAGAACATATAGGTGAAATATGTATCACCATCTATAACTTAAATTAAGAACCTTAGACAGGCGATCTCTTACCCGCTCAAATTGCGGACTGTCACTTTGATGAGAATGTCTTCCTGACGTTAGGGGGAGGAAAGAACGTCCACACTAACGTTGCAAGAGAACGGCGTGAAGTCGTGTGGGACGACCCCACTGTGTCTCATCAAGATCCCCTACTTCAGAGAATTGATATATAGATTTATAGATCATCCACACTAACGTTTCTGAAGAACGGCGTGAAATCGTGTGGGACGACTACTAAATCTGCAAAGAATGTCAACACTAATGTTCCTGAAGAACAGCGTGAAGTCGTTGTCGAATAATGCCAGACTCATTCTATGGTTTGAAAAAGTGACGAGATCTCAAATAAGCCTGCAAGGATATATGTCCTAGAAGGAAAATTACGGGTAGGCCATCAATCCATGCTAACTAGTCTTGCCTCCCTTCCTAGGAGAGGAGGAGCGCAATAGGACCAAATGATTCTCACCCCCGGAAGTGGATGAATGCCCAATAATTGAATCCGTTTAGCACTAGGATAAATGGGATTCCACCTGATCCATCTCATAAAATAATTCTGGAATATGGATTCGTCCTGCAAACGAAGTCGGGGGACGCCTCGACATTAATATCCATTCCCATGAATAGTAAAAACTCGGTTAGTTATTCATGCATGAACGAGATGTGGTGTTGGGATGAAATGATCATCGATGATAAACTTTCCTACACAGTAGCTACTGAATTTTTTAAAGAGTGATGATATAAAACCTCGATCAATCGATAAGTGTAAACAAATGGATGATGGCCGAAATCAATCCAAGCTGAATTTGATTCCTTGATAAAATGGAGAGTAGAGAGACCAGTAGTTCCTACAACTCCTTGAATTTCACCCATGAGATATAAGTGAGTACTCACAAAGAAAAGAAACGAGATTGGGAGCCAAAAAGCTCATCTCATACCTCAAAGGAGATTGGGAGCCATTAAGCTCATCTCATAGCTCAAGGAATGAAATGAGATTGTGAACCAGAAGATTCATCTCATAGCTCAAATGAGATTGGGAACTAGAAGATTCATCTCATAGCTTAAACGAGATTGGGAGCCGGGAGACTCATCTCATAGCTCAATCAATGAAATGAGATTGGGAACCAGAAGATTCATCTAATAGCTCAAATGAGATTGGGAACCTGAAGATTCATCTCATAGCTTAAACGAGATTGGGAGCCAGAAGACTCATCTCATAGCTCGAACGAGATTTGGAGCCAGAAGACTCATCTCACAGTACAATGATTTATGGGCAAATGAGATTGGGAGCTCGAAGACTCATCTCATAATTCAAAGATTCCTCAGAATACTGAGATTGATTTTAAAGAGGTATACTCTTTCATGGTGAATGTTATTAAATACGTGGTCACAAAGTATCTAATGAGAATCTAGATACAAGTATTTATATGAAAGTTCCAGAAGGACTTCGATTTCCCGAAGCAATTAGTTCCAGATCACGGAACATAAACTCAGTTGGGCTGAGATGTTCACTTTAATTATGACTAGAAATATTCTAGAAGAATATAAGACAATTGCCTAAGTGAACAATTGCTCGGAAGAGAATATGTGAACAATAATTGGTTTTGATTGTTCCTATTACTACAATTTATATAAAGGACATAAACTTGATTTAGACTAGAAGTCAAGTAAGAAAAACTCAATTGTTGAAAATTTGAGTTCAAGATCAAAGATCTAAAGAAGACTAATTTCTTGTCCCTACCGACTTCAAATTTATCATGTCAATTGAATGTTTGTCCATCAATCGAATTACATCCAGAAGATGTTATGGATAAAGATAAATTATCGAGTAACACCTATAGGAGTTGGAAAGTGGAATAGGTCCAATGATTCATTTCGTCCCATGGAGAAGGACGAGGAAGTGTTAGCACCAGAAGTGCCATATGTAAATGCAATATATGCATTATTATGCTTAACTCCATGTACTCGATATGATTAAGATTTTTCGGTAAATTTATATGATAGACTTATCTCACCTTACTCTATGCATCAATGAATGAGGCGAAACTTGTGGTTTATATTGGCATTGACTAGAAGTCATATCCACAAAAGGCTCGTTCCCAATCCATGGTTAAGTATTGGGAAAATAGCTATGTCTTGGGATTCTATGAAATGTACATCGGTTGTCACTAGATCAAATCATGCATGATGTTTGTTTCACAAGATAGTGAGTGAATGCACTTGGCCTGAAGCCATGATTATGCATGTTCGAGATTCCTGTGAATCGACTAACACAAAAGATCCTACGATATTGTATTTTACTGTAATACAGTATGCATTGAGCAAATGAAGACGGGCTTCATTAAAGTGATAACTCCATGTACATAGCTTTGAAGTTTTCTTCAATCAACAACAATAAGAGCTGAAATGATCCAGCAGATCATGATTTAAGTTAACTACGCAAACTTATTTACTAAGTCTTCGCCTAAAGTCACTATGAAAATTCATGTTAAGGCTTTTGACTTGCGTAGATTATACAAGCTCGCTCCCTTGTAGACATCAGAGGGAGTTAACTTGAGGGGGAGTACCCTGTAGGTACTCAGTATCCAGAAGATACCCGAGTGCCCTGTTGTACTCTTTTTCCTTCGTGCGAGGTTTATTTTTCCCACAGGGTTTTAGTTACTCGACAAGGTTTTAATGAGGCAACATTTGTTGATTGAAAAGATTGTGCGTTGTACTCTTTTCCCTAACCGAGATTGTTTTTTTCCCAATGGGTTTTATGACTCGGAAGGTTTTAACGAGGCAACACAAAAAGCACAATAGTGGTTTGATAGGAACCCAAGGGGGAGTGTTGTAAATAGTATGGAATGTGTGGTTTCCTAACATAACCACTTGATGGTTTTCAACCTCCCACTAGTGTAAACTTCCCACACCTTAGTCCCATGATGTGTGCAGGAAATAACTTCCATGGAACTTCCATTTGTAACTCCTCCTTGTAACTTCCGGTGGCTTACACCTATATTAATGAGAAAAACTCCCTCCCCATGGATACCCACAATTTTCTCTCTACGGATTCTTGTTCTTTGCATTCTCTCATTCGCTCTCCATTATCGTTATTATGTTCTTATGTATTTCCACAAACACAAACCAAAGAGCTAGATAAATAGGCCATTTTACAACAATTATATTTTTGATTGTGTATGCACGTAAATCTAATCGTTTTTTCCTACATTTATTTATATAGATAACTTTTAAGGAAACATTCCTATTTTAGGACTTGTTTATTCGTGCAAGATTTGATTATGATTGGCGCGTGAAATCTCACATCTTCTGTAACACCCCGTAATATATATATATATATATATATATATATATATATATATATATATATATATATATATATACATACACAAAGGTTATTGTATTTAATAATGAGATTTAGAGGGCTGATGTGTTATTATGTGATAATTTTGGGGCATAAGCATAATAATAATTCTTTAATTTAGTAAACTTGGCCATTGAGCAATTGAGGGGCTTGTTAATTGGATAATTGAGTGTTATTAACCAATGAAATTAGGAGAGAGACGCGTGTCGTGCGAGTCATCATCCTTCTTCTTCATATCCGATAAGTTTCTCTTCTCTTCGTTTATTTATAAGCTCAAACAGTTTCTCACTCTCTCATATCGCTCTCTGTCTCTCTCTCTCTCTCTCTCTCTTCTCTTTTTCTCTTTTGCTCTCTCGCTTTCTCTCTTCTCGTTTATAGATCGAGAGATTATATAAAATAATGGAAATTTTGAGTAAAAGAAAAGGATTGAGAGGTTTTGTTGGAAGAAAAATTGAAAGGGAAAAGAAGTATATTCAATTGAGCCGAGAGAGAGGAATTGCACGAAACCTTAAGCGTGGTTTTTCAACGATAAGGTCACGTGAGTGGAAAACTCAGGAAGTCAGCGTCCCCATGGTAGAGTATTTCGCCGGCGGAGGTCATTGACGGTGGTCGGAAGACGGCAAGAAGTGCAGCCTGCCTCTGAACTTTAGGAGTCGTTTGAGTTATGTCGGCAAAATTCTGAGAAATAAAGACTTGCTGCCGCACCTGTTTTCGGAGCAGAATTTGGAGGGTTTGGAGTGCGGATTTGAGAATCATTCCTCGATGGAACTCGTAGAGAAACTCGAGAGTTGTAAGTGTCGAGCATACTAAAGCTCTCATTCAAGACTTGAGAATGACTCGAGAGTAAGGTGTTTTTATAGCACTTGCATTGGACTTCAGTGGCAGGTGCTATAAGTGAATGATTGTGTTGACTGCACTTAAGAGTAAAGTTACTTCAATGATTTATAGAGTTTAATCTTTTTGTATTCTAGTTATATTCAAAGGTGATTGTTGTTCAAGAGATATTATACGAGATTGTAGTTGTGGACTTCGGTTACCCACGTGTATTTGATTTTATTGTTGAGAAATTAAGTGAGAGTAGTTGTATTCATTGGAAGTCATAGTATTTATTTAAAAAAAAAAAAAGTACAGTGTATTTCGACAGTGGACGTCACATCTTCCTTTAAATATTTATGAAGAGTCCCCAATCCAAGTCTTCCAACGACAACGGTCATTAGATAAGCTCGCCAGCTACCACATCTTATTTATCTTTATCGAAGGCATACGGGGCAAAGATTGTGGACTCTCTTTGCTAGATACATTGAATCCTATATTATTGAACTTCGACCAGGCGAGCTCGAAGCGTATAGAGCGAATTCTTCATGATTTGTTAGGTTTTCGACCCAATGATTCAAAGTGGTGAGAGTTCGGCCCAATAGTGTTGAATTGTCCTTCATGTCTGCTCATCTAACTTTTCTCGGAGTCCATTGGGCTTTTAACCCGCTAACTTAGTTTGGGAAAGTTCGGCCCGATGGTGTCGAATTGACCACCATCAATCATCATATGTATTCCCTCGTACTTATTAATGAGTTACTGAATTATTTAATGTACAATATCTATGTAGAACATCAATTTGGGTAGGAATGGCCATGGGGACGTGGTGGGTTTTGCGCTCACCCGTCACAGTTGGCAAAATTTTCCATTCCTAATTGCCCCGTCGCCCTTTCGGATTTGATTTTATCAAACCTTCCCCGGACACATTATTGTTTTTTTTTTTTATAATATTTATAATTAAAATATCTCTAAAAATTAATATACAAAACTAATGAAAAAAATATATAAACAAGTTGGATGTGTGACGGGTGCTTATTTCAAAATCCGTACCCGCTACAAGTGAAAATTTTAAAATCCGTACCCGCCCCATTAACTAACGGGCTGGGCGGGTTAAAGTGCCGTACCTAAATTTGGGCCTATGGGATATCTATTCAATAAACATGGGGCATCTTTGGTTGGGTGGTTTGGATAGATAGCTATGGATGGGATATAGTATACTGGGACTAAATTGTTGATTCACAGTGAGTAATCCATTATTTGGTTGGAGTTATGGGGAAGAAACTAATAATACCTGCACTAACAATATCATGTTTTGTTTGGGTGATAACACTGTTTTATATGGGTTTTTGAGGTAAATTACTGGTTTGCCCTTATAATATTTTTTTTAATCAATCGATTATCTTTCCTTATTGACCAATACTTTTCCCTCTTCTTCATTATGTGAGTACAGTTTTCTGCGGAAGAAACCCCTAAATTCCCCTAAAATTTTTTTCTCCCCTGAAACTAGATTATTGTGAGCGGGTGTATGTTCATATCTCGTAATGAGCTACAACAACATTAATTCTCGAAAGAATTCGAGTAACAAAGCCGCTGAAGAATTCAGTTCATATGGGATGCAGCACGATGTCTGTGACTACGGCAATCAGCTACGCTTACAAACTTCTTGGACTTCTGTCAACCCAGGTCACCGTTTTCTTTCTTGCGCAGAGCGGATATGCATCCAAACCCCAAATACTTTCATTCTTGTTCTTGTTTCTTGGCTATCAGTGCGTTCACTATTTTTCGATTTTGGTATAGATTTTAAATTAAACCCATATTCAATTGTAATTCAGAAAACTATTAAATAAAAGTATTTTTAAAGGAAGATTCATACCAGTTCATATACACTAGAAACTATATGTAAAATTCTCATCGTTCATAATACATGTTGAGCAAACCAACAAAAATACCACAATATAATAATAAAAAAAGAAAATTAAAATCCTCAGATTGAATTCAATAATAAAGACCCGAGTTCGGACAGAGATGTAAGAAAACATTACTTTCAAAGTGCAACATTCACTGTTCGTTCAATCATGAAATAAGCAGAAATTTACACAGGACTATCAACATTAAATTAAAACAAAAAAATTGACAATTAAATTAAAACAAGAGATGAAACAAGAGAGCAAGAGTGTTTGGTTACCTTGACATCTTGAGAATGGAGGACAAAGTCTTTGTGTTTCAGCCATCTTTGACGAAGCTGGGCGATGGTGAACAAATTAATTTGTAGGACAAATCAATTTGTTAAGCAAAATGAAACCCATATTCATTTGCAATCCTGAAAACTATAAAAGACCTTCAAATTTGACTTTAGCACCAAAAGGAAGAAAAGAACGGAAGATTGGAACGAAATTGAAAGGTATGATTTTTACCTGGGAAAAAAAAAACTAGGGCACAAGATATGAATGGGGAAGATGAAGATTATTCAGTATTTATATCTATTAATTTCGTAATTGTGGTTTTTTTGAAGGATATTTTCGATATTTCACATGGCTTACAATATGGGATTGAGTATGTGATAATTAGTCAAGCCAATTTTGGCTTGACTAACAATAATTCGATTGGGGGATTAAATCTGTGGGCCCAACTATCAAGGATAGTAAATCAACCAAACCAAACGTTGTACAAATTGGTACAACTCGTCCCATCCCTTGTAATACCCCCAACCAAAGATGCCCATGGGGTAGTAGGGATGGCCATGGGGTGGGTACGGGGTGGGTATTGCAATCCCCGCACCCGCCCCGTTTAGAAAATCAAGCAACCCGCACCCGGCCCATACCCGTTACGGGTTGGAATTGTAGAACCCGCCCCCGTCCCATTTTGCACCCGCGAATACCCGCCCCGTTTGACGACCCGTTTTTCTTTTTCTCTTCCATTTCAACTTTTCCTTCTTATTTTGAATATAAAAATCAATTCTAATTATGTTCCTTCAAAAAAAAATAGCAGCCGCTTTTTTTTTCCAACGCAAATATATATATATATATATATATATATATATATATATATATATATATATATATATATATATATATATATATATATATATATATATATATATATATATATATATATATATATATATATATATATATATATATATATATATATATATATATATATATATATATATATATATATACCTGCTAATTATTAAATACAATTAAAATATAAATACAAATCAACAACCATTTTATAAAATAACATATTAAATCAAAAATTAAAAGCAAACATTCTTTGAACAAGTCAACCAGTCACATATGTTCAACATTACTTAATACAAAATAAATAGAAAGAAAATAAATAGAAAAATAATACATATAAGGGTAATATACGTAAATAAAAAGTACGGGTGGTAAACGGGGCGGGTACGGGTCGGGTATTGGGGAAATTTTACTATACCCGTACCCGCCCCTTACCCGTTGCGGGTGTAAATTGTAAAACCCTTACCCGCCCCAATCCCTAACGGGGCGGGTATTACCCGTCTAAAACGGGGCGGGGTGGGGCGGGTACCCGCCGGGTCGGGTACCCGCCGGGTCGGGTAATATTGCCATCCCTATGTGAATTTGGATCCTCATGTGTCGTGAAGGAAGCACAAAGAGATGTTTGTTTTCTTATGGGGGCATTTACGGGGTTAGGTGAATGGAGATACAGTGGAAGGGGCAATCCTAGATACATTACAGTGGTGGTTTGAGGTGTAGTGAAGAAGAGGGCTTTTCATAAACTATGAAGGACTGAAGTGATAATTTGAAAAACTTTGTTTTGGGCTTATAGAAATTTTGGGGGTGGATTTGTAATTTTTTAAATTTCTAGAAGGGTATTTAAGTCTTTGCCGGTCAAAAATTACAACCCAGTCTCACAATAAATAAGCAGTTAGGGACTTTATTAGCTTTGAAAATTTTTCATTGGGGTTCTTACTAATATTTTTAATACGGGAACTTTTTTAGCAATTAAATATTATACAGGGGTAGTTCTTGCAAAAAAAACCCAGCTAATTGGTCAATGCACGGATAATTGAGGGCATGATTGATTAACTTGTTATCTTTCCAACCAATAAATAAATAAATAAATACCCTTTACGCCTTTCCTCCTCTCTCCACCACCACAAAAGCAAGTCCACCAAACAAAAAAAAATAATAATAATAATAAAAGATTCCTCTCCGGAGAAGTTGTGAAAGAAAGAAATCAATGGCGGTGTTGTTGGAGGACATAGTGAAGTCTGTTGAGCAGTTGCTAAAGCTGATCAGCAAGAAGACCCAGGAACAGTCTTACGTGGACCCCACCCTCGACCCGGTTCTTTTCGTGCCTGGCATCGCCGGTTCCATTCTCAACGCTGTCGATTCTAAAACCGGCAACACCGAGCGAGTCTGGGTCCGAATTCTTGGGGCTGATCACGAGTTCCGGGACAAGCTTTGGTCTCACTTCGATCCTGCCACAGGTTTTCTTTTTCTTCTTTTTTTTTTATAATTCAATCTGGATATTACTTTTTTTTGAGTCAAACATACTTGTTTGGTTTCATAAGCTCAACTTTGCAAAATAAGTTTGTGTTGTTAGTTAAAAGAGGAAGAGGGAGGGCCAATTTGAAAGACAATTATAAGAATGCTATATTGCAATCTTTAATGTACATAGATGGGACATATGCTCTATGTAACTAAGATGTAACAAAGTTTACCTTCATTAGGAAGGAAAAGTTATGTAATTTAGAATAATATGTATTGTACACGTACAAATAATGTACAAATATTGGGATGGTAATTAAGAGAATGCATCATGGTTGAGACAGGTAGAAGTGAGACCGTAGATGCGGACACACATATTGAGGTTCCTCAAGACAGACATGGCCTTTATGCTATTGACACCTTGGACCCCGACATGGTCAGTCTCCACCTATTCAAATCATTACTCCAACCGCATCTTTGCTCTCGACCTAATTCTTGTTCCTCGTTTCTTTTTCAGGTTATTGGCACCGATTGTGTGTATTATTTTCACGACATGATTGTCGAATTCATTAATTGGGGCTATCAAGAAGGAACTACACTCTTTGGCTTTGGATATGATTTCCGCCAAAGCAATCGGTAACTTTTTATTTCTTTCCAAACATACTTCTATCTGTGTGGTTATAGCCATAATCACTACATGTTTGCATGCATATTGGAATTAATGTATTTCATTGATTTTAACTTGGAATTATGTATGATGCTCTACTTGTTTTCCAGTTTTCAGGGAACACTGGATCGCCTGGCATCAAAACTTGAGTCGGTATATACTGCTTCTGGAGGAAAGAAAATAAACATAATAAGCCATTCGATGGGTGGTCTTCTCATTAAATGTTTTATGACCCTGCATAGTGATGTAATACTGAATTTCTTATTCCATTTTGATTTCATTACTAACTATACACAATTTGGAATACTGATATATATTGATGTCATTGTTTTCTAGATCTTTGAGAAGTATGTCAAAAATTGGATTGCTATAGCAGCACCATTTCGAGGTATGGGACACAATTTTGATCTGTTTTTCTCTAAGTAAACGTTACACTCTTCGATAATTATTTTGTTGTTTGGACCACCCGAACAGGTGCACCTGGATACGTAACCTCCGCATTCTTGAATGGGTCATCATTTGTTGAAGGGTGGAAACAGAATTTTTTTATTTCAAAATGGAGTATGCAACAATTGGTACAAACTTTTTTACACCAACTTGTGTACGTATATTACTTCCCCCCTCTTTGGAGAGACGTCTTAACGTCTTCCTTTTTTTCTTTCCAGCTGCTCGAGTGCCCATCAATATACGAATTGATGGCCTGTTTAGATTTCAAATGGGAAAATGTTCCACTTGTTGAAATATGGAGACAGAAATCTGATGATGATGGGAATACCACCGTAACCCTTGAATCTTATCCTCCTGTAGAAGCTATCCAGATCTTTACGGAAGCTCTTTCAATCAACAAGGTGAGCGATCTATGACCTTATTTTTTTAGATATTCGTTTTAATAATTATACTCTATATGTATATCTTCTTACAGTACGTGTGTTATATAGATCGACATTAGTATTCCTGGCTGGCTTTTGTGCAGGTCTGTTATAATGGTGCTGATGTTGCCGTACCATTCAATATAGAGATTCTAAAATGGGCTAACGAGACACGCAAGTTGTTGAGCTCTGCGCAACTTCCAAATGAAGAGATTAAATTCTACAATATTTACGGCACAAATAACGAGACCCCTCATTGTGTTTGGTACTTGACACACTTACAAACATTGAACATTAATAGTAGTAGAATGTAAGAAGAATTATGAAAATTGATGTTATATATGGTACTATGTTGCAGCTATGGAAGCGAGAATGCCCCCGTCACAGATCTGCGAGCAGTGCCTACTCTCCAGGTATATTTCTTAGTTAAATGAACCACACACAATGTTGATATTCCATTAAATTATTTCATTGGTTCTAAGAATTACACACACGTACGTAGGCCAAGTACGTATATGTTGATGGTGACGGAACAGTTCCAGCAGAATCTGCCAAAGTAAGTAATTAAATATTTTTAAGATATGTGAAAATTAATCTGACTGAGGTTGCAATAATGACATTTGTGAGTGTTGATTGGTTTGTATTGTTAAAAGGGGGACGGGCTTCGTGCGGAAGCAAGGGTAGGGGTGAGTGGGGACCACAGGGGAATACTGTGTGACAGACATGTGTTCAGAATAGTGAAGCACTGGTTGAATGCGGATCACGACCCGTTTTACAATCCATTAAATGACTATGTAGTACTGCCAAGTGCTGCTATTGAAATGGAAAGAGGATTGAAGGTTAGTTATGTAAGAGAAGAATGGGATATTATTACAGATGAAGAAAATATTAGTATGGGAAAAGATGTTGTTTTGGTGGGTTCAATTGATGTGGCGGCACGCATTGCTGGCGGTGGCGGTGGTGAATCCATGGAAGAAGCTCATCATGCGAGTTTTAAGATTGAACAAGAAAATGAAGAGGGTAAAAAGCATGTGGAGCTTAATGTTGTATCTATCTCAACTACTGCATAGAATGAAGAAGATCGTTGCCCCACTTATTTCCTCGATCTGCATATAAATAATATAAAGCTTGTATGTAATGAATCAAATTTCCTTAAAGATGATATTTATATGTAAACAAACATGTTATGCAATGTCATGTGTAAATACTACTAATTAGTAATGGCTTTGCTGTCTGTACATGAATTTGCTCACTCCGTTACGGTGCTTTCCTTTTATCCTTCATAATTATCAATCTTTGCTATCTCTCTTTCATTTTCTGGAATTGAAGTGAACTGATAAACGGCGTCGTGTCGTTGTTGAAACAATGTCTGTTCGAGCTTTGAAATTTATTGAATCTTCTAATGGAGCACTTTCCTATCTTATTCATAGACCTGCTCTATTCATTTTCATTCACATAATGATGGTAGGCCTCATTCACATACACACGTTTTGTCGTTTGTAAGTGCTACAAGCGATGCGATGAAGAAGTCAATAATAATGCTGATACTGGGGCATGCACCAACAATGTTCGAACCTGCTTATTAATTATGTTTTCATCTAATTCTTTTCCTACAAGTCCGACCAAAATTTCAGCTATAGGTTTAGATATTTGGATTTGTTGTTGCTTTTCGAGATATAGACCCAGAAGCTCCAGTTCATGTTCTTGTCATTCCAAAGTTTTTTACGAGATGGTCTAACCGAGCTTGGCAAGGTACTGTCTCTTTTCCTTGTATTCTTATGTTAATACATAACATAACATTCTTGACTTTACAGAAAATTTGACAAGGTTTAGTGGTGGTTCAGCTTTAGCTTTAATTGTGTGTTGTGATGCTTTCTGGGCTGAAAAGAGATATATTGGGCCGCCTTCTTTACGCTGCCTGCAGCTAACATTGATAGTGGCAGAGAAACAAGGCATCAACGAGGGCTTTCGTGTTTTTATTTACTTGTAAGTTTCTTTCTCTAAAAGATGCAAGGTTTGTCCTTCTGTTCTGAGACTTGTTTCTTTAGGCAGTTATTATTTCTTTGATAAACATCTTTTGAAGAAACTAGAAAGGTGCACGTCCGTTTCACGTGTCGAGTTATTTTATTTTATTTTACTTTTATGTTATGCTTGATCAAGTTTTAGTAGTAGTAGTATCTTATGGGATAATTACACTTTTGGTCCCTCATATTTGGCACAATTTCACTTTTGGTCCCCCTCGTTCCAAAGTGAACAAAGTTCACCTTCAAGTTTCAATTTTAAACACTTTTGGTCCTCGCCGTCACATATCCGTTAGCAAGTAACGGAAAACACTATTATGGGGCGAAAATTGAAATTTTAAAAATTTTCGGTTGAAAATAATTATAAATTAAAAATAGACTACTTATAATTTTTAATAAAAAAAATTCAACGAAACAAATTATTTTTTAATATACTTAATTTTATTATAATTATACTACTATAATCATTTTTTTAATAATAATAAAAAATAACTAAACAAATTATTTTAATCATACTTAATATTATTTTTGATTATACTACTTATGATAAAAAAAATTAACTAAACAAATTAGTTTTAATTATACTTAATATTATTATAATTGTACTACTTATAATTATTTTTTAATAATAAAAAATAAATTAACTAAACAAGTTATTTTTAATTATACTTAATAGTATTTTTAATTATACTACTTATAATAAAAAAATAATAATAAAAAAATAATAATAAAAAAAATTAGCTGAACAAATCATGTATAATTATACTTAATATTATTATAATTATACTACTTATAATTATTTTTTAATAATAAAAAAAGAAATTAACTAAATAAATTATATTGCATTATACTTAATATTATTTTTCATTATACTACTTATGATTATTTTTTAATAATAAAAAATAAATTAATTAAATAAATTTCATTATACTTAATATTGTTAAAAGTTTAATTATAAATAGTATATTTTAAATTTCTAATTATTTTTCAGCGCCAAAAAAATTAAAAAATTAATTTTCGCCCCAAAATAGTGTTTTCCGTTACTTGCTAACGGACATGTAACGGCGGGGACCAATAGTGTTCAAAATTGAAACTTGGAGGTGAACTATGTTCACTTTAAAAAAAGGGAGACCAAAAGTGAAATTGGGTCAAACATAAGGAACCAAAAGTGTAATTATCCCAGTATCTTATATATTCGAAATATTTATGTCATATATATAGATAATACATGTGCAATTTTTGTGAGTTTTATGTATCATGGATCATTAAACAATATATATAAGCTGCAGTTTTTTGAGGACATTGCAATAACTTGAAGCATCAATCTAGTCTTCATCGTGTCATTTGACTCTTTTTTAACTTCCTCATTATATTGTTTTAAATTAAGGCTGCTAATCTAAAAACAAGTAGCATAAATATAAAGCAAAAGATTTCAATGGTAACTCTAAGAGGAAAATTTCATATCCAAATGAAGTACAGTGTCTATCTTAATAGCCAAAGAAAACGGGTTTTTGGCACTTTGCACCCTTAAATTACACCATTTTGGCATTTTGCACCCTTAAATTGCAAAATTGGTAGATTGAACCCTTTAAACATAATTGTTTGGCACTTTGCACTTTGCACTTTGCACCCCAAATTACACCTAATAAGTTATATGTTTAAAGAATAAATATGTTTATCATCAAAAAACAACAAAAACATAACATTATAACGTTGCATAATAAATTACAAGACAAATTATATAAATGAAATACACATAAACTACTTAGCAGGTTTTTTTTCTTTTCTAGCCAAAATATTTTTTTATTGATTCAAAGGGGCCACGTTAAAACCTTGTTTGGTCTAACGTATTGATTAAAAGGGGGGCCTCGTTAAAACCTTATTTTCTAAGATTAATAGTCTTGACTATCATAGTTCGAATTAGAGAAATGTCCATCGCCAGTAGGTTCGCCATAGTTGCATTCTTTGTTGTTTGGAGATTTCGGGACGTAAACATCTTCATCACTTGGTCCACTTCCCTCTCCACTAACATTCAAATTCCTAGCAGCTCCTGACCTGCTTCCCCTATCAATGATGGCTTGTTTCTTATTCCCCTATCAATGTTGTAATGTTTTTTTTTTGAAATCATGTTGTAATATTTTTATGCATTTAGTTATGAAATTATTGTTTATGTGTGATTTTATTATATGTATAATAATTTACATTGATTTTCATTTATGTTTCAATAGTTTTTTAAAATTTCATATAATTCTAAGATTATATAATCAATCAAATTATTACTTATAATCGGATCTATAATCAATATTTTTAAAATTAAAATAGACTAAATTATGATTAACGTTAAATTTATAATTTTGTGATATATTTTGAGAAATACCATGTGAGACCAAATCAAATGTTATTCTCTATAAATAGAAAAATGGTGAAATATTATTATTTTAATGTTTAGTGTAAAATTTGCTGAAATTGGTGGGAGACCAAATCCACTATTTATTCACTAAAAATAGTGAAATTATAGAATGGTGTGTTAAGGGTGGAGGATAAACCCATTTTTTCACCAAAAATAGGATTTGGTGAAAAAATGGTGATTAGGTTGGAAGATGCTCTAAGGGTGGAAGATAAACCCATTTTTTCACCACCAAAAATAGGATTTGGTGAAAAAATGGTGATTAGGTTGGAAGACGTCGTTATATCAATTAGCATAACTTGTATAAATTATTCATTTTTTCTCTCTTTCCACAACAATCTAATTCCTAAAAATCTGCTTCCGAATTCCTAAAAATTTGCTACCAAATTCCTAAAAATTTGCTACCAAATAAAAAAAAAAACAAATTGAATTTTTTATTTTTATTTTTTATTATTTCGAATTTTTTTTGAATTTTTTTTTTAATATTTTTTTAAATAAAAATATTTTTTTAAATTTTTTTCAAACAAAAAATTGAATTTTTTTCTCGACTTGTTTGCTACGCCAAATATGACTACAGTTATGTGACTATATCAACTGTAGTTATATTCTTTCTTTATAGGCGACGACTATATGCAATCCAAAAATTGCTTAGGGGAAGACCAAATCTAATTTTTCACCAAATGAATTATTGAAAGACTATTATACCCTTATTAAAATACAAAATCCTCAATTACAAAATTCCACAACTTTCTTTGTGCAAGACCACACCAGCAAAATCCATTTTTTCTTCCTCACAAACCCATTTCACACAGATTCTTCATCTTCTCCAAAAATTCTCAACACTCAAAACCCTCTAATCTTACTAAAACATGCAAATGGATAACATTATGGAGTCACGAGACATCAATATGGAGAATTCTATAGAAAAAGTAGAAAACAAACTATGAATGAATGTTTTTTATAGTTAGGTGATCGATTTTTTAAGTTTAAAAAAAAAAAATTGCGCAGTCAAAATTCGACATATACATGTCGATTTTTGTCACAAAATTCGACATTTAGACGTTGATTTTTTAGCAAAAGAAACGACATCAACTCTAGATGTCGATTTTTTGGCGAAAAATCGACATCTACATGTCGAATTTTGTTGCAAAAAACGACATGTACATGTCGATTTTTAGCCAAACAATCAACATCTACATTGTTGCCAAAAAAACGACATGTAGATGTCGATTTTTCAACAAAAAATCAACATGTACAGGTCGAATTTTCTTCTTTTTCTTCCTTTTCTTCTTTTTCTTCTTCTTCTTTTTCTTCCTCTTCTTCTTCTTCTTCTTCTTCTTCTTCTTCTTCTTCTTCTTCTTCTTCTTCTTCTTCTTCTTCTTCTTCTTCTTCTTCTTCTTCTTCTTCTTCTTCTTCTTCTTCTTCTTCTTCTTCTTCTTCTTCTTCTTCTTCTTCTTCTTCTTCTTCTTCTTCTTCTTCTTCTTCTTCTTCTTCTTCTTCTTCTTCTTCTTCTTCTTCTTCTTCTTCTTCTTCTTCTTCTTCTTCTTCTTCTTCTTCTTCTTCTTCTTCTTCTTCTTCTTCTTCTTCTTCTTCTTCTTCTTCTTCTTCTTCTTCTTCTTCTTCTTCTTCTTCTTCTTCTTCTTCTTCTTCTTCTTCTTCTTCTTCTTCTTCTTCTTCTTCTTCTTCTTCTTCTTCTTCTTCTTCTCTTCTTCTCCTCCTCCTTCCTTCATCTTCTTCTTCTCTTCCTCTTCAAGCACCGGCGGTTGGGCGGCGGCAATTTTTCGGCGGCGGATGAGCGGCGGCAATTCTTCTCTTATCCCGCTAGAGCATTCCTTCTCGTTTTTCAATTTCTCTCTCCCTCTTTTTTTTTTTATTTTTTGGTCTTGCAATAGCAATTAGACCTTTTTTGACTCTTTTGAATTAATAATATCAAAATCAATATTGGGGTTATATTTGTAATTTTCAGTCCTGCTCTTAGTAAATTTATTTATATTTTGGTCTTGCATGAAGTAAGATCTTGCCCTTAGAAATTTTGAGATTGCAAATAGGTGCAGCCTTCTTTATATTGCAGTTTTTTACATTTTCAATTTAAAAATTCCGATTATATAGTGTGGTACAGTCATGTTTACCAAATTATATAAAACAACGAATATTGCCTATTGTTTACGAAAACAATCCAATCAACATCACACAAAAAATCACAATTTGAATGTTGTTATTACAAGTCAATTTGAAACGAAAAGATATAACATATTTGAATATTACTACAATCGTATTCAGACAATAGTCATATTCGAATATGACTATAGTCATGTTACTGCTGCTAGTTCAGATCTGGAGAAGAAAAAAAATATTCGAATATGACTATAGTCATTTTAATATTGCTAGTTTAGATCTGGAGAAAAAAAAGAGAAATCGAAGAATACAGAAATAAAGATACAAATATAACGAAAGAGAGGGAGGGGAGTCGACGACAACGGCAGTGGCGGCGGTGAACGAAAGCGAGAGTGGGAGAGGCGGCGACGGTGGTGGACAGATCTGAAAGAAAAAACTGAGAAATCGAGAGGGATAATGAAAAAGAGAGAAAAAGCCTTACCCGGAGACGAAGAACGCGGCGGCGGCAACGAGCGGCGACGGTGGTGGTGTAGAGATCTATGTGAACATGATGGTGGTGTAAAGAGAGAGAAATCAAGAGAGATAACGAACAAGAGAGAAAGATATTTATGTGGAGACGAAGGAGGAATTGGCGGCCGCAACAGCGGCAGTGGAGGAATGTTGGAATTTTCGGAGAGAGTTGAGAGATTTAGGTGGAGAGGTGGAGAAAAGAGAA
Organism: Erythranthe guttata; assembly: GCF_056151865.1. NCBI lineage: Eukaryota > Viridiplantae > Streptophyta > Magnoliopsida > Lamiales > Phrymaceae > Erythranthe > Erythranthe guttata. Next base: position 8,557,944 of record NC_142537.1, read on the forward strand.
GATATAAGTGATAGAGGTGGCCAAATAATTAGGGTTATAGTAGTTGAGGGTATATTTGTCTTCTCACACTAGTCCAGGGGGTCTCACTAATTAAGAATGAAATTTGGGTGTAGAAAAAATCTTTAAAAGTCAATTGAATTTAGTTCAAAATATTTTTCATTAGAAGGGGTATTGCATATTTTCCCTTATTATAATTCACATAAACACTTATGAAACACTTATGAAACACTTAATCACTTAATTGTTAATCATAGATTAGATTACTTAAATTATGAGCGCAAATGATTTATTTAATTCAATTAAGCTGCATAATAAATTGTGGGCAATTGTCAAATAGGCCCATCACAAGGGACTTAAATGCACATTAGTCCACAAAAAAGAAAAAAAAAACAGTCTTTCAAATAAACTCATCCCCATGTCTTTAGTCTAAAATACCATCCATAATATAATTCTTATCAATTCATCCATTATGCTCTAACTTTCTTAATATTACACATTGACCTCGGATTTAAACAAATATATCACATTAACCCCCATTTTAATAATTTTTTGAAAAAGTATTTTTATTTTCAGAAAAATGTTTTTTTTTTTTCTGAATTTTTTTTCCGGCCAGATTCCGGCGTTGACTTTTTCTTTTGAAAACTTCTTTCTGAATTTTTTTCCTGCCGATCAACCACCGTTGTACAGCCGGTCTTCGGCGTTGACTTTTTTTTTCCTAAAATTTTGTTTTTTCTTAAAAAATATATTTTAATTAATATTACTGTCTTGGCTGCTAACTTGCTGTCTCAGATAGCAATATTACTGTTTGGGACAGTAATATTATGAATATTATTTTCTCGAATAGTAATATTATTAATATTACTGTCCCAAACAGTAATATTATTGCATGAGACAGTAATATTACGGCCGAAGACAATAATATTACAGTCGAACACAACAAAAATGCAGGCCAAGACGATAAAATTAATTAATACAGTAATATTACTGTCTCAGACAGTTAAATTACTGTTGGAGAGACAGTAATTTAACAGCAAGACAGTAATATAAATTAAAATAATTTTTTTAAGAAAAAAAATTCAAAAAATAAAGTCAATTAACAGTTAAATTACTGTCTCCGACAATTAAATAACTGCTGGAGACAGTAATTTAGCAGCCAAGACAATAATATTAATTAAAATATTTTTTTGAAAAAAAAAAAGTCAATTAACAGTTAAGTTACTGTCTCCGACAGTTAAATAACTATTGGAGACAATAGCAGTCAAGCCAGTAATAGTAATTTAAATATTTGTTTTAAGAAAAAAAAAGTCAACGCCGGAGACCCTACGGTCAACAGCGGTTGACCTACCGGAAAAAAATTTCAGAAAAAAAAATGTTTAGAAAAAGTTAAACAAGAAAAAAAGAAAGTCAACGCCGGAGACTGGCGGTCAACGACGGCTGACCGGCGATTTCCGGTGGTGGCGGGTCAAAATTGGGGTCAAAATTGAAATTATGGTCAAAATCAGTTAATTGGTGAAATTGAGCTAAATTGTGGTGTAAATCATGAAATTTGAGTTGAATTGTGTTCCAATGAATTGGGGGTAATTTTGGTATGAATAAAATGATTTTCCTTATTTGCAAATAAGTTTGAATGAGTTGGAAATATTTGCAATACAAAAAAATTAGATGTCCCTTTTTGAATTAAGTGCCCTTCTTATGGGGCCTATTTGCCATTTGCCCATGAATTATAATTCACATAATACATGCGAGTGGATTAAATAGATTACACAATTCACTTAAAGTCATGCAAACACTTAGGGTACATAGAATTACTAACTAATGCATTGCATATAAATTATAACATATTCTAAATAATATGTAATTTATGCCTTATGATATATATTCACTGAATTCCTGATTTGATTTCATGGTAATTTTAGGAGTAATTATTTAATTAGTACCGATAATTATATAGATCTAATAAATCACTTTGAACACTTTGCTGTTAATTGTTGTGGAAGGAAAAATAAAAACATGCCGAAGAGAGGAAAAAGTAATGTAGATCACGTTTAACATTTGGTTAACTTGATTGCATAAGCTGCTATTATTATCTAAAACTGAAAAGCCTAAAAAGAGTATGTCAACCAATGGAAGAAGTAAGTATTTATTTTTGCCATAATCTTTGTTTCCATCTTAAAATTCTATTACCAGAAACAGAGTCTAGAGTCATGGTGAATTAGATTCACATTATTAATAGCAAAATATTCCCTTTATACATATTACTTGCTAAAACGTTACCACTTAATTTCTCTATTGATCAATATCCAAGATCCGTTTTTGGCAAGTAAATCTACCCCATGATTTAACAAATAATTATACTAGTGTTGATAATTGGACCTTAGAAATTATATTATATATCTTCTTAAATGCACCAATTCATGTGAAGACGATCAACTCTGCACTAATTACAATAATCCTCAAACCACTTTTGATGGCGGTATTCTTACAACTAGAGTCCATACGAAAATATGTACATATGTATGTATGCACACATAGTAGAGAGAGAGAGAGAGAGAGAGAGAGAGAGAGAGAGAGAGAGAGAGAGAGAGAGAGAGAGAGAGAGAGAGAGAGAGAGAGAGAGAGAGAGAGAGAGAGAGATTGTTATTTTATACGTTTTTGTTCGATCCGATGAAGCACAATTTGAGTTGATCTCCATGAATTAAATGCACTGTTATGTAAAGATCTTTGGTATAAAACAGTTCTTTATTGTTTCTACTTGAAGATTAAATCATCTCAATTTTTTGTTATAGGTTAATTTTCAGAAGATGGTGATTGATTAACTAAAGATTATAGTTTTGCATGGAAAGTTTTTTAGCTTTACAATTTCTGTTGTTCTTTTAGATTTGACAGTTAGGTATGCCTTTGTTCGATAATTTGCCAAAAATGATAGTAGGATGTAAGCATGAGTTTTTGAGTTTTGATTGGTTGTGTCATTTGCTCGTTAAAAGATATAAGCCTCGTCGAGCTGTTAATGGGGGAAAAGGACAAAGTAATTGAAGAGCTAGCGCATATACTATCCGTCGCAACTCGGATTAAATGAAGAACGTGTAGTACTGTGCTGATGGAAACTTATAAAATTGGAAAACAATTGACGTATATTAGGTTTGTGAAAGTTTAGACGCGAAAAATAGTAACGAGAAAAGATTTACGATTCTTGCAAAGAATATGCAATGGCTTCAGCAGAAACATGTAAAAGAACGTAAAGAATTGAAGGCATAAAAACTTACCTTGCCCATAGTATCTAAAGGAAATATATTATAATTTTTGATCCAATTAATTAGACCTTCTGATTTACTTAATAATTTTGAACTATCAAAATTTTTGTGTGAGGTCATGGGTTCGGGTATGGGCGTGTGCATGTTTGTGTGTTGAAATAAATTGGTGATTTATAAAAGCCCCGTACTTCGAGAAAGGTATCGTTTACTCCTCTGATGTATAGAAAACATCAAATAATCTCTTGTTTTGACAGTCAATGCTCAAACTTTTAACAGTGTTAAATTTGAGTGAGCAATTACTATTTTACCCTGTTTTACATACCTTAGACTAGGAGTGGTAAAAGAGCCGAGCCGACTCGTGAGCTCAATGAGCCGGCCGAAAAAAGCTCGAGCTCGCGAGTTTGAGCTTTCTAACGAGTCGAGCTCGAGCCAGTTTTTAAGTTGTTCATGACCTCACGAGCCGGCTCGCGAGCCTTGTTTATTATTATTATTTTTTTTAATTTTTATGTATTATTTTTTATTTAAACTATGCATAATAATATTAAGTATTATAGAAATAAATAAAAATAAAATATAAATATAAAAAATATATTAATTACAATTTTTTGTAATATTTTTCAATAGTTTTTAAGAATAATTAATAAAAAGAAAGAAAATAAGCTTGAGCTCGATCTCGATAAAATGAACACGAGCTCGAGCTCGAGCTCAAATCGAAAAAGAGAAACTCGACGAGTTCGAGGTCAACAAAATAAACTCGAGTTCGAGCTCGAACCTTCCAAAAGAGAGCCTTCCAAAAGAGTGCTGGGCTCGAGCTGTGGGGTGGTTCACACCCCTGCCTTAGAAAATTCCCAAAGTTTTTCACGTCATTCACTCTCTGTACAACTTTCTCTCTCTCCCTCCCTCTCTCTCTCTCTCTCCCGGTCTTCCTTCTCCCTCTCTTCGATTTTGCAAGAAAACAACACCTGAAAGTTTCATATAATTCTCAAGATTTTTGTGGAATTTTTTGAAGAAACCTTGAATGAGCAGCATATTCGAAGGTTGCTTACCCTAGAAGAAGGTACGAGTTTTGGTTTTAGGTTTTTTTTTCTTTTTCTTTCCCAATTAGGGGATTAACATTTGGGTGAACTGATGTTTTTTGGGGGTTCTTTAACCCGGTGAACTTCGAGGATTAAGGACACGATTTTAACTAGAAATAAGGTGTATTTTGTGGATTATTGACATTTTTCATAATTCGTTCAAAGTAGAGAATTTTGTCGATTTTAGTGTTGTTTGATTTTCGGGGTTTATGTTTAATTTCAAATAGCAGAAGTAATTTATTGCATTGCTATATAAATAGCAGACGTAATATCTTGTCTTGTTTGAATTCTCAACTTTATTGATTTTTTTAGTTTTTGCCATAGTAATAGATTTCTCAACCTGTATGACATTTTATGCTTGGACTTTAATGAATTTTTCTTTTTCTTTTCTTTTGCAGAGTGTATATTTTCTCCAACTCAGATTAAAAAAAAAATCTTATGCAAAGTCTGTAAATCTTTGTTTTTAGTTTGCGGTTCATTAGAGTTTTATTTTGATTTAGCATTTTTTTTAGAATTTAGGGGTTTTCACTTTTTTTTTTTGGTGGGTCTTGCGATCATAATCTGCAAAGCTTTATTTTTTGTCGATTTGAATTTTCTTTTTTTATGCAGGAATAATGAGCGACCAATTGTTTACTATAAGGATCAATTGTAAAGGGAGATTCACAAATGGTGCTGAAGAGTATGTCGGAGGGGTGGTTTCTGTTTTGGCAGACATTATAAATTGACAAATGTAGGGAAAAAAAACTAAACGAAATGAAGAATTCAAGAACAAAAGAAAAAATGGGTGAAAAGAGTGAAAAAAAAAAATGCTGAAAAGAGTAAAAAGGAAGGCTGAATAAGTGGGAAAATCTGGTCAAAAAATGTCTAAAACTAGACAATCTATATCTAGAGATTATTAGGGGTAATTTCGTCAAAAAAACAGCCAACGGATTTTTATAACGGTCGGTCAAAGGATTTGACTAACGGATTCAAGAAAAAAGTTGACGGCAGGGGTTATTTGACACGGGTGCAAAATGAATTTTACCCTTTATAGAATGTAGTATTTAACTCAACTTTCAGTATAGAAACTACTGATTTGATCTCCGAAATCATGATTTTGCTATAAAAATATCATATGATTGTTTTTAAACAATGTTTAGTTTGTCAATTGACGTCAACCCTTTTTCATGCGCATTCATCCCGGAATGTTGCATGGCTAGTCTGTTAAAATGTCTCATTTGTTCTCTGCATTATTTGGCTGATCATTCATCATAGGGATCTTATTTGAGCTATGCATGTGGTTTGAAGCACTCTATGCATCATATTTACTTTTTTGCCAATGTTGACTAAGTCATTTTTATAAAGCGTGTGCGGCCTTTTCCTTATTTTGTACGTATACTGATTGACGCTGCATTAGGGTTATAGCATTCACTACATTCATTTATTACGAGTCTGTATATGATCTCATTTATTATTAGTAGCCTTTCTATATATAAGGTTACCTCCTGAATAGAGTGTATCCATTGCCAATTATAACTTAAACATTTTGGTTGCAGTGAATAAATGTAAGAATGAAGGACAACGGTTCAGAGAATAGTTCAATGCTTAACAGAAACTGGGTGTTGAAACGAAAGCGTAGAAAGCTTCCAGCTAAGTTTAGAGACAAAGGCAAAGTCAACAACTCTGTAGAGCTGAAAGAGGATGATAGTCTCGATCAACGTTCTGGCAAGAGGAAAGGCAATGATGGAGTAAGTTATCATTATTTCCTTGAAATGGATAATACAGATGTTGCCTCCGCGCATGAATGATTTAGAACCCCCGGCTTGTTTCTTGATTGTATTTTTCTATGTTTTATTTACCAGCTTTTAAGCCACATGAAGGTTAATGGAATTTACTCGTATCTTGAATCTTTGTTTTTTCATATTATTACAGTATTATTACGAGTGTGTGGTCTGTGAACTTGGTGGAGAGTTGCTTTGTTGTGATACATGTCCCCGTACTTATCATCTTCAGTGTTTAGATCCTGCTTTGAAGGTATGCTGATTATATTTTATGCTTTACTCTACTCCTCCTATTTACATGCAATGAGACACTCATTTGTTACTTTATCCTCTGAAGAATATTCCAAACGGGAAGTGGGAATGCCCAACTTGCTGTTCTGAACATTCATGTATGGAGAGCATGAACCAACTAGAACCTATTTCAAAACGCGCACGGACGAAAATCATCATCCGTAGATCAAAAACCGAGTCTGGATCGTCTGCATCTGACAAGGCTAACCAAGCATCTGAAACTCCTATTCTTGGTAAGAAAAGGTATTCCGACAAAGGAAAATTGCCTTTATCTCGTCGAAGTCGAACAGTTGAGAAGTTGGAATCTTTATCCAATAACATTTGTGGTAATGATCCCGTTGAAGATGGTTCTCTGGATGCTGGTTCATCTTATGCTGATGTTAAGAAGAAAAAATTAGTGTCTCAATTGCATATACAAGCAGAGAAGTCAATTACCCCTGTTAAAAGATCTTTATCTTCGTCGAAGAAAAAAAAGTCAAAGATGAAAGAGGCATCTCCTGAAGTAAATAATGAGACATCTATTGTGGAGTTTTCACCAGGAAGCGAACCTGTCCTTGCATTGGAAGCTGCCACCCCAGTACCCAGAAAAAGAAAGCATAATAAAGCTTACTCCCATGATACCGAAAAGAAGTCAAAGACCAACAATGCCAAATCGTGTTCAGATACTAAGAAGAAGAAAGGTCTGCTCAAATCAAAGAACAACAACAATAATGGCAAATCTTCACAGCCAAAACGTAAAATAGCTGCCTGTGCAGATATGGTTAATATCCTCCTGAAGGATGATGAGGTCTATTTCTTTTTATTATTGTTTTTTCTTGTGGTTTTATCATCCATATTCTCATTTTCTTGAGCTTATCTCATGTTTAAATCATAATTTTAACTTTCATAACTTCAAATTCTGGTTCAAACTTAAAAGTATTGACATGCATGTTTATCATTTGTTAGACTTCTGGTCCTATATGGTTTGAGAAAATAAATGAAACACTTTGTTTGGGCTGGACTGCTAAAACTGTAGTAGATTGAATTGGGAACAAGTTGCGGGAAAGAATTGATAAATAGCAAGTGTAATACTAGTCGGAGGAAATATATGATGCCTGAGATGATATTATTGCTCATAAATTATAACCTATAGTTAGTGTGTCTAAAAAAAAATGATGGTTTTTCTAGCTCTTCTTGTTATTGATACTATCATGCATGATTCATATATCTTGCTCTATTATTTGTTTCCATAATATGGTCTTTGATGCAGATGGTTGAAGAAGCAGCCCATGATTCACTTGAATCACAGGACGCTGTGAAAATTACTGTTGAACCCTTGAGATATGAAGATAATGCTACTGGAATTCTACAGGTAACAAAGAAGTTGATGTTTCTAGCTGCCAGTGTTTTACTAAATCTCATCTTGCTCCAACTATAAAAATGACTGACATTGTGTCTTAATTTTATTTTAGCAGGTTGATCGAGTTGTTGGTTGTCGAATCCATGGTGATAATGTTGATTTTGGTTGTAATGCGGTGGTCAATGACGATGACCCACCTTTAGCAGATTCATTAGTTGCAGAACATCCCAGTAAATCTGATGAGGAAAATCCGGATGTGTTCGATGTAGGAAACTCAGCTGATGATCCTCAAGATATTGCCAACTGTTCTGGTGTGGAAAGGAACATACAAGATATTATGAACAAAGACAAGCTACAAGTGTACACAAGATCAGTAGCCAAAGAATGTAAAGAAATTGACTGTTCTAGTTCCATGGTAGTACAAGAAAACAAAAGTCAAGATGACAATATCTCGTCCACCAGTGCAGCAGCCAAAACTGTCGAGAAGGTTCCAGCAATTGAGAATGCCGATATAGTCTTAGAGACTTGTACCAGTAATGATAAAGGAATCACAAATGAGGATGTAGAGGATAAAAAATTGACGACTACTTCTAAAAAGAAATTAGTAGGTTCCGATATCTCATATGAGTTTTTGGTAAAGTGGGTGGGCAAATCTCATATACATGACAGTTGGATTCCTGAGTCTGAGCTGAAGGTGTTGGCTAAACGGAAACTGGAGAATTACAAGGCAAAGTATGGGACAGCTACAATGATTCTGTGCAAGGAACAATGGAAGTCGCCACAGCGAGTAATTGCTACTAGGTCCTCCACTACTGATGGTGTAACTGAAGCATATGTAAAATGGAATGGTCTTCCTTATGATGAATGTACTTGGGAAAGAGTGGACGAAGCTGCTATTGCAAAGTCAATTCACTTGGTTGATTTGTTCGTCACGTTCGAACGACAAACATTGGAGAATGACACTGTCAACCTTGACAGTAGGCACCGGAAGGGTGACCTCCTACAAAACGAGGTACTTACTCTGACAGAACAGCCTAAAGAACTAGTTGGAGGTGCTTTATTTCCGCATCAGCTAGAAGCACTGAATTGGTTGCGTAAAAGCTGGCATCGATCAAGAAATGTAATACTTGCGGATGAAATGGGGCTTGGGAAAACAATATCAGCGTGTGCTTTCATATCGTCTCTGTACTGTGAGTTTAAAGCTAAACTTCCTTGTCTTGTTTTGGTTCCTTTATCCACAATGCCCAACTGGATGTCAGAGTTTGCGCTGTGGGCTCCTCACCTGAACGTTGTAGAATATCACGGTAACACGAGAGCAAGAGGCATGATTCGCCAATATGAATGGCATGCCCATAATCCTAAAAGATTGAAGGAGAAAACATCTGCATTCAAATTCAACGTCCTCTTGACAACGTATGAAATGGTTCTATGTGATTCCTCTCATTTACGTGCAGTTCCTTGGGAAGTTCTTGTGGTTGATGAGGGTCACCGTCTTAAAAATTCTAGCAGTAAGCTGTTTGGCTTGCTGAATACATTTTCATTCCAGCATCGAGTACTGTTGACTGGTACTCCTCTTCAGAACAACATAGGGGAGATGTACAATCTGCTCAACTTCTTGCAGCAAGCTTCATTTCCTTCCCTCTCTTCATTTGAGGAGAAATTTAATGATCTAACAACTGCAGAAAAAGTTGAGGAGCTGAAGAAACTTGTTGCTCCGCATATGCTTCGTAGACTTAAAAAGGATGCTATGCGGGATATCCCCCCCAAGATTGAACGAGTAGTCCCTGTTGAGCTGTCATCTATTCAGGCAGAATATTATCGTGCTATGCTTACAAAGAACTACCAGGTATTACGCAACATAGGGAAAGGGGCTCCCCAGCAATCAATGCTGAACATAGTGATGCAGTTAAGGAAGGTCTGCAATCATCCTTATCTCATTCCAGGTACTGAGCCTGAATCTGGATCGATGGAATTTCTTCACGAAATGAGAATAAAAGCGTCGGCCAAGCTGACTCTGCTGCATTCTATGCTTAAAGTGTTGCACAAAGATAACCACAGAGTTCTTATCTTTTCACAGATGACAAAATTACTTGATATACTTGAGGATTACTTGAATATAGAATTTGGTCCTAGGACATTCGAAAGAGTTGATGGCTCCGTTTCTGTGGCTGAACGACAAGCTGCAATAGCACGTTTTAACCAAGACAAGAGTCGCTTTGTGTTCCTGCTATCAACACGCTCGTGTGGCCTTGGCATCAACTTAGCAACTGCTGATACCGTTGTTATATATGATTCTGATTTCAACCCACATGCCGATATCCAAGCTATGAATCGAGCTCATAGAATAGGGCAGTCAAAAAGACTTCTTGTGTATAGGCTTGTTGTGCGTGCTAGTGTTGAAGAGCGTATCTTGCAGCTAGCAAAGAAAAAGCTGATGCTTGACCAACTCTTTGTGAACAAGTCTGGATCACCGAAAGAGGTGGAAGACATCCTAAAGTGGGGAACAGAAGAACTTTTTCATGATAAATCTAATATGACTGGAAAAGATGGTGAAAACGATGAAGCAATTGCAGAGATAGAGCCTAGTACTAGTAGTAGTAGTAGGAGAAGAACTGGTGGCCTTGGAGATGTATACCAAGACAAATGTGCTGATGCTAGTAACAAGATTGTCTGGGATGAAAATGCTATTATGAAATTGCTCGACCGCTCAAACATTCAGTCTGGTTCACCAGATAATGCTGAATCAGGATTAGAAAATGACATGCTTGGTTCCGTCAAGGTATCATCAAATTGCTTATAATTTCATCATTCCTTTTTTTATTGCCTTCAATTCTGCTTGTGGCACGATCCGCGCGCACACACACACACACAATAATTTTTTTGTTTTTGAATATGGCTAGTATATCTGTGTGAACTATTTCTGCTTCTAATATTGGATGTCCATCACCCTTTTTATTTTTTCACTTAGTCACTGGAATGGAATGACGAATTAACAGAAGAACAAGTTGGGAACGTATCAGCTGCTGAGGCAATTAATGACACAAGTGAAGAGATTTCTGAAAAGAAAGCTGCTGATAATTTGGTTGGCACAAATGAACAAAATGAATGGGACAGGCTTCTGCGAGTTAGGTGAAGAAGAGCTCAACCTTTTATTACCTTTTCCGTTGTTTAGTGTCTCTTGTATTTGTGTTCTCTTTGTCGCATCTAGTACTTTTAAGAATTTGTGTTACTGCGAAATTTATTTCCTCAGTCTCATTATAACGCATTGCTTATGGTTTCTTCTAGATGGGAAAAATATCAAACCGAGGAGGAAGCAGCTCTTGGCCGAGGAAAACGCCAACGAAAAGCTGTTTCTTACCGAGAGGCATATGTAGTTCATCCTAGTGAAGCACTGAATGAAGTACCTCTCTCTCTCTGCCCCTCCTTTTGTTTCTCTGTGATCTATCAACCTATGTATGAATTTTATTGACATAATTAATTAGGAAAAAGAGAAAGACAACTAGCATCTCTTGGGCTAGAATTATAAATAAATAATACCAAGAGAAAAGAGACTATGAAACCCTAGCAAATTGTTATGATACTGTGATTAGGAATACTAGATTGCCATCTTTGTTTGTACCCCACTGAATGTTTCTTCATTAAGTGGCTCACTGCTGAACTGGCAATAGCACCCTCAGTTTAGTTCCCTTGAAAAGTCAAAAGAATAACTGCCAAATAACAACTATTGTTGTGAGTAGCCAATAATTTGACGTTTTATGTACCTTCTGTTTGAATTATGTTACGAGAGGTTTGTTGCTTCCAATGTTTGAATGTATGGTAGTAACTTTTGGCATGTGATATGATAGGGTGGTGGTGTCGAAGAGGTGGCACCAGAGCGTGAACCAGAGCCCGAGCGTGAGTACACACCAGCAGGACGAGCTCTTAAAGAAAAATTGTGAGTTTGGCTTCATTCATATTTCAACACTCTTTTCATGTGTTTTAATGAATGCCTACAATATTAACACATCATGTGCTAAAGTTTTATTTTCAAAATCATTAAATCTTGCACTTTCAGATATTGGGCTATATCATATCACTGAATGCAACATACACCGATAATATAATTTGTTTATCAGAATAAATGCCTATAGTGAGTGATAGTTTGCTACAAAAATGATTGCGGATTATCTTTTAATCGACATTATTATATGACATGAATATCTTATTAAAATTTGAAATTGTAAGACTATTTTTCATTTGAATTTTTTTTTCCTAAAATTTGATGCTACACTTATTGTTATTAATTTTTTTACAACATATTAATTTCAGTAAGGAACATAATTTCTAATAATGTTGTTGGAATACTTCAATCATGACAATTGATTATAGGTTATTATTGAAAGCAAATATGTTGATGCCTTGTAAATTTATTTCCATGATAAGTGGGAATTGTTTTTACTTCCCACTTCGGATCGCTAGATTGATGCATTACGTACATTATCAATGCACGTGTATTGCTTATAGAAAATTTATTGGTTAGTGCTGTGTGTTGACTCGCATTCTTCCCATGCATTGCGCAGAAAATGCACAATTTGTATATTATCCATGCACGTGGATTGCTTATAGAATTTATTGGTTAGTGCTGTTTGTCGACTAGCATTCTGCCCATGCATTACACAGAAAATGCACAATTTGTGTATTATCCATACACGTGTATTGCTTATAGAATTTATTGGTTAGTGCTGTTTGTCGACTAGATTTCTGCCCATGCATTGCACATAAAATGCACAATTATGGCTTTGTTATTTCTGTGTCATTCATTCAAGAGAATTCTTCTTTTCTTTTCTTTTTTCTTTTTTCCCCTCAAGGGTTAAAATTGACACTGGTGAAGGTCATTTAAAAGTTGTATACAACTAATGTGCTTATTATTCAACAGCGGCAAGCTTCGTGCAAGACAAAAGGAAAGACTGGCTAGGAGAAATGTAAATGAACCGCCGCCCGTTTCTGTTCAGGGACCATATGTGCAGCTGCCAGGTTCAATTCCTCAAGAACAAATACAAACGGCTCAGCCTGCTGAAGAACAATCTTCAGTTGTTGCTGCTTGGGAGGATAGGAATCTTATTGGCCAATCCACGAATGGCATCACTGACTCAACCCTCAAGCTGGGAAGGATGATGTCTAACCAGAAACCTTCTCGTTTAACTCTTCCAGATACATCTAGAGGGCATTTTCCAGAATATTCCAGGGACAATGATCAGTTACTTGATGCGATGCGGAGCAACTTGCTGCCGGTTATTGGACTCTGTGCACCAAATGCTCCTCCTAACAATAAAACGGAGTTGCTGCAGCGAAAACTCCCAAAACCATACCAAAGGCAATTCAAACACGGGCTCGGGCTGGAGTTCCCGTTAAATGAGATGACTGGTAAAGGTAACGAGTCGATGCCAGCCCAACAACATATGTTGCCTGATCACTTGCCTCAGGTGCAGCACATGAAGACTGATCAATATATGCCCTTTACGCCAGTAAGTTTCTTTATAGATCAATTGGTTGGGTTTAAATTGGGGAAAAAAGTTGCAGTTTCTCATCTGAATATCATGGTTTTTTTTGCAGCATTCCTTGAATATCCGGAAAGGTAAAGGGCCTGCAACAGAGCATTCGTGGAACTCTAGTGCAGCTTTTTCGAATTTTCAAGAGAAAATGCTATTGCCCAAGCTACCATTTGACGAGAAGTTGCTACCTAGATATTCATTTCCTGGTGGAAACTTGCAGCCAAGTACAACTCCTGATTTGTTCCCAAGCCTATCTCTGGGATCAAGAGTTCCAGAGCCCACCACTGTACATGATATGCCTGTGCTGCCATTGTTGCCGAATCTCAAATTTCCACCAGATATGGCAAAGTATGAGATGCCTCCTCCAGCTTTGGGTTCATTCTCGTCATTTCCTGAAAACCACAGGAAGGTTCTTGAGAATATCATAATGAGAACTGGAGGTGGGTCGTCGAGCAGCAACCTGCTGAAAAAGAAATCAAAAATAGATATATGGTCTGAGGACGAGCTTGATTATCTGTGGATAGGGATTCGTAGACATGGAAGGGGCAATTGGGAGTCAATGTTAGTAGATCCCAGGTTGAAGTTCTCAAAGTTCAAAACTGCAGAGGATTTGTCAGCAAGGTGGGAGGAAGAACAACTCAAGATCATTGATGGGACAAAGTCTATGATGCCTCCTCCTCCTCCTCCTCCTCCTCCTCCAAAGTCTGCAAATGCAATGGTTTCTGATGGTATGATGGCACGAGCAGCAATGCTCGGGAATTGCTCAGAAGGTATGATGGCACGAGCAGCAATGCTCGGGAATCGCTCAGAAGAAGGAATGATGGCACGGGCATTGCACGGAACAAAGTATGATGGGGGGCCGCCGCCTCTGAGATTTCAGACACATTTAACGGATATGAGACTGGGTCTTGCAGGTCTACCACCATCGTCTGATGAACCACTTGTGAATATGTTCCAGGCTAAGTTTTCCAGAGACTTTTTTGCAGCAGGAACCAGTGAAAGTAGTACCCTTATGAATTCACCTCCGTTTCTGCTGGATTCACTAGGAGGTACTAGTTGTTTGGATTCTCTCGGGTTGCAGCAAAGAATGATGAAGCAAAGAATGGATGTAACTACTGGGTTGGGAATATTGCCTCCTGCTGGCCTTAGTAATAATCTGGTTCCGGATTATTACAAATCAAAGGGAAAGGAGGATGAGGCTGCTGCTATGTCCATGAAAGGTGGGGCACTGCCACACTGGCTTCGAGAAGCAGTAATAAAAGATCCTCCACCAGGTAAAAAACCCCGGTCTGAGCTGCTGCCTCCAACTTTATCTGCAATTGCACAATCTGTTCGTGTATTGTATGGACAAGGTTGCTCCCAAATTCCTCCATTTGTAGTCCCAGGACCAACTCCACCTAAGCCTATGTATCCTCTGCATGATCTGAAAAACAAACAAAAGAAGAAGAAGAAGAAGAAAAAGTCAAAGATACCAAGTACGATGATTGTTGGTTCGACCTCTTCTCCAGTGCAGCAACAAAAGTCAGAAGGGGATGATGCAATAGCAACTGCAGCAGCTTCGGATGAGAAAATAATGAGTGAAGATGGTGGTGTTGATGAAGGAGGAATAGTTTCAAACGAGAAGACAGCAAGTGGGGATTCCAGCAAAACAAATCCCCCGCAGAAGCAGCAGCCAGATGGAGATGGAGATGGAGAGGAGATGTCTTCGGAAGGGACGATATCAGATGGTGGCCCTGCATGAAGCATTATATATAATAAGATTATTGTAATTGCAACACATTAAATGCTAATTATAATTATTCGAAACGTCATTGGTTGATTGATTAGCTGACTGGTGATGGGGCACAACAGTTTTGTAGTGCATTCCTCCTCCTCATTGTTGTAATTATAGCAGAAGAGTATGTAGAGTTGTTTTTTTTAGTGTGAGGGTAAAAGTTAATAATTACATAACTGCCACCCCCGTATATTGCACAACTTGCTGCCTAATTAACACTCTTTGGCCTCCTAAGTTGTGAAAAGAAAGCAAACAGCAGCAGCACAGTATACAGGTGTTGAAATATTTGAACTTGTTCTGCACAGCAGCTGCTCATCGTCAAAATAAATGGCTGTTCTTATGCCATTCAGTAGGCGAGCGTCGGACAAGATGCTCTTTTGGTTGTAATTCCTGATCCAGTTACTCGCTTTTCCACTGCAAAATATTCCCAATTCAAATTGGCATCTGGATTGAGCTTGCTTGTCATGAAGCAGGGGAAAAAATGGGCCTTTTCTCATTTTAAGAGCACTAACTGCATTATTTTAGAGAAGAGGACAACGATCCCGTATTTCTTGACACGGTACTTGCTTTCTCCTTCTTATATCAAATCCACCATTTATTGAATGTTTCTAACTTTGACGGCAGATGTTGTTAGAGCAAGAAAGTAACACCAGTATCATGGTGGACCGTCTGCAAGACTACCAAGCAAGCAATAGCCATCATGATTCTACTTTTGGGCTAGGAACAAATATATTGTTGTCCTCCTGATAGTTAATGTTATATAATGTTTCGGGTTTTCTACTTTAATAAGAATTAAGATCGGATTTATCAGACCTTCCATGTTGTCTTTTAGGCCAAAGTTGAATGAAGCTTATTCAGAACCAATTCCAGGGAAGATGTGAACAAGTTAATGTCTCAGCAATTCCGTATGCCTACAATTGGCTCAAGTTGGTTGTTCACACAGTAAAAACATTGGTTGCCCAAACCTAGTTTTCACGTGAATGCGATAACTTGTTGTATTCTATGTCATAATGCATTTGCCATCATCTCTTGTCCACACGAAAATAATATGGATGCACTTGCATGTTTTCCAAGTGAGACAAAATGGGACTTTGTTGTTGCTGCTGCTTATGCAAATATACTTGGGTTTTCATTTGTGACAATTTTGTTCTAGTGTAAGTATGTTCATAGATTTGCTAATTTGGGAAATAATTTGGTTTTAATTAATTTTCATCAATGTATCAAATAATTCTTTTATGGGATCATTTTTGAAGAGAAATTGTATTTTATTGCTTAGCTTATACAGATGAAATAGAGTACCTGAAAACAATGTTTTTAAGTAGGGTGGAGAATTCTAGCTTATACAATGTAGCATCAACTCCAGACCCCTCCCAATCGATTGGTTGGTGTAAGAACACGTACACCTTCCATCTGAATGTCATACATAAAAGACATCTTTGAAGAATATACATGCATCAACAATCTAAATAAGCAGATGTCATTGTCAGAGCATCTCCGACCGGTCACTATATCGCCATTTTTTTCCATCTAATTTAGGTGTTTTTAGCCTCCCACCCAAAATTTCTATATTTTTATTACACCTAAAATTATGGAGATTTGGTTTTAGCCTCCCACCGTGGTCAACCCCATATCACCATATACCCGATTCTTATTTTCTACCAAATTTTTTTGTGAAGGAACCCAGCCATCCACCATTTTCCTATTTTTTTTCCCACAAAATCCTATTTTTTGCCAAATATAGAGGTGAAAATAGGATTTGGTGTAATTAACACCATTTTATTAATTAGCATATAGATAATGATTTTAACTAATTGCACCTGATTACCGAATTATTAGCATATTTATTGTAAATACATTAGTCTTAATTATTAAATTAGTTTTTAAAATATAAATTCATTTTTTTTATTATTAATAAAAATATTTTTAATTAATATATATGCTTATTTTTAATTAATTAAAATACTAATAATATAAATATGCTTATTTTTAATTAATTTGTATATTTTTTTTTTATCAATGTCGATTAGTTCATTTATTTACTTAACTAATACGCTATTGCCATTAATAAAATATAATAAACAATGATAGAATCATTTACGAAACACACTTTAATTGACGAAATACAAGCAAGACATTTCAATTGAAATACATAGCTCATATAAAAAAACAACATAACATGATAAAAAAAAAAAAAAACTAAAAAAGAAAATAATAAACAATAACACAAATTATATAAATTTAAATTCTCATAAATTTGTTAGTAAATTTATTATTTTTAACGTGTCCAAAATATCCCTAATATGAGTCATATTATAAGAAATACGTCATATTATATGATGTATTTCAAATCTCAAATTCCACCGTTCCCAAAAATCAATTTCATCATTTCCACCGCTCCCAAAAATTAATTTCATCAATTCCATCGCTCCCAAACATCGAATTCATGAACACCAAACCCTAACAAAAAATTGAATCGCGTCTGCCATAGGTAGGGTCCTCGAACCATTTGCAATTTACAAAATTCTGTTTGCTATTTACATTGTGGAACCAACTTTTTTTTTTTTTTTTTTTGCTATTGTTGAATGACCATCTGAACCAAAAGTTTAAGCTTTTAGTGAAATATATCATTTAATATTAATATCTCCAATACGTCCCCACAAGTGCAGACGAATTACATTTGAAGCCTTGCACTTGAAATCTTTTTAAATTGGTGGTTGTGGGATTCGAACTCAGACCTTTCATTTGGCTTGGCTCTGATACCATGTTGAATGACCATCTCAACCAAAAGCTTAAGCTTTTGGTGAAATATATCATTTAATATTAATATCTCCAATAGCTATTTGGAGATCGTTTGTTGTGTGAAGAGACATCTTATGTTGTTTCTTCATTTGTTGTTTGCTATTCCTACAATGGCTCAAACACGATTTAGTCTCGGTAAGTAATACTCCTACTTGATTATTCGATTTTTTCAATACTTATTCAAAACCCCCTCTTTTTTTTTTCCGTGGAAATCAAAAGAGAATGATGACATCGAATCCCCAAAATAAGGTATAAATTGCAGCGTTTGTTAATGTTATTAGTTTGTTTATGCTTATTTGAAAAAAATGTAACTGTTTTTAAGTATGAACTTTTAATTTCTTGAGATTAAACATTTGATTGTTGCTAGTGTGGATTTGCTATACCGAATTTGCAGTTTGCTGTTTCGAGTTTGTTATTATGAGTTTGCATTTGCTATATTGAGTTTGCTTTTTTCTATTTAGGTAATTTATGAAATTTTGGTTTGCATGTAGTTTGAAGTCAATTTTTTTTAGTATGATTTGAGCTTTGCTATTCTGAGTTTGCACTTAAATTTTTAGTATCATTTGAGTTTGTATGTTGTTGTGGTTAACTTGGTATACAAATTACTAGGGAATACATCTAGTTATTTTGCAATTGGATGTACATGTCTTATTGCAGTTTGCACTTTGCGATTTTCTATTGTAATTGAAGTTGTTATTAGTTCTTAATTGAAGTTGTTATTACCTGTTTGCAGTTCATGTCTAATTTATAAGATGAACTGTTGTATCTGCAATTAGTTCTTGCTATTAATATTTGTTGTTTGCTGAAAAGAATCACGGTGAATAAGTGGGCTGCTCTTGAGGTTGAAGAAGAGGGCTTAATTGAAAATATAAAAGACTCAATTGAAAATCTTAAACACTTCATTTTGGTGCTTATGAAATTTATGGGGGTATTTAGGTATTTTCGTGTTAAAAAATGAACTCCCACTAGCATTCATGGCGAGTGAAGCGCACAGTCAGTTCTCAGGGGTCTCATTGCCTTTGACTAATTTTATTAGGGGTATATTTTCTAAATTTTTTTAACATAAGGGTTTTTGCAGCAATTCGAGATTACACAAGGGTGTTTTTTTTTTTTTTTTTAACATTAAACCCTTTTTATATCTAAAAGAAAAGTTCCATTTTGTCTTTTTCTTCCCATTCATTCTTCATCCTCACACACTCTCTTCAACATTTCCTCTCTCTTCTTCACACTTTGGTTGGTTCGCCAGAACACCGCCGGCACTGTCATTCCAATTCCATAGCAACGCCGCGGCTCTGTTGCGGCCGAAACCGGGCATTTTAATTAAAATGCTAAAAAAATAAAATTTATTTAAAATATATAACTAATACCAATATTACAGTACAATAATATGCAAAATATTATTCCAATTTCAAAAATAAATAATACATGCAATATTAAAAATATTTATAGATGTGAATGAATTTTATAAAATCCAGTAAAACAAAATTAATCATCGTTCTCATTAATTCTCTCAATGTTAATTATGTTATTTGTTGATAAAAATTAGTGTTTGAAACAATTGAAAGGTGATACGGACGGACGACAATATAAAAAGAGTAATTAATTAACTATTATAAAGGAGTAAATTGCAAATACCACCCCTGTGTAATACCTAATTGTCAAATACCCTCAGTCAAATAAAAATTCACTCAAACCACCATGTGTAATCAAGTCAAAGCATTAAGACCCTCACGCGCTAGTTGTGCGATTTTTCTTCATTTTTGTTGTGTGAAATGACTGAGTTGCCTCAACATCTTTTTTTTTTCTTCTTCGCTCATCATCGTCGTCGAAATTCCAGCTGTGACTTGCAGTCATTTTCGCCGGCAAACCATGGCCGTCGTCTTCAATCGGCAGCGGTGAATTTTGTGTAACATTAACTATTAAAGAAATCGACAAAATCAACCTCTGCGAAGGATAAATGGGTATTCCAATCTCAAGTGAATTCCACCTTCAATGTGAGTTGCTTCGCCTACCACTTGAAGCAATTCTTTTTATCGCATTCCAACACTATTGCACCTCTCTGATGTCCAATTTCTCCGAGAATGACGACGTCTTGCTCGAGGTTGTGGGCGGTGGATCTTAAAAACACAGTGGTGGTGGTGGTGGTGCAGGAGGGATGAATTGATGGTGAGCGGCGGAATGGACGGAGGCTGGGAGAAATAGTGGATGGAGCTGTGAGTCGTGAGTGGGGTAGGGTGGTGTACTGGTGTACAGTTTGGGGGTGCTGCGAAGAAGATGACTACTTTTCTTTTTTCTTTTTCTTTTATCCTTCAATTTTTCTTATTATTATTTATATTTATTATATATTTTATTTATTTAAAACAATAAATATTAAAAAAATTGTTATACACCAGTAAGTTTTACTAATTGCAAAAAAATCCTAGGGTATTTTTGTACTTTCGCCCTTGGTCATCAATTAAACTCCCAATTGGTGCAGTGTGCTTCAAAAAATATTACACATGGAGGTACGAGTGAATTGTTTTTTGACGGCAGGGTATTTGACAATTGAGTTTTACACATGGATGATATTTGCAATTTACTCATTATAAAGTGATACATAATACAAGATAATTTTTTTTTTGTCCAGAGCGACCATTAATATAAAATTGAAAGAATATTTAGTATATTGAAAGATAATCTAGTCGATTAAATACAGTTAAACCTCTATAAATTAATACAGTTGGGACCATCGAAATTTCATTAATTTAGCGAAATATTAACTTATCTATAAATTAATCTTTATTAATTTATACATTAATTAATAACTTATTAATTTATAAAATTACTTTTATTATTATTTTCAATAAATACATTTTAAAAAAAAAAATTACGTGTATATTATTCATTGTACCATTAGTTCAATGCACTATAGAGCACGTTTCACGAGCGGAAGCTCTTAAAGCAGCAATGTATAGAACGGTTTTATGTTGATTTATGAGAAAACTATACCGAAAGTTCTAACCATGTTAAGAAAAGCGAGGGATGAGATTGATCCTAATGTGAACTTCAACAAGAAACAAGCGACAATTAATTATATTGTATTAACCTTTCATAGATCTATAAACTATGTACTATACCATGTATTTTAAGAATTATTTTTATGCATTATTAATTTATATATTATATGGGGCTTCTTAAAATTTTTGAATGTGTATTATCTTATAAATTTAGCGAATTATTAATTTAGCACGTTGTCCCCGAGTCGGGATCGAGAAAATTTATTATTTAAGCGAGGTTATTAATTTATCGGATATTAATTTATCGAGGTTCTACTGTAAATAAGAAATTAATAAGAGTTAAAAAAAGTCTAATTGGATAAATTAGTACTAATATTTTTGTTATGGGACTCTTTCGATACAAAATAAATTGTTGGGAGTTTTTAGTAATAAAAGCTTTAAGTAGGACTTGTTTGTATTTTCTCTGTCCCTGCCCAGATCCACCGCACAAAAAACGGGGTCGAACAAGATTTTGTTTTCCCCCAATGATTCCGGTTTTCGGTGTTGAATCAGACCGCCAAAGTGAGTGGTTCCCCGGTCCGGTTCTGAAATTAATTTTACTTTTACATAAAGAAATTGGCGGTGCATCTTATTAGAAGTTGCCGCATAGCAGCACTCCAATTGGCCAACTAACTTGTACAAATCCAAACATCTCTGTTTCCCTTCCACTTCCTTCTGCCCTGTTTGTTTCCAAAGTCATTGAATATAACTTAACGATGAAGATACAGTGCGATGCCTGTGAAGCTGCGGCGGCAGAGGTGGTTTGCTGTACGGAAGAGGCGGCGCTATGCGGCGGCTGCGATCTCAGAAACCATGCAGGAAATACGATGGCCACCAACCACCAGCGTCTTCCGCTCTCCACCGCCCTGAGGCCCAGGTGTGATACTTGTCAGGTACATTAACATACACACTTTCTTTAAACGGAATTCAATTTAGAACACCATAATTTTTTATTTTCTTTAATTTGATATTATTTATTATAACTATTTGAATCACATAAAACGTGTATTTATTTATTTATTTATAGAAAAATTGATTTGATAGGAAACATTGGGGTGGTTCTTTTGCTTGGAGGACCGAGTTGTGCTGTGCAGGCAATGTGACATTTCCACACACAAATCACGCCCTTTCGGGTCGGGTCACCATAGGCTCTTGCTCACAAACGTCAAGGTAGGACTTCACCCTAAACAATCCACCACAACTCCATCAAATTGGTAAATTAAATTGAACTCCCACCTATTAATTCATTTGGCTTACAATTTATTACAAATTTGGATTAGTTTATTTCATTTATTTATTAAATGAATTGAGGTGGAAGGGAATGGAAGAATCAGTGGTGAATCAAAGTATGGGAGGAGATGAGACAAATGATTAATCTTGGAAACTCTTCTTGGATATTCAAGCATGCCTTGCCAATACACACAATTGATGACAAAATTGGTCTCTGCAAATCAGTCAACTTGGAAAAATCACCTGTTGTGATTTCAGAAGAGTTAAGTTTTGTATAATATATGGTTAGAAAGCTATGGAAGTCGGTTTACAACCAAAAAGACGGTTTACAAAAAAAAGGTAAGATGAAGAAGTTATGCTCAATTTTTCAGTCTGCCAACTGCACTCCGGAAAATTGATAGCTTTTTGTCTTTTGGTATTTCTAAGTGTTTTACTTATTTTATTAATCTAATTTTGAATTGTCGTTATCGTTATGAGATAATTAGGCCATCTTCTATTTATGTCATGAGTCAAAAGTCAACTTTGTTTATTTTCTAGAATAAGAAATTGAGAAGTCATTCAAAGTTGTAATTTCCTATGTTTTGGAGGGATGTTCCGAAACCCATATATAAACCCCCTTCCAATGAATAAAATGAGAGATGATTGTTTACGTTCAAAAATATTTTGCTAGTTAATTGCATTGATAGTAAGTGATTCCTCTTTGTACAATTGAGTTATAATTGAGTGACTTGGTTGCTATGAGTGATTCTGAATTGTTTCACACCTATTATAAGAGAGAGAATTTGTCCAATTCTTTTAGAATGAAAATCTTTGTTTACAGACTTTAACACATGAATAAATTTTACAAAGATAATATGATCTTACTAAGTTACTAATCATAACACAAAAATAAAATTTATCAAATAAGCTAAATATTACTTATTTTATTTAATAGCTTAGTTCTTGCCAATAACGGCTACATTTTCCTTAAATAAACCGTCACATAGGTACTCCTTTCCTACGTAGAACCCGCATTTGGTTAGCACAAATTTATCCGACACAAAAGACAATTTGAAACCTTTCTTGGTTAGGACAAAATCACTGATTAAGTTCTTCCTAATATCCGATTTGTAGCGAGTTAATTGCATTTACTACCCCTGTGAAAATCGCAACTGCGCGATTCCCCCATGTCATAAAAAAATAAGCAAATACCCCCCTATGCTTACATTTAGACTGCACACTCAACCCATTTATCTTTTCGCCTTTGACCAGCAATAAAAAGACCAAAATACCCCAAGGAGATTTGTTATATTACATGTTGAAATTGTTTTCAATGTGTTTAATTTTAATTCTATTTCAATTTTATATAAATAAAATACACAAAAATATTATTGAATTAAATATAAAAAATAAAATAAAAATAAAGAATGTTTTAACCTGTCTTCATCTTTCCCGCAACCCACCAGAAACCATAACTCTTCACCCACCCCCGTCACCACCACCACCACCGCCACCGCCGCCGCCGCCCCTTCCTCCAGCTCTCCCGCGTCGGAACCCTCGACGACGAGTTCTTCTCCGGAGGCTCCGATTTCGACCGCTCCCTCTTCCATCCCTACTCCCGAAAATTCACCCCCAATGCCACTCTCCTAATTCTCTCAGACTTCAATTCCAATTGCGATTTCGATTCCCCCAAAATTGTGAAGCCCGGGGTTTTCAGTCTTAAGCCCGAATTCGACAAGAGAATCGCACTCTCGGAACAAGACGAAATCAAATTGATAGAAACCCCGGGCTTTCTCCTTAGCCTATGCATATGCTGTGTTTGCATTCATCTTCACTTACACTTGGGTGTGTGGGGTTATTTTCCTTAAAGTCGTCGACAATTTGCTCGGAAACTACCGATCATTTCTCCGCACATTTTGGAAAGGTTCGAACATCAATTTTAAACAATCCAAGCCCAAGTGTTCCTAATCATTATAATGTAATCTTCTTTCCTCGTTGTCTTCTATGTTCTTCGTCATGAACGTGTTTCCTGAGCAACCCAAATACCGGTGACAACAAGAACTGTGACTATGAAGATGAAGATCTTCGTTGCTTTACCCGCATAACACATTTTCTTTTTAATATTTATCTTTTTTAATTGGATTTTAATTAAGTTCTTAAAATTTGCAATTTAACCCCCCTTAAGTTTCTGCAATTTCTTTAAAAAAATTC
Organism: Erythranthe guttata; assembly: GCF_056151865.1. Classification (NCBI taxonomy): domain Eukaryota; kingdom Viridiplantae; phylum Streptophyta; class Magnoliopsida; order Lamiales; family Phrymaceae; genus Erythranthe; species Erythranthe guttata. The sequence goes on from NC_142537.1 coordinate 8,582,220, forward strand.
AATTTTGTCCCTTAACTTTAAAACCTATCTATTTAAGGACAACAATGTTTTTATTGCATAACCCCTGGGTATTTTTGTCATTTCATAGGCAAAAGAAAAGAAAAACTCGCACAGGCAGCGAGTGAGCCTCACGATGTGCCCTCAAGGGGGTTTTTGCCTTTGACTAATAAACGTAGGGGGGTAATTGCTATTTTTTTTATGACAGGGGGGAATCGCGCAGTTGCGATTTTCACAGGGGTAGTAGATGCAATTAACTCGATTTGTAGCACATCGTTCAAAGTAACATCTTTCCCATAAGTGAATTTTAGGACCAGTTCCTTGTCCTTCAACCACAATAAGCATTATTTCCCATAAAGAACTTTTGTTCTCGCTCTAACTTTTTGTAGGAGGAGAACATGCTCTTGTCATAGCAAATTTGACGTGTAGCCCCGGTGTCTACCCACCATCCTCGAGTATCGCTAATGAGGTAGGCCTCTATTACAACTGCCGAAAAGTGCATTTTGTCGTTGTCGGAATATCTAGGAAGCACTAAGTCCACGGTGACATTTGTTTCACTTTTATTGTTTTCTTTGCGGTGGCGGCAATCACATGTGTCCGTTCTTTCCACGAACAAAGAACGCTCCAGTGAACCTCTTGTTCTTCTTATTGTTTGGTCTTTTGTTGAATGTAAGACCCTTCCGGTTTTCGCTATACTTCGAACTCTGCATTTAAGTGTGCGTTAGGCACATATTGACCACCCTTGTCGGTAAATTTATCATCCTCATCGGTTTTGAGCCTGGCTATGAGTTCCTCTATTGTCCATTTGATAACTGATTTCTTATGCCTTAGCTAGTGTTTGAGCTCCGTCCAACTAGGTGTTCGAATCATGGCAGCAACTTGATGAGATTCACTTACCTCATGACACTCTCGGTGGGAATATCATAGATCATGAGTTGGAGTTTGTTCACTTGCTCACTCACAGTTTTGCTATCGACCATTCGATAACATTGGAATTTATCCACTATAAATTTCCTATAACCCGAACCTTCGGACTTGTTTTTCTTGAACGAACTATCAACAAAAGTTTAGCTGTCTTTACAGGACTATAAACCTTGTACAACGGTTCGTCCTAGCAATTCAAGATGTATTACGGCATAGGAAATCAGAGTGACTCCACGCATCGAGGAGAGGACGACTTCCTTGTTGTTTTTCGGGTGTTTCTCCTTCCACCCCTTAGGTGCATCTTCATTGAGCATTGTTTCTAAGTTGAAGGTAGTAAGGTAGAAGAACATTTTGTTCTTCCAAGTAGCAACGTCGGTGCCCTTGAAATTGTTTGATTTTCGGTTGCGCCGACAAGAATAGGAGTGATTTCATTGATTGAAGTCATCTACACTCATGGTTCAATATGATCTAAGAGGAGTCTAGAAAATACTATTGTTTCAACAGAAAAGTTCCTAACTCAATTATTCAAGAACTTTGAAAATTTATTTCTATAACTATATAAAATGATTTACCTTCTATTAAATACGCATAATTTTAAAGAAGTTTTGTGAATCAATAATTTGAAACAGAAATTCGTTTACACTTAAATTCAATTTACACCCTTAAACTATAAGGATGGTAACACTTACCCCCTTAAAATTACAAATGTAACACATACCGCCCTTATTAATGAATTTAATGGTAAAACTTTGACTTTGAATGATGTGGCATTCTTTCTTCCCAAAGTACCCTTCTAGCTATTTATATAAAGATGCATGTATAATAATATCTTTTCAACAATCTTTCAAAAATAAATTTCATAAAATACAATATTTATTAAACATATTATTTTGATTTATGTTTAACTTCACATTTTAATTACTATACGACCCTAATATAAATAAAAATATCAATTATTTCAAAAAAATACGTTAAACATTCGCAAGAAAAAAAAATTATTTTCAAGACTAAAACATCCAACTTTTTTTTTTATAATAATTATTGACTTGAAAATTTATTTCAGTTACTAAAATTTAAATTTTAAAAATAAAAAATAATTAAATATTTAGACATTCAAATTGGGATTTCTTTTTTAACTTTTGAATACATTTTGTGATTCTCATAAGTAAAAAGTGGGATTATTATATTAGTCATATACTAATTAAAATAACTAGATAAACTATAAAATCATAATTAAAATTCGAATAATTGTTACACTTTTTATTAACTATAGATGTTAGAACATAAAGTAAAACAAAAAATGAAACTAAAATTCAAATTTTTTCATTCGTAAATTTACAATATTGAAATTGTGACACCCCTTTTCTAGTTACACTTACTTAGTGATTTAGAATATGATAGAGGGAGAGTTATAGAAAATAATGAGTGTGGAATGTTCGTTTTAAAATCACATTCTATAAATAGAAAGTTACACATAAATTTTCTTTTTAAAATCACAGGAAGAGTGCCCACATATTACCATACCATATACACTTAACCAACTATGACCAAAGAGGCATGCATGACTAGTAATCAAACTTATCAAGAGCAAAGAGCGGAATTTCAGACAGATTAGGCCGATCAACTTCGAAAATTAATTTATCTTAAACCCTTCCTGGAAAAACTTTGAAAATTTAACCACATACTCTCATATGGGTCTAAATCACTCCCTTGAAACAATTATAAAATATCATTAGCCATTTGAGAGAAATAATTAAATACATGCAACTGTATAGTTGAAAATCAAGAACACGGGAGGGAGCTTTGAAAATTCTTGATAAATTCCCTACTTTTCTAAACACTAGCAAATTTAATAACAAATCAGAAAAGTGCGTTAGGAACATACTTCAAGTTAAATAGATTCATTTGAGTAAAAAAAACTTCACTTATTGATGCATGTCCTAAAATGACTCTGCATGTGTACATTTATGGAAAATGATTCATAATAAATTCATGGCTTATGCAGATGATGCAAAAGACCTACCTCAATGATTGTAACATGAAGACCTATGACTCCGTAAAATTACATGCTATTCTATACATAAGGTATGTTTAATTCGTATTATCAAACAACAGGGAAGAACACAATATATAACTAATCGATGAACATTATATAGAAATTTTGGCAAAAGAGGTAATCATAATATTAATTATTGTTAAATGTAATGTTCTTACTAATAAGATCCCATGGGGGTGGAAGAATACGACAATAGATATCTAAGACGGTATCGAAAGTCTTTAAAATTAAACTATATAAGTAGAACAATATGGCTAGATTTAGAGCACACAAGATCCACACGCCTTCCATATGAACACATCCCTCGATCCTCGAACTCGACTCCAACTTTACGACGTACCTACAAGCATTTGAACACCTACGAGTCTTTTGGACTCAATGAGAATAGGAATTTCCGAAGAAGTATCAAATACACATAGGCAATCAAACATATATTTATGCTATATATATGTATACATACAATCTCAAATCCCACATATACACACACAATATAAACATTTTGATTTTACCTCAATCGTTATTTCATTGAGGGACTTTGCCAATTTACCTTTACCTTCTCGTTTTACCTCTTAGACCTTCTCGTTTTACCTCTTAGACTTTCTTTTCATCATTTCATAAGGAATAAGAGTAGATCCCTTACAAGGGAGTCATTCTTTTACACATACATCAATTTCAAGTAAGTTCACTAGGTGTGTGAGAAAAACATTTTTGCTCGGATATCCTTTGAAAAATCAAACAAAACATTATACAATAAGCCTTCATTTATTTGGAACCCGTTTCACACGTGGAATCAAACCACACACTCTTCATCTCATTTTTGGGGATACCGGCTCCTCATACCCCGTGCTTATTCGATCTAAGTTTCGCAAGATTTTCCAACTTTAAAAACGTGCAAGTGAGGTTAGTATATACTTTTAATTTCACATATTCAAAGTTAGCTTACACATAAGCATATTAGTACACATATTTTCACATATTTCACAAAGACACATAGTTTAGTCACCAAATCATAAAATCAAGTAAGAGACATAACAAGTCAACCAAAGATCATAGATCACATATTTTACACATATAGCAAAAGTAGCTGAAAGCTTTTGATTAAATATAGTTACTACCTCCAACTTTCATTAATTAAAGTTCAAGCCCTCTTTTTCAAGAGACTTGAAGTTTTCTTTCAATGTAGCACCAAATTTCAATTTATTTCATTTTCTTTCTAGCTAGATCTTCACATGCAAGGTAAGATTAAGAGTTTTTAATACTCATTCTTGTAATTACTACATGCATTAGCAGTTTAAACATTTTCCTCAAAGTCGTTCTCAAAAGATTTCGAACCATCAACAATTCAATCACACGAAATTCCACTTTTATTAATCTTCTTCTCGGTTTTTATCCTCATATATTATCTTATTACTCATAGATCATAAACCATGGATTGCTAGCTTCCTCGACCCGAAGCAAGTACACTTACAACCACGTAGGTAGATATATATACACATAGAAACATATATTTATACTAGACAGGTGCACGTGCTGTATTAATTCTTCATGTATGATATAAGTAATAATTGGGTATAATATTATAATAAATTATTTTTTTATTTTACTATTCGGAGAACTTCAAAGATACATTCATAAAAAAAAAATAAAAAGCACTTCAGAAAATAACGACTAAATGATGAAAATAATGTATATTTCGAATCATTTAAAATTTACTTTGCCTGGGGATAAACTCTAACCATATTGTTCAAACATAATTTAATTTCAAAAGAGAAAAAGAAGAATTCAACTTATGAGTCAAAAAGTTGTTCTTATAAATATAATAATGAATAAAAAGAATATTTAGAATATGTTAGTCATTTACTTGATAAAATAAGCCTTTGAAAATGAGAAAATAAAGTATAATATAATGAATGCAATTTCAAAGGCAGTTAATATGTTAGCCAGTTACTAAACTTAAGTATCTTAAAATAGTCATATCATCAGTTATTGATACAAAATTTAGCACAAAACTAAGAAAATTACATCACATGAGATATTATACGGAATTGTTTGCTTACCTATATTGGATTAGATCGGATTAGATTAAATTGTATTAATTTCCTACTATTTTAACTAATTAATTAGTTAATAATATGTTTGATTTTTAGATTACATGTATTAAATTTGTTAAATTCTGTTATATATGTAAATGATCTATAAAGTCTTTTATTTAATAAAATTTAATTATTATTTTAAGGATAAAGTTGTATTTTTCCATTTTTGTCACCCCTATAAAATTAATCGCATGATGGGGGGTGTAACTTATTCCATGACGTAGTAGCACCTAATTGCGGACTTTAACTTTAATAGCAGACTTGAGTAATGTTGAATCCTATCAACCAAACATCTTACTAACTCCCACTATTTAGTTAATCTAACCTAATAGCAAGCAAATAAGGCCTAAGTAAAATACTATATGATCTTTCAAACTAATTCAATATAGATAACCGAACAAGCCCTTAATATAAAACAAAAAATTTGCTAATTTCGGGATGATTGCAAATATAGGTACTTCAAATGAAAGTTATGGAAACATTCTCTTTTCTATAATTTTCATATTATCATAAAACATCCTAGAATATTAATTAGTTGCGTCTTTAAATTCTTATATAAATTAATTTTTATATTTTTAAAAATTATTAAGAATATAATAAATTATTTAGAAAATGAGATCGATAAATAGTATAAATAAATAATTTTGCATTGAACGGCTGTATATCATAACATATAAGTTATAACATCACCAATATAGGCAAATAACATTTCATTAAAAATCTCTAGAAATTTATATTAATTTAAAAATAGTATTTTTCTACAATTTCAAAATATTTCAATATAGTGGACCTTTTGTTTCCTAATCTGAACGTATGATTGAGAGAAAATATAAACAAGAGTCATTCATTTATATTTGTGATATAAATAAAGTAAAACCATTATAAACACAAAGTGGAAAATTACCATGTCCTTTTAGTTTTGTATATATTATATATAATTTATATAGGGATATTTTAGTCTATACATAAAATGAAAGAAACCACTCTTATCATTCACATTTTTATAGATAGTATAGATATAGCACATAGATATTATAAATAAACCATGGATCAAGTACTTTCTTCGACCACGTAGGTTTATGAAAACCATGGATCGAAGTTTCCTTAAGATCACATAGGTCTAGTATATATGCATACATAACAACTAAATCATTATATTTGATATGCCTAATTGGTCCAACCCAATGGGCCTACAAATTATTTACCTACTGGGCCATGAGCCCAATATCGCCGAGGCCCAATCACCTTCAAGTAAGGTTTGGGCCCGACAATCTCAACTAAGCTATAAATAAATGTTTGAACTCATTCTTTCGGGTACGTCCTATTAACTGAGCAATACTATTAACTGTATTCTCTGGACTATTTCTATGATCAACACGTCTGACTTGAGCGTCGGAGAAGAAGAAGGAATTTTAGAGAGGATGAAAAAGCTTAGCTTCTTGAAATTTTCGAAAATGAAGAAAATAAAGAAGAGGAAGAAGAAGACTTGCTCCTTTGGCCAATATATAATTTTACACTTGAAAGAGAGATTTTGGGGCTTTCCTACACATTAATTTCGAAAATGAGAAAAGAAGAGAAATAGATTTTGATCTTTGATTTTTAGGATGTGTGGAGAAGATGAGAAAACACATGAAGGCCTGGGTTCTATTTATAGAGTTGTGGGAGTCTTGCAAGTTTAATGATTAAGAATGGGGGAGTGGCCTTTTTGCAATTTAGGCAAACATAAAAATTATCTAGAGGGACTTCTTTGCAATTTCATTTAACTATACTTAAATCTAAATTCAAAAAGGAAAATTTTAATGCACATGGACTCACCTAGAGAAGGGTTGTACTAAAAGAAAAATTGTGGTCTTGTGTTGTACCATGGTAGCCGAAAATTGAGGGATAAATTTTTGATTTTTATTACAAATAATTTTATTCAACAAAAAAATTGATTTTCAATTAAGCAAATATGTGATTTAAAATTCTCCTAATAAATGAGTTCTAGCAAAATAAAAGAATATGATTAATCTCTAGATATAATAATGACTAATATGATCAATTTAAATTCATCCAAAATTATTTTGGACTAATGCATTCTATATGAAATTTCACCGGTTATCACATAAATAAAATCTTAAACTAATTAACGCACATAAGAGATAAAATCATGTTAACAGAATATATGCTACTTAATGGAAAATTAAATTATCGGAGGTGTGGGGTGTTACATAAATAATAAAATTAAGTTTTTGAAAGGTTGTCGAATTTTTTATTTATTACATATTCTTTATTTATATAATGGCTAAAAGGATATTTTGGGAAGAAAAAATGCCACATCATTCAAAGTCAAAGTCTTATGATTAAATTCATTAATGAGAGGGTAATTCTTACCAACCCTATACTTTAATGGTGCAAACTGCATTTAGCCCTTAAATATATTTCACAATAAAGTTTATCAAATTCAAATTCTTTGACACAAATTACGATGAGCCATTGAACTAGATTATACTAGTGGTGTAATAAAAATCACAATTACTTATTACATCGAGCAAAATAGATTTAAAACTGATAATGGAGTTATAATCCCGACTTCAAATCAACATAATACTAATTTGAAACAAACATTGTTGTTCACTATTTTTTTCAAAATAATGAATTGTTCTAAATAAAATATATATTAACATAATAGAAATTTAATCACAAAAACATATTTGAACATATGCTTAAACATATATTAAAATTAATTTCAGCAGGAACTTAAAATTCAAAATTTCTTGTAAACTTGTAACACAGAGATGCAAGATTCCAAGATAAAAACAAATATTATCAACATGAAAAACTAGGACAAGATTTAGGTTCTACAAAACCGTCAAAAGTCTGAATCTCTCCCAGTGAGAGGCGAATAATCTCTCCCAGTGAGAGGCAGTGGATTTCTTCTTTCTCTTCTCCCTTATCTTTTTGTCGTCCTTAATTCTGTTAAATTTCTTCCTGTTGAATCGTCTTACAGATTTGATTGTACGGTTTGCGCTTGTCTTTGGCGGCTATGTAAATTTAGTTGTGCTAGGGTTTGCCTATCTAGGGTTTTTTACTCATGCGGTTCTTTTCTTTCCTTTTATCGCTTAATTTTTTTCCTATCTCGTTTGTTTTTCCCAGCCGCTCCTCGGATCTCTGCAGCTATTCCAGACACATAGCAATATCTCATCTATCTCTTGGCTCGGATCCGAAAGTTCCCATGGATGAGATCACTTCCGGTTTGGCCAACATGGTGTAAGAGCATCTCCAATGGAGGAGGTTTCCCCCTCCCCCTCCCTCTCTCTCCCTCTACCTACGTCGTTTCCAACCGTTCGGTCTTTTACTATTATTTTTTTCAATCTCCACTCGCACAACTATAATAATAATAAAGTAATAATAACAACCACAATAATAATAATAACAATAAAAATATTATTATTAATATTAATATTCACAACTAATAATTAGTAATAATTGTTACTAATAATAATTAATAATAAAAATAATGATGAAAGATAATGACAATAATAATAATAATAATAATAATAATAATAATAATAATAATAATAATAATAATAATAATAATAATAATAATAATAATAATAATAATAATAATAATAATAATTATATTATAATAATACAATATTCAAATAAAAGTAAAGAAATAACCTTCAACTAATTCAATAATTGCAAAAAAACAAGAATAATAACCACTTATACAACATTTGAAAAACAACAAGGATAATACCGATTAATACAACAAGAATCTGAAAACAACTAAGATAATACCATTACTACAAACAAAAAATAATAATTAATTGAACAAGGAATTGTTTTTTGTTAAGTTGTTTTTTTTTTGCCAACAAATTAATATTCGATTTATATTTATGAAATAACGAATGGGCCTCAACAAAAACCTTCTGGGCCGATACAATGAAAGAGTATCCATATAAATCGAACAAGGGAGATCAATCAAACGGATTAAATCCGTCGTCGTCTAAATGGGCCGAAGAACTTTCAAATAAGTTTTTTGCGATTTGTTTCCTTTGCATCTCTTTTCTTTTCGACTTCCAATATACTTTTGAACCTTGAGTGCAATCACTTGTATCTATTGCCATAACTCTATGTTCTTCTTGCATTTGTTGGATTGCAATATTTTGATCATGCCTAAGCTTTCGTCCGGCCTCTAGTATTTGTACTTGATTATTATAATTAGATTCCGCATTAGAACTAGGCGCCGCCTTTTGTTTGCCTTTACGGGCTTTTTTCGATCCGATAAGTCTCTTACGAATAAAGCGTCATTTACTATTACGTTTGGTTGAATATTGAGACGCTCGAATCCATATTTTCAAAGAAAACTTGATAGGGCCCACAAATTAGGATTCTCATCACTCTAAAAGGTTACCGTTGCTATGCGAATGTTGTCTTACGCATGCATACTCCGCTGATTCAATTGACGAAACTTTCCATATGGCAGAGACGACCGCAAATGAGACCTTGCGCAAATTTTGCAAAACAATTTTGCGGTTGTATGAAGATGAGTACCTTCGTGCTCCGACAAACGCAGATCTGACAAGGCTACTTGACAAAGCGGAACGACGCGGGTTCCCTGTAATGATCAGTTCACTAGATTGTATGCACTGTGTTGGGAATCGGGCACGTGTAATCCGTGCAGTCGGGAGCAGCGGCGGCGAAATGGCGGCGATGGACGCGCGGGCAGTGGCGGCGCGTATGGATCACGTGCTGTCTTCGGGCGGCGTGTGAGGGCGCGTGCGGTGTCTGTTCGGCAGTTGCTTCTCGGTGATTTGACTCCTTTGTCTTCCTCATCTCGGATTTCACCTCATATACTGAGTTATACTAAATAAGTGGCACTAGACACGCAAACGTTAGAATAAACGGAAGAATAAGACAAAAAGAAAAGTGCTACCGAAGATTATCGGCGCGTGGGCGCCGATTCCTGCGACGGGGCGACGACGATGGTGGAGAGTGGCCGTGGACGTGTGAGAAAGCGGCTAGGGTTTTGTGGTGTGTGTTGTATTTGTGCAAGACCCATAAATCTTGTATTTATAGTGTCTTGTACAAAAGCGCTAACGGGCTTAAGTTGGACCGGGCCCAACAACTTAAGTTCTTTACTCTTTATTCGCTCGTTTCTCACAACTCAATGATCGGAAACTTATAACGATTATATTTTCGGAATCATTGAAACGTCCTCGTCATAACGAATGCCAATTCTCGATTTTCAAATTTCTGAAAGGGGAAACCCTAATTCAGTGGACCTTATAAATTTGGAAACTTCACAATTTAGAAAGTTCACTAAGATGTTCGCCTAGTTCTTTTCCTCTTCTTATTCTCATTCATAATTCCAAATTACGAATGTTGGACTAAATCATATTGATTTCCAAGTATGCAAATATTAAACATTTTTATCTTTGACCGTTTATTCAAAGAACTCGAGTGCACGAGCAGTGTGACCCTCGATGGCTCAGGTGTAAGCTAGTCGTGGGTCCACAGCTCTTTGCGGTTTAAACCTAGAGTTACGATTGAGATGAAGCTTGTTTCAATTTAATCACCCAACGAATCAAGATTGGCGTCTAGCAACAACGCGTCATGATTCCCTACATACAAATGAAGTGTCTGCAAGAGCCTTTTGATATAGTTAACGTACAGTACGATCCCTTCGATTCATATGTTCCGATTGAACTAGAGGCATTGGTTTATCGAGACCTCCTTTGTACTTCAATAGCTGTGCGATCGTTCTAAGTGTTGTAACCGGTACGTGCATGACTTAGAGAATCGAATTCCCTAATCATCACCTAGTGAGCTCTGGCCAGAGACTTAAAGATTACAAACTACTCCCTCTATGCCAATTTATCTGACGTTTAAGGTATTTGCACAATAACTAAGAAACCCAATAAGTACGGCTAAATTTGAGGAGAAAAATCATCTATATACTAATATACCCTTTTACCAAATTTTGGTTTTATTTATTTCTCTCACATACCCATGAATAGGAATTGATTTCTTCGGTGTTTGACTCTCCCACTAATTTATTCTCCCCGTTCTTCTCCCCCTTATTCTCTCTCTTGAATCTCAATTATTCATAAATTTTTTAGTCTCTCTAAATTCTTTCAAAATTTCATAACCATAATACTCCGTTGAAAAACCAAAAAAAGAATAGCAAAACATTCCCTCATAAAAACAGAGATTTTATTTCAACATAAAAATTTCCCCTCAAAAAAATCAGGCATTTTTTTTAAAATTACCCGTTTTTTATTCTAAAATGTTTATGTATTCCCACCACAATTGTTCTATAAATTAACACACTAAAATCTTTAATATCAAAAAAAAAAAAATGAAAGTTGGAATAGATCTAAATATACAGCCACCAAATTTTGACGTTGATGAAGAAGATGAACCGCAAAAGGAAGCAAGCATTAATTTAGTTACACACCTTAATCTCGATTTAGATTCTCCAGGAATATCTTCAATAGATCATTTTTTGATAGATTTAAACAGTGAACCATACGATGAAGCAATCATGCATATGGAAGTGGGGTCAACTACATTTCCAGTAGCCATTCATAATATGGGTACCATCTTTATTTTTCTTGTGAGTTTTTTATGTTATGATTGTAATTAATTCATTTTTTCCTTTAATAGATGAAAACATCACCGGTGGAGAAGGAAATACAAACGAAGCAGAACAAACATGAAGTCAGATAAAAAGATTGAGAACTTTATCGAATGATGAACGACAAACCATATACAACATGCTACAACAGGAAAGTGGCCGTGGAAAATTAAAAAAAGAAGTGACAAGATCGGTGGCATCACAATTTTTCGGTATCTATACGAACCGTTCAACGTCTTTGGAAACAATTAGAAAACGGTGGCACCCATGCTAATGTATCTCATAAAAAGACGAGAAATTGTGGTTGAAAGAGAATTCAGATTAACTATGATCAAATTCATGAAATTCCTTTACATCGTCGGACAACTCTTGATTCTTTAGCTTGTTCGTTGAACATGAAAAAGAGCACGTTGTTTAGGCGTCTTAAGTCAGGGGAAATACAACGACATTCCAATGCTATAAAACCATTTTTAACGGAGGAGAATAAGAGATCTCGATTGCAATTTTGTTTGTCAATGCTGGAGGGTGATAGCATGCCGCATGACCCCATTTTTACTGGTATGTTTAATGTTGTTCATATTGATGAAAAATGGTTTCAGATGACGAAAAGATCAGAGAATTACTACTTGTTACCAGATGAAGAAGATCCGCTACGCACTTGTAAAAGCAAAAACTTCATCGGAAAAGTCATGTTTTTAGCTGCTGTAGCTCGTCCGAGGTTTGATGCACAAGGAAATGAAACGTTTGTTGGGGATCGTGCATGTATACGCAGCGGAATTTAAAAATTTTAGATCGAACTAGTTTCGATTACATGCAAAACTAATCACATAGTCAACGTACCTTAACGCTTCCGCCATACATATGGTAATTATCGATTTAATTGAAAAATACATAAAACCGAAAATCACGAAACATGCTTATTCATCATTCAATGAAATCGAAACACGTAATCACATATTACTCACAATCATAAATTATAATTCATACAAAACATGCTCGAATTAATTTACGATAGTTTTGATTTATTTACCTCTTGTAGCGTGAGATTTCGACGAATCGAAACCTAAAACGAATCACGTACAAGCTGCAAATTACAATTCCTCGCGGCTGCAATTCACGGCTGGAATGAGCTGATCCAGCAAGCAACGAACGGCGGTGAACGGCAGCAGCAGCGGCGGCGCGTGGCAGCACCAGTGGCGGCGCGTGAGCGGCGTATCGGCGCGTGCGGCGGTGCGTGGATTCGTCGGGGCAGCAGCTCCTCTCCAATTAGGTTTCACCTCGTATTTTCGACCCACTCGAACTACAGCACTAGATGTAAACGAGTTAGATAACAACACGAATAAAACGAAGGAAAAAGAGGAGAAAACCGGCGGTGTTTCCGGCGGTGGTCGGCGGTGGCGCGTCGGGGCAGCAACGGCCGAAGGGGGCTGAGCGGCTAGGGTTTTTGGTGCTGAAAATCTGATCTCAAACTCTTGTTTGAGGTCTATTTATACCTAGGGTTTTCAACCCTAGTGGGCTTAAGTCATTGGGCTTGACCCACTGATGCATTAAGCCCATTCCCTCGTCGGCCTCGTTTCTAATAAACGATCGTCCACAAAATTATAACAAAATTATATTTGTGACGAGCTCAACGTCCTCGTCGATACGAGTGCCTCTTCGAAATTTCCAATTTCCAAAATTGGAAACTTCCACTTCAGTGGACTTGCTAAATCGGGAAACTTCCCAATTTAGAAAGTTCACTGAATTCCGCATTACGAACTCCTCCCAAGAGTCCCGATTAGAGTAAAACTCATTTTACCTAATCCCGATCAAATCGGTGCCCAACGAATCAAGATTGGCGTCTAGCAACTACGCATCATGATTCCCTAGATACAAATGAAGTGCCTGCAAGAACCTTATGATATAGTTAGCGTACAGTACGATCCCTTCGCAACACATGTCTCGATTGAACTAGAGGCATTGGTTCACCGAGACCTCTTATAAAGTTCAATAACCGTGCGAACGTTCTAGGTATTATAAATCCGTTCGTGTGCGACTTAGGGAAACACATTTCCCTAATCACCCCACTATCAACTCTGGCCAGAGATTCCTTGGATTATAAACCGTTAGAACACACAGGACATCCATGACTACTCAAGCGCTTGAATCCCCTACTACAATACACAGACTTCACACTAGATTTCGGATTGCACGAACGTTGGCCCTTGGAGTGGTCCGCGGTGGGACTCTGGGACAGGTCACGATACAATCGGTCCTCTAGTGAAGTCACGGTGATGTCTGGGTCTTAAGGACTAATGGTGTACAACTATATCTTAGAAACCTATTACTCGATGAATGAGAACCACTTATAGATTTCTAGGGCGAGGGAGTTCAGTGAACTCATCTAGTATGAGCACCCACTCAAGTATGCCGATGTCACAACACCGAGGGCTGATGAGACGTAGTACACATACACTAAGTGCTAGTCTCAAAAGGGAAAGGCCGGTATCCTCATTATTGGCGTAACCCATCGACTAGGAACAAGGTTTAACAGTTACATTACATTGCTGAGTTATCTCACGATTCTACTAGATCAACTCACAGTAATAGAGTAACTCCTTAGGACTATATCTATGCTACTTGCATGGGATAACAGATATAGAATGCCAAATAAGATATTTTATTATTACGAACGAAAAACGATTGTTTTATTACATGAAATAAGATAAAGACCACAGCCACAAGTTGGCTTGTCGGTCACCTACTCTAACAATCTCCCACTTGACCTAAAGCCAACTACTCATAAATCTAAGTCCCATCGACTCTCGATGTTTCTCGTGGACTGATCCTGACAATGGCTTGGTGAAGGGATCTGCAATATTGTCTTCCGAGGTGACTCTGTCTAGCTTGGCTTCACCTCTCTCTATGATCTCTCGGATCACATGGTATTTTCTCAACACGTGCTTCGACTTCTGATGAGCTCTTGGTTCGTTAGCTTGCGCTACGGCTCCGTTGTTATCGCAGTACAGCCGTACCGGATCGCTAGCGTTCGGAAATACACCCAACTCTTGGATGAATTTCCTAATCCATGACCCTTCCTTTGAAGCATCTGATGCTGCAATATATTCAGCCTCGGTGGTGGAATCAGCCGTTGTGCCTTGTTTGGAACTCTTCCAACACACGGCACCCCCGTTGACTTTGAATATATACCCCGAGTTTGACTTCAAGTCATCCACGTCCGATTGAAAACTAGAATCCGTGAAGCCTTCTAATTTCAACTCGGTATCCCCATAGACCAAAAAAAAATCTCGAGTTCTTCGCAAGTACTTGAGAATGTCCTTCACAGCCTTCCAATGGGCTGGGCCGGGGTCGGACTGATATCTGCTTGTGACGCTCACAACATACGCAATATCAGGTCGTGTACATAGCATGCCATACATTATGCTTCCTATAGCGGATGCATAAGGTGTCCTTTTCATCTCCTCGATTTCCATTTGCGTTTGAGGACGCATGGATTTCGAGAGACGAACCCCATGGGACATTGGCAAGAATCCCTTCTTGGATTCTTCCATGCTAAACCGTTTGAGAACGGTGTCTATGTACATGGATTGGGACAAGCCAAGCAATCTCCTCGATCTATCTCTATAGATCCGTATTCCCAATACGTAGGATGCTTCTCCCAAATCCTTCATCGAGAAACGTGTGGATAACCATACTTTAGTTGACTGCAACATCCCTACATCATTCCCAATGAGTAGTATGTCATCAACATAAAGAACAAGGAAAGTCACTGCACTGCCACTAACCTTCTTGTAGACACAAGGTTCCTCCGGGTTTTTCACATATTCAAACTCTTTGATAGTTGTGTCGAACCTTTTGTTCCAACTACGGGATGCTTGTTTCAATCCATAAATGGATCGCTGGAGTTTTCAAACCTTTTGCTCATCTCCAGAAGATATGAAGCCTTCCGGCTGCGCCATGTAAATTTCTTCCTCAATGTCCCCATTAAGGAAAGCGGTCTTCACATCCATTTGCCATATCTCGTAGTCATACCACGCAGAAATGGCCAGCAAAATCCTAATGGACTTAAGCATAGCAACTGGAGAGAAGGTTTCCTCATAGTCAACTCCTTGCTTTTGAGTATAACCCTTCGCTACCAATCTAGCCTTGTAGGTCGATACCTTTCCATCTACTCAAATTTTCTTCTTATAGATCCATTTGCAGCCTATGGGAACGATTCCCTCGGGTGGATCTACCAAGGTCCATACCTTGTTGGAGTACATTGAGTCCATTTCGGACTTCATGGCATTTAGCCAATGTCCCTTGTCTGTATCCGATACAGCTTCGTTGAAAGTTCTAGGATCACATCCTTGGTTAACTTCATCAACGAGGAATAACCTATCGGGCGCTCTCCGAACTCTTTCGGATCTACGCAGCGACGGTTCAGGAGGTATATTAGTGGTTTGTTGAATTGGTTATTTATCTGATTGTTGTGCTTGAACTTCAGATTGTGGTTCTCGAACTTCTTCGAGATCAACTACACTGCCCTTTCTATCCGATAGAAATTTCTTCTCAAGGAACACGGCATTTCTCGAGACGAACACCTTTGCCTCGGAAACATAGTAGAATTCGTATCCCATGGAATCATCGGGATACCCCACAAAATAGCATAGGTCGGATTTTGTATCCAACTTATCTCCCACTAGCCGCTTCACGTAAGCGGGACAACCCCATATCCTAATATGTTTAAACGTGGGTTTCTTGGAGTGCCAAAGTTCATAAGGTGTGGAGTCAACTGCTTTGGTATTAACCCTATTTAGCAAATACACGGCAGTTAGGAGTGCATGACCCCAAAGGTATGTCGGTAGCTCGGTGAACCCCATCATAGATCGAACCATGTCTAACAGTGTTCGATTCCGACGTTCGGAAACTCCATTTAGTTGAGGAGTTCCAGGAGGAGTCCATTGAGACAGAATCCCATTCTCTTTAAGATAGTCTATAAACTCAGTACTTAAGTATTCGCCACCACGATCGGATCGTAGTTTGTTAATACGTCTACCGAGTTGGTTTTCTACTTGGTGTCTAAAATCCTTGAACTTTTCAAAAGTTTCAGACTTATACTTCATTAAGTACACGAAACCATACCTAGAATAATCGTCGGTAAAGGTAACGAAGTAGTTAAAACCACCTCTAGCACTAACGCTTAGTGGACCACACACGTCTGAATGGATCAAATCCAAAAGACCCTCGGCTCGTTCCATCTTTCCTTTGAAGGGAGTCTTGGTCATTTTTCCTTTAAGGCAGGACACACAAGTTTGAAGTGATTTCACGTCCTCCAAGGAGAACATTCCTTCACTTACAAACTTGTTCATCCTTCTCAAGGAAATGTGACCCAGTCGAGCGTGCCAAAGTTGTGCGGGGTTAAGACTTATATTTTTTTCGTTTTGCTGATATAACGTTAATAGGTATTTCATTTGGATTTAGTTCATATAAGTTGTTTATAAGTTGTCCCTTACAAATCATATTTTGATCCTTTTGTATAATGCAAATCGAATTTCCAAAAACAAAATTAAAACCTTCATTATCCAAAACAGGAATAGAAATAAGGTTTCGAATAAGTGACGGAACAAATAAACAATTGTTCAAAACAATGGAAAAACTAGAATCCAAAACAGAAAGATAAATTGTCCCAATGGCTTCAGCAACAACCCTTGCTCCGTTGCCCATTCTTAGGTAGGTTTCACCCACATTAAGCTTCCCACTTCTTGTCATGAGCTGCAAATCATTACAAAGATGTGAGCCACAACCAGTATCCAATACCCAAGCAGAAGATTTAACGGACAAATTAACTTCAACTAAATACGTACCCTTTTTAGAACGTTTCTGATCGAGGCAAGCCTTGCAGTTGCGTCGCCAATGGCCGTTCTTTCCACAATGATGGCAAGCGTCATCAACTTGCTTGGTGACCTTGTCATTCTTCACTCCGCTCGACTCGCCCTTCTCAAGTTTCTTGCTCGGGCCGAAACTCCTTTCTTTCCTTTTCTTCTGTAAAGAACCTTTCTTTGCAGAAGGAGCAACTATGAGAACAGATTTCTCCTTCTTGATCGTGGACTCATAGCTGACCAACATGTTTAACAACTCATCCAATGGTGGATCGAGCTTGTTCATGTTGAAGTTCACTATGAACGATTCATAGGAACTCTGAAGGGACAGTAGGATCAAATCCACCGAGAGCTCGGCCGGGAGGGTGACATCAAGGCTCACCAACTTCTCAAGGAGAGTGATCACCTTGAGATCGTGCTCGTGGACCGAAGCCCCTTCACGCAGCCTCATGGTGATCAACTCAGTGGTAGCTGAGTACCTCGATGCCCTAGTATTCTCACTGTACATGCTTTCAAGATGATGCTTGATATCATAAGCATGCACGTGAGACTCATACTTCCTCGCGAGCTCTGGCACCATGAATGCTAGCATGTAGCACCTCGCTTGGAGGTCGTCCTTCTTCCATGCCTCGAAAGTGGCAGTCTCGTCAGCAGTAGCAGTCGCAGGGAGAGCAGCGGGGGGACGTTCATTGAGCACATAGAGACGCTCCTCGACTTGGACACGAGTTTCAGATTGCGAAGCCAATCCAAATAGTTTGGACCGGTGAGTTTGTTTTGGTCGAGGATAGAGGAAATGGGATGTTTGGACATTGTTGTTGAGAAAATTTTAAGAAGACAATAATTATAGTTTAGTTCGTAATAATCGTTACAATTAAAATTTTGGACTTTTATGTTTTAATTGTTCTCCCATTAATTTTATCGAATTCCACCACCCTCTAGCAGACAATCGAGAAAACTTATTTTTCTTTAATGGGCTTTAGGTCCAATAGCGCTAATGTAACCCGTATTTAATCTATCCCGATTACATAAGCCTAAAGGTAGAGTACTATCAATCACATCACTATGTGACCCTAAAGTTTGTTTTACCTCACACTTGATAATGACCTAAGTTAATCTAGCGAATATCAAAATCTTCGTGTGTCAAGTCTAGCCTACCAATATGAGATGTCACAGATCCAACTATATCAAACTAATGCAATCCCTAGTTAATCTAGCCGACTACATTAATCCAATATAATTTTATCTATGACCGTATCTCCATCTAATGTCAATTAAATTACAGCTTATCCCACAATAGCACTCCCCGCTAACACGGCTTACTGCACTATTATGAGAGGCTACACATAATTTAATTGTTGGTAGAAGGAAAGAAAAATTCAACAATTTGGTTTTTCCTTTATAGCTTGATAATTATTCTTGATTAAGAATGAGGGATTTTATTTATTAAATCTTATTAGCTCATCGGAAGTTTTAGGTTATGATCGTTTGTGATTCCTACAACTATGTTCTCTAGGTATGTGGAAACGCATATTGATCCTAAGAGAGACATACGATCATCATCGTACTTAATCACAATTATTCATCTCATGAATTAATTAATAAATACGATTAATTGCAAATATAATTAACGGACTCCCTTCATTCATAAATCAATCAAATAAGAATGAAGTCCATTAATTATTTGCCATCTAATTTGTGTTCCATTAATTAAACTAATTTAACTATTCTTTGAATTCAAATTAAATTAATGGATCAATTATCTAATTGGGTTTAATTGATAAATAATTTCAAAAATTAAAAATCAATTAATTTTAATATTAATCTCAGAAAATTAAATTAATTTTTTTTTGTTGTGTGCTGACCGGACCGGTCGGACCGGTTCGACCGGGCCGGTTCGGTTAGCTGAAAAACAGCAGCAAAAATCGATTTTTTTTTTAAATTAAAATCTTTTATATTTTCTGAAATATTCAAAATATTTAATTAATATTAAACCACCCAATTTGATAACACCAAAAAATCAACAATTCAACAAATCGAAGCATGCTTTCGAAAGCGATAAACACGTTGACAAATAAACGATTAACCCGTGGCTCTGATACCACTGTTGGGGATCGTGCATGTATACGCAGCGGAATTTAAAAATTTTAGATCGAACTAGTTTCGATTACATGCAAAACTAATCACATAGTCAACGTACCTTAACGCTTCCGCCATACATATGGTAATTATCGATTTAATTGAAAAATACATAAAACCGAAAATCACGAAACATGCTTATTCATCATTCAATGAAATCGAAACATGTAATCACATATTACTCACAATCATAAATTATAATTCATACAAAACATGCTCGAATTAATTTACGATAGTTTCGATTTACGACGAATCGAAACCTAAAACGAATCACGTACAAGCTGCAAATTACAATTCCTCGGGGCTGCAATTCACGGCTGGAATGAGCTGATCCAGCAAGCAACGAACGGCGGTGAACGGCAGCAGCAGCGGCGGCGCGTGGCAGCACCAGTGGCGGCGCGTGAGCGGCGTATCGGCGCGTGCGGCGGTGCGTCGATTCGTCGGGGCAGCAACTCCTCTCCAATTAGGTTTCACCTCGTATTTTCGACCCACTCGAAATACAGCACTAGATGTAAACGAGTTAGATAACAACACGAATAAAACGAAGGAAAAAGAGGAGAAAACCAGCGGTGGTCGGCGGTGGCGCGTCGGGGCAGCAACGGCCGAAGGGGGCTGAGCGGCTAGGGTTTT
This sequence comes from Erythranthe guttata, assembly GCF_056151865.1. NCBI lineage: Eukaryota > Viridiplantae > Streptophyta > Magnoliopsida > Lamiales > Phrymaceae > Erythranthe > Erythranthe guttata. The sequence goes on from NC_142537.1 coordinate 8,602,542, forward strand.
TGGTGCTGAAAATCTGATCTCAAACTCTTGTTTGAGGTCTATTTATACCTAGGGTTTTCAACCCTAGTGGGCTTAAGTCATTGGGCTTGACCCACTGATGCATTAAGCCCATTCCCTCGTCGGCCTCGTTTCTAATAAACGATCGTCCACAAAATTATAACAAAATTATATTTGTGACGAGCTCAACGTCCTCGTCGATACGAGTGCCTCTTCGAAATTTCCAATTTCCAAAATTGGAAACTTCCACTTCAGTGGACTTGCTAAATCGGGAAACTTCCCAATTTAGAAAGTTCACTAAATTCCGCATTTCTCTCTTTCTCCACGTTTATTCCAATTCGCAGTTCACAATTACAAATCTTGGATTCAATCATATCGACATCCAATCGTTTAAAGATTAACACATTAATCTATGCTTGTTGTTATCAAGGATCTATATTACACGAGAAGTGTGACCCTCAATGGTTCAGGTGTATGCTAGCCGTGGGCTCACAACTCTTTGTGATTCGAACAACACATTGTTCTTATACGAACTCCTCCCAAGAGTCCCGATTAGAGTAAAACTCATTTTACCTAATCCCGATCAAATCAGTGCCCAACGAATCAAGATTGGCGTCTAGCAACTACGCATCATGATTCCCTAGATACAAATTAAGTGCCTGCAAGAACCTTATGATATAGTTAGCGTACAGTACGATCCCTTCGCAACACATGTCTCGATTGAACTAGAGGCATTGGTTCACCGAGACCTCTTATAAAGTTCAATAACCGTGCGAACGTTCTAGGTATTATAAATCCGTTCGTGTGCGACTTAGGGAAACACATTTCCCTAATCACCCCACTATCAACTCTGGCCAGAGATTCCTTGGATTATAAACCGTTAGAACACACAGGACATCCATGACTACTCAAGCGCTTGAATCCCCTACTACAATACACAGACTTCACACTAGATTTCGGATTGCACGAACGTTGGCCCTTGGAGTGGTCCGCGGTGGGACTCAGGGACAGGTCACGATACAATCGGTCCTCTAGTGAAGTCACGGTGATGTCTGGGTCTTAAGGACTAATGGTGTACAACTATATCTTAGAAACCTATTACTCGATGAATGAGAACCACTTATAGATTTCTAGGGCGAGGGAGTTCAGTGAACTCATCTAGTATGAGCACCCACTCAAGTATGCCGATGTCACAACACCGAGGACTGATGAGACGTAGTACACATACACTAAGTGCTAGTCTCAAAAGGGAAAGGCCGGTATCCTCATTATTGGCGTAACCCATCGACTAGGAACAAGGTTTAACAGTTACATTACATTGCTGAGTTATCTCACGATTCTACTAGATCAACTCACAGTAATAGAGTAACTCCTTAGGACTATATCTATGCTACTTGCATGGGATAACAAATATAGAATGCCAAATAAGATATTTTATTATTACGAACGAAAAACGATTGTTTTATTACATGAAATAAGATAAAGACCACAGCCACAAGTTGGCTTGTCGGTCACCTACTCTAACAATCTCCCACTTGACCTAAAGCCAACTACTCATAAATCTAAGTCCCATCGACTCTCGATGTTTCTCGTGGATTAGTACAAGAAATACTTAATTATCTAAGTTAATTTTTTTTAGCCCATGTCTACTGTGACTAATATATAGTCATATTTATGCAGTTATAAATTTAATGATTACTTTAAATTTCACGTGATATAACTTTTTTTTTCAATCTCAGTTAAAAAAAATTAAAAATAAAAATAATATGCCAATGAATAAAGGGTTATGAAATCGCTCATTTTAGAATCGTAAAAAAACAAATCTAATATTTAAACAAGTACTCCAAACAAATAAAGATTATATATATATATATATATATATATATATATATATATATATATATATATATATATATATATATATATATATATATATATATTCTTATAAAAGTTCGGATCCACATCTGTTTAACATAACCCTAACTATTTGTTAAATTTCTTCTTCCTCAAAAGCTTCATCTCCTTCTTCGGGAAATTTGTTTAAATCGAATCCACGATCTGTAAGTCTATTTAAATCAAAATCTGCTACCACTTTATGTTTTGGAATAACAATCGTTAAAGATTCAATATTTAAATCCTTTGAATCTTGAACAAAATCCGAGTCTTCATTTTCTTCAGCTTTCTCTTCAACACCTAATGAATCTTCATTTTTTATGTTGTCAATATCCATTTTTATTTGTCACTCTTCATGGGAGAGAAGTTAAAAAGAATTAGTATTGATCATGCATATATGTCTTTGTATTAAACCTTGTGAGTGGAGTGTGTTGGAAAATAAAATAAATAAAAATTGGAGCTAGTTATATTTACAATTAATAATAGAGAGAGACAGAGAGTGGGGGAAATTAAGAGACAAAAAGAGGTAATTGGAACGTAGCTTTCATTTTCATAACCGTGTGGGTAGTTTGCATTAGGGGTATTGGTGGAAATTATTTAGTTAATGCATCATTGGAATTTTAAAACGACAGATAATATGGAAAAAAAAAAGTTTCTCCAAAGTGACTGATAATTTGAAACGGAGGGAGTATGAGAACACACAGGATATCCAAGACTATTCTAGCGATCGAATCCCCGACTACAATGCACAGACCTCCCACTAGATTTCATATTGCACAAATAGTGGCCCTGGGGGCGGTCCTCGGTGGAACTTAGGGACATGTCACGATACAAGTGGTCCTCTAGTGAAGTCACGGTGATGTCTAGGTCTTAAGGACTAATGGTGTACAACTATACCATAGAGATCTCTACTCGATTATTGAGAACCACTTAGAGATTTCTAGGGTGAGGGAGTTCAGTGAACTCGTCAACTTACGAGCAGCCACTTATGCATGCCGATATCACAATATCGTTTACTGATGAGACGCAATACACATACACTAAGTGTTAGTCTCTTAATGGGAAAGGCCGATATCCTCATTGGTGGAGTAGCTCTTCGACTAGGAAGACGTTTAAGAGTTATAATACTTACGTAAATATCTCACTTTCCAAAAGATCAATTACAACATCTTGTAATAATTGTAACGACTATATCGATGTTTGAACTAGGGACAAAGATATAGAATGCCAATGTTTTTTATTATTCATACGAAAAATGATTATTTATTACAAGAATAAATGGGAAGACCACAACCACAAGTTGGCTTGTTGATCACCTACTCTAACACACTAGACATGGAAAAATTGTCCAACTGCATGGCATGGGAGCTTTTCGGGGAAAAAACATAAACCCACAATTATTCTCGAAGCAGTGGCTTCATCTGAAACTTGGATATGGCATGCATTCTTTGGCGTACCCTGTTCACCAAATGATATCACTGTCTTGGGTCGTTCACCCTTGTTCGACAACCTTGTTCAGGGAATTTTCCCAAGAGTTCACTATCAGGTAAATGAAAAAGATCACTACATGGCATACTATCTTTGCTGATGGTATATAACCACAATGTGGTAAGTTTATTCAATCCATTAAGCAACCAAGAACACATCAAGAACAGTTGTTCTAAAAAATGCAAGAAGCATACCGCAAGGATGTTGAACGAGCTTTTGGAATTCTTCAAGCCCGATTTGCCATAGTGAAGCAGTCTGGAAGAGGGTGGGATCCGAAGGACCTAAGAAATATTATGATGACATGTATCGTACTCCACAATATGATTGTGGAAGACGAATGAGATGAATACACTGATGCTGAGTCAGATGACGATGACAACAACACAGCCACATCTCGTAGAGCTCGTGCCAACAGTTATGATAGAAATGAGCAATTAGATTTAAACCCAAGAACAAGCGACATATCCATAGGTGATTATTATATGAGACGTCGTCACACAATGCAATCGGTTGAAGTAAATCGTAACCTTCAGTGTGATTTAATAGCTCATGTGTGGGCAAGACACAATGGAAATATGTAATAATTTTACTTATATGTTGTTATTTAAAATTTATAATAAAAAGTAAAATAATCGTATTTCTTGTGTTTTCTAATTTTTACAATTATAAAAGAAATATATTAAAAAATAAAACAAAATAAAACCAAATAAAGAAATAAAATAAAACCAAATAAAGAAACAAAATAAAATAATAATAAAATTACGAACAAAGATATAATTTAAAACGAAATAAAAAAATAAAAGAAAAGAAACGAAAAAAATATATTAAAAGTCTTTATTTACAAAGTGTTGATTGCATTGAAATTATGTCATATTAAATTATTTTAGTAAATAAATGAAATAAAATAAAATAATAATATAATATATAAAATAAATACAAAAGAAAAAGAAAATAAAAAATAATAAATTTGACTTGCAAAAGAGAGAAAAGAGAAAAGAAAAAAAAAAAGACAAACAAGCGTATAACAAAGAAAACAGAAAAAAAAGAAAAGAAAAGGAAAAGTAGCGAGTTAATCACACGCCCCCTTCCAACAAGTGAGTTGGAAGGGAGCAACTAAAGGCAAAGTCCCCCCCCCCTCCCCCCCCCCCCAAACCCACACCCAACCTCCCATTACCCACCTCTATGGAGGTGGTTTTGTCTCCCCACCCCTACCCACCTCCATCTCCATTGGAGATGGTCTAATGAATGATAATTAAACTCGTCATATCGGATTGAACCACAAATAGTATTTAAAAATGTTGATTTTTTGAATATGTTAAAATCTAATTAGAATTTAATTGAAAAAATATAGAAATTCAAAAATTGAATTAAAAAAATATGCACCAAAAAACATAAATTTCGAATGATTACAGATCTACAAGAATTGAAAATCTATTTATATTCACCTATTACATATATATATATATATATATATATATATATATATATATATATATATATATATATATATATATATATATATATATATATATATATATATATATATATATATATATATATCTTGGGAGGGTGGGGCCCTCTTTTTCTTCCTTTTCTAGTGTCTTTATTCTTTTCTTTCAACCCATTTAATAACGAAACGACGCCGTTCTTCTATTCTCCTTCAATCCCCCAGGCCACCATTCTTTTCTTTTTGTTTAATTTTGGAAGCAGCTTGATTCCGAATATCGTCCGTGTGGCCCCGTTTGCTCAGTTTCTTTTCCCTTTCCTTTTCTTTTGATTCACCGCCTTTAGCAGAGCATTATTACATTTTACTTTTCTTCGATTTTAGCCCAAAACATTTTGTTCGTATCACTTTGTAAATCAGCTGCTTCATGTAATTCCTTTTCAATTCATCATCTTGCAGGACGAATCCCAGGCTCCGTTTGATTTTATTGTTCGTCGCGCGCTTGCGGTTTTCTTGCCCTCTCACATTACATCGGCTCGCTGATCGCTCCCGGCTTATTTCGGCTTCCATATCATCGGTTCTCTTCCTCTGACAGCACCGTCAGTTCGGGCCTTCTTTTTCGGACCGGATTATTCGTAAGCAGTCTCTTTTCTTCCTCTCGAGAATCAAATCGACCTTTTAATTTTTTTCATGCCTCTTGTTATTTTCTTTAATTTAACCTCTCCCATGTGTCTTTGTTAAGTTTTCACGCTGTGTTGGCAAGGCTTTGTGTTAAATATGGACTATTCAACATGTCAGCAACCTCTTCTCTTCATCGCAAATAAAATCCCTCGCTTGTTAGTTTCTTTAATATTACAATTGTTTTGGTCTTTTTTTAAGTTTTCATACTCTGTCTTGGCGATACTTTGTGTACAAAAGATGGACTACTTAATTTGAACTTGGGGATGGAAGAGAAATGTATGTAAGCCAAAAGGGTTCTATTTATTTCAACTAATTTCATACTACTATTGTTTATTGCAAAATAAAAAAAATTAACAATTGCTTGTTAAATTTGTAAAATTTACTACTTTTTATGTGTTTTCAAGTTTCAGCTCTCTTCAGATATTTACTTTTACCTATTATTCACTTACTTAAGTCTGCTATATTACGAATATTTTTTTGCAACATCATTTACACTCTTTGAGATTATGTTGCTACATTCTTTTTTTGCATCACTTCCCAATCGTCTTTCTTTTTTCTCCATCCATTCGTGTGAAAATTACTTCATATTTTGAATTTTGTCGCGCTTTGCGGTCCGGTGCCTTTGTATTTGATGTGTATTGTATATTCACGTTGTTTGTCGTTGTTGGTTCATTTTCTCTTTATGTACGCTCTTGTGTTGTTATTGATTCACTTGCATTCTTTTTAAGTAGATATCTTTTTAAGTAGGTGTCTTTTTCCAGTACATGAGAAAAACTCGTAATGGATTCCGTGGAAAACAAAAGGTTGCTTAGAAATCCAAGCGCCTGTGTTCGCTATACCTCCAGAGTTGGTAAAAATAGGTTGTCTCCATCACTTGCAGACCTTTTAGAGTCTATCAACCCTTTGCCTCCTGATACTGCCTCTGTTGGTTTCACTCGTCCTGTTGCTTTTGCAGATACATTTATCATCGCTGTTCATTTCTGCGTTATTATTATGGCACACTAAAAAAGGTTCTTTAGTTTTTCTCCTTTTTTTCGTTGCCGATTCCTTATTTTTTGTATTGTTCTCTGTTTTTTGCTTATCCATTACTACTCTATTACAGCTCAAGTTATTAATTCTGCTTTCTCCTTGGTCGTTGGTTTCGTTGTTATTGGATTTTTTGAAACAAATATAGAATTGTGCGAACATGTCCATGGGGCTTCGGCACCGCGCCTTGTGCGGTCCTCCAGACGTAGTATCTATATCTATATATATATATATATATATATATATATATATATATATATATATATATATATATAAAATTATAATTATTAAAGGATTAAAGGTAGAACTTTAGTGGACATATTTATGTGACTCTAATATGTCTCGGATAAGTTTTTTAAAGTGAATTGTTAATGTCGTAGTGGACCACCAACCGATTTTAAACAGTTGGCCTCATATTCTAACAATGTAAAAAATGTTTAAAATATTATCGGTCACAACCCCAAATTACACCTCACACTTTCACAACACCAAATTACATTTCATACTTCATAACTCCCCCACCCCCACCCCCACCAAAAAGTAAACAATTAAGTTAAGGATTGTGAAAATGCGGAGGCAATTGAGGTGGAAAAATCCTTCATTGCAAGAATAATAAAAAAGAAAAAATACGTGAAAGAGGAAGATGAACACGAGGGAAATGAGGAGTACTCGTAGGTGCAACAAGGAGTAAAAAATGAAGAGAAAAAAGGTTTTGAGGGATCACGATACAGTTACACCTAACAACAATAAGATATTAATTCGAATCAATCAATATTTTCACTGTAGTGAAATTTGGTTTACTTACTTAACATTTTACGGTGGATACACATTAATTTAAATTGTATAAACTAATATAATATGATAACTGAATTCTTTGTTTTGATTTAGTTAAGTGGACTATATAAATTATGAGATATAATAATATAATATAAAGTTTTCGATGTGAGAATGGGATGAAATCCATCTTTTATAGATAATGAATGCACCACTGATTCCGAACATTTAAAAAGGGTCAACATGTTACTAATAAGCAAAGAAATATACGAAAAATAAAAACAAATAAAAAATTGGAACGCATTTTCTATTGCAATTAAATCATATTAAATTCTATATTTCCATAAAAAATGTCTATTACAAATTTGCAATCCATCACTAGTGTTTACGCTCTATTATTCAATAATATGTATGTAAATATATATTCTAGTATTTTTCTGAATATGTAACGAAATTGGTGGCCTTTTTTTACGGAACCAAATAAACTCTGTAAAAAGCACGAGAACCACACATATTTTCTACACTCAATCACTTGCAAAGAACAAAAGAATGCAAACAAGTATATATGGCCTATTTAATTTACTCAATTTTCACTTATTTTGTGTGTTTCTCTTGCCTACTAAATGGATCGACGACGACGGCGCCAGTGGTGGCGATGGTGAAGACCGTCCATCTGAGCGGCAAGCAACTCGAACGAATCTGATGAATTCGGTGACGCAATCTTGCTTCGCCTCTTTCGCATGGTCGGCCATCTTTGCGTGGGCCAGGAAATAAAGCCCATTTATAAGGATGACGTTTTGGTGATGTACCAGTACTTGTCGGCTTCACATTTAAACGCTCGTTAGTAATTAAAAATGCGGATATTTATGTAGAGGATATACGTGGATCCCCCGTAGCTGCGAAACCTAAATTTTGTATTCAAGGGGTCAATTAGACACAATGTTTTTTTAGAGGGGGTAGATAATATTAAATAATTGATGAGATGATTTGTTTTCGTATTAGATCGTAGATCATTGAGAAGTGGTGGGGGCCATGGCCCCCTATAGTTTTTATATTGGCTCCGCCACTCAAAGTGTATAATAGCGAAGAAAACTATGATTGAGTTGTGTGATTTTGTTCATACGCTGCAGGTCTATTTAAAGGATGGAGAAAGTAAATGCGACCAGCTTTTTAGGTGAGCGGATCAGGATAACATTAATGTATTTATATTGAAATATTTAATGTGTTCTTACCGTTCAATTTTTGAATTTCTTTTTCTTTACATAAATGAGCTACATACATGATGATATAATATAACACAAATAATTGAACGTTGACCTAATATTATATTTCCCAACCGAATATCCCTTACTTAAAAATATATGCATTCCATATGTTACCGTAAAAGGTATACAAATATGGATATGTAGAGGAAAAAAGGAATAAATGTGTCATTAGTTGTGTTGTGAAACAATTTTCTATGGAAAATTACATTACATTATTAGTTTGGTCGTCTTCATACAAAGTTTTATTTTTCATATAATAAAATATACGCATAACGGCATGATGGGCCTAGTTAAAAGGCCAAAAAATGCAATTCATGAAAAGTCCATGTTCAAGCTTACGTATTAGGGCATCTCCAAGGTTAGATTCTAAAAACCGGAATGCTATATCTACAATAGCTGATGAACAATGCTATAGCAACTTAGTTTTTATTATCCTGATCCAACCATATCATCTATATTTTATCATTTTATTATATTTTATTACTTATTTTTTATTTGATTATAATTGATATTTATAACTAATATATATGATATCTTATATATAATCAGTGTTTTAAAAGTCGGCCGAGGCGACCGATTAATCGATCTCCGAGGCGGAGGCGGTCCCCAACCTTTACGATTTTAGTGTAAAGGTTTGAGAAATCGATTTTTTTTCCTGTAAGGTGGCTTTAGGCGGTCTGAGGCGGTCAAATCTTTAAGCGGGTCAAACTCGGAGGCAAAAATTGGCCAAAAATGGGTCAAAATCGTTTTTTTTAATAATTCAAAATAAAAGTTTGGATTTTAATCAAAAAAAATATGATTTTATGCTTTATTTTGTTTATGTTAACTGTTATTGTTAAAAACTTAATTATGTATGGCATGAATGTTCAAGAATAAATGTAAATTCAATAAAATTGTGTTTTCATTTATATTTTATAAGGATATTTATGTATTATGATCTTATTATTATTAAACTTTTATTATGTTACGAGGATATATACATGATGGAGATATAACTATGTATAAATATCTTTTTATATATGTTTTGAGTATTTATAAATAATATCTAGAAATATATTATACTAAATTTTAAAAACCGATATATCACCGATTAATCACCGCCGCACCGACTAATCGTGAGTCGGTGCCTGGCCATCTCCGACCCCATTACCGCTTTTTTCAACCTTGTATATAATATAACAACTAATAGGTATTCTTTCAATAAATATTTACAACAACAACAACAACAACAACAACAATAATAATAATATTATTAATGATTACCTGTTGATGGATCAAATAACTTCTCCACTTTTGAGTAGCTATGATAATAGCTAGGAATTCCTTTTCATAGACAGCGAGGCCTAAAATCCTATGTCCCAATGCTTTGCTCTAATAATCTATAGGATGCTTATCTTGCATAAGAGTTGCACCTAATCCAGTGTAGCAAGCATCAGTTTCAACCATAAATATATAATTTGTAATCGTAAATCACGTAAATATATGAAATGATAACATATAATCGATTAAGCAATTAACATACTGCAAATGTCAACATTCTAATTAATCATATTAATCTAATGTATCAATTATTATCGGATCCGAAATTATCTCTTGAAGCGTGAGGCTGACTCTCAGAATCGAAGCAAACTGCCACGGAAACCAATCCGTGCAGTTTGGATGAGCAGCAGATTGGATGAGCAGCAGTCACAGCAGCCGCGGTGCGTGGAGATCACATACTGTCTTCAGGCAGCACGCGAGGGCCCGTATGGCGGCGGGGTCGCGGTGATTCAACTCCTTCTTCTTCCTCCTCACGAATTTTACATCTTATACCGAATTCAACTGATACGTGGCACTAGACACGCAAAAGTCAGTTGAAACGGAAGAATAGAGAAAGGAAAGAGGCTATCGAATATCGGGACGGCGGCGGCGAACTGGCGGAGGAGGACAACGGCCGTGAGTGTGGAGTGGCTAGGGTTTTCTCTTGTGTGTAAGCACTATAAGTAGTGTATTTATAGTGTCTTGTTCACAAGCTCTAAGAGGCTTAAGTTAGACCAGGCCCAACAGCTTAAGCCTGTTAGTCTTTCTCTGCTCGTTTTTCATAAACTAATGACCGGAAAGTCATAACATTTATATTTCCGGAATCATTGAAACGTCCTTGTCAATACGAGTGCCAATTCTCAATTTCCAATTTCTAAAACTGGAAACCTTAATTTAATAAACTTGCTAAATTTAGAAACTTCCCAATTTAGAAAGTCCACTAAGATAATCGCCTAGTTCTTTCTTTTTCATATTCTCATTCATAATTCTCAATTATGAATGTTGGACTCAATCGTACAGACTTCCAATCATTCAAAGATTAAACATTTTTATCTTCGACCGTTGAATTCGAGTACACAAGCAGTTTGACCCTCGATGGTTCAGGTGTAAGCTAGCCATGGGCCCACAACCCTTCGTGGTTTAAACTCGTCCGTAGATTTATAGTTAAGATGAAGCTCGTTTCAACTTAATCACCCAACGAATCAAGATTGGCGTCTAGCAACTATGCATCATGAATCCCTAGATACAAATGAAGTGCCTCCAAGAACCGTGTGATATAGTTAACGTACAGTACGATCCCTTCGATACATGTCCCAATTGAACTAGATGCATTGGTTCATCGAGACGTCCTTTATAGTTCAATAACCGTGGGATTGTTCTAAGGGTTGTAAATGGCACGTGCATGACTATGAGAATCACATTCCCTAATTATCAATTAGTCAGCTCTGGGCAGAGACTTAACGATTACAACCTATGAGAACACACCAGACATCTAGCGATCGAATCCCCAACTACAATACACATACCTCCCACTAGATTTTGGACTGCATGAACACTGGCCCTTGGGGCGGTCGTTGGTGGTACTCAGGGACAGGTCACGACACATCGATCCACTATTCGGTCCATTCCGGGGGAGGGTTACCACAAGCACTACCTGTAATTAGAAAATATATATATATGAGTTAATAAGCTCAGTAAGAATACCGAGGGTCGAAAATAGGTTATACATATATAAAATATTTCAATCACCTTCATCGCGTCATACAAACATCAGACAAGAACCAAATAAAACATAAAAGTCATAAAAATGCTCATGAATGCAATCCGTGTAAAAATCCATTTTTCATTTATCGGATATATGAAAGAATAATTTATATCTTTGGATAATAAACCGTTTCGAGCCCGTCTATGGATCCAATATTACTCATATCACTCGTATCACTCCTCTCAGCCCTAGTTGGATACCGGCCCACCGTATCCGATTTGTTTATTACCGAAACATTCCATTAATATTTCAATTTTTTCAAAACAATGCATGTCATGGAATGACTTCAAATTTTTTAAAAATCGTTTAAACATCACAAATATCAATCAAGTGAGCATCAACCCAATCACATAAAAAATATCAACTACTTAATTACACAATTAAACCAACACATATATCATCCCCATACACACACACCGCCCACATACGCACATACACACATCACACATATGTATATTTATTCCATGCAACCATCATCATAAACATGCATACTAAATAGCACAATCATTATTTTAAAGTAAATAGACTTTTATTCCATCATTTAATGAATTTCTTACCATTTCTACTCATTGATTTCACTTAATAAATTCCAGCAACCTCATAAACATGTCTCTGCTGTAAATCCATGTTCATAATCTCATGTCTTATAATTTAAATTACACAATTCCAAGACATAGAAATTAAAACACAAGAACTTCATAATTAGCACTAAACCCTTAAAATTCGAAATAATAGTAAATGATCTTTAAAAATTCTCAAATTTAATTATGAGACTTCGAATTATGTAAATTTCGAGACTCTGAAACTATTTTACAAATTTATAAATTTTCGAATAAAAATAACTAGAAAAGTCATTTATTTACCCAAAAATTGATTTTTCTTACAAGTATTCAATAAATCGTTGAAAACCCCTCAATCAAATCATTTCTTACTATTGATCTACTGGAGATAAAATTTCAAAACTTATTCAAAGTTGGAAGTTTCAAAAAATTACAGTTTAGCCCTTAAACCTTTTAGATTTGTACATGCAAGCCATTAGAAATGAAAAACTCTATTTTTCTTGTAAAATCTTGAAATTTCGAAATCTTCAAATCTTTAGTCAAGAAATAGTAGTACCTACATATTTTAAACATAGATTAAACACGTAAGAAGAGGAGATTAAAGATAAACACACTATTTCATTTTTTCCCCAAAAATCCCTAAATTTCGAAATCTTTAGAAATCTTTTAGGTAATCTTGAAAACTCTTTTAAAATAATATGATATCTTCTAATTGCAGCAAGAAACTCGAAATTTCTTACTTAAATTACCAAGAGGAAAAATGAAGAACAAGCAAAATAGAGAGGCTTCAAGGGTTGATGCCAAACTCGAGCCAAGCCACCTTTATGGCGAAAGATATTGTGTGTGCTTTCAAGATGGATGTGTTGTTTTCTCCAGTGAATGGACAAGTATTTCTTATGGTGCTCTTTGCATAGTACTCTAGAGCCATGGTTAATTAAATAGGGGATTTTCATGCTGGTTTTTTATTTTTCTTCCAAAATGAAAGGTGATGTGGAAGAAGATGAACAACAGTAGTGGTGGTGATGTTTCGGTGGAATGGGGGAGAGGGAGCCATGTAGGGAGATTATGTGTTATAAGGAAAAAATAGAAAAGTGTCTCTTCAAATGTCTTGAGTGTGGATTAAGAGAAGTGATCATAAGATGACAAGTGTTAAGTCATGCAAATATTTAATAATTTTATTTATTTATTTTAAACACACTACACCATACTATTCATCCGACTTATGCATATTATATATATATATATATATATATATATATATATATATATATATATATATATATATATATATATATAATTATGTATGTATGCATGTACACATAGTCCATAGTCTGCATAGGTAAATGCAAATTTTAATTTATTAATTTAATCAAGCCATTAAATATCTAAATCATATATTTCACATAATCACAAAATTACAGATTTATTAAACACAAAAAAATAATAAATATACCAATTAAATATAGCACATCAAAGTACCTAAAATATTCATGTAGTCATCAATTTAATGCATGTAGTTCATGTGATAATTTTCGAGGTAATAATTTAAATTCGAAATTTTGGTTTTTTTCTGAAAAATGTGGGGTATTACAATATATTTCCCGATTGAACTAGATGCATTGGTTCATCGAGACCTCCTTTCAACAACCATGCGATCGTTTTAAGTGTTACAATTAGTTTGTGCATGACTTAGGGAATCAAATTCCCTAATCATCACATAGTCAGCTCTGGCCAGAAACTTAATGATTACAATCTATAAGAACACACAGGACATCCAAGATTTTTTTATTGATTGAATCCACGACTACAAAGCACATACCTCCCACTAGATTTCGGGTTGCACGAACACTGCCCCTTGGGGCGGTACTCGGTGGAACTCAGGGACATGTTATGATACAGCTGGTCCTCTAGTCAATTCAATGTGATATCTGGGTCTTACGGACTAATGGTGTGCAACTATATCATAGAGATTTCTACTCGATTATTGAGAACCACTTAGCGATTTCTAGGATGAGGGAGTTGAGTGAACTCATGAACTTATGAGCACCCACTTATGTATGTCGATATTGCAGTACCGATTACTGATGAGACGCAGTACACATACACTAAGTGCTAGTCTCAAATGGAAAAGGCCGATATCTTCATTGGTGGTGTAACCCTTTTGACTCGGAACATGGTTTAACTGTTATATTACTTAACTAAATATCTTATGATTCAACTATATAAAATATAAGTAATTATAATAACTGAAAAGAATATAACTACGCTTATTCACGTGACAAAGATATAGAATGCGAAAATGTGTTTTTTTATCATGAATACGAAAAAGGATTATTTATTACAGTAATAAATGAATGACCACAGCCACAAGTTGGCTTGTAGGTCACCTGCTCCAACAATCTCCCACTTGATCTAAAGTTAACTACCCATAAATCGTAATCCCATCGACTCTCAATGTTTCTCGTGGATCGATCTTGGCAAAGGCTTCGTGAAGGGGTCTGCTACGTTCTCTTCTGAGTTGACTCGTTCTACCTTGAATTCACCTATATCAATGATCTTTCTGATCACATGATACTTCCTTAGAATATGCTTGAACTTCTGATGAGATCTCGGCTCCTTAGCTTGCGCCATGACTCCGGTGTTATCAAAGTACAACGGTACTGGATCATTAGCATTAGGATCAATACCCAACTCTTGGATGAATTTCCTTATCCAAGTCCTCTGTTTTGCAGCCTCCGATGCTGCAATATACTCAGCTTCGGTAGTGGAATCGGCCATCGTGCTTTGCTTGGAACTTTTAAACTCGATAGTTAAGTATTCTCCACCACGATCGGATCGTAGTTTCTTAATACTTCGTCCAAGTTGTTTTTCTACTTCGTGTGTAAAATCTTTGAACGTTTCAAAAGTTTCGGACTTGTACTTCATTAATTACACATACCTATACCTTGAATAATCATCGGTAAAGGTAGCGAAGTAGTTAAAACCACTCTTCGCACTAATGCTTAGTGGACCACATACGTATGGATAAAATCCAAAAGACCTTCGGCTCGCTCCTTTTTCCCTTTGTAGGGTGACTTGATAATTTTCCCTTTTAAGGCAGGATTCACAAGTTTGTAGTGATTTCACGTCGTCCAAAGTGAACAATCCTTCACTAACAAATTCGTTCATCTTTCTTAAAGAGACATGACCTAATCTAGCGTGCCAAAGTTGTTCGGGATTTTGATCCATCTCCTTAGGTTTTGCTGATATGACATTAAAGGGTATTTCACTTGGATTTAGTTCATCTAAGTTGTTTAATAGTTGTCCCTTGCAAATCACATTTTCATTCTTTTATATAATTCAAATCGAATTTCCAAAAACAAAAGTAAAACCTTCATTATCCAAAACAGGAATAGAAATAAGGTTTCTAATGATACGGAACAAATAAACAATCGTTCAAAACAATCGTAAAACTAGAATCCATAACATTCAAGTAAATAGTCCCAATGGCTTCAGCAACAACATTCAAGTAAATCGTAAAACTGAATAGTTTCTTATGTATTGGCTTGTTGCTGAGTGTTTCCTACTTGAATAGTTTTCATTTCTTGAATTAGTAGATTAGCAATATTTAGAACTTTATAGTTATAATAGTTTGTTTCCCTTGCTTTATTAAATTTTGATATTGTTTCTCCTGCCAAATACCCAATAGTGGTATCGAAGCAAGTTTAGGGTGTGTCCGGAGCGGCGTACGAAACCCTAGTCCAGGGTTTTCGTCATGTATAACTTTCTTCTCTTGGTGGATTGATTGAATCTTGGTGACAATTATACATGTGATTGTTGAATTTTGATGATTTTGTCGTTTATTGTTTCCGGTAATATTATGTGATATTTGAAAATTAGAATTTGTTGTAATTCAATTTTACTTTGAAACCGTGAATTTGTGCGATTCTGCTATCTTTGTAATTTTTTTGAAAATTTTGAATCTCTATGATTGGATGTTTCACTAAAAAACTGTGAATCTTTGTGGTTTTACTTTTTGTTGATCCTATTAAAAAATTGTGAATCTTTGTGAATCTGCTATCTTTGTGATACTTGAAAAATGGGATATGTTTATGTGTTTTCTTTGGCACCTTTCAATGCAAATGGTAATTTTTCAATTTGGCAACAGAAAATGAAAAACATTTTAATCCAACAAAAATGTTTGAAAGCAATTTTTCAAACTGAAGATGTTTCAACAACTGTTGCAAAATGTGAAGAACTTGATGAACTTGTTTAGTCTACTATATATCATCTTTAACCTAAGTGATTCATTGATTAAGAAAGTTAGTAAGCATGATTCTGCTAACGAAATTTGGGGTAAATTTTAGGAACTTTATACTGACACATCATTGCTCAATAAAATATTTTTGCTTGAAACTATTCTTTGATTTAAATTGGACTTAAGCAAAAATATTGATGCTAATATGGATAATTTTACAACTTTGGTTCAAGATATTAAATTAAATGGTGATAAGAACATTGATTTTTATACACCTATCGCTCTGGAATGTTATACATGATGTTTATAATGATGTTAAAATAAATGTTTTTGGCAAAAAATAAAACTTTTTGGCAAAAAAAAAAAAAAACATTATGCTACTAAATATGGTAGGGAAGGGATCATGATACATAAAATATCGGGATTAATGCTTTAAAAAGCCAAGAGCTTAAATTAAGAACTAATAGGGATAAATCATTTGGTGATATTAATTTTGTTAGAGGAAGTCAACCTAATTGATTTTAAAACAACAAGGATTCTTCTAGTAAAAATGATCCAAATAATGTTATGAATAAGAAAGAGGTGGAGATTGGAGTAAGTGAAAGACTAAACTTAATATTAGAAGGCGTTTTAGGTGTTGTGTCCCTGATCATTATATGAACGTCCCGATCCTAAGATATGCCAAAATAAAGATCAAGACAATATAATATCTGATGGATGTGTTCTAATGTCTTAGAATATTGGCATTACATTTTGTTTTGCTTGTTAATTTCATTACTTTTTTTTTTTGCATGCTATTGCATATTACTTTATGTTTTTTGCATGCCATTGCATTACTTTATATTTTTTTTCTTGCGATTGCATTACTTTAATTTGTTTTGTTTTTTTATTGCATTACATTGTGTTTTATTGTTAACATGTACTAACTTTGTGTTGTGAGTGCAGGTAGTGTCAAAAGGCAATGATGAATTCGTTTATCCACAAAGGTTTCGATGATTCATTTGGGTCAGATGGAGAATTGTTAGAAGTTGTGCTAATTTTATTATTTGTGAATGGTCCATTAACAATTCCATCTTGTAGCCCAGTTATCAGCACCCCACATAATACGTGAGCCCAAATTAAAACTCAATTCAAATCCCACTTTGGCTTTCTCTCTCTCTCTCTCTTCAGACTAGTCGTTCTTCATTTACGGCAGAACTATTCTTCTCCCAGTTTCTCTCAACAGGCACCTAATCTTATTCTTTAATGGATTTTTGTCATTTGTTGCCATATTGTTAGTGAGTTTAGTTGATGTTTTGGGTGTATAAGTGAACCCTATTTTCTTCTGTGTGAAGGTGAACGAAAAGATGAGAAAGAAGAGAGCAAAACCTTGGGTATTTTGAGTAAAAATCTAAGTGAAGAGAGAACCTCTTATGAGAAGGAAAGCTCGATTCTTTTCGGTGAATGTGAGCTTAGTTCTTTAAGGAAAGACCGGTGAGGTTACGCTGGAACTTGGGGTTTTGTTTTTCCACTTTTTTCCGCCGTGATACATTGGGTCTGTGTGATTTTAGGCACATTTGTTTTTCCGATATATTTGGTATTTATTATTTATGTAAAAAAAAAGGAATAATCTTTCCTTGTTAGGACAAATAAGGTTTTAATGAGGCCCCACTATTCGTTTTCTTAAATAAAAGTTTTTTTTGGACAATTTTTTTTATTGAAAAAGGGCTATTGAAAACTAATTTACTGGTTTTTGCATGCCCTGTATTTATACAAAGCAAGTTATGTACATAAATTGTTCTTATAAGAGCATCTCCAATGGAGGGTGTTTCCCCCTCCCTCTCCCAATCCTAAGTCGTTTCCAACCGTTCGGTCTTTTATTATTATTTTTTTCAATCCCCACTCTCACAACTATAATAATAATAATAATAAAGTAATAATAACAACCACAATAATAATTATAACAATAATAATATTATTATTAATATTAATATTAATATTAACAACTAATAATTAATAATAATTATTACTAATAATAATTAATAATAAAAATAATGATGATAGATAATAATAATAATAATAATAATAATAATAATAATAATAATAATAATAATAATAATAATAATAATAATAATAATAATAATAATAATAATAATTTAATTATAATAATACAATATTCAAATAAATGTAAAGAAATAATCTTCAACTAATTCAATAATTGCAAAAAAACAAACAAGAATAAAAATCACTTATACAACATTTGAAAAACAACAATGATAATACCGATTAATACAACAAGAATCCGAAAACAACTAAGATAATACCGATTACTACAAACAAAAAATAATAATTAATTGAACAAGGAATTGTTTTTGGTTTTTTTGTTTTTCTTTTGGGCCAACAAATTGTTATTCGATTTATATTTATGAAATAACGAATGGGCCTCAACAAAAACCTTGTGGGCCGACACAAGGAAAGAGTACCCATATAAATCGAACAAGGGAGATCAATCAAACGGATTAAATCCGTCGTCGTCTAAATGGGCCGAAGAACTTTCAAATAAATCTTTTGCGATTTGTTTTCTTTGCATCTCTTTTCTTTCGACTTCCAATATGCTTTTGTACCTGGAGTGCAATCACTTGTATCCATTGCCATAACTCTATGTTCTTCTTGCATTTGTTGGATTGCAATGTTTTGATCATGCCTAAGCTTTCGTCCGGCCTCTAGTATTTGTACTTGATTATTATAATTAGATTCCGCATTAGAACTAGGCGCCGCCTTTTCTTTGCCTTTACGGGCTTTTTTCGATCCGATAAGTCTCTTACTACGTTGGTCAGTATGTGAATCCACTAGTGGTAGCTCATCGCGTAAAACATACGGTGGCCTGGTGGAGAATAACTTGGTGGGGAATTCATTGGTTGAGATGAAGGAAATGCGGACTGCCAATGAAATGGCTCCATTTCAATTTCATCCACCATATCTTCTTGCGCATTTAACATCACCCAATTCATACCAACTTCCCAACAACGTTGCAAGTTGAAAGTTTTTTTTAGTATTTCTTCGATAGATAGTCAATGCCAGAGTATAGTACAAATACAAATTACAAATTAATGTACTTCATGCAAATATAAAATAATACAAAATACTATTATCATAACATTTACCTCATCGACCAGGTTTCCTCCACTACCGCGAACTCTTGATGCTTCTTTAGTTGCCGAATACCAGTGGTTCAAATACTTATAATTTTTTTTTCTCTACAGACTAAGTACGGCATCTTTTTTTCTAATATTATACGAAATTCTCTCCTCATCAAGAATTTGTTTCATGTTAGACATAACTTTCTTCCACATACCTCCTTTAGTTTGGTTAGTCCCGTGAATTGGATCCTCCGAGACCGCAATGTATGCTTTCGTAAGAGCTACATATTC
The DNA here is from genome assembly GCF_056151865.1 of Erythranthe guttata. Classification (NCBI taxonomy): domain Eukaryota; kingdom Viridiplantae; phylum Streptophyta; class Magnoliopsida; order Lamiales; family Phrymaceae; genus Erythranthe; species Erythranthe guttata. The sequence continues at coordinate 8,622,381 of NC_142537.1, forward strand.
ATCTTCTGACCAACCTTTAGTGGGAGCCATATAAAAAATAGATATATTTCTCATATAAGTGTAGATGTGAAGATGTGAATTATTTTCTAACATATCCCTTCTCATTATATAGAGAAATCATTGTGTGTAAAGAAGTGTAGAAGACAATGTAAATCTTGAAAGGGCAAAGTAAAAATTGAAAGGATACGAGTAAAATATGAAAGGTCTGGGTAATTTCGAAAGGGCAAAAGTAAAATTTGAAAGGGCACAAGTAAAATATGAACGGTCAGGGTAAATCCGAAAAGACAAAAGTAAAATCCGCAAAAGACAAAAGTAAAATTTCAGTTCAAAAGTTTGTATAGTCACTATCAGGTTTGTATAGTCGTTATCAACACCATCTCTCAATTAAGTCATGTAGACATTGTCTGCAATCTGGAAAACAAAATATGTGGTGAGAGAAAATAATTATGAACAAAAAAAAGGGAAAAAAAAAGACATGATAATTAATATGATGTGTCACGTAGCGATTTGTTCTCCATATTATGTTTACATATAATTTTATTTATGGTCTTTTCTTCCCTATTTAAATGTGTTTCAATCAATAAAATATTTCATCATGAATATATCCATTTAATCATTTTACGAACAAAATATTTCAATAATAAATTATGGTTCGAGTTCTAATCAATTTGATTGGGTTGCGTATAATGAGCAAATACTTGAAGAAGACAACAAAGCAAATACACTTGCTCGTCTACACTATGAAGCAGCCGTTAATCAAGAGGTTGTACACGGTGGCTCTGTTCCTAGATGCAAATATAAACCTCGCGATCGAAAAGTTAAACACGAACAACTCATGAATGATTACTTCGTTGACAACCGTGTTTTTGATGCAGATGATTTCAGACGACGGTTCCGAATGAAGCGTCATTTACTATTACTTTTGGTTGAATATTGCGACGCTCGAATCCATATTTTCAATGAAAACTTGATAGGGCCCACAAATTAGGATTCTCATCACTCTAAAAGGTTACCGTTGCTATGCGAATGTTGTCTTACGCATACTCCGCTGATTCAATTGACAAAACTTTCCATATGGCAGAGACGACCGCAAACGAGACCTTGCGCGAATTTCGCAAAACAATTTTGCGGTTGTATGAAGATGAGAACCTTCCTGCTCCGACAAATGCAGATCTGACAAGGCTACTTGACAAAGCGGAACGACGCGGGTTCCCTGAAATGATCGGTTCACTGGACTGTATGCACTGTCTTGGGAATCGGGCACGTGTAATCCGTGCACTCGGGAGCAGCGGCGGCGAAATGGCAACGACGGACGCGCGGGCAGTGGCGATGCGTATGGATCATGTGCTATCTTCGGGCGGTGCGTGAGGGCGCATGCGGTGTCTGTTCGGTGGATGCTTCTCGTTGATTTGACTCATTTGTCTTCCTCTTCTCAGATTTCACCTCATATACTGAGTTATACTAAATAAGTGGCACTAGACACGCAAAACTAAGAATAAACGGAAGAATAAGACAAAAAGAAAAGTGCTACCAAAGATTATCGGCGCGTGGGCGCCGATTCCTGCGACGGGGCGACGGCGATGGTGGAGAGTGGCCGTGGACGTGTGAGAAAGAGGCTAGGGTTTTGTGGTGTGTGTTGTATTTGTGCATGACCCATAAATCTTGTATTTATAGTGTCTTGTATAAAAGCCCTAACGGGCTTAAGTTGGACCGGGCCCAACAACTTAAGTTCTTTACTCTTTATTCGCTCGTTTCTCACAACTCAATGATCGGAAACTTATAACTATTATATTTTCGGAATCATTGAAACGTCCTCGTCATTAGGAATGCCAATTCTCGATTTTTAATTTCTGAAAGGGGAAACCCTAATTCAGTGGACCTTCTAAATTTGGAAACTTCACAATTTAGAAAGTTCACTAAGATGTTCGCCTAGTTCTTTTCCTTTTCGTATTCTCATTCATAATTCCAAATTACGAATATTGGACTGAATCATATTGATTTCCAATTATGAAAATATTAAACATTTTTATCTTTGACCGTTTATTCAAAGAACTCGAGTACAGGAGCAGTATGGTTCAGGTGTAAGCTAGCCGTGGGTCCACAGCTCTTTGCGGTTTAAACCTAGAGTTACGATTAAGATGAAGCTTGTTTCAACTCAATCACCCAACGAATCAAGATTGGCGTCTAGCAACAACGCGTCATGATTCCCTACATACAAATGAAGTGTCTTCAAGAACCTTTTGATATAGTTAACGTACAGTACGATCCCTTCGATTCATATGTCCCGATTGAACTAGAGGCATTGGTTAATCGAGACCTCCTTTGTAGTTCAATAGTTGTGCGATCGTTCTAAGTGTTGTAATCGGTACGTGCATGACTTAGAGAATCGAATTCCCTAATCATCCCATAGTGAGCTCTGGCCAGAGACTTACAGATTCAAAACTAGTCCCTCCATGCCAATTTATCTGACGTTTAAGGTATTTGCACAATAACTAAGAAACCCAACAAATATGGCTAAATTTGAGGAGAAAAATCATCTATAGACTAATATACCCTCTTACCAAATTTTGGTTTTATTTATTTCTCTCACATACCCATTAATAAGAATTGATTTCTTCGGTGTTTGACTCTCCCACTAATTTATTCTCCCCATTATTCTCCCCCTTATTCTCTCTCTTGAATCTCAATTATTCATAAATTGTTTAGTCTCTCTATATTCTTTCAAAACTTCATAACCATAATACTCCGTTGAAAAACCAAAAAAAGAAAAGCAAAACATTCCCGCATAAAAACAGAGATTTTATTTCTACATAAAAATTTCCCCTAAAAAAATTCAGGCAATTTTTTTTAAAATTACCCGCTTTTTATTCTAAAATGTTTATGTATTCCCACCACAATTGTTCTATAAATTAACACACTAAAATCTTTAATAACAAAATAAAAATGAAAGTTGGAATAGATCTTAATATACAACCACCAAATTTTGACGTTGATGAAGAAGATGAACCGCAAAAGGAAGCAAGCATTAATTTAGTTACACACCTTAATCTCGATTTAAATTCTCTAGGAATATCTTCAATGGATCATTTTTTGATAGATTTAAACAGTGAACCATATGATGAAGCAATCATGCATATGGAAGTGGGGTCAACTACATTTCCAGTAGCCATTCATAATATGGGTACCATCTTTATTTTTCTTGTGAGTTTTTTATGTTATGATTGTAATTAATTCATTTTTTCCTTCAAAGATGAAAACATCACCGGTGGAGAAGGAAATACAAACGAAGTAGAACAAACATCAAGTCAGATAAAAAAATTGAGAACTTTATCCAATGATGAACAACAAGCCATATACAACATGCTACAACAGGAAAGTGTCCGTGGAAAAAAAAAAAAAAAAAAAAAAAAAGGTGACAAGATCGGTGGCATCACAATTTTTCGGTATCTATACGAATCGTTCAACGTATTTGGAAACAATCAGTTAACGGTGGAACCCATGCTAATGTATCTCATAAAAAGACGAGAAATTGTGGTCGAAAGAGAATTCAGATTAACTATGATCAAATTTGTGAAATTCCTTTACATCGTCGGACAACTCTTGATTCTTTAGCTTGTTCGTTGAACATGAAAAAGAGCACGTTGTTTAGGCTTCTTAAGTCGGGGGAAATACCGCGACATTCCAATGCTATAAAACCATTTTTAACGGAGGAGAATAAGAGATCTCGATTGCAATTTTGTTTGTCAATGCTGGAGGGTGATAGCATGCCGCATGACCCCATTTTTACTGGTACGTTTAATGTTGTTCACATTGATGAAAAATGGTTTCAGATGACGAAAAGATCAGAGAATTACTACTTGTTACCAGATGAAGAAGATCCGCTACACACTTGTAAAGGCAAAAACTCCATTGGAAAAGTGATGTTTTTAGATGTTGTAGCTCGTCCGAGGTTTGATGCACAAGGAAATGAAACGTTCTCCGGAAAAATTGGAATATTTCCTTTAGTTACACGAGAACCAGCGTAAATAGAGTTGCGGGCACGTTGGAGACAAAGCCAATACCCTCAGTAAATAGAGATGTTATAAGGCATATTTGATTGAAAAGGTTCTACTTGCAATCAAGGAAAAATGGCCGATAGAGGATTCGAGTTATCCAATATTCATTCAACAAGACAATGCTAGAACGTATATTGATCGTACCGATGAAGAATTTTGTCGAGCAGCTGCACAAGATGGATTTGATATTCGTTTGATGTCTCAACCTCCAAATTCTCCAGATTTAAATGTTTTGGATCTTGGATTTTTTCGTGCTATTCAATCTTTGCAGTACAAGGAGCATGTTAAAACTGTTGATGAGCTTGTTATTGCCGTCGAAAAATCATTTCAAGCTTTTCCGGTGACAAAATCCAATCGTATATTTTTAACATTGCAATCGTGCATGATAGAAATTATGCAAGCAAAAGGTTCTAAGAAGTACAAAATTCCGCATATTAAGAAAGCTATGTTGGAAAAGTCAGAACAACTTCCTACTCAGTTGAAATGTGATCCCGGATTAGTACAAGAAATTCTTAATTATCTTAGTTAATTTTTTTTTAGCCCATGTCTACTGTGACTAATATATAGTCATATTTATGCAGTTATAAATTTAATGATTACTTTAAATTTCACGTGATATAACTTTTTTTTTCAATCTCAGTTAAAAAAAATTAAAAATAAAAATAATATGCCAATGAATAAGGGTTATGAAATCACTCATTTTAGAATCGTAAAAAAACAAATCTAATACTTAAAAACAAGTACTCCAAACAAATAAAGATTATATATATATATATATATATATATATATATATATATTCCTCAAAAGCTTCATCTCTTTCTTCGGGAAATTTGTTTAAATCGAATCCACGATCTGCAAGTCTATTTAAATCAAAATTTGCTACCACTTTATGTTTTGGAATAACGATCGTTAAAGCTTCAACATTTAAATTCTTTGAATCTTGACCAAAATCTGAGTCTTCATTTTCTTCAGCTTTCTCTTCAAAACCTAATGAATCATCATTTTTTATGTTGTCAATATCCATTTTTATTTGTCACTCTTCATGTGAGAGAAGTTAAATAGAATTAGTATTGATCATGCATATATGTCTTTTTATTAAACCTTGTGAGTGGAGTGTGTTGGAAAATAAAATAAATAAAAATTGGAGCTAGTTATATTTGCAATTAATAATAAAGAGAGACAGAGAGTGGGGGAAATTAAGAGACAAAAAGAGGTAATTGGAACGTAGCTTTCATTTTCATAACCGTGTGGGTAGTTTGCATTAGGGGTATTGGTGGAAATTATTTAATTAATGCATCATTGGAATTATAAAACGACAGAAAATATGAAAAAAAAAATAGTTTCTCCAAAGTGATAGACAATTGAAACGGAGGGAGTATGAGAACACACAGGATATCCAAGACTATTCTAGTGATAGAATCCCCGACTACAATGCACAGACCTCCCACTAGATTTCGGATTGCACAAATACTGGCCCTTGGGGCGGTCCTCGGTGGAACTCAGGGACATGTCACGATACAACTGGTCCTCTAGTGAAGTCACGGTGATGTCTAGGTCTTAAGGACTAATGGTGTACAACTATACCCTAGAGATCTCTACTCGATTATTGAGAACCACTTAGAGATTTCTAGGGTGAGGGAGTTCAGTGAACTCGTCAACTTACGAGCAACCACTTATGCATGCCGATATCACAATACCGTTTACTGATGAGACGCAATACACACACACTAAGTGTTAGTCTCTTAATGGGAAAGACCGATATCCTCGTTGGTGGAGTAACCCTTCGACTAGGAAGACGTTTAAGAGTTATAATACTTACGTAAATATCTCACTTTCCAAAAGATCAATTACAGCTACTTCTAATAACTGTAAGGACTATATCGATGTTTGAACAAGGGACAAAGATATAGAATGCCAAGGTTTTTTATTATTAATACGAAAACAGATTATTTATTACAAGAATAAATGGGAAGACCAGAACCACAAGTTGGCTTGCTGATCACCTATGCTAACACACTGGACATGGAAAATTATCCAACTGCATGGCATGGGAGCTTTTCGAGGAAAAAACATAAACCCACAATTATTCTCGAAGCAGTGGCTTCATCTGAAACTTGGATATGGCATGCATTCTTTGGGGGTACCCGGTTCACAAAATGTTATCACTGTCTTGGGTCGTTCACCCTTGTTCGACAACCTTGTTCAGCGAATTTCCCCAAGACCTTACTATCAGGTAAATGAAAAAGATCACTACATGGCATACTATCTTTGCTGATGGCATATACCCACAATGTGGTAAGTTAATTCAATCCATTAAGCAGCCGAGAACACATCAAGAACAGTTGTTCTAAAAAATGCAAGAAGCATACTGCAAGGATATTGAACGAGCTTTTGGAATTCTTCAAGCCCGATTTGCCATAGTGAAGTAGTCTGAAAGAGGGTGGGATCCGAAGGACCTAAGAAATATTATGATGACATGTATCGTACTCCACAATATGATTGTGGAAGACGAATGAGATGAATACGCTGATGCTGAGTCAGATGACGATGACAACAACACAGCCACATCTCGTAGAGCTCGTGCCAACAGTTATGATAGAAATGAGCAATTAGATTTAAACCCAAGAACAAGCGGCATATCCATAGGTGATTATATGAGACGTCGTCACACAATGCAATCGGTTGAAGTAAATCGTAACCTTCAGTGGGATTTAATAGCTCATGTGTTGGCAAGACACAATGGAAATATGTAATAATTTTACTTTAGTTTTTATTTAAAAATTAAGTGTTTGGTTTTATTAAAATTATGTTGTTATTTAAAATTTATAATAAAAAGTAAAATAATCGTATTTGTTGTTTTTTCTAATTTTTACAATTATAAAAGAAATATATTAAAAAATAAAACAAAATAAAACCAAATAAAGAAATAAAATAAAACCAAATAAAGAAACAAAATAAAATAATAATAAAATTACGAACAAAGATATAATTTAAAACGAAATAAAAAAATAAAAGAAAAGAAACGAAAAAAATATATTAAAAGTATTTATTTACAAAGTGTTGATTGTATTGAAATTATGTCATATTAAATTATTTTAGTAAATAAATGAAATAAAATAAAATAATGATATAATATAAAAAATAAATACAAAAGAAAAAGAAAATAAAAAATGATAAATTTGACATGTAAAGGAGAGAAAAGAGAAAAGAAAAAAAAGAAAAAAGAAGAAGACAAACAAGCGTATAACAAAGAAAAAAGAATAAAGACACTAGAAAAGGAAGAAAAAAGGGGCCCCACCCTCCCGATATATATATATATATATATATATATATATATATATATATATATATATATATATATATATATATATATATATATATATATATATATATATATAGAGAGAGAGAGAGAGAGAGAGAGAGAGAGAGAGAGAGAGAGAGAGAGAGAGAGAGAGAGAGAGAGAGAGAGAGAGGGAGAGGGAGAGGGAGAGGGAGAGGGAGAGGGAGAGGGAGAGAGAGAGAGATTATAATTATAATTATTAAAGGACTAAAGGTAGAACTTTAGTGGACATATTTATGTGACTCTAATATGTCTCGGATAAGTTTTTTAAAGTGAATTGTTAATGTCGTAGTGGACCACCAACCGATTTTAAACAATTGGCCTCATATTCTAACAATGTAAAAAATGTTTAAAATATTATCGGTCACAACCCCAAATTCCACCTCACACTTTCACAACACCAAATTACATTTCACACTTCATAACTCCCCCACCCCCACCCCCACCTAAAAGTAAATAATTAAGTTAAGGATTGTGAAAATGGGGAGGCAATAGAGGTGGAAAAATCCTTCATTGCAAGAATAATAAAAAAGAAAAAATACGTGAAAGAGGAGGATGAACACGAGGGAAATGAGGAGTACTCGTCGGTGCAACGAGGAGTAAAAAATGAAGAAAAAAAGGTTTTGAGGGATCACGATACAGTTACACCTAACAACAATAAGATATTAATTCAAATCAATCAAGATTTTCACTGTAGTGAAATTTGGTCTACTTACTTAACATTTGACGGTGGATACACATTAATTTAAATTGTATAAACTAATATAATATGATAACTGAATTCTTTGTTTTGATTTAGTTAAGTGGACTATATACATTATGAGATATAATAATATAATATAAAGTTTTCGATGTGAGAATGGGATCAAATCCATCTTTTATGGATAATGAATGCACCACTGATTCCGAACATTTAAAAAGGGTCAACATGTTACTAATAAGCAAAGAAATATACGAAAAATAAAAACAAATAAAAAACTGGAACGTATTTTCTATTGCAATTAAATCATATTAAATTCTATATTTCCATAAAAAATGTCTACTACAAATTTGCAATCCATCACCGGTGTTTACGCTCTATTATTCAATAATATGTATATAAATATATATTCAAGTATTTTTCTGAATCTGTAACGAAATTGGTGGCATGTTTTTCGGAATCCAATAAACTCTGTAAAAAGCACGAGAACCACACATATTTTCTACACTCAATCACTTGCAAAGAACAAAAGATGCAAACAAGTATATATGGCCTATTTAATTTACTCAATTTTCACTTATTTTGTGTGTTTCTCTTGCCTACTAAATGGATCGACGACGACGACGCCAGTGGTGGCGATGGTGAAGACCGTCCATCTGAGCGGCAAGCAACTCGAACGAATCTAATGAATTCGGTGACGCAATCTTGCATCGCCTCTTTCGCATGGTCGGCCATCTTTGCGTGGGCCAGGAAATAAAGCCCATTTATAAGGATGGCGTTTAGTGATGTACCTGTACTTGTCGGCTTCACGTTTAAACGGTCGTTAGTAATTCAAAATGCGGATATTTATGTAGAGGATATACGTGGATCCCCGTAGCTGCGAAACCTAAATGTTGTATTCAAGGGGTCAATTAGACACAATGTTTTTTTCGAGGGGGTCGATAATATTAAATAATTGATGAGAGGATTTGTTTTCGTATCAGATCGTAGATCATTGAGAACTGGTGGGGGCCATGGCCCCCTATAGTTTTTATATTGGCTCCGCCACTCAAAGTGTATAATAGCGAAGAAAACTATGATTGAGTTGTGTGATTTTGTTTATACGCCGCAGGTCTATTTAAAGGATGGAGAAAGTAAATGCGACCGACTTTTTAGGTGAGCGGATCAGGATAACATTAATGTATTTATATTGAAATATTTAATGTGTTCTTATCCGTTCAATTTTTGAATTTATTTTTCTTTACATAAATGGGCTACATATATGATGATATAGTATAACACAAATAATTGAACGTTGACCTAATATTATATTTCCCAACCGAATATCCCTTACTTAAAAATATATGCATTTCGTATGTTACCGTAAAAGGTATACAAATATGGATATGTAGAGGAAAAAAGGAATAAATGTGCCATTAGTTGTGTTGTGAAACAATTTTCTATGGAAAATTACATTACATTATTAATTTGGTCGTCTTCATACAAAGTTTTATTTTTCATATAATAAAATATACGCATAACGGCATGATGGGCCTAGTTAAAAGGCGAAAAATTGTAATTCATGAAAACTCCATGTTCAAGCTTACGTATTAGGGCATCTCCAAGGTTAGATTCTAAAAACCGGAATGCTATATCTACATTAGCTGATGAACGGTGCTATAGCAACTTAGTTTTTATTATCCTGATCCAACCATATCATCTATATTTTATCATTTTATTATATTGTATTACTTATTTTTTATTTGATTATAATTGATATTTATAAGTACTATATATGATATCTTATATATAATCAGTGTTTTAAAAGTCGGCCGAGGCGGGCGATTAATCGATCTCCGAGGCGGAGGCGGTCCCTAACCTTTACGATTTTAGTGTAAAGGTTTGAGAAATCGTTTTTTTTTCCTGTAAGGCGGCTTTAGGCGGTCTGAGGCGGTCAAATTTTTAAGGCGGGTCAAACTCGGTGGCAAAAATCGGCCAAAAATCGGTCAAAAATCGTTTTTTTTATAAAATTCAAAATAAAAGTTTGGATTTTAATCAAAAAAAATATGAGTTTAGGCTTTATTTTGTTTATGTTAACTGTTATTGTTAAAAACTTAATTATGTATGCCAGGAATGTTCAAGAATAAATGTAAATTCGATAAAATTGTGTTTTCATTTATATTTTATAAGGATATTTATGTATTATGATCTTATTATTATTAAACTTTTATAATGTTATGAGGATATATACATGATGGAGATATAACTATGTATAAATATCTTTTTATATATGTTTTGAGTATTTATAAATAATATCTAGAAATATATTATATTAAATTTTAAAAACCGATATATCCTTGATTAATCACCGCCGCAACGACTAATCGTGAGTCGGTGCCTGGCCATCTCCGACCCCATTACCGCTTTTTACAACCTTGTATATAATATAACAACTAATAGGTATTCATTCAATAAATACTTACAACAACAACAACAACAACAACAACAACAACAACAACAACAACAACAACAACAACAACAACAACAACAACAACAACAACAACAACAACAACAACAACAAAATCAACAACAACAACAACAACAACAACAACAACAACAACAACAACAACAACAAAAAAACAACAACAACAACAACAACAACAACAACAACAACAACAACAACAACAACAACAACAACAACAACAACAACAACAACAACAACAACAACAACAACAACAACAACAACAACAACAACAACAACAACAACAATAATATTATTAATGATTAGCTGTTGATGGATCAAATAACTTCTCCACTTTTGAGTAGCTATGATAATATCTAGGAATTCCTTTTCATAGACAGCGAGGCCTAAAATCCTATGTCCCAATGCTTTGCTCAAATAATCTGTAGGATGCTTATCTTGCATAAGAGTTACACCTAATCCAGTGTAGCAAGCATCAGTTTCAACCATAAAGACCTTAGTGAAGCCTGGAAGTTGGAGAACATGAGCAGTGGACATGGCAGTTTTGAGTTTGGAGAAAGCTTCATCTACTAGAGGAGACCACTTAAAGTTACCTTTCTTGGCCAAGTCAGTTAAGGGTTTTGCAATGAGACCATATCCATGAACAACTGTCTATAATATCCAGATAGGCCAAGAAAACCCCTCAAGACTTTAACAAATTTAGATTGGGGCCATTGGACCATAGCTTGAATATTATCTGGATCAGAAGCTACAATCCCTTCCCCAATGAAATGGCCCAAGTGGTCAATTTGGAGTTGTCCAAATGCAAATTTAGAAGCTTTGGCAAGGAGTTGATTAGAAATGAGTAGGTCAAAAACTAAGAAGAGATGAATTTGGTGTATTTCCATGGAAGGGCTACATATGAGAATGTCATCAAAGATAACTAGGACCAACGTTTGAAGGAAAATCTTGAAGATAGAGTTCATGAAGGATTGGAAGGTGCCTTGTGCGTTGGTGAGGCCAAATGGCATGACCTTAATCCATAAAGGCCAGATGCTGTTCCAAATGTTGTTTTGGGAATGTCAGGTGGATGTAGTCAAACTTGGTGATAACCTGCTCTTAGATCATTCTTAGAAAAGATTCTGGCATCACTTAATTCATATAACAGGTCACTGGCAAGAGGAATTGAGAAGCTATCTTTAATAGTTAGGGAGTTGAGCTTCCTATAATCAACACAGAAGCGCCATGTACCATCTATTTTCTTGACCAAGATAACAGTTAAGGAGAAAGGGCTATTACTATGTTGAATAATTCCAGATTCCATCATTTTCTGGACTAATTTTTCAATCTCTAAATGTTGGAGATACGGATATCTGTAAGGGTGTTGCTTGACAGGATCAGTACCAGGTTTCAAGGAAATTTGATGATCATGTGGTCTGTTTCGACGTAGAGTTTTGGGCTCAACAAAAATAGAACTGTAACCTTGAGCTTTATGAGTAGCACACTTTTTGTCATCTTGAGCTCCTGGCATCATAAAAATCATTCCAAAGAAAGAAAGATCTAGCAGCTTGATTGCCATTCATCATTTGAACCTTAGCACTGTAGTCTATTCCCTTGAATTTTACTCTCTTGCCTCCCCTTTAGAATTCAAACATTTTCAAGCTGAAATCCACCAATGTGCGTCGTAGCTTACTCAGTAGATCAATCCCTATGACCATATCACAGCCTCCAAAAGGCAACAATCTCATTCATGCACTAAACATGCAATTCCCTACATCCCAAACAAATTTAGAGCATTTGAAGTTGCATGATAGATTTCTGCCTTCTCCTACTGTAACAAACATAGGGTTAGTTGTCTCTATCTCCCATCCCAATCGTTTAGCACTACTAGGATTGAGGAAGGTGTGAGTACTTTCAGTATCCACCAGTATAGTCAGTGTTTGTTACTCACTATTGCCACTACTTCCTTAGTATCTGGTGCTACTTGTATTGGGAATCGGACACGTGTACGCAGCGGAAAAAAAATTATATGGAAAACATATTTTACATATAGTCACGTGCACAATTTAACAATCAATTGCGTACCTTATTATTTCCAGCGCAAATTAAAATACATATATGCATAACAACTACTTTGCTCTTAATTAAAAGAATTAGCATGCTCGCATTAAATCAAGAATCATGCATATAAATAATTTCATAAATCATTCAAGAAAAAACCATATAAAAAATATTAACAGATAATTAATCACATGAATTAATATAATTAGGTGCAAACGGATCCGATTTTACCTATCGAAGCGTGAGGAAAACTTTCGGATGCAAAGCAAACTGCCACGGAAACCAATCCGTGCAGTCGAGAAAAACAGCGGCGGAGCGATGGTATCAGACGCGCGAGGCAGCGGCGGCGTGTGCAGTTCATGCGCTGTCTTCAAGCGGCGCGTGCGGGCGCGTGCTACGGCCAGGTCGCGGCGATATGACTCATTTGTCTTCCTTCTCTCGGATTTCACCTTGTATACGGAATTCTACAATCACGTGGCACTAGACATGCAAAAGTTAGAACAAACGGAAAAAAAGATAAAGAAAATGACCTACTAATTTAACGGTGACGACAAATGGGGCCGACTACCGGCGACGGCAACGGCGGACCGGCGATGGAGCAGCGGGCGCGACCTTGTTCGAGTGCGGGACCGGCTAAGGTTTCTTTTGTTTATGCAAGACCTATAAATCTTGTATTTATAGTGTCTTGTGTACAAACCCTAACAGGCTTAAGTTGGACCCGACCCAATAACTTAAGACCGTTAGTCTTTCTCTGCTCGTTTTTCATAAACCAATGATCAAAAAATTATAACGATTACATTTTCGGAATCACTGAAATTTCTATTGGGAATCGTGCACGTGCACACAGCGGAAAACGAATTTTTTGATATAAAAAATGAATTTAACATATAATCACGTCCACAATTTTAGCAGTTAATTGTGTACGTTATCGTTATGTCATAAATACAAACATATATATATATATATATATATATATATATATATATATATATATATATATATATAATTTGTAATCATAAATCATGTAAATAACAACATTCTAATTAATCATATTAATCTAATGTATCAATTATTATCGGATCCGAAATTACCTCTTGAAGCGTGAGGCTGACTCTCGGAATCGAAGCAAACTGCCACGGAAACCAATCCGTGCAGTTTGGATGAGCAGCACTGACGAACGCGCGGGGCAGCGGCGGTGCGTGGAGATCACATACTGTCTTCAGGCAGCGCGCGAGGGTCCGTGTGGCGGCGGGGTCGCGGTGATTCGACTCCTTCGTCTTCCTCCTCTCGAATTTTACATATTATACTGAATTCAACTGATACGTGGCACTAGACACGCAAAAGTCAGTTGAAACGGAAGAATAGAGCAAGGAAAGAGGCTACCGAATATCGGGACAGCGCGTGAGGGCCGAATTCCGGCGACTGCGGCGGCGAACTGGCGGAGGAGGACAACGGCCGTGAGTGTGGAGCGGCTAGGGTTTTCTCTTGTGTGTAAGCACTATAAATATTTTTCCCTTTGTAGGATAACTTGGTCATTTTCCCTTTTAAGTCAGGATTCACAAGTTTGTAGTGATTTCACGTCGTCCAAAGTGAACAATCCTTCACTAACAAATTCGTTCATCATTTATGATTATTTATTATAATAATAAATGAAAGACTGTGACACCCCTCTTTGGATTACCCTTATTATATGTAATCTCAGCGGAATACTTTTTTTAAAATGATTATTATGGATATAAATTTACGTAAAAAAAGTTGTTTTTAAATCAGAGGGGGAGAGGTCAGCCTATACTAAAACCTAATCAATTAATTAACACAAATACATACTACATGCAATACTAGAAAATAACTAGGTATGATGGACCTAGTGAAAATTCGGACAGATTCAGTGCAGAAACATTAAAAATTAATTCCTCTTAAACTAATCAAGAAAATAACCCCAATATAAAACCATACCATCTACCATGTGTCTAAATCACTCAGTTAAAACAGTTTTGAAAGATGCTTGACCATTTGGGAGAAATAAATAAAATGGCACATTCACTCTATTTAAAATCCAGAACAAGGGAGGGAGTTTTGAAAATTCATAATAAATTCCTCACTAACCCAAAAACTACAACATTTTACCCCAACGCAGAAAACTAAGTGTAAAATATTTTTCAAGTAGAAACAAGACATTTGAGTGAGTAAAACTCCAGTTATAACAAAAAACACAAGACTGGCCCTGTTTTAGTGCAGTAGTGAGAAATAATTCATAACTATATAAATACTTACCCAATTCATGCAAAAGACCTATAAAAATGATGAGAACAGAGACATACAGAGACTCCTAAAATTTCATGGTTTTTGAATCAGAGAATCTACATGAAAACAATTTCCAAACATCGAGACAAGACACGAAGAAGTTACTACCCTAAAAGCGTGCATGCATATAGATAGTAAAATTCGCTTTCGTTTACAAAATACTACGGATTACCGATTAAATATCCAAAATGGGGTAATCCTAATTACTATTACACATATTGTCTTTTAATAATTTCCACCGATCGGAGCAAGCGATCGGTAGAAAATACCTAAAACCGTATCAAAAGTCTTTACAAGCATATTATACAAATAAAACCACATAATTAAATTAAGAGCCAACACAATCCACAACCCCTCGATACGATCTTCTCCCGATTCTCAACTTCACTCCTCGGGCTCCAAATCGGGTATACCCAGTGTTCTAAATATCGGTTGTGGCAGCCGATATATCGGCCGCCATATCGGTGGCGGGCATAAACCTTTACGATATTTGTGTGGCGGTTTTGAAAATCAGTTTTTTGATGGTGAGGCGGTCCGAGGCGGTTTGTGGCGGTCTGTGGCGGGTCAAACCAATATATCGGGTCAAACTTCGAGCGATATATCGGAAAAATATTTTTTTTTTAATTTTTTTTATTTATTTTTTATTACAAGGAAAATATGGTGTTTATCTTTATTTTTATTTGTTTTTTTCAATTCCAACCCATTATATCTTTCAATCAAACCCAAACTCATCGACTCCGTAAGAAGAACCTGGCCTAAAAACAAAAACATTTAGAACGATGAGGAGAGAATCAAGTTCTAAATGTTAAATTTTTGTTATGTGATTAAATTATATAAACGATGAGGAGAGAATCAAGTTTAATTTTTTTTATACGTTTTAAGTATTAACAAATAATATTTAGAAATATATTACACTAAATCTAAAACCAATTTATTTCCGATATATCTCCGATTAATCACCGCCACACCAATTTATCGTGTGGCGGTCCCTAACCGCCTCGGATCTGATAACCGATATTTAGAACCTTGGGTATACCTACAAACACACAACACCTATATGAGCCTTTGAGGACTCAATGAGAATCTTGAAGTATTATCGAATACACATAACACATAGAGCATACATACATATATATATATATATATATATATATATATATATATATATATATATATATATATATATATATATATATATATATATATATATATATATATATCTTATACATAGACATTCAACATAAAATAAAGCAATCATATACTTCCCTTTTTCGTCGGAGTTCTTCATCACATAATTGTCACACGCACTCATAAATTCCCACTTTTATAACCCTATGATCCCAAGACCGTAGAGTGAGAATATCCCACCTTTATAACCCTATGCCATGATACATATTGAAGATTATAGAATGAGAATCTCCCACCTTTATAACCCTACGATCCCAAGACTATAGAGTGAGATTTTCCCACCTATATCTTCAACACCATAATGAGATATGAAAAATCATCGGGAATTCCTTTGGAAGAACCAATCTAAGTTCCCGATAAATAACCTCATAGTTTACGAATCCGTCTATCTACGTGGAATCAAACCACCCTTAGGCCCTACGGTAACGACTCGTCGTACTCCGGTTATTTACCGTAACCTCGAAAGACTTTCCAACATATTTTACCTTTTTTAAAAATCATGAAACTAATGCACGCACACATGCACCCATCTACTTACCCTTTTCTCATCCTCACACCCAATGATCAACACATAAACAAGCAAGAGCACATAGCAAAGCACAATTAAAATTTCACATAGTCATTTAGGCATCAAAATATAATCCATAATCAAATACAACAAATAGCCGAAATCTTAACATGCAAAGACAATCTATATCAAAAGTTCATTAAATCTAACATTTTGCAAGAATAAAGTTCAAGACTTTCATCTTTATATTTATTCAACTAAATTCACTAGATCTACACATGCAAGGGTCTTTTAAATCAAATTAGCACAATTTCTTAGTTCTTTCATCATTTTTCATAGAAAACACTAGATCTTAACATGCAAGACTTTAGATCAACCATCAATCACTAGATCTTACACATGCAAGATCTTGGATCAACAATCAATCACTAGATCTTAACATGCAAGGCCTTAAAACAACAAGTAAACACTAGATTAACACATGCAAGATACCAAATAAACCAAAGAAACAATTTATGCATTTTTACCCAAAAAATCGAAAGTTTCATAGTTAGGCCGAAAAATCAATTTCTTTTCATAAATCAACAATCAAACACTAGAATAACACATGCAAGCTACTAATTAAGACAAATAAGCAATTTAAGCAATTTTTCCCAAATTTTTGAAAAACTCATAGTTAAGCCAAAAATCAATTTGTTTTCACAAATCAACAATCAAACACTAGATACATGCAAGCTACTAATTAAGCCAAATAAGCAATTTAAGCAATTTTCCTCAAATTTTTGAAAAACTTATTGTTAAGCCAAAAATCAATTTATTTTCACAAATCAACAATCAAACACTAGATTAACACATGCAAGCTACTAATTAAGCCAAATACGCAATTTACGCAATTTTCCCCAAATTTTCGAAAAACTCATAAAACTTCAAGAACAAAGTTATCTTTTCAAAACACTAACATGCAATCATCATCTAAGCCATATAATCACATAATATGCAGGAATCAACAAATAAATCACATAAAACCAGAAAATACTAGTGGTGTTGCATGTTTGAGCAAGAATTCAAGAATTCTCACCTCTACTCTTTGGGGGAAGGATTTGTTAGCTCTTTTCTCTCTAATACAAGAAGAGGTCAAGAGTTAGATTATATATTAGAAAATAAGAAGAACAACAAGAAGAACTTGGATGAAGAAGAGCTTAGCTCTTTTCGAAAAAGAAAGAAGAAAGAAGAGGAAGAAGGGCTTACTTAGCCTTGGCCAAAAATTCTCCTTCTATTGAAATAGAAAGAGACCTTAAACTTATAGATGGTAAGATTGGAGTTTGAGAGTGTATTTTGGTCTTGGACATTGGAGGTATTTATAGAATTTTTGGAGAGTTCAAAGCCAATGGAGAACAAAGGGAAATACATCTTTTTGTGGGGGTGATTTTGTAATTTTTTGAAAGAGGTGTGGTGGTGGTTCTTTGGTGGTTCAAGCTTGAGAAGGTGGTGGCTATGGTGGTGGTTTTATGGCTGCCGAAATGAAGAAGAAAGGAAGAAGGAGAGGAGTGACTCTTGGTTTACTAAAGTGGAGTGTGGGAGTGGTGAAAGGCATGCCTAGCTAGAGAGTAGGGGGACTAGGCTTAGGTATTTTTTTCAATGCTGAAAGTACAACCACACTAATGCATGTCTTTTCCTAATTAACATGCAATTTTTAAATCATGTGTGTGTGTGTAGAGATGTCCGAAAATTTGAAAAAATGAGGGGATGATTTTCTAATGTTTTTTCCATTAATTAAAAATCCTAAAATGCATGAGAAAATTATTTTCTAAAATTTTGTGCATGCACAATTATGATAAAATGCTCACTTAAATTCATACGCAAGAATAAAATCATATTTCAAGAAAAATAATTTATTTCGACATAATATCTCAAAATATTTCCTAAGCACATAACTCACGAAATCACATCATTCACATAATCACATAATTCACAAAATCACATAATTTACACAATAATTCACATAATCATATATTTCATATAATCATCTAATTCACGTAAATACTAATCATGCAAGAATTATTATAAATTCTAATTTCACAAATATGCACATAGAGGTGGTAAAATAATATTATTTTACCGAAAATGCGGGGTGTTACTATATTCCCCCCTAAAAAAAATTGTCCCCAACCTTTTTCAATTAGTTTCGGATAACGACTCACAATCTCATCCTCAAGTTCCCACGTTGCTTCATCCGGAGAATGGTCTTTCCAAAGGATTTTTACTAGGTGAATTTCTTTGTTTCCAAGTTTCCTAACTTTTCGGTCTAGTATTTGAGAGGGTTCTTCGGTAAAGGATAGGTTCGGGGATAAACCAATTGGTTCGGTTTCAAGAACGTGGTTAGGGTTGGGAATATATTTTCGAAGCATAGAGACGTGAAAGACATTGTAGATTTTGGATAGTTGAGGTGGTAGGGCGAGGCGATAGGCTTGGCCACCAATTCGGTCGAGTATTTCGAAGGGTAAAATGAATCAAGGGCTTAGCTTTCCTCGTTTTCCGAATCGCATGATTCCTTGAGTGGAGGGACTTTCAAGAATACGTGGTCA
Organism: Erythranthe guttata; assembly: GCF_056151865.1. NCBI lineage: Eukaryota > Viridiplantae > Streptophyta > Magnoliopsida > Lamiales > Phrymaceae > Erythranthe > Erythranthe guttata. The sequence goes on from NC_142537.1 coordinate 8,641,563, forward strand.
CCGGCTTGGAATTCCAAATGTCATCTTCTTTTATTCGTGTATTTTGTTGATGATCTTAGGCGGTTCGCATTTTCTCTCGAATATTCTTGATTATGTCGACGGTGTGTTGGACTAGCTCGGGTCCTAATAATCTTCGCTCTTCTACTTCGTCCCAATGGATTGGAGAACGGCATTTTCTTCCGTACAATGCTTCGTAAGGTGCCATTCAGGTTGAAGATTGGAAGCTATTGTTGTACGAGAATTCGATGAGAGGTAGAAGGCTTTCCCAATTACCACCAAAATCCATTATACATGCTTGAAGCATGTCTTCGAGGGTCTTGATTGTCCGTCGGTTTGGGGATGGTACGCCGTGCTAGAGGCTAGACGGGTTCCCATCGTTTCGTGCAATCTTTTCCAAAATTTGGAATTGAATCGGGGATCTCGGTCGGAGATGATTGATATCGGAACGCCGTGGAGTCGGACGATTTCTCCGATATAGAGTTCGGCCAACTTTTCGAGACTAAAAGTGGTCTTGACCGGTAAGAAGTGTGCGGACTTAATTAGGCGATCGACTATTACCCATATTGAATCGGACCCTTTAAGAGTCTTCGGGAAACCATGAACAAAGTCGATCGTCACTCTTTCCCATTTCCATTCGGGAATAAGGTTGGATTGTAGAAGTCCACCGGGCCTTTAGTGTTCTGTTTTGATTTGTTGACAAGTTAGGCATTCGGATACGTATTTGGCTATATCCTTCTTCATGCCTGGCCACCAATACAACTTCTTCAAGTCTTGATACATTTTGTTTTCACCCGGATGGCAAGAGTAGGGCGTTTTGTGAGCTTCGTCGAGAATTAATCACTTTATCTCTTTGCTCGCCGGAATGCAAATTCTCCCTTGAAATTTCAAGATTTTGTCGCCGGTCATTGAGAAATTTGGATTTTGACCGGTTGCTAAGATTTCTCGGATTTTGATAAGCTGATCATCATGGCATTGAGCGGATTTCATAGTTGATTCGAGCGGCGGTTTAATGATCAAGGCGGACATGGATTTTCGGCTAAGAGCGTCAGCGACAACGTAGGCTTTACCGGGATGGTAAAGGATTTCACAATCATAGTCCTTGACTAATTCAAGCTATCTTCTTTGCCTCATGTTGAGATCTTTTTGAGTAAAAAAGTACTTGACACTTTTGTGGTCGGTGAAGATCGAACATTTTTCGCCGTAAAGGTAATGTCTCCAAATTTTGAGGGCGAACACGACTGTCGCGAGTTCCAAGTCGTGCGTCGGGTAATTCTTCTCGTAATCTTTCAATTGTCTAGAGGCATAGCCAATTACGTTCCAATTTTGCATTAGGAAGGCTCCGAGCCCGTGCTTGGAGGCGTCACTATAGACCACATAGTTTCCGGTTTTATCGGGTACAGCAAGGACTGGTGTCGAGGTTAATCACTTCTTGAGTTCTTGGAAACTAGACTCGCATTCGGGAGTCCATTGATACTTGACTTCCTTTCGGATCAAACGAGAGAGTGGAGCGGCTATCTTGGAAAAGTTCGGAACGAACCGTCGGTAGTAGCCCGCAAAGCCGAGGAAACTTCGGCTTTCTCCGACATTCCGAGGGATTGACCAGTTACATTCCGAGGGAACGACGTTGGAGATTGAATCGTTTATGATTTTTCGAGGCGGTTTCTTGTAAATCAGATATTCGAGTTTACAGCAGATGATACATTATGATTCATGACTTTGTAATTTTAATCATTTCTTTTAAAATTTATTTTGTTGACATCTACTGTTTTCCGAAATAATAAACTCTTTATTATTTGACGCCAACGATCGGATTGAATTTTTATTAACTATAGTTTGTGTATATTTGATTATTTTGATTAGTAGAATTCAAATAAATATATATATATTATAATTTCTTCGACCTTGCGAGTAAATTAAACCAAATATCTTAATTTTATTATGCTATTTCAATAAGTCACTTTTAAAAGGGCTAACAAATTTTATAATATTTAGGTCATATATATATCTCATAATTTAATGAGTGGTGAGTAAATAATAGCATTTGAATAACTAAATGTTGTATATGGGTGCAAATGAATTCAGACAAGACAAATGAAAGTTGTACAAGTTTGTTCCAAACTTTATCGAACTTCTAAAATGATATTTAAGTTTGATCTCATTAGTAATTAGTTTAGCTTGTACATGTTTAAATCATTACCAGAAAACAGTTTAGTTTTATATAACAAGTTACATTTTCATTTTTTTTCTAATATTAGTTGAGGGGTAAGTGCATTTCTTAAAATAAGAGTAGTTTTTTAAAATTGTTACCAACCATATATTGTGTACAAATAAATAAATAACTGATGAAGGGGCAATAACCATATATCGTGTGCATATGAATGAATGAATAAAGACAATATAATGAGTCATGTATTAAAAAAAAAAAAAAAAAAAAATTAATTGAGGGTGCATTTGGATGGAGGGATTTGGGGGAGGGATTTCAAATCCATAATAACAAATCCCTCGGACTTGTTTGGATTGAGGGATTTGGAGATGGATTTCAAATCCACACCCCTCCTTTTTAGTTATGTTTTGAGCAATTGAGGTGGATTTCAAATGACTCCAAAATTGGAGTCATTTCAAATCCATTCCCCAAATCAAATCACTCCCCAAATCCCTCCATCCAAATGGACCCTGAAGGTACAAGATTATGAAAATAAAAAATAAAATACATACTCGCAAAAACAACACTCTTGAACAATTCTTGGGATTTTCCTTGCTGGTCTATATTGTTGAGTGTGTGTGCCATTTGTGTGAATAGAACAAATGAAAAAAATCACCACGAGCATCAACATACTTCTGGTAAGTTGCACACAATTTTCCTTACCAATTTTATTTGAGACCTATTCTTTTCTCATGGCTATTAAGAAGTATCTATACTCTTCATTATGATAATATTTGCTTGACTAATTAATTAAATTCTATTAAACATAAGTGCGCCTTTATTTAAAAGGGATATGAGCTTGAACATATAATTACAACGACCCCTATATTTTATAGCTTTTTGGACAAGGCATATCACATACAATTTTATAAAACTCGAATTGGTGCTTCTATAATGCATATGAAATTGTCATGAAAAATGGGGGAAATAAATAGTAATTTTTTTATTCATGCAACTTGAGTTTCCTATTGCAACCTTTTCTTTGTGTATTTGATATTTATAGGTAATTCGAGCTAAGATTTAGTACGTGAGTTTGAACAAGGAGTTTTCATGAATTGCATTTTTGGCCCTTTTAACTAGGCAAATCATGTCGATGTGCGTATATTTTATTATATCTATAAACAATTGTATGACGACGAAAAATTACCAATGTAATATAACTTTCCATAGAAAATTGTTTTACAACACAACTAATGGCACATTAATTCCATTTTCCTCTCTACATTCATATTTATATCTTTTTTTCAGGTAACATAAGGAATGCATATATTTTTTAACCAAGGGATATTCGGTTGGGAAGTCTAATATTATATCAACGTTCAATTATTTGTGTTATATTCTAACGTCATGTATATAGCCCATTTATATAAAAAAAATCCAAAAATTAAACGGATAAGAACACATTAAATATTTCAATATAAATACATTAATGTTATCCCGATCTGCTCACCTAAAAAGTTGGTCACATTTACTTTCTCCGCCCTTTAAAAAAACCTGCATCACAGGAACCAAATCACACAACTCAATTATAGTTTTCTTCGCTACTATACACTCTTAGTGGCAGAGCTAATATAAAAACTATAGGGGGGCACGGCCCCCACCACTTCCCAATAATCTACTATCTGATACGAAAACAAATCTCTCATCAATTATTTAGTATTATTGACCCACTCTAAAAAAATATTGTGTCTAATTGACGCCTTGAATATAAAATTTAGGTTTCGCAGCTACGGGGATCCACATATATCCACAACCTAAATATCCACATTTTGAATTACTAACAAACGTTTAAACACAAAGCCTACCAGTACATGTCCATCGCTAAACGCCACCCTTATAAATGGGATTTATTTCTTGGCCCACGCAAAGATGGCCGACCAGGCGAAAGAGACGATGCAAGATTGCGTCGCCGAATTCATTAGACTCATTCGAGCTACTTGCCGCTCAGATGGACGGTCGTCACCATCGCCACCACCTGGGTCGTCGTCGATCCATTTATTAGGCAAGAGAAACACACAAAAATAAGAGCAAATTGAGTAAATTAAATCGGCCATATATACTTGTTTGCATTCATTTGTTCTTTGCAAGTGATTGAGTGTAGTAAAAATGTGAGGTTCTCGTGCTTTTTACAGAGTTTATTGGATTCTGAAAAAAGGCCAGCAATTTCATTACCAATACACATAAAGGCTAGCATATATATGTATATACATATTATTGAATAATAGATTGTAAACACTGTTGATGGATTGCAAATTTGTAATAGAAAATTTAATATGATTTAATTGCAATAGAAAATATGTTCCAATTTTTTATTTGTTTTCTTTTTCGTATATTTATCTGTTTATAATTATATTTTCACATCTTGAAAAAAATTCTCCAATCCATCCAATTATCATCCATAATAACAAAAATTAAAAAACACAACTTCCTTTTAATCAATATCCGGGCATCAAAAAGCCCAAGTAAATTAGCTTTAAATGGCCATATTTTTCTTTTTTATCGACCGATTTTTTTTTCCAAAAAGAGAATAGGGGCCTCCTTAAAACTTTGTCTGACCTAACAAGGATATAGAAGCCTTCGATGTATGGGGAATAGATTTTATGGGACCTTTTGTCCCATCATTCAATAACCTATACATCTTAGTCGCCGTCGATTATGTATCTAAATGGGTTGAGGCGCCGCCGTTCCTACTAATGATTCTACAGTGGTTTGTGCTTTCTTGAAAAGACAGATATTCACTCGATTTGGAACACCGCAAGAAATTATTAGTGATGGAGGCACTCACTTTTGCAACAAATAATTCAAGGCACTCTTGGCCAAGTATGGTGTAAAGCATAAGGTCGCATTGGCCTATCACCCACAGAAGAACGGGCAAGCGAGGTTACGAATCGTGAAATCAAAAATATCCTCGAAAAAGTTGTGAGTCCCACACGGAAAGATTGGTCGAGAAAATTAGATGATGCACTTTGGGCATATCGTACAACTTACAAAACTCCACTTGGCATGACACCGTTTCGATTCATTTATGGAAAAGCATGTCATCTACATGTTGAATTGGAGCATAATGCGTTTTGGGCGATTAAGAAGCTAAATTTTGATCTTGAGGCATGCAAGGAGACACGAATCATGCAGCTCAACGAGCTCGATGAATTGCGGTTGAATGCATATGAAAGCAATTGTGTTTACAAACAAAAAACCAAGAGGTGGCATGACAATAAAATATTGTATCGCGAATTTCACAAGGTTCAATTGGTACTACTTTTCAACTCCCGTCTCAAGTTATTTCCAAGAAAAATCAAGTCAAAATGGTCCAGGCCTTTTACTATACTCGAAGTATTTCTGCATGCCGCCGTCGAGTTATTGGATTCCGAAACCGAAAAATATTTCAAGTTCAATGGGAAGCGCCTCAACCGTTATTGGGGAGGAGAATTTAATCGCCAAGTGGCTTCGGTCACTTTAGCTTGAAGCAAATAAGCAAACAAAGTCTGCCTGAAGACTCTAAACTTAGCGCTTCTGGTGAGGCAGCCCGAGCTTTATTGTTTTTGTATTTTTCTTTAATCTTGTGTATTTTGTTATTCGTATAAGCATGCATAATAATTGATTTTGAATTTTCGGGGTTGAAAGCGTGGTCAGAGGGTCCAGACGGATGTCCAAAAATACAAGCAAAAGCCCAGACGGCGGCTGCCTGGGAAACAGAAGGCCAGACTCAACACCACCACGTTTGAGACTCAACACCACCACGTTTGGTTCATAATCTCAGACGGCCGTCTGAAATCTAGAGCCTAAAAGTTGAGTCTCTGCATTTGAGACGGCCGTCTGAAAAATAGCTTAAATTTCGAGACGGTCGTTCGAAATCCAGAGACTTTGCTTTTGAGACGGCCGTCCAAAAATAAGTGCATATTCCGGGATGGCCGTCCGAAACAAAATTAGGGTGTATTAAAAAAGGGAAAATCAGATTTAATTCCCACAATTCTCAAACCCTTCTCCTACTTCTCTCTCAAATTTCACTCACAATTCTCAATCACCACTTCTCTTAATCCTATATTTCGTTGGTATTGACAGGGAGGCTAAAGAACGGAACCAAATTTTCCAAAACCTAACTCTTCAAAGAACGTCCACAAGGTGTTTGATAAATTGCTCCAACCAAGTTTGGGAGTTCATTTCTCGTCCAATTCTCACCAAATCTCTTCGAAGCATTCCAACTATGTCGTCCCAAAAGAGAGGCCCCACAAGTGAAGCATCATCTTCAATAGAGAAAGGCAAGGGCAAGAAAGGATCCACCAAGGCGATGATTCCACAACCCGACAAGGAAGCTTTTAGTGTCGAAGGCACCGCCGCCCTATTCGAAAAACAAACCAAGAAGAATGTCATCACGGAACGAGCCTTGACAATCACCCTACCACACTTCGCCAACCTTAATCAAGAAATCATAAGACGAGGGTGGCAAAAGTTATGTGAACTGGAGCCTATTTACAGCATCTCGATCGTCCGAGAGTTTTATGCTAACACGTTGGTACTCAAGCCTCCAAATAATTTCATAAGTGTAGTACGAAACATATATGTTAAGTGGGAGACGGACGCTATCAATCAATACTACGAGCTCCCGTACTTAGGTCAAAGGTGGAGAGCAATGCGAGATGAAGTCACCAAAGATCAAATTGGTGAAGTGTTATGTGATGGGCATCCAAATGTGGACTGAATACCCGGATAAGGGGACGTATGAGCTCAATTGGAAGAGCATCAACTATGAAGGCAAGGCATGGTTGATGTTCATTAGCGCCAACATGATCATGACTACCTCTTTTAGTCGAATCAACCATGAACGGTGTGCTCTTGCATATTACATCATCACATGGAAGTCGATCGATGTCGGATCGATCCATTATACACGATCAACTATGGCTGACAATGCACGGCAACTCAAAGGGAATCTTCTTGCCTAGCCTCGTCACGAGGTTGTGCAAAAGAAAGAAAGTCCCCAAGAGACCGAACAACATCGAGCTCAACATCCAGAAGCCGATTGCCGATTTTGCGGCCTCGCAATTCAAGGAAGCAATCAATGAAAAGCCATAAGCCTTGGCCGAACTTGAAGCCGCTCCTCAACCTCAAGCAAGAAACGACCCCGAAGCCTCAAGCTCACGTGCCGATCGACGATTCCGAAAGAAGATACAATGAACCGGTTGGCTACTGTCGAGCATAAAGTCAACACGGTGGAGACACTTCAAAGATGGTCGGGCAAGATACTACAAGCTATCGTACAACACTTGGGATGCGGGACGCCCGATTGTGTCGAGCCGGGACCTTTACCGGCGTTGATTCTTGAACCCGTACTCGAGCTTTCCGATGATGAGGAGCGTGAGAGAACTAGGGAGGAGCACCCCGATCACATCGACTCCGACTAATCAGGTGTTTTCTATCCTTAAACGTTGCACTTATTTCGTTGAGGGCAACGAAAATTTTAAGTTTGGGGGTGGGAAACCTGTTTTTGTACTTATTTGTTTTATTTGCATGCCTTAGGTTTTTATTTTAAATGTTTTATTTTATTGCTTGTTTATTTTCTTTATTTGCATGCCTGAAGTTTTTATTTTAGGTTTTTTTTGCTTTACTTGCATGCCTTAAGTTTTTATTTTACATGTTTTATTTTATTGCTTGCTTATTTGCTTTATTTGCATGCCTTAGGTTTCTATTTTAGATGTTTTATTTTATTGCTTTTATCGTAAAAAAAAATTTAATTGCTCAAAGTCAAACGCATCGATGAGTTATGATGATGAGAGATGATCAATGTTTGATGATGAGATTGTCTTTTTTATGTTTTGAGAAGGATTAGATGTTTGTTTAGCTTTCGATTCAACGGAACTTAGAATCAATTATTGCTAGGAATCACTTTTAGTGCATTGCTTTGGTTGAATGTTTTGCATTTTAAATTTGGAATTAATTTGTGTTAGATCATGCTATGTTCGGTATTAGAAGTCACCTTAGGAAATTTATGATACGAAGTATTGAGTAGTGAGTGATTTGGGATATGATTTGGGCATTCTTTGAACCGTTAGCTTTGAGCCTTTCAAGCCCTTTTTATCGAAATTATCCTTAGAACCTTGATTTGAGCCTCGGAGAAAATGTGTTATTTCTTTTACCCAATGGGTATCAGGTAGAATAGATGGAGATTCTTGAAAAATTACCCCTTGGAGTTCAGTTGGAAAATTTTATAAGGTCTTTCTTCTTCCTCTTCCAAAAAAAAAAGAGAAAGAGAGAAGATGAAGAAGAAGAAGAGACTAGAAGGGAGAAGAAATGACTAGTTGTTGAATTATTTTTTAAAGTTGGATCCACTGTCTTAAGAGCAAAAGTGGAGACTTTTGAACTCTTAAGAATCGAGTTTATTAAAGTCCTTATAGGTGAATTCATTGTTTCAAACGCCTATCTTTCAAATTTTTGGCGTAATCACCTCAATTGAAGAAGCATAGCCACTTATACCCATATTTCCTACCTCGAACCAAAGAGCCTAATAATTGAAAGACAAAAAGCCCCAATGCTCCCAATAGCTTAATATTTGGTATTAGTAGAGTAAAATAATTTGGTGAGTATTTGGAGTCAAAAATGTGCGTGTAAGCATAATTTTTTTCTATCTTTAATTAGCAAATATTGGATGCTTGAAGCAATTGTATGATTTGTGGTTTTTGGCAATGGCAAGTGACTAAGTGCTTTTGAATTTTGAGCTTGCGAATGCCTAAGAATTTTCATTATAATTACAAGTTCTGAAAATGTGAAGTTGGTCATTAATCTATGTGATGAGATGCAGTAGTTGATTTATTTGCTTACGGTTAGTTTTTGCTCGAGGACAAGAAAAAGTTCAAGTTTGAGGGTGTGTTAAGTGTATATTTTTACACTTAATCATATCTTTTAATTGGAGCTTTTGGTGTATTTTATTGATAATTGGTGGTTAAAGTGTTGATTTATTGTGTTTTAGGTACAAATTGAAGTATTGGATAAATAGAGAGTCAAAACTACAATTTAGGAGAAAATATGGGCGAAAAGTGAAGAAGTCAAAAATCTGAAGGATAAAGGCCCAGACAGCTGTCCGAGAAATACCCTAGTAATTCGGACGGCCGTCTGAATATTTTCATGAGAGAACAAAGTCTCTGGAATTGAGAGGGTCGTCTGGAATTTGAACTGCAAATCCAGACGGCCGTCCGAGAAGACATAGAGGTGCAGTAAAGGAATCTTAATTGCACAAGGAAACTACCTTCTTTTCCAAGTTTTCTACCATATATAAGACCAATTCAAGCACACAATATAGAATCAACTTTTTACACAATTTTAGAGCAAGAGGAGCAAGGGAACGAAGACTTGACGAATCTTCATCATAATTCTTCATTTACTTTTCTTTTCTACTTTTATGAATTTTCGTATTTTTATTATATTTTTCGTAGAGAACGTGAGTAGCTAAGCTTTTAATCTAGGATTTCATTGGAACCATATGTGGTGTTTCGAACCTATTTTTCTAATATTATCCAAGTTTAAATTCCATGATTATATCTTTTATTTGATCTTATTTAGTGCATGAATCTAGGTAATTTATGTTGCTACTGAGATAATTTGTGAGTGTGTTTGTGAGGTTTGTGAGAGTGGGTGGGTTTGGGAGTTTTAGAGAAAGATAACATTTTTTTCGAATGAAGGGTATTTGTATAATTAGAGCCCTGAAGATTATTTATTTCAGCTTCTCATATAACCATTAGAGGAGAATATTTGTATTTTGAGGAATAAAAAGTATAGTTTGTTGATACGATATATTAATATATATCGTTTAATTATTAGATAGTTAGTATTTTTATTATTAATTAATTAGAATAGTTTGTTAGGTTTATTATATACATAGCCGAGTGTTTAGGTTAGGAGAATTATTAAGTATTTTATTAGTTTAGGTAATTATCTTTTCTAGTTAGATTAGGATTCTAGGGTTTTCTTATATTTAAATAGTCGTCTTGTGCTAGGGTTTTATTATGCAGAGAGAAATAATAAATAATAGATCTTACGTTTCGTAGGAAATATTTATGATACTCAAGAGATCGTATCAATTGGTATCAGAGCGAAGTTGCGATTAACACCAACGCTTCGTTAGCAAGGCAGAGATTATATCAAAGCTACGCTGGAGCAAAGTTGAGATTACATCAACACTTTGCGAAATTTTGTCGTCCGAAAGAAAACGTTTAGAGCGATTGGAAAAATCCGTGGAGGAGATACGGATTGGTCTCCAAAAAATGCTCGAACAAAGTCAAGGACGGCGCCAATATAAGAGCCGAAGAGACCGCCACCGCCGACCAACAACACCACTACCGCCGCCGCCGAGCCTATCGCCGGAGAACGAGGACGAGGACGACGATGAATTTTTCGAAGATCCACCGCCGCCGCCAATGCCAAGCCTACCGCAAAAGGAAGAGGAAGAGGACGACGGTGATTTTTTCAAAGAACCCCATTTTTTTGTGAGTTCGCCGAAAGATGAATTATCGGATTCACTTGAGGTGATTTGGGACGAAGACGAGGAATTAACTAAGGAAGAGAACGAAGAACTACAGTGGATATTGGGAGATTTCCATGGTGTGCAAAAGAAAGGAGACGAACAAGATTTTGTGACTTTGAATGAGGCCGGATTTGTAAAGACGATTGAGAAAAATAAAATCATGATATTGATTGTGAAGGAGATGAAATATGAAAAGGCAATTGAGAAGGTCGATTTGTCGGGAAAGAGATTGAGAAATTTAAGTCGGGCAGATAGGTTCATCTTTGGAAAAGAGCTCGATTTTTCATCGTGTTTTTTGGAGTTAATTCGGAAGCAAGTCGATGAACAAATCGATGAAGTCAAACATAGGTGGAAACGCAAAGGAGAGGGACCAATTGACTCGAACCTTGAGGACAAGGTTCATTTCAAGAGGGGTGGTTTGATACGATATATTAATATATATCGTTTAATTATTAGATAGTTAGTATTTTTATTATTAATTAATTAGAATAGTTTGTTAGGTTTATTATATACATAGCCGAGTGTTTAGGTTAGGAGAATTATTAAGTATTTTATTAGTTTAGGTAATTATCTTTTCTAGTTAGATTAGGATTCTAGGGTTTTCTTATATTTAAATAGTCGTCTTGTGCTAGGGTTTCATGATGCAGAGAGAAATAATAAATAATAGATCTTACGTTTCGTAGGAAATATTTATGATACTCAATAGATCGTATCATTTGTATATTAAGAATTGGAGTAGCCGGTGGTATGTGTAATTTCCGCACCCAACTAACTCTGCGCGCATTTAAGGTAAACTTAGATGTAAATGGTGAAACAATGAAGTCAATGGACGGGCCACTCAGTTGGGCTTCTTGGTCACAAGCGTAATTCTGTACATAAATAGCTCCATACATACATATTTATAATTTATTATATATAGAGGTAGACAATTCCAAAAGAAACAAAAGCAAAACAAAACTAAGCTACAAAAAGAGAGAGGCTGAAAATCTGCGGCTGAAAATCGACTTAAACCAATCACTATACTCTCTATGCTTTGAAACACTCTCTCTTCAGCTCTCCTCTTTTTTTCTCCGCCCAACAATGTCCATGGCCATTTTCTCCCCTAAACTTCCATTTTCTTCTTCTTCGCACTCTTATGCCAAAACCCATTTGAGTTTTAAAGCTTATCTTCCTATCAGAGCATCGAAAAGCCTCCAATTTCACTTGTTTGCGAGCTCTGATAATGGCTCTGGTGTGGCCGCCGAAGATACTCCTCTGACTTCTTCTGAGGAACCGGTGGTTGTCACAAATGGGTCTCCGACTCCGACTCCATCGCCACCCACGGCGGCTGCGGCGGCGGATCCGGTGGTGGTGGAGACTGTGAACAGCTTTAAGGACGCCAGATGGGTCGGAGGGACTTGGGACTTGAAGCAGTTTGGTAAAGATGGCCAGACTAACTGGGATGCCGTCATTGACGCTGGTCTCTCTCTCTCTCTCTCTCTCTCTCTCTCTCTCTCTCTCTCGTGTTTATTAATTTTAATTTTGTTGGTGCAACAATTAGATTTGATTGAGTTTTTGGTGTCACTACTAATTTGTAAATGGTAGGATTTTGTATCAGGGCACTTGAATTTATCCATATAAATCCTTACTTTAATCCTATTGGCAATTTAGCATTCCTCCCTTGAGCAAACTATAAGCTGCACGCACAAATATATATATAGATACATATGGAGTCTTGTTATTATTTGAACCAGATCTGTGAAACTTTGATATAAATATAATGGATTTTATTTCTATAAGTATCGTGCCGTGTCCTATTACGTGGTGCATAAATCATTTAAGTGAAACATTTCGAGAGTCAACAAACAATGTGCTTGATTGATGCTTTGTGCTTTTAGCTCGATCTGATGGATTATTCTAAATAAAATGAATCAGTATACATTACGTTGTTGTTGAGTTAGTTCAGCTTGTTGGTTTAGAAAAAAAATGGTTTGTAATATTGCAGAGGTGAAGAGGAGGAAGTGGATGCAAGACAATCCACAATCATCAAGCAATGAAGAGCCTGTAATTTTCGACACATCCATTGTACCTTGGTGGTCTTGGGTTAAAAGGTTTCATCTACCTGAAGCCGAACTTCTTAATGGTTTGTTTCTCACATTTCCCCTTTTTTATTGATGATTTATAATATAATATAAAATGGTTCTGAAAAAATAGAATGAAATAAAAAAATGCAGGGCGTGCTGCGATGGTGGGATTCTTCATGGCGTATTTTGTAGACAGTTTGACAGGTGTGGGTCTAGTGGATCAAATGGGAAACTTCTTCTGTAAAACATTATTGTTTGTAGCTGTTGGTGGTGTCCTTTTGATAAGAAAGAACGAAGACATTGAAAAGGTTAAGAAATTACTTGAAGAGACGACTTTCTACGATAAGCAATGGCAAGCAACTTGGAAGGAAGAGGCACCACCCACCACTCCCGCTGCAAAGAATTAATTATTGCTCTGTAATTCAGACCACAATATTGTTCTCAAAATGCTATGCACTCCCTAATTTTTATTTTTTGATAGCTGGTTTTGTAGCTGCTTTATTATTGTAGCAAGTATGTATGTTGTGTGTACAATTCAGACAATTTGTGGTCGGTCGGTCGGTCGGTCGGTCTAATTCTGAAACAATGAGTTATTTGTCTGAGATACATTGTGTTGTATCATACTTGTTGGAGCGTATCTTGGTCTTAATATCACATTTTATAATATGTTTGGAATTTGGTAAGATTGGATTGGATTTTTATTGAAAAATTTAAAGCTGTGGTGGGGTTTCAAATATATATAATAACAAATTTATTGAGGTTTTATTTTGATATTCATTACATAACCAACTCTTACATTTGTTTATTTGGATCTGCATACGTGTTTGTAATCTTTTTCATTTGGAAAAGGTAATTAAATAACAGAAATATTGGATAGTAAATAGTTTTGAAGTATTACCTAATCAGAGAGATGACAAAATAATATTCGATGATTACAATGAACTATCCTTTTAACTTTGTGGATTAATTTAAGAAAATAAAGGCCTGGCCTGCTATGAGATCAATCAGTCTTCTTCTTCCCTCCTGAGACATGGTTATTAGTCTGTTTTTGTTTGATTATTTTAATCATTTTCTTGTTATTTAGAATTTGGAAGAAGCTGAATATGTGTTTTTGTAGACGACGAGTAAATGGTGCGGAGAAAAGGGTGTGTTAGTGGCGGTTTACGTAGAGAGGCCGAAGAGGAGGCTGCCGTTATTATCATTACATGAAAAAGATGGCATCAGAAGAAAAGGTTACAACAACAATAGGAGAGCTGAGCTTCTTGACTATGCAAGGCATCTTCGATCATCCGCTTCTACTAAAACCTCACCTTCAACCTCTCCTATCCTACTACCACTTCTCGATGAGGTGCACTTCTATTTCTTTACTTCATATCAAATTAATTCTTGATCGTATTAACAAAAGATTGCCAAATTTTATACATTGTCCACAAATTTGACAGATTCCGGTCGCTGACGAGAAGCCAAAACGTTCAAGCACTCCAAATTGTTTGGACAAATGTAAATTCCTTATACCAAGCTTTGTTAGATCCACGAGAGTCCTCAAAACCACCAAAGAGAAGGAGAAAAAGCCGGTAATTAAAAAAGTCGAATCTGCAGCCACTACTAAGATTATGAAAGCTCTTGTGAGAAAACTCCAGGTGAAGTTTGAAATAATATATTATCATGCTAGGCGTAGCTAACTTGAAACTGAACTTGGAGTATCTGTTTGTCATTTCTTCAGGTGATGAAGAAGCCAACTCTCATGTCACAACTGTTGAAGAAACTGCAGAAACGTCGTCAGGCAAATTCACGCATACTCTGATAGAAAACATCCCTCGATATTTACTTTTGGCAATGCAAGTTTAGTATAACAAGTTACATTTCCCCAACAATTTACGGTTTCTAGAAACGAAGATTATATATTCAAACAAATGGAATCAATATCTGTTTGTGAACATATATTAAGAATTGAAATGTAAGCCTTTTTATTGCGTACAACTACAAAACATAGGGAGTGTTGGGCTGAAATACTCAAGCGTCAAGTGCAAGTATCGCTAACAAGTATAAAAGTGGATTCGCGAAAGTCGGATGTCGATGCTATATGAAATACTCAAATTATCTAATCCTAAACAAATTATATTCCTATCTATCATCCAAAGGTTGTCAGCTTTTATGATCTAAATAATTAAACTATCTAAGAAAGCAAAAAAACATGATAAGATATCAATAAATATGGACCTAAGATTTTATTTTCCGCCTATGCAAGCATTCCAAAACCCCTTAATTATGAATATATGTGTTGGTGGAAATATATACACGCAAGTGCACGTATCATACAAATAATATAATGGACTAAAAGTTCGAGTATCGATCCCACGAGGAATTTTTAACTGTCTAATCCTAAGCGTTAGATTCTCACAATTATGTTCAAACTCACCCTACACAGTCGAATGTTTATTTCATTAACTAAATTAAACTTAATAAAAAAAAAACCAAGCAAGCACAAGAAATCAAATAGCACGAATATTTATCAAATTAGAAAGCCCTAGGATTTTATCTTCCCCCTATGTGATTATTAATTCCCCAATTTCTTGAATTATGCAAGTTATAAAATCGGATTACTAACCTGAGATACTAAATTAATCATAACCCGCTTCCCCGTGTATTACGATTCTAATATTCTAGATTCAATTACTGTATTCCTACGCAATTAATTCTAGAATACAACATTAAACACAAATCTCAATAATAGTTACTTAAGAGATTAACTATATTCTTATGTTAATACTACAAAGGCTCTTCTACCCAAGTTCTAATTGTTAATCCGTTCTTCCGATTCATGTGATTAACAATAACGGAAAAATACATAAAGTGGGCAGTTTCATGCACTTAATAAAACGAGGGTCACTAAATCAATCTGAATAAGAAAAGAAATTAATTAGCAAATGAAAACCAATTTCCAAATAAAACCTTGGTGTCATAATGTTGGAAACTTACATAAACAAATTCTTTTCAACCTACTAATATTGCATCAATTTGTTTAAACGAAAAATGAATGAGGGAACAACAATGAAAACCACTATGCATAAACAACTATATAAACATGAAAACCACTTTGTATAAATAGCTATATAAACATGAAAACCACTTTATATACTTATCAAAATTCACTACAAATTCATCGGAAACCGCTTTGTATATACTTCGAAATCCACTATGCATAAACAAATTTATAAACATGAAAACTACTCTGTATAAATAGCTATATAAACATGAAAACCACTTTATATACTTATCAAAATTCACTACAAATTCATCGAAAACAATTTTGTATATACTTATCGAAATCCACTATGCATAAACAACTATATAAACATGAAACCACTCTGTATAAATAGCTATATAAACATGAAAACCACTTTATATACTTATCAAAATTCACTACAAATTCATCGAAAACCACTTTGTATATACTTATCGAAGTCCACTATAAATTTATTGAAATCGACTATGAAATTAACGAAGTCCACTATACAATGCAACAGAAGAATAATAACACAGACATATAAGATTTATGTTTTGGTTTAATTTTTAGAAGAACAATAATAAAAACAGAAGTCCACTAAAAAATAAACAAGAAAGTCCATTATTTATCCACAAATTGCCAATTAATGTGTTGTTTTTATATTATAGTGTTGTTTTTCCTATGATATTATTCATTATTTATCAATTTATGTTTTCTAAAGTAAATTAATATTGTAAAAACAATAAAAAATAATGAATAAATAGTTGTCTACATTATTTAAACAATAAAACAATAAAACATTAACCAAATTCGAAATATCCTTTCTCAAAAATAAAATAAACAAATCCAGATCCAAAAGCCCTTTAGCTTAATTAAACCAAATACATAAAACAGAATAGAAGAAAAAAATGATAATAACTAACCAAAAAATTTAATAATTTTTACCTTCTTATCAAGTTGTGTAAATGTTGATTAAATAATCTAATAGTTGTTACATTCGTTGAGAGAAGGCTGAAATTGCTAGGATTGAAGCCCCTCGCGGCAGATTTGATTTGACGAAAGTGATATGAGAGGGATCTATGAGTTGTGGATGTCGTCTTCTACGGCCAAATCGATCTGAAAAATTGCAGCGGCAGAGGCTAACGTGATGTAGAAGAGATGGAGAAAATAAAAGAGAGAAAATAAAAGAGAGAAAAGTTGGGCGGTGAAAAGAAAAGTCAGAGAAAGATAAAAGGTTGTGGAATATAGGGTGAAGAATACAGGGTGAAGGGTATAATTGTATTAAAATAATGAAAATTTATTATTTATGGTTATTAAAATTATTTTGGATTTTTCTTAAAGAGAGAAAAAAAAAATATGGGCCCATCTTAATTGTACAATGGATATGAGGGGGTTTGTCAAATAATCCCATGTTTATATATTCTCTCTCTCTCTCTCTCTCTCTCTCTCTCTCTCTCTCTCTCTCTCTCTCTCTATATATATATATATATATATATATATATATATATATATATATATATATATATATATATATATATATATATATATATATATATATATATATATATATATATTACAAGATATTTTTATTCTTTTTTATGCATTTTCTGTTTTTAATTATTGTAAAACGAAGAAGTACATAATAATTGTAAAATTGTAAATAACAACATTTTTTTAAATACATTACAATTTACCCCTAAATAATTAATATGCTTACGATTACATTATATATATGAATAGCAATCACACATGCTCAAGGG
Source organism: Erythranthe guttata (assembly GCF_056151865.1). NCBI lineage: Eukaryota > Viridiplantae > Streptophyta > Magnoliopsida > Lamiales > Phrymaceae > Erythranthe > Erythranthe guttata. The sequence continues at coordinate 8,659,111 of NC_142537.1, forward strand.
AAAAAAATGCATTTTCATAGGAACATTCAATAGAATAAAAAAAATTCCGCCAAAAGTAATCCTGTAGGGGTCTACGCAAGACAACAACATACCTTGGGGGGTTTTCGTAATTTCACAAATAGGAGGGCGATTTTCATAATTAGACCTTATTTCAGAGATTTTTCGTAATTTTCCCTAAAATACTCTTATATTTCATATAACATATTATATATAACATTTTGTTTTTTTGTTAAAATCAATCCTATTACATCTTGTATATCAAATATTTTTCCAAATTATACACATATATACACAATATCCATCATTAACATCGATATATAATTAAATTAAATGCACATTGTAAATGTCTTTACATTTTCATGGATTGTAATGCCTATACATATTCTGTCATATTCTTTTTTTAATTAAATTTTTAACTTAGACTTCACGTTTGTAAGATTATTCTTTTTATAAGAATACAACTTTTTTGAATCATAAGTGAAATGCTTCAATGAAATTAAATTATGCTTCACTGATGTGGTGAGAACTTATCCTCCGGCCAAAGTAATTGTAAATGATTAAATATTCTATATAAAATGTACAATTTTTTCATCTTTTAGTTATTCTTCGAAGTGTTTTGTCAATGAAAGTTTCTTTGAAGTTATTGGAAAGTCCAATAAAAATTTCAACCGAAATAAGAACAAAAAACCTATCATTTCTAAGAAATCCAATATTATGAAGCACAGTAGAACAAAATCACTTCGTAAACCTAAAAAATCATTCAACTTAAATAAGAAGAAAAAAAGAATCAAAATTTCTAGGAAATTCGATATTACGAAACATTGTAAAACAAAATAACTTCTTAAACCTGAAAATTCCGACATGTAGCTCTTGATGCACATCTTGTAGAGAAGTTGGCGGTTTATTTCAATGCTAAATTTTTCTTTGTGATGGATGCCAAATTTTTTTAATCTGCAACAAAAAATTGAAAAACAAATGAATTGGAAATTTAATTACTAACTATTGAAAAAAGCACTTATAGAACAAATATGAATATTAGTTCACCGAAATGTGAAAGTGGAGAATTGCACTTCTTTCCACTCCACATATGATGTGTTTTATAGTAGCAATTACCAGTATTTAAAGAGTATATTTTATCATTTATTCTCCCAACTCTTAAATTCTTTTGCTCATTTCCTTGTATAAGTGGAATCGGTTACTCACTACATTGATCATGCACCCATTCATTTGTGGATGCACTACGCGCAGATGTATCAATTTATTATTTTTATGTTACTCAATTTTTTTACTAACTTAATTACCTAGGAAGGGCATTTTTGGACATCCAAAAAATGGAAGAAACCCCAATCATATTCATCATTTTATAGATAGTATAGATAAGTTGAAGAAATATAATAATCCGGAATCAAAACTTGCATAAAATCGTAGAATATGGTTCATAAATCCCACATAGGGTTCGAATAAAATCCTAGAGGAAAAGAGTTTAGCTACTCGTAATTCTTATGATAAACAAAATAGAATAAATAAATAAATAAGAAAAACTATGCTTGAGTCTTCGTTCTTCGCGTTTTGTGGTGGTAAATTTTGTGCTTATGATGTAGAGACGTGTTGCTTTTATAGGCTTTTCTTGATAACGAAGTAGTGGAAACCTAATATGAATCAATTTCTGCCACTTTCCCCCATCAGAATTTGTTCTTCGATTTTTGTCGTGTTGGAGTCCGAATTTTGGAATCTTGCGTGAAATAAGAATTGTAGCCCTTGAAATTAGCTTTCCAAATGCCGCCAAAATCAGCTGATGTGGAGTTCGTATGAGAGAGATATGCTCGAAATGATGGACACAACCAAAGATGTGGCTAGATTCCTTCAAATTTGATTTATTTCCTTATTTGCAACTTTTTTCTTTCTTTTTTATCATTTTTCCTTCATGGACACCTAATTCTCGTTTTTCACCTATAAAACACAAAATCAATCAATTAAAGCACAAACATAGTTAAATCTAAACAAAAGATCCACGTAAAGTAAAAATATTGAGTGTAAAATCTACACTCAACAATATGGTTCTTGATTATTAACCTCAGACACTATATTAATCATAACTCGCTTTCACGTGTATTACAATTTTATTATTCAAAATCAAATTACTATATGTCTATGCGATCCGATTATGAATAAAGCATAATTTTCAACACTGGTTACCTAAGGTGAATATATGTATGTCTACGATACCATATGCAATTAACAGACTAATTCGGTGAAAACTAATCGAAGGTTCTTCTACTTAACGTCTAATTATCAAAATTACTTTGTCGATTCAATTCCAATAATCACAGATAAAGCACATCAATTGATCACATTCATGCACTAACGATAATAACAATAGAAGAAATAATCGTAAAATCATAATTGCATACTCTCAAGAAAACGGGTTCACAATCCCCACAATGGATGCAATAAAATCCTAGATAAAAATTTAGCTACTCATTTTCTCTACGAAAAACATCATAAAAACATTAAAGAACAAGAACCTAAAGATGAGACGAAGAATAAAAACTATGCTAGAAATTTGTCAGATCTCCGCCTTGTTTGTAGCCATCTTCTTCTTCTTTGCAAAATTTCGTTCAATAAGTTCCCCCAATTTGCCTTGGAAACCTTCTTTTAAACCCTAACTTTTGGGCCAAGTTTCCACAAGTTTTCAGCTGCGCAAATGGCACATCTCGGATCGCGGTCCGAACAACTAATTTTGGTTGTTAATGTCTCGAACAACGGTCCTAATATTTTTACAGTAAATGGGACTGCGGTCTGATTCAACAGAAGGTTGCTCTCTTTTCCTTCTCTTCTCAGCCTGAGGTCTGAGATTTCTTCATGATTATGAGACTGAGGACCATACAGCAGCAGCGATTTTTTGCATGATTCACTCGAATTTTTCCACCATTTCATTTGTTCGCCTTCTCAATTCCGAATTCTTCTTCTTTTCCTACATAGTCAATTTGAACAACATTTCAATGCATTTATGGTGTCAAAACATACAAAAGTTCAACCAAAAGTACACAAGATTAAGTTTATTTTATACACTTAACAGGGAGCTGCTAAAGGAGACAATATGAACAATATGACCTTATAGGAGGAATTGATGGAACTGGCCAGAATGGTGGGTTTGATATGGGCCGTATAATCCTTGTTGAAATGATGGCCACTAGGCTCCAGTTGCATGTTGATTGATTATATAATTTAATGCACGTATCGAACAAGTAATATAGTATAAGTTCAAGTGTCGATCCCACGAGAAATATAAAACTATCTAATCATAAGCGCTAGATTCTACCAACTATGTTCAAGTCCACCCTACACAGTCGAAAGTTGGTTTGATCGTTATCCTAAATTAAACTAAATTATCCAAAGTTAAATAGCAAGCAAAAACAAGTAAAGCAAATGAATACGAAGATTATCAAATTTAACGAGCCTATGATTTTATCTTCTCCGATGTGATTATCGATCCCCCATTTGCCTTAATTATGCGATCAATTAACTCGGATTACTAACTTGATATGTTAAATTAATCATAACCCGCTTGCATGTGTATTACGATCCTTTTATTCAATTATGCAATTCAATCAAAAACAAAGCGTTAAGCACAAATCTCAATAATGGTTACCTAAGAGGTTAGTTGTATTTCTATGCTAACACAACAAAGTTTCTTCTACAAGAGTTCTAATTATTAAACCGAGCTTCCGATTCAAATTCAATAATAACAGTGTTGGGTGCTAAATACCAACACGCAAGTGCACGTATCGCAAACAAGTAATAAAGTGGACTCGTGAGAGTCGGATGTCGATCCCACAGGGAATACGCAAATTACCTAATCCTAAGTACCAAATTCTAACAATTATGATTTTTATCCAGCTTACGCAAAGTTGTCGAATTAAATCAATTAAACAATTAAACTAATTAAGAAAGCAAAGAATCACGAGAAAATATAAATTAAAACGGACCTAGGATTTTATCTTCCCCCTATGCAAGAATTGCTCACCCAAAACCCCTCAATTATGAAATATATGATTCATGATTAGTAACCCGAGACACTAATTTACTCATAACCCGCTGTCGCGTGTATTATGAGTCTATTATTCATAAACGATTCACTATATGTCTATGCAAACCAATTATGAATAAAACATTAACTAACAAGTCTCGTAAATGGCTACCTAAGGTGATATCTGTATGTCTACGACACCACATGCAATTGACACACTCATCCGGTGAAAACTACTCGAAGGTTCTTCTACTTACCGTCTAATTATCAAAATAGCTCTGTCGAGTCAATCCCAATAATCACAGATAAAGCACATAAATTGATCAAGTTCATGCACTAACAATCATATCAAGTAGAAGAAATAATCATAAAATCATAATTGCATAATCTCAAGAAAACGGGTTCACCATCCCCACATAGGGTTCCAACAAAATCCTAGATTAAAAACTTAGCTACTCATAACGAAAAACATAATAAAAGTAATAAAAGTCATAGATTAAGAAAAGATAGGCGAAGAAGAATTATGATGAAGAGTTGTCAATTCTCCGTCTTCGATTCTTCGTTCTCTCGCTCCTCTCGCTTCAAGGTTGTGTCCAAAGTCCTTTGATTCGTGCTTGGTTTGCCCTTAAATAGATGTCTCAACTTGGTAGATGATTCTAGGTTTCCTCGTGTGTTTAAAAGTCCAAAATTGTGTCTAGCGGGTGTTGGCGCGGCCGCGCGAAAATCAGTGCAATTCTCGCACGGCCGCGCGAGAATCGCCGAACTTCTGCCCAAATTCTGCATATGGCACGGCCGTGCCAAAAATAGGCTAATTTTGGCACGGCCGTGCGGGCCTGTTTTCAGCCAATTTTCAGCATATTTTGATTATTTCACTTTTGGCCCATATTTTCTCCAAAATTGCAGTTTTGACCCCAAACTTTTCCAATTCTTCAATTTGTACCTAGAATACAATAAATCAACTTTTTAAGCACCAATTATCGTTAATTCACACAAAAAGCTCAAATAAAAAGATACGATAAAGTATAAAAATATATACTTAACACACCCCCAAACTTGATCTTTTGTTTGTCCTCAAGCAAAAACTAGCAACTTTCACAGCAACACTCTCAACAAATGCCTCTCATCACATAGATTAATGGTCAACTTTCATTTTTTCAGAACTTGCAATTATCATGACAATTCTCAAAAATTTACAAGCTCGTAATTCAAAGATACGTATTCACTCACCATTGCTAAAAACCACAAACCATGCTATCGCTTCAAGTATCCCATATTTGTACATTAAAAATGGAGAAAATTTATACTTACATAATAATATTCAACTCCAAAGACTCACCAAATTTCTTTACTCGGCTAGTATCAAATAATTGAGCTATTGGGATCATTGGGACTTTTTGGCTTTCAAATGTTGGGCTTTTTGGTTCAAGGTAGGAGATATGGGTATAGGTGGCTATGCTTCTTGAATTGAGGTGATTACGCCAAATTTTGAAAGATATGCGTTTGAAACAATGAATTCACCTCTAAGGACTTTAATTAACTCGATTCTTCAGAGTTCAAAAGTCTCCACTTTTGCTCTTAAGACAATGGATCGAGCTTTCAAAACAACTCAACAACTAGTCCTTACTTCCCCTTCTAGTCTCTTCTTCCTTTTTTTTTCTTCTCTTTTTTTTTTTTTTTTTTTTTTTTTGGTAGAGGAAGAAGAAGGACCTTATAAAATTTTCCAACCGAACTCCAAAGGGTAATATTTCAAGAATCTCCATTTATTCTACCTTATACACATTGGCTAAAAGAAAGATCACCGTTTCTCCAAGGCTCAATCAAGGTTCGAATGATAAAAATTTAAAGGTAGGCTTGAAAGGCTCAAACGGTTCAAAGATGGCCCAAATCACTTCCCAAATTGCTCAACAATTTAATATTTCACCTTATGTAAATTCCTAAGGCAAGTTCTAAAACCGAATAGCATATGATATAGCATAAATTAATTCCACGTTTTAAAACACAAAACTTTCAACCAAAGCAAGGCATAATTCGTGATTCCTAACAATGACTCCTTCCTACGACACTTTGAATCAAAAGCTCACCAAAATTCAATCACAATCAAGATAAAGCAAGCAATTTCATCATTAAACATCAACCATCTTTCATCATCATGATTCATCGAAGCATTCGACTCAAGCAATTTTTTTTTTTTTTTTAAAGCAATAAATAAACTAAAACAACTAAAATAAAATAAAAAAATCCTAAGGCATGCAAACTAAAAAATTAAAGCACATAAACAAGTAATTATCCACCCCCAAACTTAAAATTTACATTGCCCTCAATGTAATTAACACGAAGTTTAAGGATAGAATACACCTGAATAAGTCGTTTTGGCCATGTCCGGGCAGCTGAAATTTTCGCCTTTATTTGCTTCTGTTGAGCTTCGCACGGCCGTGTGAGATTTTGAACTGTTTTCCGCACGGCCGTGTGAAGTGACAAATTGCACTTTGACCCCTGAAAATAAAAAAAAATTGCTTATTTAATTAGCTTGCATGCTTACAAAATAAATAAATAAAATAAAACAAGAAACATAAATAATAAAAATAATAAAAAAAAGAAACGAAAATCTCGGGTTGCCTCCCGAGAAGCGCTAAGTTTATAGTCTTCAGCCAGACTTTGTTCCTTCTCTTCAATTCCTTAGCTTTTGAACCCATCTCCTAACTTCCTTTTGGAGAAAGTCTTGAATAAATGGGTTGATCCGATTCTTCTTTCGACTGGTTCGCTTAGGAATGCCTTTGAATTTATTCTTCTTGATGTCATGAGGCTTGCCAACATCGTCTTTTATCACGGTGTTTTGAGTAGGTGTTGTAACCAACTCAACCTTTTTCTTTTGTTCTCCTACATGCACATTAGTATCCACAAAAAAATTTAAATCATGTAATTTAACAGGAAAAAGTTTAGAATCACTTACCTCATCAAGAAGATAACATCCATTAGCCGTAATAGGCTTTTCATCCACCCGGTACACCTTGAAGATCACTGTTTCGTCCCCCACACTCATTCTTAGCTCTCTCTTTCCTACATCAATAATTGACCTACCGGTCGCTAAGAAGGGGCGTCCTAAGATAAGGGGAATATTTTCATCTTCCTCTATGTCTAGTACTAGAAAATCGGCCGGGAGTATAAACTTATCTACCTTGACCAATACATCCTCCAGTATACCTAAAGGGTGAGTAAAAGATCTATCGGCTAGCTGCAAGGTCACGGAAGTGGGCTTAATTTCTCCTAAGTTCAATTTCTCATAAATTGATAAAGGCATTAAATTTACGCTCGCCCCTTGATCACACAACGCCCGCCCAAAATACCTAGTACCTATTGTGCATGGAATGGTACAACTCCCCGGATCTCTAAGCTTCGGTGGAATTTTATTTGCAAGGATAGCACTACTTTGCTCATTGAGGTCTATGATTGCTGCACACTCCGGAAGCCTCATCTTCTTCGATACAAGTTCCTTTATAAACTTAACCCAATTCGGCATATGCTTAAGGGCCTCAACAAAAGGAATATTAACATGCAACTTTTTAAGATAATCCAAAAATAACTGAAATTGCATATCAAGCTTGGAGTTTTGAAAACGTTGAGGGAAGGGTACCTTGGGAGTATATTCACTTACTGCGATCTTTGTGTTGCTTGGCCCGACCTCGGTCTTTTCTTTGGGCTCCTCTACAATAGGCGGTGGTGCAACGGACTTTTTAGGACCTTCCTCTAATTGCCTCCCATTTCGCAAACTTACTGCATTGCACTGCTCGATGTTTCTCTTTCGAGGATCTTCCGTATTCGACGGCAGTGCTCCCATTGGCCTCGCGTTTAGCTGGGTTGCAAGTTGACCCATCTGTGTTTCCAAATTTCGGATGGCGGCTTGAGTGGTTGTCATAAATTGCGCCAAGATATTTGCGAGATCTCCACCTTGAGGTTGAGCTTGAGGCAGATTTTGGAATCCGGGAGCTGGCCTTTGTCCTTGCTGATTTCCTCCCCATCCAAAGTTGGGGTGATCTTTCCATCCCGGATTATAAGTGTTGGAGTATAGGTTCCTTTGTTGTCGGTTTGTGTCATTCACGTAATTTAGAGACTCCGTTTCTTCTAAGCACCGGTCGGGACCTTGGACTGCATGGACTTGTTGAGTCTGCAAAGCTGCTACTTGCTTGGATAGCTTTTCTAACTGGGCGGTGATTGCGGTGACCCCGTCTAACTCTAAAATTCCTCCCGTCTTATTGGCTCCGCTATTTGACCGGTCCGATGCCCGCATGTATTTATTCCTAGCGATTCGCTCCAAAAGTTCGTATGTTTCGTCATAGGTCAAGCTCATGAACATACCGCCAGCTGCTGAATCGAGCACCGTTCTCGAATTATCTTGCAATCCGTCATAAAATATTTGAAGTCGCCGCCACTCTTGAAGACCATGATTGGGGCATCTCCGAATTAATTGTTTGAATCGCTCCCACGTCTCGAACAACGCTTCACCGGCTTCTTGTAAGAAGTTTTGTATTTCTCTCCGGATTCTCTCAGTTTTGGTTGGGGAGTTGTACGTATTCATGAAGAGCTGTGCTAGCTGGGGCCAAGATGAGATGGAGTGCGGTGCACGAGTTTGTAACCATTCTCGGGCTGCTCCTTGCAAAGAGTGCTTGAAAAGGCGGAGTTGCAGTGCTTCAGGAGATACTCCGTTCATCTTGTGCGAATCATACGTTTCGAGAAAATTGACCAAGTGGAGATGCGGATCTTCATGAGCTAATCCGCTGAACAACCCATTGTTTTGGAGCATAGTAAGGAGTCCCGCTCGAATTTCGAAATTGTTGGCTTCAATGGGGGGCTGCTGGATGCTCGATTGGAACCCATTGAGTGTTGGAACGGTGTACTCATGCAATGCTCGTTGACGATGTGGTGGATTAATGAGCTGCTGTTGCTCTTGCTCATTGACGATATTTCCTGCCGCATTCAGTAGGTGCCCTTGGTCATCTCCCCTACGATTATTCTCTTCTTCCATTCGCATAAAAAGTACCTAAAACAAAAATAATAAAAATAAAATAAGCAAAAACAATAATAAAATAAAATAAATAAAAACGGCTGAAGTAAGAAAAATTGCTCAAATTTAATATTAGGATAAATAGATAATTTAGCCGTACTCCCCGGCAACGGCGCCAAAAACTTGTTGGGGCTAAATACCTAACACGCAAGTGCACGTATCGCAAACAAGTAATAAAGTGGACTCGTGAGAGTCGGATGTCGATCCCACAGGGAATACGCAAATTACCTAATCCTAAGCACCAAATTCTAACAATTATGATTTTTATCCAGCCTACGCAAAGTTGTCGAATTAAATCAATTAAACAATTAAACCAATTAAGAAAGCAAAGAATCACGAGAAAATATCAATTAAAACGGACCTAGGATTTTATCTTCCCCCTATGCAAGAATTGCTCACCCAAAACCCCTCAATTATGAAATATATGATTCATGATTATTAACCCGAGATACTAATTTACTCATAACCCGCTGTCGCGTGTATTATGAGTCTATTATTCATAAACGATTCACTATATGTCTATGCAAACCAATTATGAATAAATCATTAACTAACAAGTCTCGTAAATGGCTACCTAAGGTGATATCTGTATGTCTACGACACCACATGCAATTGACACACTCATCCGGTGAAAACTACTCGAAGGTTCTTCTACTTACCGTCTAATTATCAAAATAGCTATGTCGAGTCAATCCCAATAATCACAGATAAAGCACATAAATTGATCAAGTTCATGCACTAACAATCATATCAAGTAGAAGAAATAATCATAAAATCATAATTGCATAATCTCAAGAAAACGGGTTCACCATCCCCACATAGGGTTCCAACAAAATCCTAGATTAAAAACTTAGCTACTCATAACGAAAAACATAATAAAAGTAATAAAAGTCATAGATTAAGAAAAGATAGGCGAAGAAGAATTATGATGAAGAGTTGTCAATTCTCCGTCTTCGATTCTTCGTTCTCTCGCTCCTCTCGCTTCAAGGTTGTGTCCAAAGTCCTTTGATTCGTGCTTGGTTTGCCCTTAAATAGATGTCCCAACTTGGTAGATGATTCTAGGTTTCCTTGTGTGTTTAAAAGTCCAAAATTGTGTCTAGCGGGTGTTGGCGCGGCCGCGCGAAAATCAGTGCAATTCTCGCACGGCCGCGCGAGAATCGCCGAACTTCTGCCCAAATTCTGCATTTGGCACGGCCGTGCCAAAAATAGGCTAATTTTGGCACAGCCGTGCGGGCCTGTTTTCAGCCAATTTTCAGCATATTTTGATTATTTCACTTTTGGCCCATATTTTCTCCAAAATTGCAGTTTTGACCCCAAACTTTTCCAATTCTTCAATTTGTACCTAGAATACAATAAATCAACTTTTTAAGCACCAATTATCATTTACACAAAAAGCTCAAATAAAAAGATACGATAAAGTATAAAAATATATACTTAACAAACAGCAAAGCACATAAAGTGACCAATTCCATGAACTTAATAGAAGAAGCAGAAGAAATAATCCAAAGTTAATACTTGCACAATATCATAGAATTGGATTCACAAATCTCTCATAGGGTTCGAATAAAATCCTAGAAACTAAAAGTTTAGCTACTCGTAATTGTAATAAACATAGAAATATAATTCATAAGAAAAGAAAGTAAAACTATGCTTGTATGCTTGAAGTCTTCAAATTCTTCGTCTTCTTGCTTCTTGCTCTCGATTGTGTAAAATAAGGTACCAATTTCGTGCTTGAGATTGTTGTTTTTATAGTGTCGAGACTTGGTTGAAAAGAAAGAGTTTCCTTGTGAATTTAGAGTTTCCAAACTCTGCAGTTGGTGGACTCGGACAGCCGTCCGAATTGTAGTGTAAAATCTCGGACAACCGTCTCAATCTGCGTAACATTCTTCTCTTCTTTGTCATCTCGGACGCCTGTTCAAATCTTCAAGGTATAGTTGAGACGACCATCTCGACTTGCGTAACATTCTGTTGTCATCTCGGAAAGTCGTCTGGACTTGTAGTTCATTCTTTCGGATGACCGTCTCAATCTACTACTTGGACTTTGACTTGATTTCTCCGTTCTCGCCCGTTTTTGCTCCATTTTTTACCGTTTTAACCTTCAACCGTCCAATTATTCAATTTCTCACCTAGAATAAATAAACCAAGTCTTATACACAACAAATAATCAATAAAATCTTACAGGGATAATTACACTTTTGGTCCCTCATGTTTGGCCCGATTTCACTTTTGGTCCCCGTTGTTCCAAAGTGAACAAAGTTCACCTCCAAGTTTCAATTTTAAACACTTTTGGTCCCCGCCGTTACATATCCGTTAGCAAGTAACGGAAAACACTATTTTGGGGTGAAAATTGAAATTTTAAAATCTTTTGGTGCTGAAAATAATTATAAATTTAAAATAGACTACTTATAATTTTTAATAATAATAAAAAACAAAATCAACGAAACAAATTATTTTTTTAATATACTTAATATTATTATAATTATACTACTTATAATTATTTTTTTTAATACCAAAAAAATTAACTAAACAATTTTTTTTAATCATACTTAATATTATTTTAACTATACTACTTATGATACAAAAAAACTAATAACAAAAAAATAAATTAACTAAACAAATTATTTTTATTATACTTAATATTATTATAATTGTACTACTTATAATTATTTTTTTAATAATAAAAAAGAAAGTAACTAAACAAGTCATGTATAATTATACATAATAATATTATAATTATACTACTTATAATTATTTTTTTTAATAATAAAAAAAATTAACTAAATAAATCATTGTGCGTTGTACATAATTTTACTTCATTATTCTTAATATTATTAAAAATTTAATTATAAGTAGTCTACTTTAAATTTCTAATTAATTTTCAGCCCCAAAAAAATTTAAAATTTCAATTTTCACCCCAAAATAGTGTTTTCCGTTATTTTCTAACGGACATGTAACGGCGGGGACCAAAAGTGTACAAAATTGAAACTTGGAGGTGAACTTTGTTCACTTTGAAACAAGGGGGACCAAAAGTGAAATCAGGCCAAACATGAGGGACCAAAAGTGTAATTCTCCCTAATCTTACATAAGCGCTCACAAATGAAGATAATTAAATGTAAAATATACACTCAACACACCCCAAACTTGAATTATTGTTTGTCCTCAAGCAATATCTAGCTACTTGCAAAGCACGAAATCAATAATTGCATATCATCGCATAGATTAATGACCAACTTCACGTTTTCAAAACTTGCAATTCTCATGACACTTCTCGATAATTCACAAGTTTTAAATTCAAAGACACTTAATTGTTTACAATTGCCAAGAAACCAAAAATCATGCTATCGCTTCAAGTATCCAATATTTGTAATCTAAAAATAGAGAAAATTTATACTTGCATAATAATGTTTGACTCCAAAAACTCAACGAATGTCTCTAATCCGCTAATATCGAATAATTGAGCTATTGGAATCACAATTATTTGGCTATTTGATGCAAGGTAGGAACTATGGCTATAATTGGCCTGTCCTCTCCTTTTGATCTAAAATTTGTCTCTAAGAGTTGCACTGGAGAGATTCTTTAAACTCTTTTCTGGTGTTTTCGTCGAGATTTGAAAATTCAGCTTTTTAGACTCTCCTCCTCCTCCTCCTCCTCCTCCTCCTCCTTTTTTGCTGAAGGACTTAATTAATCTACCCACTTTTTCCCGTCTTTGACCGGTCAACGTTGTAATCTTAACTTGTTTCACTTAATGTTACTGTGTTCACAAGACTATTAATTGCTTTTTTAAACTTTTTTTTCCAGTTTATTTTTTAATGACCAATAAGTAATATTATTGTTCGAGACACTAAATTGTAGTCCACCACCGTAATATCATTGTGTTAACAACAATATTATTGTTCGAGACAGTAATATTGCAGTCCAACACCGGCAGTCAATGCCTGTTAAATAGCCGGAAAAATTGACGGGTCCCAAGCGAGTCTATTTGGTTTGCATAGGACTGATAGGTCCGTTGGCTCAAAATATTTCCTTGTGGAGTATGTAGAAGCCCCCGAATGGGTGTATATCTAGCAAGAATAGCATTGGGGTGAAACCCATCATCCACTAATGCGGCCTCGACACTGCGTTCCACTATCGATTGTAAATCGATAATGGTGACCATTCTAGCAAGATCGTCGTTGCCCCCGGAATTCAGGAGCCCGTAACGATTATAGAGAAATGGAATAGCCTTAAATCTTGAGAATGAGAATGTAGGGATTGTTGTCTTTGGTAGTGATACTGCTATTAAAGAAGGATATCTTGTTAAGCGCACTAGATCTATTGTGGATGTTCCTGCGGGAAAGGCTATGCTAGGGCGTGTGGTCAATAATGCTCTGCCAGACAAATTTCCTCGAATTTACCAGTTTTTGACGTATTTTTTTCGTTTTTATGTTTATGCTAACCTTTATGCCATTGGCCGTCATGCCCAAGACGGTCGCATTTTGTGATGCACTCCACGCATTCTCTCCATCACCAAAGCGGACATTGGCTGGAAAACATGGATGGTTGAATGGACCTATCCACATCACGTTACCCCGTTCGACCAATCACGCAATCTGGGCTTCGATCACGCTACCATCTAGTTTGGCAGTCCAAACGAACAAGCCTCAACTGGGCGCTACACCTGTCACCAGGGCATCGGTTATCCAACCTCCCCAGCATAGAATAGTCATAATAGAATTTCGTAGCATTAGAAAGGCGCAAAGCCTTGAAGCAATCAATCGTACAGGTGCGGGAATAAGCCAATACCAACTGTTGTGCCTCTCTCTTCTGCTAGCTCCCATTCTTTATCTAGGACCCCTACCGTAACCTGTTCTGAGATCTTTCTCCAAGACAAGGTAACCCGCCTCTCTTGCTTTGCGTTGGAGGGGTGGTTTAGTTCAACAAAAAAGAAAAATACCAGCCTTCTATTCAACATAGAAAGTATGTTGGTTAGCTTATCTATGTTCGTTTACACCTTGGCCTACCAATGTAAGGAAAAGAAGTGGATTGGCTAACTCGTTAGAACGGGCGCTAAGAAAAAGCATTGCTTTTCCCTTGTCTTTCCTTGGTGAATCTATTGATTCTTACTACGCTGGGGCTGGAAAACAACTTCCCTACTAAATGAAATGGATTTCGTTCAGTGAGCTACCGTTCTATTAGAACTTAGAACTTCGACTGCACTTTCTTGGGTTGTGCTCTCCGGTGTGGGAAAAAGCCCAATCCCTGAATTTGTCATTTCTTCTATGCGTGTGCCGGAACAGAAAGCTCAGAGTACTTTGATAACCCTATCGACCGTTGCTCTTTTGTTCAGAAGAGGTGAGACAACCGAGTGGTGACTTATGCCAGCAACAAGTATAGGCTACAAGTCAAGACTGCTTCTATGCTTACTGCTGCTCTGGCGAGTGTTTCACTTGCTTTGCTTGTAAGGCTATATACTAACCTAACCTTCTAGTAAGACTAGCATAAGCACTATAAGCAAAAGTCATATAGGACTAGAATATATCAGCTTTGTCTTCAATAAAGAGGTCCTAGCACTATGTTCTTAGCTCCTAGCAATATTAGCGAAAGCACTTATAGGAGACGTATATACTCACAAGAGTAAGGGAAGGGGGGTGATCTTCTTGCTCAAGCAGTCCTGTAGCATTGGTATGCGCTAGCTTTATTCAAAGCTCTTTCTTTATTCGACTCCTGCCCTGCGGTATAAGTCTTCAGTCTTTGTGGTAGCTTTTCCTGTCGCAACGGTCTATAGCCTATCAGCCTTCGTTCTAGCTGCTAGCTCCATTGGTGACTAGCATCTCTTAGTCTTAGGACTTTTTACAGGTCAGTGGAATCTTTATGCTCAAAATCCTGATTCAAGTAGTCATTTATTTGGGACCTCCCAAGGAGCAGGAACTACCATCCTAACCCTTCTTGGGGGATTCCATCGACAAACACAAAGTTTATGGCTGACAGATATGGCTCATCACCATTTAGCTATTGCATTTATTTTTCTTGTTGCCGGTCATATGTATAGAACAAATTTCGGGATTGGACACTGTATCAAGGATCTTTTAGATGCACATATTCCTCCGGGAGGGCGATTGGGACGTGGGCATACGGGTCTTTATGATACAATCAATAATTCGCTTCATTTTCAATTAGGCCTTGCTCTAGCTTCTTTAGGGGTTATTACCTCCTTGGTAGCGCAACACATGTACTCTTTACCTGCGGACACGATGCCTATGACACATGGGTCTTTGACAAGCAGAATGAAGACAGCCGCCTTACGGGAGCGAGAGAGGAAGGAACAGGTTATGCTAACACGATACTCAAGGTGCTGGATGGGCAAGAATGCCGGCTTGATACCAAGTATGGGAAAGTCTTCACTAAGACGAAAAACGTTCCAATCATTATGATAGCAAACAAGCTACCGAGTTCAACAAGGTATCACGGGCCGCTCAGAGGAAGGTTCATTCGGGTCCCATTCTCCCCCAGAATCACCGAGATAGAAGAGGAAAGGCTCGTTGCTACTCTCTGGGGATGTGTACATAGGAGAGCTATTCAGGATTACGCAGGATTTTACCCAACCCCAGTTGATATCATAATTGACTATACGAAGAAAACAGCTTCAAACCTATGACGACACGGGCAAACTCGATCAAAGATACCTGAAAGCAAGCTCTTTTAAAGATAGCCTTTCTAGGCGCATAGGGGGAAAAGATAGACAAACCCCGCAAAGAGCTTCTTCTCTTCCTCGACGTGCCAAAGCCCCTTCTAATGTCAAATTGGATGCATCCTCTACTACCCCGTTGAATAAAGGCTGATTTGTTTGGTCCGTTCTAGTGACAGCATTCCCACTTTTATTATCACTTCCGGTACTGGCAGGGGCAGTTACCATGTTATTATTAACTGATCGAAACTTTAATACAACCTTTTTTGATCCTGCTGGAGGGGAGACCCCATATTATACCAGCATCTCTTTCGGTTCTTCGGTCATCCAGAGGTGTATATTCTCATTCTGCCTGGATCCGGTATCATAAGTCATATCGTTTCTACTTTTTCGGGAAAACCGGTTTTCGGGTATCTAGGCATGGTTTATGCCATGATCAGTATAGGCGTCCTTGGATTTCTTGCTTGGGCTCATCATATGTTTACTGTGGGCTTAGACGTTGATACCCGTGCCTACTTCACCGCAGCAACCATGATCATAGTTGTCCCCACTGGAATCAAAATCTTTAGTTCGATCGCTACCATGTGGGGTAATGTTTTTTCAGATAAAATTAAAAAGGTCAACGACGGTGGCGGAAAAAAACATTTTAGGGGAAAAAATCAAATTAAAATAAACGTCAACGTCGGATACCAGCGGTGTCGGGAAAAAAACATTTTACGGGAAAAAAACCAAATAATAAATAAACGTCAACGCCAGATACCAACGGTGGTGGAAAAAATTAGGGAAAAAACAACTCCAAAAAAAAAAACGCTTGAGACCAGCGGTTGCGGGAAAAGAAATCAAAAGAATAAAAGATCAACGGCAGCTGCAGCCAAAATCAGAGTCAAAATTAGTGAATTGGTGAAATTGAGACTAAATTAGAGTAAATCCTGAGATTGGCGTAAATTAGGGTTTCACAGGGCTAGGGGTAATTTTACGATATATCAGAAAGTTTTCCTAGAAAATAAATTTTGCATGGGTAGATATGTTTGCATAGAAGAAAAAGTAATATGTCTTTTTCTTTTTAATTTACTATCATGTGCTTCTTTGCAATTTGCCCTAATTTTTTTACTTTGTCCACGAAAGACTCGAAGAGAGCAATCCACACCAATTCATGCAGTTGAATACATGCCTTAATATATACAAGAGCATTTGAGTCGAGCTCAGAAAATTAGTCAAATACAGTAGAATCTCGATAAATTAATAATCTCGCTTAAATAATAAATTATTTCGGTCCCGACTCGGGGACAACGTGCTAAATTAATAATTCCCTAAATTTATAAGATAATACACATTCGAAAAATTTAAGAAGCCCCATATAATATATAAATTAATAATGCATGAAAATAATTCTTAAATTACATGGTATAGTACATATTTTATAGATTTATGAAAGTTTAATACAATATAATTTAATTGTTGCTTGTTTTTTGTTGAAATTTACGTTACCATCAATCTCGTCCCTCACTTTTCTTAACATGGTTAGAACTTTCAGTTTAGTTTTCTCATAACTCAATATAAAATTGTTTTATACCATTGCTGTTGTAAGAGCTTATGTTCGTGCAACGGGCTCTATAATGCAATGAACTAATGGTACAATGAATAATATACACATAAAAAAAAATAAAAAAAAAATGTATTTATTGAAAATAATAATAAAATATTTTCAAAAATTAATAATTTATTAATTAATGTATAAATTAATAATTATTAATTTATCGATAAGTTAATATTTGGCTAAATTACTGAAATTTTGATGGTCCCAACTGTATTAATTTATAAAATAACTGTAATGTGGTCGATCAATGTTGTCCGACTTGGTCAATTGATATCAAGAATGACAATTCTTGAATCCTGGAGCTGAGTTGTTTTCGGTCAAATAAAAATGTCGAGTATTTTGAGCAATATAAACATTAAGGGTAATACATGAAAATATTTTATATTAAAAAAAAAAACTCAATCAGAAAATATACTTTTTGAAAATGAAATTAGGTTCTCTGTTATTCTCCCTTCCATTGAAATAAAAGTTCAAAGGTAATATTAAAAAAAAAATAAAAAAAAATAAGAAAATAAGAAACAACTGTTATGATGAGATAATCATTTACTAAAATGATCAATACAAAATTTGAACAGAAAGAAAAGACTGTAATTCAAAAGAATTCTGGCATTTGCAAAGTATAGTGGCGATGTTGGAGTTAGAGCATCCTCTGTTGTCGAGTGTACTCCCAAAGTGCAATAGCACCACTGACATGAACATTAAGAGACCTAACGACTCCTAACTGCGGAAT
Source organism: Erythranthe guttata (assembly GCF_056151865.1). Lineage (NCBI taxonomy): Eukaryota > Viridiplantae > Streptophyta > Magnoliopsida > Lamiales > Phrymaceae > Erythranthe > Erythranthe guttata. Next base: position 8,677,191 of record NC_142537.1, read on the forward strand.
TTCAATGCAAGCGTCCAACATATGAATTATCTCTACTGGTATTCCTTCCTTCTCACGACCAACAACTAATACCTGTCCAATATGAAGACGAATAAATTCATGCAACAAAAATCAAATATTCAATTCCATATTATTAACTGAGAGACAAAAGCCTGTGGGACAATTACTTACTGTTTTTGTAGGAAAATTGTACCGGTCCAGTGGTATGCTATTTGCAGTTTGCTCCAGACCTAAGATAGCAAAACCCTCGTGTTTCTTTTTCTCCAAGAATACTTTCATACTCTCCACCGGGACTTCCAAAACAGGAACCCATTTTTCCGCTGTTACACTGATAAAACAAAATGCTAGTTTAGTAACAAATATCTTCCAATGTCAAAAAAGCACAATGTAGATTCTTGTTGGTAACATAAACAACTATACAAGGATACTTTTCTACTTCTTCAATAATATTTCGAATTGAACTGACTTAATCAATCAATTGCACTGTTGATTTTAGTTTATGAATGTCATACAATTTTGTTTGCACTGTGCAACAGAACAATACTACGCTAACCCACAAGATTATATAAGCAGGCAACGCTATGTGCCAAAACTATATTTTTGCAAAAACAGAATATGGGAAGGCCAAAGAAGCATCCAGTCATGAACAGATATAGCAAAATTCAGTTTGCACCATCAACAACACACAAACACAAGAAAGAAAGAAAATACGGCTCGAGTTACCTGATAAGTTGAAACTGCTTGTCAGTTAATATATTTTTGTTCGCAATAGCTAGTCCTGCTGATCTAAATACCTGCAGAAAGATTGTCATACAAAATAGACTTAAATCAGAGACATGCTAAACAGAGCTGAAAACATTTGTTAAAGTAAAACGTGGTGCCGACATGGAAGCAGTTAAAAAAACATGGAGGCTATGTGTAACACACCTCACATGTCCGGGCCAACCCAGCAAGATTAGGTATCCGATCGATGAGTGAAGCTACAAGGATAATTTGTTGCCTGGATCCTTTTAACTTGTCTGCAATCATTCCTCCCGAATGTAGCAACTTATCAATAAGCTGATCTTCATTTGACATATCTGTAATTAGGGGCAAGAAAGTTTTACTATGGATTTCTTTAAATTGGACTGCAAAATTTCATTTTGGAACAAACATATTATTAAATTATCTTCTATTGCATGTTTCTCTATACCAAATTCTGGAAATCTACTTAGAAGCCAGCTCCATATTTCTACATTATGTTTCGCTAACTATCTCTTCTTCTCATTCCTGATTCCTCATCCCTCTTGCTTAAATAGACTAATCAATAAATAAGAAAAAAATTATCCTCAATTTTACCTTGATTACCCTCGATCTTTGCAAAATAATTTGCCGGAGGCACAAATTATAATGTGAACCAATCAAAATGCATCCTAGTTTTAGAACCTCTCATTCTAGATTTCATCATGTTCTTCTTTTGCATTATTAATGATAATTAAACATAAACATCACAACTCACAAGTAATAATGAAGAGGAAATTGATCTAGTTACACTTCTCAATGGGATATAACTCTGAAATATCTAATCAAGAACAGAAGAAATCTCCATATTATAAAAACTAAACCAGAATAATGTTATTTTATTTTTTGACCTTTTAATAGTCATGTAATGAAAAAATATTTTTATGAGACTTGTTATTATTCATACACTGAGAAGTAGCTCTTTAGAATTCTGAACATGCAAGACCAGGATATACTGAAAATGAGAGTTAACATACCTAAAAGCGATTCATACGGTGTTCTTTTGTCCAAGAGAACGGTGGAGGCTGAATCTTGCCGCTCATTCTTAGAGAAAGTAATTTTTCTTTGAAAGTCATATAATAGTTCTTTGTCCAGCTGACCTACGGATTGCTCTCCGTTGGAGTTCAATATTTTACTACTCTTAGGACTTCCATCAATGCGAATGCTCTCATTCTTGATCGCAGCTGCATCTTTAGCCATTGATGATCTAAGATCTTCCCTAGTATCCTGTAAGAGTTTCGTATAAGAACAAACCCTACATGAAAAAGGGTAAAACAAAATAGCTAGCAGCTTACATTGAGAAAATTAATGACTCGATCCATAAGTGTAGTTGGAACACATTCAAATTCAACCTCCTACATTTCAAACAAAGTTTCAGTTTAGAAATTAGAAACAATAAACAGAATTAGTTCGTAGATCAGTAAACTTTTTGCATGAATATAAAAAATCATCTTCTAACTCCAAAAGGGAACAACTCAAATAGGAAGTCATAAAAACGGACATGAAGTTATAATGGTTGCAATGAACAAACTGACAGAACAAATAGGAAAAGAAGTACCCAGTAATTAATCAGCTCTTGCCTTCAGAAAGAAAATTGTGGGTAAGAGGAATTTTCTGTGTGGATATGGATGGCCTCATGAATAGATGATACAACAAAATCTTATTTACTAGCAAAATCTTCCATGTCTAGAGCATCCTAATTTCGCAGATAAATATCGCAGACATCTATCTTTTTAATTAAATTGACATGTTCTACAATGATAATTCTTACGCCAAAACTACGTTCATGCCGTGCCCCACATAGAGAAGTACTTCAAATCAGAACTTATAATAGTTATAAACTTATAATCAAAATGAAAAAAACAATCAAATAACGAAAATATGAAAATTGGTCCGCCCACTCCCCCCTTTCAGGTAGTTAAAGCTTCCTTGATTAACATGATATTATCTACTAGGCAAATTACAGAAACTACCATTGAAGTTTGCCAAATGACAAAACCATATAGTCAACTATCGAAAGTACAAACACCTTTCCAGTTATTACAAATACCTCTGAAGTTTGTTTTTTTTTTTTTTTATGATAGTTTGCAATTGGCCTAGAAACATGTCAAAGTAGTATTTGCTATTAACTAACTTAACAGGATTTTTTTGTAAAAAGAACCAACATCAGGGGCAGATTTCGTTTAGTTCAACAATACAAGAAATATGTCATAATATTCTCTATTGAGAAAAGGTTTTACAAACATAGTTTGCTTCACAAATAACATTTTCATTATGGAAAGTTTATATAATGGAACCAAAGCATAGGCTAAAATCATCAGACATTAAGGTCAAAAGGCTTATATAAAGGGTCTCTGACTAAATATCATAATTATTAAAAAATAATAGCTTTCACATATAAACTCCGGACCAAGTAGTAAAGTTTGTTAATCACAACTGACCTCGACCCTGTTAGTAAAAATTCCAGCAGGTGATACAGACTTCACTGGATCAAAGGCATCAAGATAGCTTTCCATGGAAGATCTTAACCTGCATCACCAATTGATGAAAGACTACACAATAACAAACAATCATCGAACCATTATAAACCTGCAAGTTTGTAATCTAGAAAGAACACCTAATCATAATAAGTCCGAACTCCACATGTTCTACTAATAAACCGTATACTAGCTCTTTTTAAATTGAGAAATCATATTCACTAATTATTAAGTGCGAATCATTGCCAATAAATTGCTAATAGTTGAGCGTTTCTGATTGGTTCAACCAAGCATAATTTCTTTTCTCCAGTAAAGCTATTTGTATTCCCCCAAAATATCAATAATTCATTGCAATATAAGATAACCTCAACAATTAGAAGACATCAACATTTGAAAATGTCTCTCAACCCAGTCCAATAGTTTCATTGGTCCACTGACGGCTGACAACCTGAGTATACAATAGGACAATCACAATATAACATCATCGGCTTTTCACTTGGTATGTTTTGCCAATCCAGCGACCCATTGAGCATCAGGTCCACCACAGACCCACCCAAAAATCCATGAAAGTTCTTGGTTTCTAGTAATAGTAGGAAGCCCGTGAGAGATGTTCCCACACATAATAGATGTAGGACGGGATTTATAGTATATATCAACATCTTTGCTACTTTATGAGATTTCCATTTTAATGATCCCTTGCATATATTGTTCCTTGTTATTTGTAGGCTTTTAGCAAACTTCTATAATACTTTCATCTTTTTGTGATTTTTTAAGGATTAGCCTACTTGTTACAATGATATACATAGAATAACTTAGACCCCTTTCAAATAACTCATGATCGGATAACCAAATTCAGAAAATTCAGAACTCACAACTTGTCACAAAACACATGGAAGTAGAAAAAAAAAATTGACTGCTGCATAGTAGCAAATAGCCACTCCGCAGTAAACAAATTCATCCAAAGAAACTTTTTGAATATCGCATTGTAGCTAAACTTACCGTGCACAATCCGAGTTATGTGCCAAATAGTATCTCAAATCCATAAAGCACCTCCTCTCCAAAGACATGCTAGCAGCACTGGAATTTGAATCAAGCAACTTCTGAAGAACTTGATACACCAATATCTGCATTTCAAAATATGGGAAGCCATAAATACCATAATTATATTAAACAACTACATGCATCAACGGAGTATCTAAACATTATCCAACCATTGGTAAATGCTCACCTGTGTAAATCCACGTAAAGTGTGATGATGAGAGGTCATCAATGGAACTATAGGAGGAAGTAGTTCATCTAAGTGTCCAAATTGAGTCTCATTCTTTGCATGGAGAATGACATTAGCTGCTATGAATACATATGATGACAGAGCCTGAATCCATGAAATATATGTAAATAACAGTTCTATTATAGAAAAATAAATGGCCACACTCAATAATGTTTGTATATTCAAATACGTTGTCGACACCATACGAACACCCAAAACATTATCATAGTTTAGTGAGAGTTGGGGAAATTTAAATTAATGTAAATCATTGCTTTCCAGATCGATGGTTGTTTTCACAATTAGGGTGCAGTTTCTGAAGTTAGATCATGCCCCAGCAATCTGTCATACAGGCATTCAGTGAAACATACAGTACCAGAACAAAAGCTCTCGATTAGTTGTTTCTCCAAACTTAAATAAAACGATTTGGTTATAAAATTCTTTAAACCAAAATGAACAGTGCAAATAGTCATCCTCATTTTATCTATAAAAAGTGAGCATACAAGGTAAAACATCATGATACAAAATTTGAACTTTTGTGCCATTAATCTCTCATTTCTCTAGTCTCCTCTCAATTTCTACAGGAGAACAAGCTGAAACGATATATTTTGGTGGTGCTACTATAGGATTATTTTTTTATACCAAATATGTCCACTGCGTGTCTTGTTACTTTCCAGAGATGCTATTTATATAAATCTTGCCTTACCAAATTACTTTCTTGCTAAAGTATGATTCTACAAGGAAATCTGCAATTTAAGCCATTGAGATAATGCATAGCAATCAATACACCAATGGAGGCAATAATAATTAAGTATAATCAAACATCACTGGAGATGGGAGTTTGAGAGAGGTCTTGACTGTCCTACAGAAAAGTTTGTCGATTGGAGACCTGGGAGCAGGTGATCCACCCAGTGAAAAGAATGTGACTAGGTTTAGACTAAACATCTAACTTCTAAAATTCAAAATATTAAATATCCAATATTTAATATATTTGGTCCATTTGTGGTATATTTACATAAAGAGGATAACAAAGAAAACATAAAATGAGAGAACTAAACTTATAACATATAATTCTTCTCACCTGAGGACGCATTTCATAATTCCTTAGCACAGGAACCAATTGTTGGTCAACCTGTAAAGTGGAAACAAAGCAAAGGCCTCAGCATATTACCTACACATATTTAGACCATTACAATCACAAGTATCTCAGAGTTTTTATTAAATATGTAATGAAACAAAGTCGGGTTGTTTGGTAATTGCATATAGAAGTTCTTTTACGTAGATTCTATAAGGAAATTAACTAAATTAGAACAAGGATTGTAATAAAGAATGTGTTATTCTAAAATGAGCATTCTAATATTGTCAAAGTCAGGTTGCAAAACAAAAAAAAATCAGTAAGCTTATAGAAGTAGTAGATAGCTACGGAAGAAATTCACATTCAGAGGACCTTTTGAAGCCACTCAACTGGCGTTGCAATACACCTCAATCTGAAAGTGTAATAATGCCCATAGGGCTTCATTCTAATCAGGCCACTTTGTTCTCATTCATCGTTCTTTTTATGACACTAAACTTTTCTGTCGTCATAACTCACTAGCCAGCTCCAAAACATAACTGGCCAGCATGTCTATACTATACTTATGCGCAAGTCTGTTATATCTCTATTATATTTCAATGCAAAATCCCATGAGAGTAGATTACAAGTAGGAATTTAAAATGTCTCTACAGTGAGGAACGAAAGCTACTGTTAACAAAAATAGGCATGTCCAGGAGCAATATTATTGAATGTAGAGAACACACTTCTATTGCCAACTAATTGAAACACAAAAGTAAATAATTACTGGAAATAGAAAAGTGAAAAGAAAGGGAAGGCTTGAAAACAAACTGCAGATCTATCTTTATCAAATTTAGCAAAGGCAATTAAATACAATAAGAAACTAACATTACTAACTTCATGGTCCTATAATCGAGCCATGAGACCATCATGTATAACTAAATGAACATAATTTTCTAAAAACTTGAGACACCTATTTGTAAATTTCCAGGTAAATAAAACCGTTCCAGAAATGTGGCAGCCATTTCAAACACCATTTCCAACACAAACAATAAAAATATATTATTGCACCGTTACCAGATTCGCCAAACAGTATCATGTTCTCTATTACCAAACTTTCCTAGCTTAGCTGTCACAATGAATCATAGTATAAACTACAGTCAAAATCCACATCCACATCCACATCTTACTATCCCACTCTTCACCAAATAACTTTGATTGTATAAGAAGTGACGAGGATATATATAATTTACAGAAAATTTAACGAATGCATAAGAATATAGATAGGAAACATTCCATGTATATATAAACAGTGAAAGTGAAGAAAAGCTAAAAGTTGTTTCTTACCAGTGAAGGGAATTTCAAATATATGTAGATAGCAAAAGTTTCCAAGTATTGTCGAACTGAAGGCAAATTGTTCCTCTGCAACCACATGAACATAAGTATCATTATATCAATATTACAGAAATTAGAAACTGTAGAAAATAAGAAAATACAAAATGGTGCATGTTGAATACTCCATAATATCAAGCATAAGAGACTCTAAAAAGGCTGTCGCACATTTTCAACATCAAATCACATTATATATTATTATAATATATGGTATAACTTTGACCTATGGACAGTTGCAATAATATCATCCGTCAATGCAGACATACAACATTCCTTCTCATGCAAAGAGCATCTAGAACATCCATGCAAAACTGAAGTTAAATAGGTCAGATAATCAAGCATATGGAAAGCCTCAGGTGAATCAGAAGTTCTTTGGTAGAAATGACTCACAAAAATTGATGTGTGCAAGCAAGATGTTACTTGTTCAACAATACTTAAGTCAACAAATCGTGACAATGAACATATCATCTGCCATGCACGAACTTTCCGCCTATGAATCTGCAAAAAAGAAAAACAAATTGGAAAACATAATCATAAAATAATGTCAGGAACTTTAATCACTGTCGAGCAATCACTTTTAGAGGGTCAAGAATGATTGGACATTGAAAAAAGAAAAACTATTGTCAGTTCAGTCAATGCAATTCAAGGTAATCAATATATTTGTATCCTAGCCATATCTATTCCCCTGTATATGGATACAAGACGGAATGACCAATACTTTGTGATGGATATTTTTAAGGAAAAGGAAAGATTTGAAGGGACAAGAAAGTCTAAGGAGCAATGGCCATTCAGATAACAAAACAGAGAAAGTACAGATCTTTATTGCAATATCAAACTCACCGCACTATACTTTTTATACAACTCCTTAGACAGATCTTTGTCATTTACCTGCAAAAAAGTCAGTCAGCAGTTGATTAACTTTTTGCTTTCCCAGGTTCAGAGAGGGTAAAGAGTAAAGACAATCATGTTCTAGCATAAAACAAAATTGAAAGTTACGCAGTATAAAAGTACAGTAAGATGGAAAATTGCATAGGGATTTCTCGAGATTCAATCACGACGACCGGAATGGTGGTACCTTGTATAGAATGGAGAGTTTTCAAATTGAGTAATTTTCTTTGCTGATTTCAACGATCCACCAGGGGTTGATCAAATCCATTCGTTAAGCCCATTTTACAGTTAATGCGACAGAGCGCGCAGATCATACAATCTCCTTAACATATCATTCATTCTAACATATTGATTTAAGTCGTTATGGAAATGATGTAGATGAGTATCCATGATAGAGATGAATATCCAAGCTAATAAACCTTTTAACAAATGAAATTTAGATCTAATATTTTGATTCACATGGCAAGATATTGCGATTTAAGTAAAGAATATATGGTGTAAATATAAACTGACTGTATAGCCTGATTGCTTTCCCAGAAATCAGATTGTATTTTTTGTTTCCCTTTCCATGTAAGTGCTATCAAAGCCTTCCTATATGCCTATTACTAACAGCAGTGAATAATACAAATTTTAATCTTCTTAAAGTTTTATCTTCTATGTCAAGCCTAATCCTCTACTGTATATACACGTAGATAAGTATAACATACATATAAACGGCCAGACATACTCTCGGTCACTGTCAGGCTTCAAGTTCAAATCCACATAGTTTCAGAATAAGTGGATGTTCATAGTATATACACATCATACATGAGCATTGCTTGATAAATAGAAGAAAAGGAAAAGGAATACCACACAATCGAGAAGCTCCAGCAAAAACATCTTTCCAGATGCAATAATAGAAATGCTCTCCTCTTTTCTATTGGTAGATTCGTCTAAGCCAGCCATGTCCGCAAGTTTGGAAAACAAAACAGCAACAGATACACGGGCATACAACTCTGTATTGATGAACACCTGATAAACATTTGTCCAAAATAACAAACAAATATAAAATATTACTAAGTTAAACATCTCTCCCAACTAAATACCAGAGAGAGTTTCCCTTCGAATTGATATAAGAAAAGAAACACAACAAACAAACTAATATATATTTTGAAGAAAGAATCAAACCATAAGCCAAATCAACCTGAATAAACCTAATTATATTCTTCTCTACAACTTAATGTCTCACTTTGTAGCACAATTTTCTGTCAAGTACCATCTTCAGAGTTAAACCTTGAAACTTGCAAATTCTCCTAGTTAACTGATTTCATGGTGACTTCGATCAATTTGCTCCACTAGGTTTAAATTAAGTATAGATTTTGAGATCTTGAGATAAAGGCAATCTAGGATCTTGAATGTACTCAAACCATCACAGTTAGTTTCCCATCCAGGTGTTTATACTTGTTAGCAGTATGCAATCGACATAAGTAATGGTGGATTGTCTGTCTTTAGCTTCAATGGAAGGGGGGAACTGATGCTCCAATCCTTGAATTATGATTTGCATTATGTAGATTGATTACAAATACCATTATTGAGAGCTATACATCACCACAAATCAGACTGACATTGATTTACTTTGAAATGCTTTTGGTGTATATAGAATGATTGAACATGATCATCTTGAGTAACAGAGTATTATCCTTTCCTTTTAGGAGATTCATTATTGAATATAGACGAGCATTAAAGCAAACATGAATACCACTGATAGATTTTGGTCAATAACTTACATCAACTAACTCAGGATCTAAGCTTCTTGATAAAACTGAAATTTCAGTCCTTGCATCACAATTTTCAGCTAGTTCAGCTTCGAAATCCTCGTCAAAAGCAACTACACAAACATAACAATAAAAAACATTTGAAAAGGGTATCGATCCTGGCCAGGAGGGAAAGAGCTGTCCCAAAAAGCTGTTAACTCAACAATGTAAATCATGATATGGTCTATTAAAATATTTTTTTTGCAATATTTAGAACACTTGGCAATCTCAGAGCATACCAGAACCATAAAATGTTAACAGCTTCAGCTCTTTAATATAGTATTTTAACGTATTTGGATAAGCCAGCCACAGCCCACATAAATGTAGTGCGGCAAGACGAATAGTACGCGGGCTTTTTGTGCCTTCCTCTAGGATTTTCTCAACAAACTGCAAAATATTGATGATAGTATATATGATAACGACAAACAAAGAATATGGACAGTTTTTAAGGGAGAGGGTGAGGATAACACATACCCACTTTAAAGGCCCGGGAACATTGTTAGATTCATGCATGTGTCCTTGCCCAAAAACTGAATAATGCAACAGAGAGGATAAAAGTGCAGCAATAGGAGCTACCCTCCTTTTGTTGCAATTGATATGCAATATCCATGAAGAACGAACCAAAAGCCACATCATCTAAAGAAGAGAAAAGCATGTGTTGCTAGTTATACAAAGAAAACAGTTTTAGTAAAATATGAGGAGAATATATGGCCCACAGGAATAACTGAAGCTCTTGATCTCTTTTTTGTAATTCATTATACTTATTTTGGTATCGAACATGATTTCTCCAATTACAAAAGTGAACAACTTGGTTTTCACCAACCTTGAATACAGATGCATGGTTATAGCCTATAGGAAATTTTCAGAAAGGTTAAATTTAGGCTTCGGAATATCCAACTGAAGGTTGTACCTCAATTATGTATTGATCTATGATTAATTTTTCGAGGATGTTCCTCAACTGCACGTTATATAGTATGGATTATGTGTTTCAAGCTTTGCATGTAACATGCACAGTTCAAAATGGATTTTGAGGATTTTGTGTTTTGGCTTATAGTCTGTGATTTCTTCTGAATCTGTGACTTAATTGTGTAATTATGTGTTAATGTTGCTACATTTTGAGCACTCTGTATCCTTGTGTGCTGACTTGACTATAATTGATCTATTCCTGTGATTAATTGATGATTTGGAATTTGAATTAGGAAATTGGGAATTAGGGTTCTTTGAACTTGGGGAAATTGATTACATAGAATCTAATATCCTTAGTAGCATATTTGAAACTGGTTTGCTGCAACAGAGAAGTTTTTAAAAGTTCAGTTTTCTACTTAAAACACTCAATGTATCCAAAATGGCCTAATTAAACTCAATGAATTTCATGCTATGTATGTCTATGTATGCACCACACTTCCCTTATTATTAATATTAGTAAAAAAAAACCCGATTGTTCAAAAAAATATTTAGCTAAATACTCCCTAAAAACTTGTTTACGAGATTGTGCCCAAAAAAATGCTTCATACAGGAATTTGTGTTAATATTAATAAAACGAGAACCAGGAACATTTTTTACAATTCCCTCAAAGTAATATGGTAAATTTCGATTTCATATAACAAATACGGGACCAGCTTTTCTTCCTTTCTTTATTTTATTTTTATTTTTTTTTTTTTTTTTTTTTGAGAATAAAAATAATGGGAAAAGGTGAAAAAGCAATATTGCTTGTGGAGTCTAATTTAAAGCATAACAAAGATTTCAACATAAAATTGTACACTCTGTGGAAAGCACTTATAAGAAGTCGAAAAATCAATGGGATAGTTGTTAATCTCCTCAAGTCAGAAGTATAGAATACACAGCATATGAAATTAATCTAGCATGGAAACGTACCTCAACAGTTACTCCACTAGAGGAGGAAATCGATAGATCCATTTCTTTTGAATGAAACAATTCCATGATTAATCTGACTGATCTAAGCATGGGCAAGATTGAAACTTCCCCGGCATTTTCAAGGCTGCAGAATATGAAGTCTATCGAGAATCAATATGAAGCTCACTGAAAAATGGAAAATCTTGGTGAACATTTTATCTATTATGAATAGAGGTGGTGTAGAATTTATGACCGTTCATTTGTTACATATAACAATTTCTGTTAGTTATATTCACCTTATAAGTAGGGAAAAAATATAGGCATGAAAAATGAGAAGGACAAAAAGATGTTGACATGTATTACCTATTTGGAAAGTTGTAGAAGAATCAAAAACATTATATGAAACATTTATCAGAAAAAACTGAGAAAAGGGAAATTTAAATTTTAATCTACAGTCCTAATATCTGCAACAAACTAAAATACAGTCCTCAGATAGGGATCCGTATAACCTAAGGAGCGAGCATGGAACCCCGAATTTCTTGAATAAAGTGGACTGTCAAAAGACTGTTCTTCATTTTACGACATTCCAATATGTTCAGCATATAAACACTCATGCGCACATCTTTAGGACACAAACATGGTGAGAACATTGGTCGACATTATATACCGTGCCAACATACAATCTACAAATATATATAGAATAAGGTTTTGCACCAACCACATTTATTGCTTAGGTATCCGAATTTTCCAACAATATTGGAAGCCCGCTGCAGAGCGTATATACAATATAAACCAAAAGGCATATACCCAAGATATTGAGAAAAAAATTGAATACTACACACGAACAAGTAAGTATATGTAAAAGGAACAAAAAATTATTTAGGACACAAACAAAATAAAAAGTACGGTCCAGTAAATTTGTGTGTGTGTGTGTGTCACACATCACACAGGCATACTACATAGATATGAATAAGCATTCACAAAAATAAAATCAACATTAAACATAGATACCGAACCACGAAAATAACTTGAGCCAACCAAGTTTGCTTATAAGTCGAGGATATCATGATTTTTCAAGAATATGAAAACTCACAAAATAAATATATATTAGCACTTAAATATCAAACGCAAACAAATTAAGTGTAAAGACACCCACCTCAGGCATTCATTTGCCATTTTTAAATGTTGTTTTTCAAGCCCCAAAACACCGCAAAATGTCAAAAAAAGAATGCCCCTTGTCCAAAAATGCAATAGATGAGCTTATCCCATGATTGAAACATGTCCAAATTTACGCCATTCAATTATGTGGAAGTTGCAACTCTCATATTCAACAAGCATTACAAGTGGATAAGAGACATATCCATAAGCGAAACATGACACCAACAGAAGACGACGCATCATATGCAACTCTAAGTGCATAAAAGCAATTGCTCCTAACTATTCTATTAGAGTGGTAGACACGAATAATCATTTATTATCTTACCTTCCAACAAGATCACCAAATATTCGTGTTACAGTTGTGTCTGAGAAGAAAGATTTACACGTATTCCGCTGAACTCCATTGCGAAGTGCATAATTTGGTAATGACAAGAGGGATTCTAGACAGCTCCACTGAAAGACAAGAAATAATATTACTTAGTATTATGATTTTACTAGCACATCATCAATTGTCAATAACTGCATAAGTTCACCGAACAGGATTAAATGAAAGTAAAATAAGGGGATAGAATAAATATAACAATATTTGAGAAAAATTAAAACACGAATATTTATCAAAAAAGAATGCGATTAGTCTTGGTTTTGCCCGGCTAAATGCATAGACAAGCTCAAAGTAAAAGATGTTCATACTCAAAAAGACCAAGTTCCAGTTCCCACTAAAAGTCTCGATGAGATGTAAAAAAAAATAACAAATCGAAGGGATGCGCTTAGAACAAATAAACAAACAAAAACCAAATAGATCTTCTCATATCAGGGTAGGCGTCTCCAGATAATCTGGGCCAGCTACAGAACTCAAAGATGGGTACAGGCGCTTTAGCTCCCTCTGAATGAAACTCTACTCTGGGAACAAAAAAGAACCTTAGACATCTTGTCTTCGTTAAAGTGGTTCAGAAACTAATAGAATGAAACACTAGAGTTGGACAACTATCCTTAAAGAGTCTTGTTCACTACCTTACACCAAGACTGTTGTTTTTTTTTTCAGTATTTATTGAAAGGACAGCTAAAGGAATTAACAACAATGAGATCTATTTACCAGATAGCAATGTGCTTTTTTAAGCCGATTGCACTAAATATGAGTAAGAATCTAGCAAGGACCCTATTTAGTCTACCGTTCAAGGGCAAAAAAACTTCTTCTGGGATCTTGTATTTCCAAAGAAAAAATAACTAATAAAAGTAAAGTTGACATAGAATATTTAATTAACTTACAAAGAAGACTCAACTTCCCACGTATCCATGAAATGGTCAACTATTAGCACTACATTGCAACAAGTGTCACTTTCTCACCTTCTCTGTAATCAAGAATGAAAACACCCACAACTACAGCACTCTTGTTTGCATCTAACAAGATCAGCTTTCTACTTGGACTAACTAACGCAGAGTGTAGGTTTGTAAGTCATTTCACAAATATCAGCAAAAAGAACAGAAAATGTTAATTTAAAATGTTCCTCACGTATTTTCTTGGTGCACAAAAGGATTTTAATGAAAATGTATAAATGCAGGATTCTTATAAAATATAACTTCTGCATAATGTCAATTAAAATTTGTTGACATAAACTAAAATGTAACTCAAGTCAGATACAGTGGTAAACATGAAAAAATAAAAACCATTTAAAAATCTAAAAAATAAATAACTAACTTTAATTATCGCTTCAATGTCAAACATCTAATTTGTGATGGTAGAGGCGTTTTGTCATAATACAGGAAGTTTTAAGTAATATCCTCTTGAAGGTGCTCCTGCTTGGAACTTTGGGCTCCTAAATCTTAAAACTATACGCTGTCCCAGATGTTTCAGAAATAGTCAAATGCAAGAAATCGTACATCATCATTATCATATCTAATAATATCATTATGTTTACCTGTCACTAGAATCATTTCATAAACAAACACAGACAAGTAACAAGGTTTCTATAGGACAAAGATTAATACAAAATGCAGGAGAGCAAATAATAAAGAAGGAAGAAGAAGAAAAACAACCTTCGAATTCATTAGAACTGCCCTTCTCGTCCGTGCCAATTGCCCCCCATCAATAACATTATCAATATTATATATAAATGCACTAACAAATACATCCAACATTGATTTGCCATCTGTTTCTGATGGAAATGATTTGTTAGTGCTTGTGACAAGATCCAATGATAGAGGAGAGAACACAAACCCCAAATCTTTCAAAGTGTATGCACATGCTTCATATGAAGCTAAGCATATTTCTGCTTCAACCTGTTTTAGACAGTGAACCCAGACAACAAACATCTCAGTGCAAACTTAGTTTTATATGGGAAATTATTTTCAACGTGATCATTCATTATTTCTTGACATCGAAATTATACAGATTCTAGCATACCTCCGATTTAGGTGCTGGAGTTGTAATAGTCTTCCAGCAGAATTTCCAGAGGAAGGTTTGAGCAGAATTTGTCAGAACACCTGTTCTAAACTGTTCACACCACCTCATTACATATGCAAGAGTCTTTATGCATGTTATCTGATTGTTCAATAACGAAAGCAAGAGGAAGTCAGTTAGAACAGCGTATGGTGTCTGGTGAAATTTCTAGATATGAAGTAAGAGAAATGCTTCTGATTATGTATTCTCTCAAAACATATATCCCCAAAATAAAATGAAAATAACTCCCAAATACAGTCTTGCGTCAGATTCTGAATATGTATTCACCAATCACATTAATTCTAACAAATTTGTTAACATTATTGAATTATGAAGATCAGTACATGTAAGTACGACTATAACCCCTCCATTGAATCAAAAAGAGAAGTACAAATTATTGAGAATGCAGATTCGGTTTGAATGTTCTTACAGCTTCCACAACAGAAGTACATAGAGAAGACGACAGGCGTCGTTGACTTGGGCCCCCTAGTTTCCCTCTAATAGAACTTGGCAGCATCATGTCCTCTGTTATGACACCCGACCAAAAAAAGGAACATGATAATTTGGCAAACGAGACCAGTTCTTCCTGTCAATTCCATAGAAAGAAACCGGATGAAACAGTTATCTAAAACAGTAAAGCTGAAAAAATACAGAGGTGGTCCGAACCAAAAACGAGAATAACACTGCAGCAAACTTGTCAAAAATGATTGATTCTTCAGTGAAACTCGGATTGTCTACTAGACTACGAACAAGTTCTCTATCCATTTTTTTTGTCACTCGACAAATAGCAGTTCTCTCTTGGATTACTTGAAGTTCCTCAACCAAACTGGAAATGAGAATGAAAAATTTCACGGCCACCCACTCTGAATAGTTCTTCTGTTTGCAGACCTCATCACCTTGGTCTTGAATGAACTGCATTAAAGCGTTTACAGTTGTAAAATATCTAGAGAAGCTACAAAACGAACACGTAAATGTATCCAAAACTCCTTAACCAACGAATGGCATAACACTGATGGGTGACTGGGTGTCCGTAAATATATAGCTCCATGTAGACTAGTATTAACAGGAATTATGATACTCATAAAACAAATCTACTTCATCAAAATGTCAAGATGTCCAAAATAATCAATAACAAGCTTCCATTTTGTCATTTAATGCACCATTTACATTTTACAGTCAAATTTTCCAAGTGGTTGCGAATATCCCATTAAAGTTCATTCGATTCTTTGAATTCAGAATTTTAATTTCCATAATATATGCATAGAGTCCAGGATGATATTAAAAGAAAAATCACTCAACTTTTCTGCAGTGTATTTCCAGGTATACCAATTCACATTGAGAATTGGGTGAAAATAATTTAATATTATTTGGTACCCCATTATGTAAAGTTCGGATTAAGAGTATTAATACAAGGTAAAATACCTTTTACTCTCATTTTGTTCTCTCTCGACCGCGGATGGGATTAATTTCACAAAAGTACATAAAACGGTGCATGTGAGAGATAAAGAACAATGTATGGCAGTATTGATATATATTATACCTTCAGGATTGGGTCAAAGTGTTCTCTGCCCTCGGCTACAAGAAAAAGAACTCGAGCCCAACGTTTTGCTTCGGATCCCCATGCCTCCAATTCTTCGTCATCATATGTAAAAAGAGAGGAGTCGAGTGGATGCTGATTACTGATAAAGTTACTAGGAAATCCATCAATAGCCTTCAGAAGCTGCATATTAGGACAACGAAGCCATTTTTGAACTGCATATCTCAATGAACCTAGAGTCAAACAAAAGATTAAAAGCATATGTAAGATTGAGCAGTGCTAATCATCATTCAATCTTTCAAATGCAGATCAATGCACAGCGCAAACACTTTAGCCATACCACCATGATCAGTGTATTCACGAGGCACACCAGAAATGAAGTGAAAAAGAATCTCCAGTGGAACATCGCTTCCAGTCATCATGGAAGCAGCAGCTGCTAAAATCTTTTCACAAACTAAAGGCAATAAGAAGGTCAAATTGATATTTTTTGGTATAATCACAACTTATAACTTGAAGAATATGAGAAAAGTGGATTTAATACCTCGAAGACGGTATTTAGGGTTAAAATGTTGTTTACCACACTCGAGAACAAACCGTAGAACATCCAGTAAGTCAGCTCTATCAATTTGACAAGAGTTTGGAGCAGATTCAACTAAGATGCCATCAGTAGCATGAATAAATTGATTAATGTCATGATAATTATGTCTCGAATTTCCACAAGCAGCCGAAGCAATGCACTCCACAAGGCAAATCAACCCAGCCCGTCCAAAAGAATGAGATTTGGGAACAGATGACAAATCGATCAAGAATGAAACATGCTGCCTGTATTCAAATGAGATGGATAGTATTTTCACTTTTCGTAATAGCTTCACTCTTTGATCTTCAGCATTTAATAAGAGAACACATTCAATGTGGGGTGGGCGGGAGTACAAAACAAGAATTTCTAAGAGGCAATAGGGTTCAATATCCTACCGCGGCAGACGAAACATTTTTTATATTTGAAGTCGTCATATTGAAAATATCAGTGAATCAAAAAAGATATCTTTATTTAGCAAAATGATAAATGCATAGGCAATCTGCAACAATTTCAATTGTTGTATAGTCGTTACTGATTCATAATAGCGTAAATTTCTGTTCTTGAGATATTTATCTCAGCTGCACTATCAACGTATAACTTCATTAGAATTCAACCGCCATATTTTCATTTACAATTAGTCTGAAAAAGTAGAGCAGCACCCATTCATATTACAGCATACCTCTCTTTCATATAACTGGCATATTGACACATAAATCTAGCTGCAGCTTTTATAATCGATGAAGAGTAGACTTCTTTCACACCTACGACAGAAAACACGTGATGAAATGTGCAAGACTGCAAAGAGGCCTGATTCTACAATAAGATTGGGAATTCATAAAATAAAATGAACCAACCGAATTCTTTGTGGTGCACGGGATCATTTAACCCTCGTATGAGTGGACCAATAATAAAATCTTTTGGCACTAATTTAACGCAGCCTCCATAGTTCTCCCACTCAACAGCCAAAAACGACTGCATGACAAGGCATCGTACTGCAGCAAACAATTGAAGTTTTAATATTTCTGGAAAACAAATAACCATATATACCAATACAGACAAGTGATGTGATGCAATTTCAAATATTAAAACATCAACTTAATTATGAATTGTGACAAGATATCTTTATTACCTTGAGGATTATCATGGCAAAAGCCACGTTCCCATAAGATTGCTAACCATTGAAAAATTTGATCGGCAGTCCCCATCTGATTATGATAGAGCTCTTCGTTAACAGAGTTTACAGAACTCTCCGATGAAAACAAAGACCGAAGCCAAAGCATAATCTGTCAAAGGCAAAAGAAAGAGAGAAGAATGTTAAAAAAGACAACAATCACCCCCTTGCTACATCATAGAGATTGTCCCAATGCCAAGATATACAACACTTGTTAACTAGCACCTTGACGGAGAAACATAAGTCATGGTCATTTTAGCAACGCAATGCACATCGAAAAAGTGATCCGCATGAAATAGTCATCACAGAAGATGATATTGTGAAGAAAAACAAAATCTGACTGTCTTGAATATGAACTAGAGAATTTACATGAATCATGGCTTGATACAGAAATTAATTAACTCAATCTGGATACTGGGCATATTTTCGATATATAAAATAAGAATCTCTTCTATACAGATATTTTTCTAGTCCACTAAGCAATCACATATTCAATTTTAAGTTGCAAGAAAATTATGCATGGAAGGGAGCAACAAAGATTATCAACATATCATATGTATGAATCTTATGCTTGCAAGAGCTTCTTTATCTATTAGGCTTTCCTTACCGAATAGAATTATAAAAGAGAAGAAAGAGGTTGAGTTATTTTCCACATCCTATGCATGGGAACCTTGATATTGTAATGTAATATATTTGTAACCAAAGTCCACTTCCAAAAAGAATACATGCACAATGCTCATCCTATAAGCAGTGGAAAAAGCTTGTTCCATTAAATAATAATTAATGATGGCGTACCTGGTGATTCCAAGCTGCTTCAACCAAATGCGTACCATATTCTTCAAGCATTTCATACAGAAAAAAAAATGCCTCCCACCTATGCCAGCCAGTAAAATTTAATTCGTTTTGATTGCATATTTTCCCAACGCCCAATGACTGCGCCTCTTTGTCCGCCCACCTCCCTTTTTTGCCTATCATGCGAGATTCGGAACCACTCTCATCTGCTACTTCCTCCAAAACACCAGAGAAGCATTTCCCTTCATTGCTCAAGGTTAAAGTAGTTTTTACTATATACAATGAATGCTTCCTCACTGAGTTCTCCTTGTCAAGCTTAAAAGGTTAAATAGTGTATAATGTTATTAAAGGATGTGTCAAACAGTAAGATAATTGATTAAAAAACTCAATAAAAATTCAAAAAAAGTTATTTACCAAGCCTCTCTTTATTTCGTCCCAAAATCCTTGGTCAGATTTTAACTCATTTATCTCCTCTCTTCCACTCACATCTTTAAGTTCATCAGTTGATGAAGAGGATAAATATAGAGAAAGTATATCATAAGCATCTCTTCTCTCCAATGACCCCAGAGAAAATAGTAACTTACAACATTTCCATATTTTCATAAAAAATTCCTTCCTGTAAAACCAGCAAAAATATCAGTATAAACAGGACTAAGAGACTGACAATACTGACGATTTGCAAAGCTGGTATTATGGTCTTGCTAATACAAACTTATATACCTGGTCAATACACGAGGCGTCCCAGGAGCTGCAACTTGGAAGCTATGATTATGTGCAAATGATTTAAATATAAATGGAAGAAGAAATCTGATCGCCGAAGATCGATGCTCAAAACTTTGAGAAAGCATTTGAAGACTCAGATTACAAAGGTCCCATAGCATATTCCCAGCAAACAAAATTGCTTGGGACCCATTTGTTGAGGTTGACCCAGAAACAATTCCTTCGTGTTTATTCCGAAGAGCAGCATCCAGAGTCAAAGTTAATGTATTACAAGACATAGATAATGGAAAATCATATGAGTTAGAAACTGAAAAATCTGTAGGTATATACTTTTCAGTCAATTTGCGGCGAGAATTATCGAAAGATTTTGAGCTCAAATCCTTGTCAATGGAACGCTCAAAAATAGTATGGCCGCTCCAGTTATATATTGCCAACTCTGCACTTTTAAATACTCCCATTGATTGGCCAATTGATCTTAACATGAGAGGCACCACCGTTTCTTCAAGAACCTCCCAGCTGTCTGTTCCGATTATAACATCAAGGAACAAACTTGTAACCTAAATCGAGAATAGGATAATATGAATGATGAATCTGCTATGGACAAAATTTTGCATGTTCGATGCGAAGAGTATATACTGAATGCTTTACCTCATTAAATAGCTCGTAGTCATATGTATGTGTTAACTTCAATAAAGGAATCCACACTTTCCAAACAAACGTATGCATGTGATGAGTACCTACAGGAAAGAAAAAGAAAATCTGGTAAACAATTAACAAAAGCAACAGCCCTAGTTATCTAATCTCAGCTGACAAACTAATGTTCTTTATCTCAGTCCTCAGGAACCTTTTGACACACTTCGTCATAACCAGTTTTTGCAATTCCATGTCCAACTTAGAACTACAATTTGAATGCCATTCGTTAACAATTATTAGCATTGAACCTCACGAGAATATTTCAACCATCACCGAAGTTTGGTTAAAGATTACAGCATTTCCAATTACAGATAACCAAAAAAATAAATTAAACATTCTGGAAGAGAAGTGGACACTGTTTTAGATGGCAGTATAAACTCACCAGACTTCTTTAGGAAGTGAGAAAGGGCGGCAACATAGGTCAAAACACAGTTACGCCACTCACTCTCCACCATTTCACTTTCTTGTTCAATAACCTGCAAAATAACATAATCCTGGTCACTCGAAATGTTTTCCTTATTAGTCTAAGTCGTTACTTTTACCATTTAAAAATAAAATTAAATAACTAACAGAAAAGTATATACGAAAAAGAGTTTTAAAATATTACCCAGATGATGTACCAAGATTGCGCTCAAGTTCAGGATATTCAGATTTGAATAGGGGTTTTAGGACAAAGATTTTGAATGCTCTAAATATTATAGGTTTTTAAATCCACTATAATAATGGGGAAAAAAGGCTCAAAGTTGGTGCTAAAAAATAATTCAAAATCCCTTTTAACTTGGAACTACCACACAAGCCTAATAGGTTTGAAATTATGAAATTGAAATAATTAACTCCCAAGTCCTTCAATTCATGGAAGAGTGGGGGGGTTTAACTTTTGGTTGTTCATAGATAGTTAAAGCAAATGGGGCTCAAATTAACTTTCTGCTTAACTTCTATCACGTTTGTTTCGTATAACAATTTACAACTAATAAATGAAAACAAAAATGGGGTATTTGAATGTATGAACAATCGTATATACAGACCTTAATGAGATTGGGAAATTCATTGGCAAGGTCAGAGAAAAGTGAAGATGGAGATACGGCGGTGGCAGCGAGTATACAATCCATCATAGAAGGAATCGCAGCCGGAGGTACCCGCCGGAAACTGCTCCAGATTGATGCAACGATAGTCTCCATGGAAGACTAGTAGTCTTCTACGGTTGCCCGAAATTCACAACGCGCTTAAACCCTACAAGAAAAATAAGCTTAAGGTTTAGGGGATGTACGGTGCATTCCTAGTGGGGATTTTTACTTCCACAATTTTCATTTAATTTTTGGGGTTATATGACAAACACCCCTCAATGAATTTTGACTTCTTGATAAATCCGTGTTTTTTAATTGATTTTTGATATAAGTCCAATTGACTGGAATTATCCAAAATGCCCCTATTTAATATTATTGAAAATTGCCATATTATATTATTTTTGATAAATCCATTATATTTTTTGTAGATATGCAAATCCCCTATTTTCTCCCCACACCATCCCCAATTATCTCCTATCGGCATTTATAATTAAGTTTTATCAAATTTTTTTAAAATAGTTTTTTATATCAATTTAAAACAAAATTTGGTTTTTTTTTAATTTCACTTTTTTAAATAGTTCATATTTTAAAAAAAATTGAAATCCACTACATACTCATCGGAAACCACTAAATTTGTCGGAAACCACTATAAAATTAAAGTAAAAATTACTATAAAATAAGCATAATCCACATTAATATTAAGGTAATCTCACTCTGTAATTAATAAAAGTAGTTCTGTAATTAATGAAAATCACTAAATAATTAACAAATTTCATTACTAAAATTCACTAAAAACTTATCAATTAACAAAAACCACTATGTAAATAATTAAAATCACTCTGTTATTAACGAAAACCACTTTACAATTAACGAAAACCACTGTATAATTAACGAATTTCATTACGAAAATTCACTCTGTAATTAATGAAAATCATTCTATAATTAATGAAATCACAATGTGCATGTAATTAATTCCACTATGTATAACCAAACATGTTCATACATCTACGATTCTCTCGAGATAACTCCTATTGAGATGTTTTCGAAACCACTATGAAAACCACTCTGTATATTTTCGAAAACCACTATGAAATTAAAGTAATGCACATGAACTTAATGTAATCCATTACAAACTTATCGAAATCTACGTAATTCACAACAAATTAAAGTAATCGACTAAAAACACAACAAAAAGTTAACAGAAAAAAAAAACGAAATTCCTATTCCTGAACCCTAAATCGTCATCCTTCTCCCATGGCCACCGACACCTCCCCAAAATTCCAGAAAACAAAAGCTCATGCATATAATAATAAAAAAAAAAAAAAAAAAAATTGGTTTGACAGTTATCTCCAATAATTGTGATGTTTTTCCTCAAAGATCCAATCGAAATTCGTACAAACTGTCAACCACTCAAGAAGGTAAAGCCTCTTCTGCCCCTTTTTCATATGTTTTAGTTAAAGTTTAAAGATTAAAGCTTTTTCCGATGTTTTTTGCTGTTCATCATGCGGCAAAAAGATCCTTTTGTTTTTGTTAGTAAACTAATTCCTTAATTTAATTAATTTGCTGGTATGGTTATTCATTATTATCTGTTCTTCTTCGATTTGGGATGCATGTGTTGTTACGATATAATAGGAAAAAATATTACAATCTTTTTTTATTTTTTTTTTAATTTCCAATCATAAAACATACGTTGCTTTTAAGTTAGGGGTATAATAGTGATAATTTATTATTTTTTATTATTTAATGCTGAAATGGATTTATCCCAAAAAGTTCTAAAAAAATTGGACCTATTGTAATTAGACTTATGTAATGGGGGCTTTTGACAAATAATCCCTTAATTTTTTTAAGGCTGCGGCTATATGCAAGACTAATTCCACTTGTGCAAGACCAAATTAAAATTTTCAATGTATAAATACTATAATATCCTTACTTATTAAAAAAAATAGAAAATTCCAAATGTGCAAGACCAAAAATTCAAAAACACAAAAAACCCTATACAAGACCACAAAACCACAAGACAAACTCTCATCTTCTCCATCTTCCAAAACCCACAAGACCTTTCTCCTTCCTCCTCCATAAACCCACAAAACCTAGATATTCAAAATCATCAAAACTCAACAAATCTTACAAAGATGGCAAGTATGGAGTCAGAAGACATCAAAATAGAAGATTATACGAT
The DNA here is from genome assembly GCF_056151865.1 of Erythranthe guttata. Classification (NCBI taxonomy): domain Eukaryota; kingdom Viridiplantae; phylum Streptophyta; class Magnoliopsida; order Lamiales; family Phrymaceae; genus Erythranthe; species Erythranthe guttata. The sequence goes on from NC_142537.1 coordinate 8,701,018, forward strand.
GGAAGAACCCAAGAAGCTATGCATTTATCGGTTTTTTTAGCTAGAATATCGATTTTCCAAAAAAAAATCCCGCACAAACGAATTCGACATGTACAGGTCGAATTTTACAGGTAAAAATCGACATTTAGATGTCGATTTTGAGGTATAAAATTCGACATTTGAATTTGTACTATAAATTCGACATGTCAATGTCGATTTTTACCTATTCAATTCGACGCTTAAGTGTCGATTTGTAGCATAGTTTTTCGACACCTTGGTGTCGATTTTTACCAGTTTCAAATTTAATTTGTTTTTCCTCTTTTTTTGGGCAAATTTAGGTCACCCATGATTGTGCGTGGCGGGGCTGGCGGCGGCGGCGATCGGCGGCGGAGCTTGAGCGGCGGAAAAGGTAGGCGTAGGTAGGGTTTAGGGGGGGCTGTTTGTTTTTTTAATTCACGCTTCTATGTTTTCTTTTTTTTGTTTTTTTTCCTCATTATTTGTATTTGGTCTTGCATGAGAGAAAAAAACCAATTTAATTTATGGGCATATTTGTCATTCCATCATAATAAGATAGGAATCTTTCTTTAATTTGGTCTTGCACAAGTGGAATGAGTATTGCATATAGCCGCAGCCTTTTTTTAAATGTAACCTTTTTTGTGTAAACCGGTAAGAGCATCTCCAACCGGTTTCACCATTTTTTCACCAAATCCTATTTATGGTGGTGAAAAAATGGGTTCATCTCCCACCGGTAGCACACCATTTTACTCTTCCACCATTTTTAGTGGAAAAATAGTGGTTTTGATCTCCAATGGGTATCACCAAAATTTAGACCAAATATTAAAATAATAATATTTCACCATTTCACTACTTATAGGAAATGGAATTTGGTTTGGTCTCCAATGGCATTTCACCATATATACCCCAAAACTATAAATCTAATGTTAATCGTAATTTTATAATATTTTATTTCCTAAATATTAATTATAGAACCAATGCTAAGTAATAAATTTTCTCAACTAAATAATTTAAAAATTATGTTATTAATCTTAAAAAATTATCTAAACATGAAATAACATGAACTCAAATTATTTTAAATATAATAAAATCATACATAAACAATAATCTCATAAATTATTGCATAAATAAAATATTACAACATAAATCAATTTGAAATCATAAAAAAAAAAATTCATTCACCATTATTATCATCATCATCACCATCATAATCTTCAACATCACCGATTTGAGCACGTTTATCCCACAAGTGTGCTACCAGTCTCCTTCTTAATTCATTGTGTTTTCCTTGATTTATCAGATTTCGATGTCGACCAAGAAAACTAACATATGCCGTATTATTAAAATCTCTCAAAAGCTCAACAGGCGGGATAGAGGACGAACTTTCATAGTCAAGGTTTGTGGGAAATTGAGTATCATAAAAAATATAAGCGTTTCTATATCCACTGCGTTCTTCCTCAACTATCGTATTAGTTAAGTAAAGAAATGAACTAATAAACATTGATACCAACAAAATAAACAAATTAATTAAAAATAAGCATATTTATATTTTTAGAGTTAATGTTTTGTTAATAATAACAAATGTATTTATATTTTAAAAACTAATTCAATAATTAATACCAATGTATTTACGATAAATATGCTAATAAGTTGGTAATCGGGTGCAATTAGTTAAAATCGTCATTTTATATGGTACTTAATAAAATGGTGTTAATTACGGCAAATCCTACTTTCACCTCTATATTTGGTAGGAAAAATAGGATTTGGTGGAAAAAATAAGAAAATGGTGGACCAGTGGGAGATGAAAATTTCTACACCAAAAAATTTGGTGGAAAAATAGGATTTGGGTATTTGGTGACATGGGGGTGGACCACGGTTGGAGACTAAAACCAAATCTCTATAATTTTAGGTGTAATGGTGATATAGGAATTTTGAGTGGGAGGCTAAAAACACCTAAATTAGATGAAAAAATGGTGTTATGGTGTCCGGTTGGAGATGATCTAATGCAATCGTGTGCGATGCATTATTGGCAACGAATATTTGCAAGACGAAAATTACTAAGTGCAAGACCTTACTTCATGCAAGACCAAAATATAAATAAATTTACTAAGATCAAGACTGGAAATTACAAATATAACCCCAATAATAATTTATATATTATTAATTTAAATTAAGCTAATTGCTATTGCAGGACAAAAAAAAAAAAAAAGGAATAAAAAGAAAAGGAAAAACGAGAGGGAACTCACTCCACCAACAAAACACCAGCATCTTCTTCTTCACCCTCATTTTACACACTTTTTTTCACAAAAAAATCTTCCATATTCTCCAACACACTTATCACACAAATCCCTCAAATCTTACTAAAACTTGAAAAGAAGGACATTATGGATACACAAGACATAAATATGGAGGATTCTAAGGCCGAATAACACAAAGAGGTGAGAAATATTGTACTTTGTGATCGTTTTTCTCGTTTTTCGCACCTCATTTCACGTACAAAAATTTCGACGTGTACAGGTCGAAATATGCGCCTAATATCGACACAGTAGTGTCGAAAATTTCAACATAATTCGATACTCTTTAACTGTCGAATTATATTGAAATTTTCGACATCATGGTGTCGATATTAGATGCATATTTCGACACTGGTGTGTCGATTTTTCAATGTTACAATTGTGTAACCAATTTTCCGGTTTTTCTTGCAGAGTTTTGTACCTAGCGCGTGTAGTGGAGCTAATGCATGTAGGGAATTAGCTTTGGATTATTCACATGAATTTACCACCTATGAGGAGTTTGCAACAAGGGACAATTTAGTCACATGGGTGCGCGAAGTTGGTATGCGACTAGGAATGATAATGACAGTAAAGTCTTCAAACCCGGGAAAAAATAGACGTAGAAGGCCCTACGTGGTACTTGTATGCGAGCGTGCGGGAGTGTATCGTGGCAAAAAGGTACCCGGTCAAGACGACAAAGGAAAGGGAAAAAGGCAAACAGGGTCAAAGAAATGTGAGTGTCCGTTTGAGTTGAAGGGCCAAAAAATGGGCATGGATGATGAAGAAGTTGGGTGGGTGTTGACAGTTGAATGTGGTAGTCACAACCACTCAGATTTTGAAAACTTTCAAGGCCACTCATATGCTGGAAGATTAACAAGTGAAGAGATGGCACTTGTAGAAGACGCGTCAAACGCATTGGTGAAACCAAAGGCAATCTTATCATCACTAAAGTTGAAGAATCTGACAAATGCGTCTTTAATTAAGACGGTTTAAAATGCTCGTCAGAAGATCCAGTTCAAAGAGAATGCTGGTAGAACACAAATGCAATTGTTGATGTTGAAGTTGTCCGAAAATAACTACTTCTAGTATCACAGATATTTGGAGGAGACCGGCAAGGTAATGGACTTGTTGTGGACCGACCCCACGTGCATTAAATTGGCATGTAGTTATCCGTATGTATTGGTTATGGATTGCACATACAAAACCAACATATACGGACTCCCATTCCTAGAGATTGTGGGTATTACTTCTACGAATAAAACGTTCTTTGTTTCTTTTGCATACCTTCGGGCGGAAAAAATAGACAATTACGTATGGGCCTTGAAGAGCTTGGTGAAGGTCATGGAAAGTTGTCCTAGACCTAATTGTATAGTCACGGATCGAGAGTTGGCTTTGATGAAGGCTATAGAGATCGTATATCCCTCCAGTCAACAACTTTTGTGTCGATGGCACGTGAGCAAGAACATTCTTAGTAATTGTAAGATGTTCAAAACGAACAATGATAAGTGGAAAGATTTTGAGTCGGAACGGGCAAGTCTTGTTGGTCAAGAGACAGAAGAGACATTTCATACATAATGGGATGTTATGAAAACAAATTTTGTTGACTACCCGGATGCTTTAACTTATGTCTCTCATTCGTGGTTGGATCCGTACAAAGAGATGATTGTCTCGGCTTGGACAAACAAACATAGGCATCTTTGAACGTACACTTCTAACCGGGTAGAGGGTGCACACTCACGAATGAAGAAAGAGTTGGGAAATAGTATGGGCACATTTGTAAAGATTTGGGCTCATATTGACAACTTACTGATGCATCAACATACGGAAATCAAAGCCTCGTTTGAGAAGAGCAAGAATACTTACCAACACAGTTACAAAGTATCGATATACAACGAACTTCGAGGATGTGTGTCGAAGTACGCTCTTGAGCAACTCAAACTTGAGGTGAAAAAATCACTCGAGTTGCTTCCGAACGAGTTTATGTCTTGTACCTGCGATATCCGAACCACTCATGGATTACCTTGTGCCCACAAATTTCATGGTAACGTCATAAATCGCACTCCCATCTCATTGGACTGGATAGACCCGTATTGGAAGCACTTGAGCATGGAGCCAATGATTTGTACAAAGGCTGAACATCTCCCGACTGATGCGGAAGAAATGGAAGCATGGCGGGCTGTTTTCGATCCGTCCGATGCAAAGAAAAGGGTTCAATTGCTTATGAAATTGCGGGAGATTACTCACCCCGAGAGTAACTCTCTCATTGAGCCAATGCAAAAGGTTGTTACCAAAGGTCGTCCCGGAAAAAAATTGCGTATTGATAAATCAACCCGACGCAACCCATCCAAATTTGAGTACGAGCTTAATTCAAGCAAAGATAGTTGTTCCCCAAAGGTAATTTTTTTGAAGTTTTTAGCTCATAGTTCATTTTTCGGTTTCTCATTTAGTAATACGTGATATTGGTTAAACATTGTAGATTATGACTCCTGAGAGTTGCACTCCTATTTCTGGTATCCAAAAGCAACGTGAACAACTTATACCGCAGCCGATGACTGTATCAATGGTAACCGACATCTTCAATCGAAGCACCGGTAAATCGACGGTGTTGGAAAAACTACCCGTAATATATCAGTAAGGCGTAAAAATATATCAGTGTAATATCGACACCTACATGTCGAAAAAACAACAATTTTCGACGCAATAGCGTCGAAATATGTCACATTTTTCGACATCAACATGTCAATATTTCTCATACTTTTCAACATCAATATGTCGATAATTCGCTGTAATTTTTTTTCCCATTCTGTATTACTAATTTAACCTTCTTATGTGCAGGTTCGAAAAAAAACTACCAAGGATATATATATTAAACAAATACATCCGAAGTTCCGAAGATATGTTGGAGATATAAAAAATGTTGCGCGGATGGTCATTGTGGATTTCGGGCGGTTGCATCAATGATGGGCTTTGGGGAAGATAATTGGAGTCTAGTACGAAGAGATTTGGTCAATGAGCTCATTATGAATGATGATATTTACATGAATATCCACAAAGTTCGAGATACGCTTGATGAATTGGAAGCGAAAATGAGGTGTTCGGTTACACCTGCCCCTTATGAAAATTGGATGTCGTTTCCGGATATGGGTCATTTTACTGCGTCTAAATATGACATTGTGCTCGTACTGATAACGCAGCTGCAGTTCTCTAGTGACCCCGTGCCAGATGGGCAAAGACAAGAGCATGGGATAGCGCTTGTTGATGGAAATCATTTTGTGCATCTTGTTTTGAAGAAGAATTGTCCTCTTCCCCCTGTAGCAGATTATTGGAGGCGATACCACCACCCTATAGCTAGTGCTTGGAAAACTATTGATATGGAGTCTAGGATTATTGCTTTTAAAGAGTTAGTTAATCGTAATTATGTAGCACTACAAGAGACCATATGTATTGATATGTAGAATTGGTGCATTAAATATATTTTTGATAAATATATATATTTTTGATGAAATAATTAGTTAACTCGTGCATTATAAAAACATCCAAAATCATCAAAAAACATCCAAAATCATCCAACTATCTACTTCTTTCTAAGTTTCTTCCTCTGAAATGTTAGTAACGGTGGTGGAGCAGTCGACGATGGTGGAGCGGTCGGCGATGGTGCATCCGATGGTGGAGCAGTCGGCAATGGTGGATCCGATGGTGGAGCAGTCGACGACGACGGTGAAGTAGGAGTGTCACCAGCAAACAAATCAGCAATCCCCTCTAACGTCATCACCATCTCGGTATATCCATCATCGGTATCTTGCTCGCGTATGCGAGCCAATGTAGTCCTCACCATCGTAATAATCTGAGAATCACGGGCCTCTAGTAGTGGCGAGCGAGCTATATGGCGGCGCCAGGGTGCTTGCGGTCGAGAAACTGGAAGCGTACAGAGTTTTGTGATGGTCTGCTCCCTATACCCTATAACAATCCATATAATCGGGTGTAGTGTCCGGCTCTCCTAATACCACTGGAACTGATCTAGACCGCTCATTAAGCAAGTGATCTTCCCATCGCTCAGAATATATGTTCTGGTACGCCGCAAATACAGGATGAGGTGTGCCCCGCTTCTGCTTCCTAAACATAGCGTCCTACATGTACGGTTGGCCGGGAATCTTCTGAACACGCCCAAATTGTCTCAAGACCCTGTCCGGATGGTAAGGCTCCAAAGTACACATGTACTGTAACATGCCACTAAACCACGTGGACTCTGGCATAGGAAACCTGTCACGGAGGACCTCATATGGGGCCCATATAATATGCGACAGTAAATAAATTAAAATGAAGAAACAAAAAAAAGTAGTCGAAATGAGTTAAAATTTAAATGAGTACCTCATCGGAGCTCAGATCATCTATCAGAGTACGCAGATCACGGGCTCTGTCATCGCTTGAGTCGGACTTCATTGGATATACCCATCGTGTAACTAACGGTCCCTCAATCTCGCTGGATCTAACCGTCGGTGTGAGACGGGGGAAATGCTCGTAAATCCAACCCTGAAGAAGCGTCAAATATCTACTGATTTGCTTCGTATTAGCCCTTGAAGCATCCGACAGCGCCTCATAGAGCAGACACAAACAAGCTGTACCCCATGCGTAAGTCCCAATATTGTCCAAATCTTCTAGCAAACACAACAACTGCAGTGTACCCATATTCCCCGTCTTGCACTGGAATATCGTACATGACAATACGTACAACAAAAATGCCCTTGTCGCACACGTCTTTTTATTCTCATCATCACTATCTGTCACAGAACTGAAAGTACTACGCAACCACTCCAACTTAAGCGCCTTCTGATTTTGACCCCAACATTTATCTGTCGAGTCAAGCACTACTCCGATAATTTGTTTTACGATTGCTTGTGACGATGGCCCCGTCTTACTAATTTGTTGAATAAATACTGGCTGTCCCACCACTGGCAAACCTGTCAAGCTGCTGACATCGTCTAGCGTGATAGTCATCTCCCCAAATGGTAAATGGAACGTACAAGTTGCTGGTTGCCACCGCTCTATGAAAGTCAACACCAATGCACTATCTATCACCTTGTACGAATGACGTACAAGGGGCATCAAACCGGACTTCTCGACAACCTCGGTCATAAAAGGAGCCATCTGCCACTTCTCCAACATTGTTGTGTGATTATGAACCCTCACACTTTCCCGCTCCTACAATTTTAATAAAAATAAACATTCAATCAATAAAGTAAATAACTTCAATAACATATGTATATGTGTGTCTATAAGTGTATAAGTACATTTCCGGACAAAATCTGTCGGGCGATATGATTCTCAAACTGCGGCATTAAGTCTGGTATTTGTGGTCCTCTGGGCCAGCCGATTGGCTACTAGATCCACCAACTTCGGTGGTCGATGTGAGCGGTGGATCCTCAGGTATGGACAATGAAGGCTCAGCATCGGTAGGTAATAAACGTGTACGATTGGCCGGAGGATCGACCCGAGTAGCTTCAGAATCGCCACGTCTAACTTTACGCTTGACCAATGCCTTTCTCTTACGCTCAGAAGCAGTTTGGGGACTACGAGGTTCCACTGAAAAAATATTAACATAATATTAATCATTTATAAAATAAAAAATAAAAAAAAAAGTTTGCAAAAAAAAATCAGTTTACCAGTCAATTTTCGACATCCTAATGTCGATATTTGTAAAAAAAAATCGACATAAGCTCTGTGTCGAAAATTGTACAACAATTCGACACAGAAATGTCGAATATTGCTCTAAAAATCGACACTGGGTTTATGTTGAATTTTTGTACAAATATCGACATTGATATGTCGAAAGAAGTTCCAATAATCGACAATTGTGTGCTGTCGAAATTAGATGAAAAAATCGACACCAATATGTCGAAATATTTCCAAAAAATCGACAAGTACAGGTCGTTTTTAGTAAAACCGCAACTCCTTCAACAATAGTACTAGAATCGAACCCTAGAATCATCAACTATGTTCTAAAACGACTTGAATTCATTATTCTAACATTAAAATCATGTTTATCACATTTTATTTCTCAAAAAAAGTTAATTCAAAAAGTAATTTCCTTACTTGCTTTTCGTGAGATTGTTGTGGCGGGGTTGGGGCAACAACAGTTGCAGGTGGGGACTTCAACGGCGACGGGGAGGTGGTGGACTTCAACGGCGACGGCGACGGGGCGACGGCGAAGGCAAGGTTGAGTGCTGCAATTGATTTTTTTTGTTTTCTTCTTCCCTTCTTCCCTTCCTCGTTTTTCAATTCTCGATTCAATTTGTTTTTTCTTTCGTTTTTTATTAATTTTTTTTTAAATTGGTCTTGTAAAAGTAAATTAATAAAATAATTTTTATTGTGTTTGTATTTTATTAAGGTTATTATAGTCTTTTTATACTGAATTTGATAAAAAAATTAATTTGGTCTTGCCCTAAGTAAATTTGTGATTGCAAATAGTCGCTGCCTTACAATAATGCATACCTTCTCTTTTTTTTTTTTTTTTTTTTAAGGCGGCGGTTATATGCAAGACTTTTTTTTATTAATTCAAGACATCCAACATAAAAATACTAATTTACCTATAATGAAATTTAAAATCAAATAAAAAACCACAAAACATTAAAAAATAAAAAATAAATCATTTCCTTTGTGCAAGACCAAATAAAATTCATAAATCCAGAAACCCCTCTTCCTTATTTCACGACTTAAAAATCTTGTCATTCTTCTCCTTCTTCTTTACAAGCCCACCAAGAAACCCTACACACTAAAATTATCAAATACATAACAAACATTCACGATGGAACCAGAAAAAATGATATGGTGGTTTACGAGGGTGGAGAACACAATGAAGTATGTTTTAACCGTTTATTTTTGCTTTTGGGTCGTTTTTTTTTTTTTTGTTGGGAAAAAAATTCGACGATACCAAAAATCGGTCTGCAAACACCGATTTTTGTTACTAAAGTCGGTAGCCACATTCCCATTATTTTAATAAAAATCGGTACTTAAAACCCAATTTTTGTAGTACAAATCGGCATGACAACATCGATTTGTTTTTGTATTATCGGTATTGTCATGCCAACTTGTACTACAAAAAACGGTTTTTAAGTACCGGTTTTATTAATTATGTTTTTTTTATGACCGTTTTCCCATACTTTCGTGCAACAACCTAGGGGATTGATGGAGGATATTCAAATGAATTATCTAACGAACAAATATTTGAGACACGGGAAGCTCTACTCGATTGGGTTAAAGGAGTTGGTAGACGGCACGGAATTGTGATAAACATTTTCGTTTCAAATACGGGATTGAAAGGGCTTAGAAGACCGTATGTTGGCATGTGAGCGTGCGGGTGAGTATCGTGGGAAGAAGAAAGCCAGTGAGGATAACCAAGGAGAGGGAAAGAGGAGGACGAGTTCTTAAAAATGTAATTGTACATTAAGATTAAATGGACAAAACGAGGAAAGGATACCTATAATGTTGGGTGGGAGTTAACATGAATTGTCCTATACCTCCTATGGCGGATTATTGGCGACGGTGCCATGATGAAAAATCGGATGGTTGGAAGACTTCCGGTATGAAATCAAGGATTACAATGTTTAGGAAGTTAGTTGGTCAAGAAGTAGCCTTGCAAGAAACCTTCATAAATTTAACATATGTAAGTGAAGACGAGACGGTAAAAGATTTTTCATGAAACAATGTAATTAATGTACAATATTTTACATAGCCACCGCCTCTCTTCTTCTCCATGGCCGGCGACCACCACCCCAATTTCTTCCCTCCCCCGGTGGTGGTGCATCATCTCTATCTTATCAGTTCTTCTTATTATCCGACATGTTCTTCTTCTTAGTCGGTTAATATAATTTCTCTCTCTTTAATCTCTATCTTCTTTTAATTATTCTTCTTCCCTCTCTCTCATCTCTTCTCTCTATCTCGATAAAACAAAAAAAAAACAAAAAAAAAGTTGCTTATTTTACTCTCACCCGTTATTATTATTATTATTATTATTTTAAATTTGGTTGATATTTCAAGAGAGGAAGTCTCTAGCGTTGTGTTTCGCGACTTCTTTTCCAGTCTTCACTTTTGCGGGAGCGTGTTAGCAAGTGATTGTCCAGTCTTCACGTTAGTCACGTTTCGATTGCGGGGGCGTGTTAGAGAATATAATATTATAGAACTCTCCTAATATTAGGATTCTAGTATGATTCGGTTACCTAGATTAGTTAGGATTTAGTTACCTAGTCAAACTCTATTACCTTGCAATATTTCTCTATATATATTCCATGTAATCAACCCATAACATAATGGGGGTTTTCTATTACGTATTATTATTTCTGTTCTCTTCTTCTCATACTCTATTCTTCATATACTTACAATTGCTCGTAACATATATATTTATGCTTAATACCTCTAAATTGTATTATAAGATCCAAACACCTAAGGATAGTGTGTATTACGAATTGGAAAAAAAAATCCAAAAAGCGAAAAATCGTGAAATATCGGTACTGAAGAAGGACCTTCATTAATCCGAGTGCGTCGACCGGGAGGATTAACAGGGGCACGCCTTTTTTTTTGGCTTTTCCACCTTGCTCTTTCGAGCATTTTCTTTTCGATTACGGTTTGAGACGGTCGGGGGTACACGAGGAGGTTGAGGTTCCACTGCAAAATATTTAAAAAATATTAATTAACCAAATATATAATATATTATTTAAAAAAAATCGAAAAATATCGGTATCCGAAAACTGATTTTGTAGTCAATAATCGACATTAGAACGCCGATTTTGTCTTGTAAAGTCGACGCTGTGTCGCCGGTTTGGTTAACAAAAATCGGCATTGTGACGCCGACTTTCGTGTACAAAATCGGTCTGGGTAAACCGATTTGGGAAACCAACGAAATCAAAAAAAAAAAAAACAATTCCAATTTCATTTTTTTTGCAAAATCGGCCAAAGCATTGCAACCACCAAGAAATAAGCATAGAATAATGTTCATTCATACATATTTATCAAGAATTGATGCTCGATTAATGTTTTCGAAATTACAAACAAAAGTTTATTAAAAAGGACATCGATGCTCGATTAATGTTTTCGAATTTACAAACAAAAGTTTAGTAAAAATGACTTACTTGTTGGTGGTGGTGCGGTGGTGGTAATGGTGCGGTGCGTGGGTGGCTGGTCATCGCCGGTGCGATGGAAGTCTCGTCGGTCGGCGTTGCGGCGGTCTTACCGCGGCAGTCGTGATATTTTTTTTTTGATTTTTTGGTCTTGAACAAACTATAAAATATGATTTATTTGTATTTGAGTATTATTTGTGGATAAGGGTATGTTTGTCCTCTTTGGTCTTGATATAAAAAAATTAGATTAATTTACGGGTTTGAACTTATAAATTCCTTTATGTGGGTTTGAACTAATAAAAAAATGGACTTGCATATAACCGCCGCCTTTTTTTAAATGTAACCTTTTTTTAAATGTAACCGGTATATATTTTTTTCTACAATGAAGAGTTTTTGGAAAATATAATCGAATCAAAAAGTTGGAGCCTTGCATTAAATAATAATAATAATAATAATGATAATAATAATAATATTAATAATAATAATAATAATAATAATAATAATAATAATAATAATAATAATAATAATAATAATAATAATAATAATAATAATAATAATAATAATAATAATAATAACAATAATAATAATAATAATAATAATAATAATAATAATAATATTATAGTGGAATGTTATGCCTTTTGGATTAAAAAATGCCCCTTCGGAATTTCAACAAATTATGAATGACATTTTTACCCCCTATAGTGAATTTATTATCATCTATATAGACGATATTCTTGTTGCTGCTTTCTATGTTAATAAACATTCTGAACAAAAAAGAGGTGTTCCTAGACTTGTTATTAATTATAAACCCCTTAATAAGGTTTTAAAATGGATTAGACATCCTATCCCTAATAAAAAGGATCTTCTCGACAGGCTTGTCCATGCCCTAATTTTCTCTAAGTTTGATTTAAAATCTGGATTTTGGCAAATACAGATTGATAAATCTGACAAAATTCAACTATTTTGATTATATAGAAAGTTTTTATAAAACTTTTTACTTTGAAAACAAAAAACAAAGACATTCTTGGTTTATTAAGATATGTGAAAATATTTTCCACAAACCAATCCCTACTTGGTTTTTTTCTTGGTGGAGAATTTTTGGACCATCAACAAACATTTTGCCTGAAAAATCCAGCAGTCTTATGAAAGAATGGGTAGCCATTTCTCCCAACATTCAAAATAAAGAGAAATATATTGAAGGAAAAACTTCCTGTATATTTTTTATTGAATTTGGTATTCTATGGATCAGGAAGTGGAAACCAACTTTTGGTTATACCAACTACGGTGCTCCATGCTTATGGATAATTGGTATGTGTAAATTCTGGGAAAAACTCATGCGCCTAGATACAGAAACAGGAGAGATATTTGGCTGCGAAACCATTGAAAAAATAAAAGAAAAAATCAACATTTACAGAAATGATCAAGAAAAACGAGAGGAGGATGAGAATACTAGTCCTTTCAAACTCTTTGCTCAGAAATATTCTGAGATCTATCCAAAGGAAAAAATCATTGATATTTTCCTCGAGCAAATGAAGAAGGATATATCTAAACAGATTAGAAGTTCAGAATCAGATGCTTCCATGAACTCCGATTCAAGTTTTACCAAATCAAATAATCCTATGTGATACGAACCCCGTAGAACTTGTTACGAGACCCAAATACCCTATGCGGAAGCAAGATCGAAAACATCCAAAAACAAAGATTCAAAGGGGTGGAACCGCGACCCGTTGCCTATAAAGAGGCAAGAACCATGGTATGTGAAGACGCCACAATCGATTGTGAAAGATCGATTGATAAGTCGGGATGAACAAACGGAATCCACCGATATGTTCGAAGAGTTCTTAAAGAACCAAAGAGAATACTCTCAATTAAATCATCAAAATTCGTCCTGTCAAATAAGCCAAATTGGCAACCTATTTATAAGGTCTAAAAAGACTCTTTTTTCACAAGGAAAAAGACTCCTACCTAAAGTATAATAAGGAAATAAATAAATAAGCAAATCCTAACCATAAAAGACTCTAAAATAATAAAAACATAATAAATACTAAATTAAAAACGTGCATAAATAAATTAGATATCTTGATCTTCAAGTCGACTTCTCGATCACCCTTCTTAACTCGCGACATTGGGCTGTGCACGTGCATGCAACTAAAGCTCAATTTCGACACTGTTCCACTTCGAATATCTCTTCGCTCAAAAGATGAAAAATGTAGATATTTCAGTTAGCTTTCCGAATCATTTCGAATCAGCGTAAATGGATTTCATATGCGAGAGTTATAACGTAGATGGTAAACTCTGCCAGAATAGGCGAGAATCTCGGATGCATGGAATTCGACTTGTCCAACGAATTTTCCTCTTTCTTTTCTTCCAATTCCAAACCATGGACTCTTCAAAGGCCTGGTTAAAACCTTTATTCTTCAATCCCAACACGAACTGCTCCATTAATCTCACTCGCTTTCTCTTCTTCCAATTCTTTGTCTTGGAGCTTGTGCGGATCGTATCACTATGCAAGAAGCGCAAGACCCGGAGGATGATATTGATGATGATATTGAAGACCTCCCAGACATTGATAATGCATTTGAAAGGTTTAAAGACTCTCTCTTAAAGTAATGAAGAAGACGACAAAAAATAAAAGTATGAGCATTATTGTCCTTCATAATGGGCAAATTGCTAATCACCTTTTTGACTTATGAGTCATTTCTTTGTTGTGGTAATTATTCACCTTTTTGACTTCTAAGTCATTTGTTTGGTGAAATATCACCTTTAGTTTTATTTTCTATTTTGAAATCCGGGGTTCATGTCCGTGATTTCTCTACTTATAGGACTGTCTTTCATTTTGGAAAGCCATTCAGTTTTTCTGCCTTTTCTCCTCTCTCCAAAACCACTCTTTTGTAAAAACCTTGTGTTATATAAATAAAAGCTTGCTGCTGGTTTTCTTTATCCTTGTAAGTATTTTAATTTTATGTATTTAAATTTTGTTATTACTTTATTTTCAGTTTTTGCCGCCTATATGGTCGGCTAGATTGTATATGTGCTAGATCATGGCTTGACTAAATATATAGAGCTTCTACTTCCTGTTTAAGGGAAGATATGAGACCTGAAAAAGAAAGTCATATTGATGAAATTATAATAAACAGAAGTAATATTGTTCACAATATTAAAGAAACTGATATTGATGAAGCTCTAGAAGTTTGTGGAATTTCCACATTATAGTCAAAAGGTGAAATGTATGAATGACTCGAACTAGATCTATGAAGAGAAGGCATATATTTTTGTTGATTTTCATATTGTATGTGTACATATCCTTCATTAGTCTGAACAATATTTTGAAACCTATGTGTTTTTATCAACTCTTTTGCACATAGGATATATTTAAAGTAAAAAGAGGTTTATAATAAATTCTATAACAAATGCATATGACTTCTGTTCCTTGTATATAATTATACCCATGTGTTTTAACATTTAAAGTTAAAGCATCTAAGATGTTTACATCTGAAAGAGATAAAGAATGATTAGGATAAACATCAAAGTAGACTGGACCATGTGCCAGACTAGATTGTATAATTCCCATAAGGGATTGTTTCCAATTAAGATTCCTGCCATCTCTAAGAGTAGCAAGGAAACTTTCAGGTAATCCTTCAAGAGTTAATGGTCTGAAGGCAATTTGAACACATCCTATATGAAGAAATTTATGGAATTTGAAAGGAATTAAGTCACTCTTATTAAGTAGTCTTATAACCATTTCTTCATCATGAAGAGGAACTGATGATTCAATTGTTTTAACAATTTGTCTAAGACCTATTTTTTCAAAGGTTCCTAATTTGTAAACCAATTTTGGTTCGATTTTAGGGATAGTCCACTTGTTAAGTAGATCCAGGTTATCTGGGATATCATAATCTTCAATTATACTCTAATTTTTCTGAAAGCTCTAACAAAAAAATGGACAATGACTCCATCTTCTCAGAGGAAGAATGTGAAAATTGTAAACAAGGAAAATCTTGTATTAATCATATTAATAACACCAATGATAATGATGAATTTTATAGACTCATGTCACAATTTAAAGATTTAAATATAAATGTCCTCACTGATAACAATATTTTAATATCAGGGAATTTCGATGCAAATTCAATGCTTCTTTGGATAGGAATAATATTTCTCTTTTCAATGTTATGCCCGAGAAATTTAATGTTTGTTTGAAAAAGAACCATCTTAGGTTTTGAAATGACAAGACCATTTTGTATAACAATCTTTTTGAAAAGATCCAGATGTTTAAAATGATTTTCAATGTCTTTAGAATAGAAAAGAATATCGTCTATATAGACGATAATAAATTCACTATAGGGGGTAAAAATGTCATTCATAATTTGTTGAAATTCTGAAGGGGCATTTTTTAATCCAAAAGGCATAACATTCCACTCATAATGTCCAATAGGAACATTAAAAGCGGTCTTATATTTGTCAGATTTATCAATCTGTATTTGCCAAAATCCAGATTTTAAATCCAACTTAGAGAAAATTAGGGCATGGACAAGCCTGTCCAGAAGACCCTTTTAATAGGGATATGATGTCTAATCCATTTTAAAACCTTATTAAGGGGTTTATAATTAATAACAAGTCTAGGAACACCTCTTTCTTGTTTAGAATGTTTATTAACATAGAAAGTTGTACAAGACCATATGGACTGAGAGGGAGAAATAAGTTTTTTGTCAATAAGTGATTTTATCTCTTTTTTGCATAACTCCAAATATTCAGAATTCATTTGACAAGGTCTAGCCTTGATAGGAATATTTTCTTCTTTAAAATTTTCTTCGTAGGGAAGGGAAACAATATGTTTCTTTCTTTCCCAAAAAGCATTTGGAAAGTCTTGCATATTTCAACAGAGAAATTATTTCGGATAATTTTAATCTTATCCTGTAATTTGGGATTTTTAAGTTTTTCATCAACAGATAAAAAACTAATTTCTTCCTTTAAAGAATTAATATGAAATTCTTTTCTGTCAATATGCTCTTGTAGTTCATTTAGAACTCTTTGTATAGGTTTTGTTATAAACTCAAAAATTATAGGTTTTCCTTCAAAAGTACCTGTGAGACCTTTTGAATTAACAGAGGTCAAATGATATATCTGATGTAAAAATGGGAGACCAAGAATGAGTTGCCTAGAAATGTCTTTTGCTAAAAGAAAGCTGGAAGGAATACAATTTTTATCCTTACAAATATAGACTTTAGGAAGTTTATAATTTATGTTTAGAGGTTTTCCACCAGCATGTGACAGGGAATGAGAAGTTTTATGAAAATATTTTGTAGGGATAAGACCTTCTTGTATAACATTCAAATCAGCACCACTATCAATCATGGCAATAAATTCTCTTTTATATGTATTATCAATAAGAAGGATAGTTCTAGTATACCATTTATGGGATATAACCATAGTAATTGTGGAAAGATGATTTTTTTCTAAGGATATTTCCTCAAAATTTTCCTGAATAATATTCTTTCCTTTTTCAATGTAAGAGATACGATTATTAATTAGAGAATTTTCTCTTTTGAGTACTAATAAGACCAAGTTACAAAGATTCTTAGGAAGTCTGAATTATATTTCCCCTTATATTGAAAATCTAAATAAAGACTCTTCTATTCTTTATGATAGGTTAAAGAAAAATCCTTTTCCTTGGTCTGATAAACATACTGAGGCAATTAGGAAAATCAAAGAAAAGGTTAAAAATCTCCCCTGCTTAATGATTGCTAACCCCCAATGGGAAAAAATATTGAAACTGATGCTTCTGATATTGGATTTGGTGGAATCCTCAAACAAATTGATCCCCAAAATAAACAAGAATATCTTGTTAGATTTTATTCTGGTAAATGGAATAATGCACAAAAGAATTATTCTACTGTTGCAAAAGAAATTCTTGCCATTGTTAGAAGTGTTCTTAAATTTCAGGATGATTTATATAATCAAAAATTTATTATTAAAATAGATTGTCAGTCTGCAAGATTCATGTTTATAAAAGATTTTAAACATGATGTATCAAAACAAATGTTTGCCAGAGGGCAAGCTCATTTAGCACCTTTCGATTTTTCCCTCCGCAATCAGCTTTTCAAATAGAAAAGAATAACAAACAAATTAATTTAACTGCTTTTTCAAAATTACTTGAAAATGATATGCTTCAAATTACTACAAGACATATAAATCAACTTTTTGAAAAACAGAACTTCACCAACCTTTATTTAACTATTCTTGGTGAAGAAATCATATCTTTACAAGATAGAGTAGAAAGAATAATTTCTGCTATAAATCAAATTAAACCGGATGTTCATATACAAACTAGAAAGGAAACTGTTATAGTTTCCATTATATTGCTTCTTCTTCCATCCAGCCTCCTCCTGAAGTCAGAGACTTTAAATTTAAAAACTCTGCTTCTCAACTTGAAAATTTTATAGAAGAAAAATTTAATGCCTTTAACATTTCTGCTTTAGATGATGATACAAATAATATTGATGAGATTAATAAAATGAAATGGGCTGACAAGCCTACTAATAATAAATATTATTATAACAGACCAACTCCTTTGGATGTTCTTCATGAAGAACAAGAATATATTATTTCAAATAGTTATAATGGGAAAAGTATTTATGAATGGAATGTTGACGGAAATACTGAAAATCATATTTTTACTCTTGCACATCGTATGCTCATGTATAGTACTGTTTGCAAAACTGCTAATAATACTGACAAAAATATTGCCAAAATGATTATAGCTGGTTTTACAGGCCAACTTAAAGGATGGTGGGATAATTATTTAAGTCTCAACCAAAAAAATGATATTGTGAGTCCTTTTCTTCTATGAGAAGAATGATCTCCTTATTAAGATTTTCAATGTAAAGATGTGAATCATCATCATCTTTTGCAATATTGGCATACGATGTATGTGAACTTGACTCAGGGATATTACCTTATTTCTGCTGTTTTTGTTTCAAGAATTCTTGAAACTCATCATGAAGTGGATCTTTTGGATTACTAGAAGTATTACTTCCAGAAAAGCTTTGAGCTATAAGCTTCTTTTTCCCATGTTGAAGAATAGTGTTGGAGGTATCATTTCTTCCATCGTAATTAAGATTAGGGGGTTTTCCCCTACCTCCTCTTCCTCTATAAGAGGAAAGATAACCACGTCCAGGTGTACTCATTCCTGAAGATTTAGACATGTCAGGTATTCACGAGTTAAGAAGTCAGGAAGATGGTTTTCTTCCCCTCGTTTATAAATAATTGGGGTGGGTAAGGGTAAAGGTTTTACATTTTATACCCGCAACGGGTAAGGGGCGGGTACGGGTGTAGTAAAATTTCCCCCGTACCCGACCCGTTTACCACCAATATTTTTTATTTACGTATAATACCCTTATATGTATATTTAATATAATGTATATTGTATTGTATAAAATGATTGTTGATTTGCATTTATAATTTAATCGTATTTTGTAATTAGCAAGTATATATATTTGCAATGGAAAAAACAAGGCTATTTTTTTTAAGGAACATAACTAGAATTGATTTTTTATATTTAATGTAAGAAGGAAAAGCCAAAATGGAAGAGAAAAAAACGGGTCGTCAAACGGGGCGGGTATCCGCGGGTGCAAAATGGGGCGGGGGCGGGTTCTACAATTCCAACCCACAACAGGTATGGGGCGGGTGAGGGTTGCTTGATTTTCCAAACGGGGTCGGTGCGGGGATTGCAATACCCGCCCCGTACCCGCCCCATGGCCATCCCTATAAGTAATGTTGACATAATTATAAATTAAACGTTTAAATTTAGTAATTTTGCCGCATAATGAAATTAGTGATTATTTGTTTACTGTTAGTTGAATAAAATTATTATTATTTGAAACAAATTAAAAAGAAGATACATAAAACATGGGTCAAATGTAGGTACTACTACTTGTCAAAAATATAGTTTCTATTTAAACTTTATATAGAATCATATCAATTAATATCCATTCTTAATTTCTTTTTTTCTCTAATTATTATTCTCAGTATATGATAAAAAATAAAAATAAGTTTACGATTTATATACTTAAACATAAATTAAATAACAAAAGAAAATTGCTAAAGGAAAAGAAAAAAAGATTGACACATATAATAGAAAGTAAATAGCAAATTATGAAACAAAAATCTGGAAATACAACTATCAATATATAATGGTGATGATGCTAAAATATAGCTCACCTAGGGTGGTGTAGAAAACGAACTAGGAGAGCAAAGCAGATCAGTAGCTTAACAACTTGATGATCCTGAGGTACCTGCGATCATAGAACACATAAGCTAAGCCGGGAGTTGATCCGGCGGAAACCCCTCCGACGCTCAAGTCAGACGTGCTGATCATAGAAATAGTCCAGAGAATCCAGTTAATAGGACGTACCTTAAGGAATGAATTCAAACCTTTATTTATAGTTTAGTTGAGATTGTCGGGCCCAAACCTTACTTGAAGGTGATTGGGCCTCGGTGATAGTGGTCTTCGATATTGGGCTCGTGGCCCAGTAGGTAAATAATTTGTAGGCCCATTGGGTTGGCCCAATTATGCATATCATTAAGCCCCCCACTCTCGATTCGATGTGGGGGCCATGTTGAAATGGGTGTCAGATCGTGTCGATAGTAAAATTTGTAGAAGTCGATCGTTGGCGTATGGCCTAATGGTGTGCGAAAACGCATCGGAGCGTGTGTCGGAGGGGCGTGAAGGCGCATTGGCGCGTAGCGCAACCAAGTTGTCGCGATGTAAGTTACTTGAGTCGTCGGTGCTGTCCCGCGACGATGTAATAGCTCGGATCAAGTTATCTCCTCGTGGGAGTTGTCTCGTCGCGGGGTAATAGAGTTGATCGAGTTATCTCCTCGTGGGAGTTGACTCGCGATAATGTAGTAGCACATAGCGAGTGTTCTCCTCGTGGGAGTTGTTATTTATCGACATTGTCAATGTTGTGACGCGTTGCTTGTATGTGTTTGTTTACATATAGCCTTGTGCGTGATGTACTTGAGGAGGGGATCAGGCTCTCAAGATTTTTATATGGGGATCGTGCCCTTTGTTAGACCTCGTGGGTCGTAAGTATGTTTGGACCGTGGCCACGTTTTAATGAAGGACCCATCGAAAACAAGTAGATAAATTTGAGTAATCAAGCTAGCCAGGCTATATAGATTCCCATAATATTTCTAAGTGTTTCTAGGGTTGTAATCGTGCTAACTTGAGCTTGCGATTATATAGTGAGTTTCGGGCGAGTTGTCTCCTCATGGGAGTTGTCTCGCAGCGAAGTTGTAGAATCATTGGATGACGTGTGACTGACGAGTGTGCAGATTGATGTAGCTCTGAGCGATTTCTCTCCTCGTGGGAGTTGTCCCGCAGCGAGTCTTATTATCGAGCGAGGTGGCTGCACGTGGGAGTTGCCTTGCAACGGATTTGTAGTGTCAAGCGAGTTGGATCCTCGTGGGAGTTGTCTCGCTGCGGGTTCATAGTACCGAGCGAGTTGGCTCCTCGTGGGAGTTGTCTCGCTGCGGGGGGTTAGGACGAAGCGAGTGGTCTCCTCGTGAGATTTTCCTCGCAAGGGGTTGTAGGTCCGAGCGAGTTTGCTCCTCGTGGGAGTTGTCTCACTGCGGGATGTAGGACAGAGCGAGTTTGCTCCTCATGGGAGTTGTCTCGCTGCTGGTTGTAGGATCGAGCGGGTTTGCTCCTCATGGGAGTTATCTCGCTGTGGTTATGAGACCTGAGGGAGTTGGCTCCTCGTGGGAGTTACCTCGCAACGGGTTATAGGACGGAGCGAGTGGTCTCCTCGTGGGAGTTATCTCGCTATGGTTTCGTAGACCTGAGGGAGTTGGCTCCTCGTGGGAGTTACCTCGCAACGGGTTATAGGACGGAGCGAGTGGTCTCCTCGTGGGAGTTATCTCGCTATGGTTTCGTAGACCCAAGGGAGTTGGATCCTCGTGGGAGTTGTCTCGCAAGCCCCCCACTCTCGAGACGATGTGGGAGCCACGTCGAAAAGGGTACCGGATCGTGTCGAGAGTAGATCGGTGTTGTACTGTTTCTTTAATTGCTGGCGTGGTGTGGAGAAATAATAATTTGTATTTATCCGTTTGAGCGCGTGCGCGATATGATGAGGCGCGCTGGAGAGTTCGCGCAATTTGGTGGAGCGCGTTGAAATTCTTGCGCGATTTGGTGAAGCAAGTTGAAATCTACGCGCAATTCGGTGGAGAGTAGCAAAAGTTGTGCCCAATTAGGTGGGAACGCGCGCTCAAAAGTGGCCTAGGGAGGCGCGCGCGCGTGCATGGGAAGGCGCGCGCCTGTTCCCCCCCCTTTTTGTTTTTTTTGCTGGCGCGCGTGCACTGCACGCGCACGCGTTTGGCGCGTGTACGACACCTGCGCGTGCTGTGCACGCGCGCCTCCTTTTTTTTTTTTTTTTTTCTTGCGTCTCAGGGCGCGCGCGCAGCTGGCTTGGATGGCGCGCGCGCGGCGGCTTGGCCGGCTCAGGGGGGCGCGCGGCTTGGCTAAATTTTTTCTTTTTCATCTTCTTCTTTTCTTTCTTCTTTCTTTCTTCTTCTTTTACTCTCTTTTTTCTTCTTCTTGTTCTTGTATTTTTTTCATCTTCTTCTGATTCTTCTTCTTTTACTTTCTTTTTTCTTCTTCTTGTTCTTGTATTTTTTCATCTTCTTCTTTTTTCTTCTTTTTTCTTCTTCTGTTTTTTCATCTTCTTATTTTTTCTTTTTCTTTCTTCTTCTCTTTTTTTTTTTTTTTTTTCATCTTCTTCTGGGGTCTCGCGTGCGCGATTTTACCCCCTTTTTTTTTTATTTGGTTGATATTCACCCCGTTGGGGATGTTCTATTTTTTGAGTAGGGAGATTATCCTCGTTCCTTGAGATGGAATGTGCACCCCCTTGGGGATGTTCTATTTTTTGAGTAGTGAGATTATCCTCGTTCCTTGAGATGGGATGTGCGCCCCCTTGGGGATGTTCTATTTTTTGAGTAGGGAGATTATCCTCGTTCCTTGAGATGGGATGTGCACCCCCTTGGGGATGTTCTATTTTTTTTTTTTTTTTACGTCCGCCGCTAAACGTTGATCGTAATTGTGCTGCCACTAACAGTAAATTAATGTCATTATACTGTCAATGATAGTTAATTAACGTAATTGTACTGCCGTTGACAATACATTTATGTAATTCTGCTGTCGTTGACAGTAAATTAATGTAATATTATTATTTTTCATTTTTTGTTATTTTTTTTTATTTTGTTTGATTTGTTGGCAAGTCAACGTAATTATATTATTGTCGTTGACAGTAAAATAACTGTAAACATTATAATATTTCTGTCAACAACATCAATATTATTATTTTTTGGGTTTTTTGTTTTGTTTGAGTTATTCACGGAGTAACGTAATAATATTACTATCTATTATTGTAATATTACTGTAAACACAATAATATTACTGTGGTTGACAGTAATATTACTGTTGTTATAGTAATATTGTTGTCAACCACATCAATATTATTATTTTGTTTGGATTTATTTTTTATTTTTTTGAGTTATTCACGGAGTAAAGTAATAATATTACTGTCTATTATTGTAAGATTACTGACGGTAATATTACTGTTGTTATTGTAATATTACTGTCACTCGCAATAATATTAATTCTTTTGGCTTTTTATTATGTTTACATTTGTTGAACGGTCAACATAGTAATATTACTCTATTACACAATAATAATGAGTTTTGTTGTGTTAATATTATTGTGCTAGAGATTAATATAGCAATATGACTGTGTAAAACTGTAGTTTAGTTAATTTTACCGTGCTTAACTGTAATATAGTTAATATTACTGTCAATCACAGCAATATTGCTGTTTAAACGAAAAAAAAACGTTACACAAAAAAAAAAATCGAAAAAGTCAACGCCGGAGACCGGCGAAA
Organism: Erythranthe guttata; assembly: GCF_056151865.1. Lineage (NCBI taxonomy): Eukaryota > Viridiplantae > Streptophyta > Magnoliopsida > Lamiales > Phrymaceae > Erythranthe > Erythranthe guttata. The sequence continues at coordinate 8,724,331 of NC_142537.1, forward strand.
AAATCCGGAAGAAAAAAGAAAAAAAAAACTGAAAAGTCAACGCCGGAATCTAGCGGGAAATTTTTTTTTTTGGAAAAAAAAAAGTTTTGGGTCAAAATTGAATAATTTGTGAAATTTGGGGTCAAATTGAAGTTAAATTAAGTTAAGGATGAAATTCGAGCATATTTAAGTATGAGGGGCTGTTTTAGTCCTTTACAAAATCTGGACCATGTGTGGACTTACTGGTAAATGAGTTTTTTGTCTGGATCTCCTTATGAATAAGTACCCATTGATGGGCTTATTTGTAATGACCTCTAGTTTGTATTATTTACTTTTAGCATAATTCTTAATAAAATATTCTTGCTGTGTACAACCATGGTTCTTTCGACCCTACACCCAGTGATAAATACCGGGTGAGTCTTTTGCTGCCACGTGTAATATTTAATTACTCATTATTAGTGTTCTAAAAATCGGCTGAGGCGGCTGATTAACCGGTCTCCGATGCGGAGGCGGTCCAGAACCTTTACGATTTTACTGTAAAGGTTTGAAAAGTCGGTTTTTTGCCTGTGAGGCGGTCCGAGGTAGTTGAGTCGGTCCAAGGCGGTCAAACCTTTAAAGCGGGTCAAACTTCGGTGGCAAAAATCCGTCAAAAATCGGTTTTTTTTTTTAATTCAAAATAAAATTTGGGATTTTAATTAAAAAGATATATGAGTTTATGTTTTATTTTGTTTATGTTAACAATTATTGTTAAAGAGCTAGTGATGTATGCTAGGAATGTATGTAAATTCAAAAAACTTGCCTTTTTATTTATATTTTATAAGGATATTTATGTATTATGATCTTATTATTATTAAACTTTTATTATATTATTAGGATTTATACATGATGGAGATATAACTATGTTTAAATATTTCTTTATCTATGTTTTGAGTATTTATAAATAGGGGAAATTGGCTAGACACCCCTTATTCTAGACTTATATAGGTGGAGATCTATTCTATTAGATGAATATAGGTGTAGGTCCTCCATCAATTAAAATTAATTAAATTATTTATGTATAGACATAGATACCCCCAATTAATATTTTTATGTAATTAATTAATTTAAAAAATTAAGGAAACAAATCCCACAAATCTCTCACTCTATCTCCTCTCCACATCACACCACACGGTTACAACTCTCTCCCCTCACCCACACGCCTCTCTCTCTCTCTCTCTCTCTCTCTCTCTCTCTCTCTCTCTCTCTCTCTCTCTCTCTCTCTCTCTCTCTCTCTCTCTCTCTCTCTCTCTCTCTCTCTCTCTCTCCCCTTTCTCTCTCGCACACTTATATTATTTCTCTCTCTCAAGCCTCTAGCTAATGTGAAAATTAATTCTTCATTTCTTTGTAAAAATCTTTAATTCTATTTTCATAATTATTTTATAGCAATCTTAATTATTAATTTTCTTGAGACCATATGTGTTGGATTTTAATTATTTCTTCGTATGTTCTCGATAGTATTGCATTTTCTAATTAGTTTTATTTCAGCAAACAATATAATAAAAAATCGGACAACAAAATAAATTGCAACATAAAATGGAAAACTGCAAACTGCAACTTATAACTGACAATTGTATTATCAAACACCAAAAATAATTTGAAACAACAAATGAATGTGAATCATTAAACAATAATTTTTTTTTTTTGCGCTCTAGAGGACTTTTTACACGTTAGCACTATGAACAAAAAATGGATCATCTTTTATCTTTATTGGACAAATACGAGTTGAAACGTTCTCGCGAGCATAAATATTTGTCACACACAAAGAGTGTCCAGTGCCGAAGTTCGACAATGGGACATTCACCTAATGCAGCGGAAAAAAATGTAACGAAAATCGCTCATATTCTTTCACACCATGAACTTTTTCACCATTGACATTGATTTCGTGGACGTCCGTATGCATTTAATATTCTTTTTCCTCTCTTCGATGTTGTTGAACAATGGCTCGGTCCCATTTTTTTTTTTTTTTTGCAGTGGTTGTTGAACGTAAAATAAAAAGAGAAAGTGATTGAACATTATAAAACAACAAATGTAATAATTTCAAATATTAACAACCAGTAATTGCAAATTGCAAATTGCAAATACAAACGGTAAAGGCAAACTGTAAACGAAAAATGATAAAGAGGGAAGTGTAAACTGTAAACAATGAAGTATAAACTGTAAACTGTGAAGTATTAAATGCAAATACAAACAGTTAATTATGAAATGTGATAGCATGTAAAAATGCAACAAAAAAAAAATAGCAAACAAATTTCCTACGAACAACTACATCGATAATTGTAGCAACAATTAAATCGACAACCCCTAGCTAAAAATAGCAAATAACAAACCAAAATCATATCAACAATTTTTAGACTCCGGTCTTTCACATACTACCTAAACCACAATTTTCATTATTTCGCCTTCGGTATTTAGAATACCTAAAAAACAACATACCACAATTTTCATTCTTCAAACTACCTAAACTTAATGGATATCTAAAATACCCAAAATCTGTAGGCTTCGTACAAATGACACTCAAACTAGCAAAATTAAATCGATAAAACTACACACAAACAACAAATTAAAAATGCAAACTGCAAAACTAGACTTATGAGATAGACAAACTCTAAAAGTTATATCCGATTTTGGCGATTCGAAGTCATCATTTAGATTCGTTGGCAATGAAAAATAATGATTTTCGAATGAAAGTCGAAAAATTCGAAAAATCTTATGTATATTTTAGTTAATGCAATTGGTGCTTACCGAGACTCATACGTGTTTAAACCGTCTTTAGATTTTTTTGATGTGTGCGGTGTATTCTCTGCGCGATTGTGCAAACACTGGGAGGATGGAAACCTCAAACACCAAACAATGGAAAGACGAACCAATACTCAAAAATAACAAATAGAGTCTCCAAGATTGCAAACGAATAACGAGAAAACACTTACCAGCAAACAACAAACGAGATTTAGGAGATTGTAAACGATCCGAAGGCCCGACAAAATGCAAACGACCTGGTAAACTGCAAACGATCAAACACCCAAACCTATGAAAGGATTCAAAATTCGTGGTGTGATTTTCGCTTTGAAGAAACAGGGAAGAAATCGATTTCCAGATTTTTGCAATTATAATTTTCGGATTTGCAGTATAATAGGGGAGAAAAATAGGGGATTTGATTTTGAAGATATATTTTACCGTATATTAATAGGGATATTGATAGGGGTACTTTTGACAAATTATAAATACAAAAATTTGCTGGAAATTAGAGTTTATTAGATGGATTTTAACACATATAATCTCTTATAGAAGGACCTATAGCAAATTGCCCCTTATAAATAATACCTACAAATATATTATATTAAATTTTAAAACCGATTTATTTCCGATTTATCACCGATTAATCACCGTCGCACCGATTAATCGTGAGTCGGTCCCTGACCGCCTCCGACCCGATTACCGCTTTTTACAACCTTGCTCATTATATATTCTCCTACTTATGTTAACTTTTAAGGATTTTAGAAAAATACAATAACACATGACAGCAGAAGACTCACACTTGAATATATTCCAGTTTAAATACAAAAAAATTATTTTAAAAAATATAAAATAAAAGAATATTTAAAAATTTTAGTAATTGATGATGTAGGAAATTAAATTTTTATCTCAAGAAACATAAAAGACTAATATTTAATTTAATTTTCCACATGTTATTAAATAAGTGGAATCCATTTTTCCTATATTAATGGGGAGTCTGTCCCAAATTTGCACCCCTTTATTTATAATACATATTAAAGGGATGGATTTATTGGCGAAAGAGATATAACCCTGAACCCAGAATAATAAAGATGGTTGGTTATGGACTTATGCACAAAATCCCCTTAGATTTTAAGTGATCTTTTTAAATGGGGAACTTTCCTAATTTAGCAGGTACCACAAAAATAGAGGTTTTCGGAAATGGAAATTTAAGATGTGCAATATGGTACTTGAATTGACGAGAAAATTATGATCGTCACGAAAATATTTGTTATAATTTTCGAAGTTACCATTTGAGAGATATTAGGAATCTAAGAAAGAGTTCTATAAAATTCTTAATTAGATGGTGCTCTCATTCCTAGATCAGGATTGATCTATTTGACAACACACAACAATTCTCCACCCTTCATCACACGTTCTCTCTCCTCTCTCCCGTTTCTTCTTTTTCCAAACTAGTTTTGAAAAAAGTCAAACCTTTTTTTCACCTATTTGCCCAATAGTTTTCTAGTGCAAGTTATTCGGATTAATCTCTTCAAGGTAAAATCGGATTCCGACGAAGAAGATTGGCGCGGAATTGCTCAACTTAGGACTTCAGTGAGACCACAGAGACAATGTTCTAAGGAGCTTACGTTCAACGGGTATGTAATCGAATCTCGTTAATTAATTATATTTAATTATAATTATTTGATTACATGTCCATATGATTCACATGCTATGTTTTATTTGAATTTATTTAAACACATGATCAAAAGCATGCTTATAGATTATGCATAATTGATGAATTTATTGTTCATAGAATTCGCATAATAGAAAAGTTTCAAACTTCCACTGCATATGCATGTAGATCCCCAACAGATGGAACAACTGGCCCATGCCTTCCTTCACATACACAAGGCAATAGGAGGAGAACACTCCACCATAGCACTCTGCACAAATCACTCGACGGTGTTATCTCATGTTCCCGCCGCCTCAAACTCACCATTGACTGGAGCCTCGCGCCATCTATTCTCTTGAAGAAATAAAGACGGTTACGTACGAGCCAAATCTCGCCCCATTTGCGCTCCTCCTTGCTACAGTCCGTGGTCACCGGATACATAAATGACAGCTTAATACAAATCTCGTTAAACTTACTGGAAGGGAATGAGAGTTGGTGAAAGGTTTATCTCCAACGGCAGTTGGCAACCAAAAATGTCACCAACAATGGAATGATAGCAGTGAAAATGGAGAAGAGGAATTTTGTGGGCTGAATGAATAAGGCAGGTAGAAAAATCAAATTCTCCAATCAAGTCTTAAATTCCAATTGGGTTCCTTGGTGGAAAAGAAAGAAATATCAATTTTGCCTCAAATTCAGAAACACAATATTACATTTCAGCCCTCCAATAACAAAAGTGCACTTTTTATTTAATTACCCAAAAGTGATGACAATTCCATATACACCCCGAAACAATGGAGGAAACAAGTTTACTAGCCAAAAAGAAAGAGAAAAAAAATCGAAGTTTCGCCTTTTACAAGTATTTGGTATGTTTTGCCCCGAATACTTCAAGTCTCGCCTCACAAGTATTTGGCATGTTCTTCACCGAGCCTTGAAGTGGGGGCATTTGTTGACACCGAAATTTCGGTAAAAATCTTCAATTAATGGCCTAATAAATTGGTTATTAATTGGGTCTCAAATTTAATTCCATAACATATTTGGGCTCTACAAATGGATTAATCCTTAAATAAGTAATATATTCTTAATTTACGGATTATCTAATTGGGCACAAATCTAACCCAATAAATCAAATGGCAAGTATCCAAGTCCATCGGCCCATGTTATAAGTCAAAATTCTAGCTCGTGCCTATAAAAAGAGACCATCGGTGCATGCAAAAATACAGACTCACATCGATAGATATCGAGCTCTCAAGCTCAAGTCTTGAGCCTTCGCCTCGAATTCATAACATATTTGAATTCGAGATGTTCATATTTATTCACTTCAAGAAAAAGCTTCTAAGCCCTTGAATCGATTTTAGAATAAGAGAGAAGAATTTGGGGGGGTGGGGGAGGGGGGGTTTCAGTGATATTTTTAACACAAGGATTTTTTCAACAGTTCAAGAATTCACATTGTACTATTTGCAAAAAACTTAATATATATGATAAGGTCCTATGCCTTTTTTCATCCTAGCCGAAAACTCAAATTATGTTTATCCTTAATGGGCAGTTTTTGTGAAATAAGGCCCATGAATTCACTAAACCATAGATCTACTTTGGAAATTAGCCACCTCTCTTCTCTATTCATAGAAACTGCCGCTCTGGTCTCTCTCTTCTTCCACCATCGGTGTTTATCTTTTCTTGCCTCTCTCTCTCTCTCTCTCTCTCTCTCTCTCTCTCTCTCTCTCTCTCTTCTCTGTCCTCTTTCTCTTCTCGTTGTCGTGCTCCCTTCCATCCGAACCCTAGTACTCTCTCTTCGATTAATCAGTTAACCAAACCGCAATTTTTCCTGATCTCATCCTGTTTTCTAGTAAGCACTTCAATGGAACCCATGTGCACCATCGCAACAACAAAATTCTTATTGCAAACCGACCCGTACTTAACATTGTTCAACACCATATTCCTCATTAGAGAACTATTGAAAAGTGTCTGGTCCGAGGTTAGAAATTGCTTGTATTCTTCAAATTCACATAGTACTTGTTGTCCAGCACCGTTTGCCACAGCTAAGCATAACTAGGCACTTAGTTTTCAGCAGAGCAACATAACCGGCGTCCAAAGAGGGTAACCTAAGGAGATGCCGCATTAAAAATTACATCGGGACTTGGCTTCTTTAAGAAAAAAAAAAGAGATTTGGCTTCTTCATCCCAACAATAAACCATCGTCTACAGCCAAACACCCTTCATAATTTTCAAAAAAATGAGTTTCTCATCCAATTTCATACCACAACAACGCTCGATCACCATTTAACACCCAACACGGAAACAATTAATTTACACGTACAGGACACACCGGCAGCAACGATTGCTCGACATTAGCAATTGTCTTAGTTGTTGTTAGATTCCGATAGATAGATGATAATTAGGGCTTTATTTATGTTTGGTTACAAGGAAAAAAAACGAAAATCATTTTGTTGAACATCACTTTCTTTAGTTTTATTTGGCAATTGGAAGAAAACAGTGAAAAATATAATACATTCTTATATTTTCTTTTTCATGAAATAATAAAAATAAAAATTACCAATACAAATATTGTAACTAATATGACATAGAACAAAAACAATTTCCCCCAAAAAATAAAGAAATAAAAATTAAAATAAATCCACTTAAACAGAATAACAAAATATTAAAAAAAAAAGAATAATAAAATAAATCTGACTGCCAGCCACCAGGGCACCCCCACCTAGACCTGACCATCGGTTCGGTTAGAACCGGAACCGAACCGGGGTCAACGGTTTTAGAACCGAACCGGAACCGGTTTGACCGGAACCGAAAAAAACGGTTCGGTTCCGGTTCCTCATTTTTGGAACCGGTTTTAAAAAAAAAAATTCTCTCTCTCTCTCTCTCTCTCTCTCTCTCTCTCTCTCTCTCTCTCTCTCTCTCTCTCTCTCTCTCTCTCTCTCTCTCTCTCTCTCTCTCTCTATCTCTCTCTCTCTCTATACATATATAAATATATATACAGATATCTATATATCTATCTCTGTATGTATATATATATATCAATATATATATATCTATATATATATATCTGTTATGCATATATATATAGGGGAAATATGCAATACCCCTCATATGGGAAATATATTGAACTAAACCCATTTGACTTTATAGACTTTTGCCTACACCCAAATCTCAGTTTTAATTTGTAAGACCCCCCTAGACCTATGGATAAGACAAAAGTACCCTCAACCACAATATTCCTAAATTCTAATTATTTTTCTTCCGCTCCCAATCGTCAATCTCGTTTCTCAATTGTTTTTTTTTCTTATCTTTTCTCTGTTCTTCATCCTTCCAAACCCTAGGTCTAATCTTTCCACCACAAAAAAATTGAGGAAGCAACAGAAGATCCCGGCGGCAGGAATCGACAAACACAAACGGTAAAGGATTCAAAGGACTAGCAGCAGGACACCGATGGAGATCTAGAAATTATCCCACGCCGCCCATGTCACCACAGCCGCCGCCCTCCGTCACAATCGCCGCTGCCGTCCTTTGCCAAAACCGCAAGTGTTAAATATCTACAAATTAACCGGTATAATTTATGGATCTGAATTTTCAATTATATTATTTTTTTTTTAATTTTTTTTTTAGTTAAATGGTTATAATAGCCAAAGTCCGTTTTAACAGTTACTTTTTTCCTTTTCCCTACAATGTTCTACAATAGTTATATTATTTTGTTTGTTATGAATGCATATATTTCAATTATCATGCATTTTCTTAATTTTTGTGAGTTTTTGTTTATTCGTATCCTAGCTAGAGCATGTTTGTATGCATTTGTATGCATTGGCAATTGTGGATTGGCATGATAAGAGTTGTGATTTATATTTTTTTTGTGTTTCATGTTGTTCGAATTCGTTTTATTTATCTAATAATGTATGAGTGTTCATACCATTTGGTTGTTATGAATTTTAACAATAAAATACCATAATAGTCACGTATAGTCGCTTAACTACACTTGTTATGTTTGCAAACACTTGTGTTCATAGTCACATATAGTCATATATTGTGTTTTACCTGCCGGGGGTTGAAGTATCTTTCTCCCTATTCATCTATCTTCACTTGATCTTAGTTTGTTTTCTGAGGTTTTGTGGTGTAAAATTCAGTTTGCAACCAAAAGAATCGATAATGCTGAATAAGATGGGCAAAAAGCAGGCTAATTGAAGAAAATCAGCTCTATAGTCATATATAGTCATATTGTAGTCATATTGTAGTCATATTGTAGCCAAAGCCGCAACTGTTAAATATCTACAAATTAACCGGTATAATTTATGGATCTGAATTTTCAATTATATATATTTTTTTTTTTTTTTTTTTTAGTTAAATGGTTATAATAGCCAAAGTCCGTTTTAATAGTTACTTTTTCCTTTCCCCTACAATGTTCTACAATAGTTATATTATTTTGTTTGTTATGAATGCATATATTTCAATTATCATGCATTTTCTTAATTTTTGTGAGTTTTTGTTTATTCGTATCCTAGAGCATGTTTGTATGCATTTGTATGCATTGGCAATTGTGGATTGGCATGATAAGAGTTGTGATTTATATTTTTTTTTTTGTGTTTCATGTTGTTCGAATTCGTTTTATTTATCTAATAATGTATGAGTGTTCATACCATTTGGTTGTTACGAATTTTAACAATAAAATACCATAATAGTCACGTATAGTCGCTTAACTACACCTGTTATGTTTGCAAACACTTGTGCTCATAGTCACATATAGTCATAATTGTGTTTTACCTGCCGGGGGTTGAAGTATCTTTCTCCCTATTCATCTATCTTCACTTGATCTTAGTTTGTTTTCTGAGGTTTTCTGGTGTAAAATTCAGTTTGCAACCAAAAGAATCGGTGATGCTGAATAAGATGGGCAAAAAGCAGGCTAATTGAAGAAAATCATCTCTATAGTCATATATAGTCATATTGTAGTCATATTGTAGTCATATTGTAGTCGTGCATAGTCATATATATGACATGTATGTTTTTTTCCAATGTACAATGATGTAGATGGTTGTTTATAGTTGAAGAATTCATACACGCGATTTTTTGATGTATTTATGTGGCTACAGGTGGATTTGTAATATCAAGGTTTAAATTTAATTTTTTGTGTGGATGTTGATTGGATTGTTTTCGTAAATAATGGGCAATCTTCGTGTTTTTATATAATTTGGTAAACATAACTGTAGTACACTATATAATTGGAAATTTGAAGTTGAAAATGTAAAAAAGGGCAATATAAAGAAAGAATATGACTGTAGTTGATATAGTCACATATAAACGACTATAGTCATATTCGGCGTAGTAAAATTATTGGGAAAAAAATCGTTTTTTTTTGTTTAAAAAATAAAAAAAAAATCTAAAAGAAAATTTAAATAAAAGATTATAAAATTATAAAAAATATTAAAAAATAAAATAAAATAAAAAATAAAAAATAAAATAAAAAATGCTACATGCAGTTTGAAATTGCTAAATGCAGTCCAAAATTGATTTTTGCAGTCCGCATAATTACTAATGCTGTAGATAAAGGAGGGGTATTTTAGGTAAAAGAAAGCTGGAGTGGCTACTACAAAGGATGAATTTAGGGTTGGGTTTATCTCTATTTCTTAGCGGTTGGAGGGGTTTATTGCTAAAGACCCCATATATATATATAAGTATTAAGAAAAAAATTTACGTATTTAAAAAAAAAATTAAGTTTTTTAAATATACTTTCCACTTAAAAAAAAATTATTTTTTAAAAGTGTTTTTTTTTATGTTTTTTAAAGTATTTATATATATATATATATATATATATATATATATATATATATATATATATATATATATATATATATATATATATATATATATATAATAAAAAAAATTAGTATTAAGAACCGGCGGTTCTACCGGTTCTAACTAGGAACCGAACCGGAACTGGTTAGGAATTCCGAACCGCAAGGAACCGGATTTTTTCAGTTCGGTTCCGGTTCCTCCAAAATCGGAACCGGAACCGGCGGTTCGGAACCGGAACCGGAACCGAACCGAACCATGGTCAGATCTACCCCTACCCCCATAAACCACTCCTCACGCTCCCACCCCCACCACCACTCACGCCTCCACCTCCACCACCCAACCCTAGTAACCTAAATATAGAAAAGAAAATTTGATATGTTTTTCTCATATGGAAAAAGAAAAAAAAAAGGGTATACGGCGTTCTCATAATACCCCACCGGCGGTTTCGATCAAGGCCGGAAAATTCCTGAATCTGATGAAAGATTGAGAGGTACAGCAACAGAGCAAAGGTTTTCGGCGGCGGCGAAGAAGTTGCTAGTGGCCGTGGTCTAATTGAGTCTCTTAAGAATACAGAGAGAGGATGTTGGTTGCGGCGGTTGACGGCGTTGAGGGTCCGGTGGCGGTGGAGGTTTAGTCGACGACGGAGGTTGTGGCGGTCGGCGGGAATGACAGCGACGAATTAAAGAAATTGTGTTTGAAGCAATGTTGTCAGAACCAAACCGGACACAAAACCGGATATGTATTTGGGTCACGGTTGGACCGGGTTCAACCCGAGTTTTTTAATCTTTAAATATTTTATTGATTTTAATATTTTAAAATATACTATTTTTCTATATTTTTTTATATGAGCTATTTGACAAAACCCCACCATTCATTTTTTTACTTTTTGATAAATTTTTTTTTAATTGTTATTTGTTATAAATCCACCATTCAATTTTGAGTTTTTGATAAATCCTTTTTAATTGATATTTGTTATAAATCTAATTGACTCAAACTATCCAAAATACCCTTATTTACTATTAGTCAAAGTTACCATATTATATTACTATAGAAAATTATTAATTTCTTTAAATATGTAAATCCCTTATTTCTCTCCACTATCTCACCCCACCTCTTATTCTCTCCCTATCACGCAAATTTAGTTTATGTTTTTCCATTTTTATTTTATTTTTTTTAATAGGTTTTTTTAATTTCAATTTAAAACAAAATTTGTTATTTTTTTTTTACTTTATTTCAGTTTTTTAAATGGTTCATATTTTATAAAATAAATAAGTCCACTACATACCCATCGAAAATTATTAAATTTATCGAAAACTACTATGAAAATAAAGTAAGAATTACTATAAAATAAGCATAATCAACATTAATATTAACGTAATCCACTATTAAATCAGTGTAACCCCTTGTTAAATTAGTGTAATTCACTACATGTTCATCGAAAATTACTATTAAATTAGTTTAATCCACTTATTTTTTTTCTACCAGGGTTAGGAAAATTAAAATCCACTATATACTCATCGTAAACTACTATAAATTTACCGAAAACCATTGTAAAATTACGGTAACAATCACCGTAAAATAACATAATCCACTTTAACATTAACATAATCCACAACAAACTTATCGAAATCCACTAAAGACATACGTAATCCACTAGTAACACAACTAAATAAATAACAAACGAAAAAAAACGTCAATTCACTACACATAAATTCACTATTCGAAAATCCACTATTTGAAACGTCAACCACTACTATGTCCAGAAAAAAGTGACCAGTACACCACCACCAACAAGGCCATCTCTGTTTACGTCGGGGCTCAATCTCCCCCTACAGTAGAAATTGTCAACACTTAATTAATGGAATATTCTTTTAATTTCTTAATTATATATATATATATATATTAAAAAAGATATTTTGACCTATAATCCTAAAACTTAAACCTAGGGGCATTTTAGTCATTTTCCTATTTTGATAGTTTGTTTTAAAATTATTCTCAATAAATAAAATAAAAAATGTAACCGTCCACTTTGTAAAAAAATTGAGTTGAATACATGACCAAAGTAAAAAAAAAAAAAAAAACTTCCTAATTTCATGGTCTTCGGATACCAATATAAATTGACTAACCATTAACTAGATGATAAACAAATAAATAAATTGCAAAAAAAAAAAAAGAAGAAAAACTAAAAGTTAAAAGGTAATGATTTCTTTAAACTCTTTTCTAGTAAAAACTAAAATTACGATGTTTCTTAACCTCTATATTTGTGGACCCGTGTTTCTAATATTCTCCCTATATTTTGAATATACCGTGTTATATATTTTTTTTCTTCTACTCTTTAACCACCCACTAACTCATCATCACACCATGATCTCAACCTATTATCAATTTCATTGTTCTATTTAAATCCCGAGAACTCCACAAAAAATCACAATTTTTTTTTGCCAAGCCTCTTCTTCTTGATCATTTAAAATTTTGTTCTTCTTCTTCCTCACAAATTATTTTCAACGTAACCAATTGCTTTCTACAGGTAAACAATACAATATTTATTATTTAGATTTATTTATATCCGATTTTTAAATTTCACGTCACAAAATAGTTGTTAACGATTTTGACTTTTTTTTTGTACAACTCGGGCATAATTTCCGTGCACAATGACTCCCGTTATGACGGCCATATGCCTTCACATAATGTTCATCTCTTTTATTGTTTGGTTGACCATGGTATTTTTGGTTTTCATTAAATTTGTGCCATTTATTTATTTTATTTTATAAACTCATTATCTTTTATCACTTCAGGGGTTACCCTTTGTTAACGTTGGAGGCACAACAATTATTGCAACATTGGTCTCACTACTTGGCAAGGTGTTCCAACGTCTTCGCAGGAGACCTTGCGTTGAAACAGATTTCACTATAGTACAATCCACTAATGTATTTGTGAAAGAAGAATCTGATTCAAATTTCTCGCGGAATCAATCAGATTGTGAGGAAATCTCAGCAAACGAGTTATTTTTAAGCTGCATTTATTGTGACCATTGTTTGGAGCGTGCCAGAACGTATGAGTTGGTGTGTTGCACGCATTGCAATCTCACCGCAATGTACCGACAATGTGTACAAGCAATGGTGGCGGGTCCACTTGATTTTTTGATAATCCCGGTTGAAGATGGGTCTGTAAAATTTGCGCAATTAGATTTGCTCTTTTTTATCAATTTTTTTCTACTGGAACACACAATTGAAGTGTATTTTTTTATTGTTATATTTTTGTTTTATATGAAATGTGTTTTTTTATTGTTATATTTTCATCACCAATGTAAATAGTTTGATTAATACAATTTTAATGTTTTCTTAGACAACAAACATCAGATATCCGTTTTCTTTTCTCCATTTATTATTGTCCAACGACTTATTATTTACATAATTTTATTATTATTTTTTTCTTTTTCCTTTTAATTAGATATTTATTAGATAAAAATTCGAAGGTGCTCTTAAAATTTTTATATGCATATTACTATATAGGCAAATAAATTCTGATGTTACATAATATAATATAATTTGATTAATATAATATATTTAATTTTGTTAATATAATATATTAACTCCGCTAATTCATCTTTCATTATTACTAAGAATTTTATAAATAAAATATATAGGAGTTATCGAGGTCCGAAGAATGCATTCTAAACATGAACAACTTTAATTTTTAAGAAATCAAAATTTTCATGAATTTTGAAAAATCAAATAAATAACCTTTATGATTACAAAAAAAAAATTTACAGGTGCTTATAATTTAATAAGAGTTAATTTTTAAGAAATCAAATACTGACAATTTTTAATAAACTTCTATATTATGACGATAACTCCTATTCTAAATAAAATTTAATTTCTTAAAAAAAAAGTTCGGTAATCTAATTTTAAAAAATCAGATTAAATAGGTTTATAATTAAAAAAAATTAGTGTGATAAAAGTAAGTTTCTGTACATAAATTAAATTTCATGTCCAATTGTAACTACCTATACCACCCACTATAGCACACGTAACCCCCATAGCACCCCACTACTTCACTACATGCTGGTTTTTTATTAATTTATTTATTCGGATAATAATATTTACATAGTTGTTTTTTAGCTAGAGAATAAATTCACTCTCCCACTACTTAGGTAGTTACCATTGGTAAAACAACCGAAACATTGGTTTTTTCTATATATATGCATACATATTTCATTCTCACACCCTCATTCACTTTTTAACCGATATCTGAAACTTTTGTAGGATTTCTATAATGGTTCCCAATATCACAAACATTGTTGACCGTAGTCCCACTACAATGGCTTGGAGAGTTATTGTACGAGTAACGTTGTTGTGGTTTGTTCCGCATTATGACAACAAAGATAATTGTTACTCTTGATATGCTGCTCATGGATTCCAAGGTGATCTGCAAAACATTTTTTTTAATTTATTTATTTATTTTAATTAAGTCTACAAAATATTTGTATATTGTTGATAATTTATATATACATTATATATACTTATGGTAGGGCGACAAGGTACATGCCAGCATAAAAAAACAACATATGAATACGTTCAAAGCTATACTGAAAGAAGGAAAAACATACATGTTTTGTAACTTCATCGTTAGTCCAAACAGCGGGAACACTCGAATCACTGGCCATCGGTACAAAATTACAAGCATTGGATCAACCACCATCACATCATTCAGTGCAGAAGAAATTCCTAATATTAGCTTTGACTTTATGAAGTTTAAACAAATTCAGAACAACAACAAAGATGATTGGTTAATAGGTAAAATTGTAATTTTCAGTCTCTTATTTATTTTCACTCGATTATAGTGAAATCAATTAATGTACTATTTTTTAGATGTAATTGGGCATGTGGTTGAGACAAATCCTACAAAGGAGATAGCCATCAACGGAAGGACTAATAAATTACTTGATGTAGTTCTTCAAGACTTGGAGTAAGAATGATTGTATAATTCATTATAATTGCAATAGTTTTATCTAAAAATAAATTTCTAACAAACTTCATCATTGTCTTTTAATTATATGTTGAATTTTATTTTTCTTTGTTTTTACGTGGGCAGTGGCAACAAAACTAATTGTGCTTTGTGGAACTCATATGCTGATAAATTGGATGGTTTAATTTCTTCGTCAATACGACCCACAAAGTCTGGTTATCATTATATTGCAATTTTACAAAATAAAGAGTTTTAAAGGTAGATATAGTTATTTGGTCCAAGTAGGTTTCGTCTTTACGTCTTACTTATTTTCATAATAAACATGTCAATATAATATATATTAAATTATATCACAGGTAAAAATATATTTCTTCTCACTATCATGGATAAAATCTGCTCAAAAACTCAAACTTGAAAGAGGCTCTTAACTATAGGGACAGGTAGTCTGTCTGTCCTTTCTTTTTCACCAATTATATTTAATACGTAATTTCGTCTAATATCATAATTATTATTGTTTTCTTCTTCAACATACATATAGACTTTTGCAAGGAGATGAATCTCTCACTCAAACAGTATCTCAAATTTCAAGTGAACACTCAGTGTCCGTGAATGACGGGTTTCCTTCCCTTGAGAAAATGAGTATTGCCGAGCTGGTATTGTTTTATATATGCTAACATTATATTTGCTCAACGATTCTTATAACATATGGATACAAAATTAATTTATATTATTATCTTAAGATTGTACCGTGGTTTTGCTTGCCACAATCTTCGAAATTGATTTGAAATGAAATGGTGGTATATTTCGTGCAAAAATTGTATGAAGAAAGTCATACCAAATGGATCCAAATATTTCTGTGAGAGGTGAGATAGGAATGTGCCTACTATACCTCGGTAAATTATAATATATTTAGGTTATAAATTTATTTTTTTATTATTAATCCATGTATATTAATAAAATTGAACGAAAATCTTACGTGTTTGTATTAGATATAGGATTGAGGTTACCCTCGTTGATAGCACAACATCTACTTCTTTAGTGCTATTTGATGGAATTGTCAAACAATTTATCGGCAAAAGTGCAAGTGAGGTAGTTGGAGGTATGGAAAAGGTGATAATTATCTATCATACATTAAATATCTACCATCATTTTTCAAATTGTTTATATTTTGATCATTAAATTATTATTAGATCATTTTGTAGGAACAACTGAGCAACACGCTTCCCGTTGAGTTTCAAATGTTGGTTAATAAAGAATTTTTATTTAAAATACAAATCAGTGAAATGAGTGTCAAGAAGAATTGGTCGATTTACACCGTTAAGACGATGACAAGCGATGAAGAAAAGATACAAAAATTTAAGAGTGGAATGAAGGTGGATAAGAAAAAATATACATCCCATTTTTTTACTTTCTATAGAGTGAAAACTTTAAATATTGAAAGAAAGAAAAAAATTACTTTCTTTTTTATGTTATTTTATTTTTTTATCATAAGCTTTAATAGAGATTAGGGCTTGAGATTGCAAAAAATATTTTATAGAATAATAAATTATAAAAGAAAATTAAATTTAAAAGGTGGAAATAATAATTTATTTTTTAATGTGGGCTATATATAAATATTTGTAAATAAAAAATCATTGTATAATAGTAGATAAAAGTTAATATACCAACCAATTACTAATTATTTGTGTATATATCTATCCAATATCTATAAATATTAGTATATATATATAATAGTAGTAAAAAAAATAAAAAATTCTGGGGGGACAACATCCCCCCCTTGCCCTAGTGTAGTTCCGCCAGTGCTGGATGAACCTACTACTTCTATCTTCAGGTGATGCAAATACCCAATCGTCAACTACTGCTGTGTATTGCAAGAGAATCAAACTAGAGAAGGATTCAAAGTAATGGTTTTATGGTTTCATTGTTTTATTGTTTTATTGGTGCAGCCACTACAATTTCATTATGTATTATAATGTGTTTTTTAAACTCCTGTTTTTTGTTTTAAATTTTGAAACTTTCGTACGTAGTTAGTTTTGTTTCCTCTTCGTTTTTATTAGTTATTTTGGTAGGTGGTTGCTATATCACAGTTCTTTGTTTTTCCATGCTATTTCATGTTGTTATTATTGGTTTTGTTGCAAATCCATTAGTAATGCTTATTTTGTTATTACTTTCCGTAATATAAATTCAGATCAGGCCCGGATTTTATTTATATATATATACATATATATATATATATATATATATATATATATATATATATATATATATATATATATATATATATATATATATATATATATATATATATATATATATATATATATATATATATATATATATATATATATATATATATATATATATATTTTGTATTGAAGCTGTGTTTAAGATTATGGTTGTAAATTTTAAGTTTGTTAACGAACTTTATAAAGTAAATATGATCCTAAAAATTCATATTATTTAATATGAAGTGCAATTTAATTGTATTTTAAGTTTCTTAAAGAACTTTATAAATTACAATTTCATACTGACAAGTTAAATTATTTTTCATTAAACCCAATTGAGTTTGTGTTTATTGTAAGAATGTATTTTTGTTATTTATAAGTGAAATCCCAAAAAAAAAAAAACTCAGTAGACGCGCTTTGGGACATGATATTGTTTTGATGGATGTAAATGGCTTTCACATTTTTTCATAGGTTTCTTTTTAAATAAGTATTTCACAAGGGGGAAAAGCGTAGTTACAACTTTTATAGGGGTACTAAATACAATAAACTTAGGCCCATAACATGAAACAAACTAACCATTTCTCCACATTACTAGGGCCCATAATTTAAAACAATCTAAGCACATATTGGACGTTTTATACACGATCTTAAACTGAGAAGCCATATAACATGCAGAGTGGAAAACAATTCTTGAAATTGAACTGCATCATAAATACCAAAATTTCTGATATTAATCATATTCTGTGTGTGAATATATCTCCTGCCGCCAGAATGAAATTTCTATATTATTTAATAGAAGGTGGTTCATACCTATACATTGATTTTTTTTTTGAAGATTGATTATCATTTGTGTTTTTACCTGTTTTAATTGTTATATTTCTTTCGCAGCCACATCATTGGCATCATCAACCATTGGGAGTTTGGGAGTTTTGTTGATGCAATTTCTTGACCAGGTGAACACCATATGTTTTTCTTACGATTTTGGCTGACTTTGTATTTTGAGAATTGCTTTGGTGATTGCTGCATAAAAATTGATTGTCACTTTTATATGTATGAAGTTGTAATTATTTATATAATTTGCTTCACTTTTTGTTATGGCTATTTTCAGATGAGAACATACACACAAACAAACTTCATCTTAGATGTCCGTAATGACCCATGGGAGGTCTCTGTCATCGCTTTATCCATCTTCATTTCCCTTATATTACATCTACTCATCAAATATTTGTTCCATTTTTACTCGGGCAAAGGTCACTATAGTCGAACAAATAATCATTCATAGGAAGCTCAATATTATATAGAAAATCTAGGGAATAATATATAATGTGGTTATAGCCACTCGGAGTTTATAACTCCCCACTACGCCACTATAGATTCTCAACTTCCCACTATCCCATTATCCCCACATATTGTAGTGGTTATAACTCTTATGTAACTCCTCTGTAACTTTCGGTTGATTACACCTATATAAATGAGAATCTTCCTTCCCCTAAACACCCACAATTTTCTCTCTACGGATTGTTGTCCTTTGCATTCTCTCTTTCTCTCTTTGTTTTGTTATTTACATTCTTATGTATTTCCATAAACACAAAACAAAGAGCTAGATATAGGCCATTTTACAACACATTATCAACACGAAGTGCTTGTTGTTATTGTGGAAAGACAATTGTTCGTGGGGCGAGGATACTCAAAGAATTCGAGGTGCTCGTGGAAAGGTAATTGTTCGTGGGACAAGGTTACTTGGAGAACTTGTGACGCGGGTTTATATGTGAAACGGTAATATCGGAGAAATATATTAATACCCTTCATAATATTTGGATTTAAGCATTTCAAATATACTTTAATCTCCTTGCAATATTGATTTCGTAAAAGATGCATGATAGTGTTAGTTTACGTTTTAAAAACGTTTTAATTTTTGGTCCACTAATCTTTATTTTAATTAATTAAATTGTGGGTAATTCAAATCATGGTATTAAGGTGATTTTATGGTAATTGATTTGTAACGTTGAATGCAATAAAAGACCATGATGGGTGGGATTTGTCTTCTGCCGTTACAAATCAATCGTGGCCCTCTTCTCTCGTCTATAAAAGAAATCCACAGCTCTTCTCCTCAACCATCAGACGCAAATTGAGAATTCCATCAATTACAGAAATACTTAGTGAGTTGTGATATTAGAGAGATAGAGAGAAGAAGGTGTGCTACGAATAAAGTTCTCACAAGGAGATTCGAAGGAGGCCTGACTAGGCTCGGCTTGTAGATTGCTGTCGTTCATCATCTCTATCGGAATCCATGGCGAACGGTATGTCGATAATCTCTATTACGTGATTATATTCTTAAGATGAATTTGAGTTCAAGATTCTGTGATTAAAGTTTTCCGCATAAAATTAAATAAAAGTCTTTCAATTGGTATCAGAGCCAGGTTTTGAAATCGATTCATCTTAGAACTCAAATATGTTATATGTTAATTATACGGTTTTATGAAATCGGATTGCGATTATGATTAATATTTGTGTTTTGATATTTATAATCTGTTTGACGAATTGGATATTATTATTTGTGGGTAGTCTTCTGCAAAACACAATCTTGATTTATATACGTGTTTTGATAATACCGATAAATTTTGTATACTTATCTGGATTCGACTGATTAGTTGTGCTCCACTATGGTAACGAACATAGCATAGGCCTGTTAGTATACGTGAGTCTTGATTAAATTAATTATTATATGTCTATTTAATTTTATAATAATATCAATCTGTGTGTTTCAAAGTTTGTCTATGGAAAAATCAATGGCGGTTTGTTGTATTAATCAAACACTGTGGACATTATCTGCACACACATGTGATATTGAACACATAATACATCTGTACACATAAAATAATAGAATATACACAACTCTGAAATTTTATTAGTCGGCATATATATATGATTATATAGTACATATCAGAATGCATGAAATTTTGTATATTTAACTGCGTGATACAATATGTCAGTACTCATTCTGTATGTTTTTGATGGGTTTAATATAGTACATCATATGATATGTATGTGGTAAATACATGTTTGTGTATATTCGATGACTCAAATAAAATAACGAGGATATTATTAGTTTTATATTTATAAAATTTACTAATCTTGTAGTTGCTAAAGTGACCTAAATTAGTAAAATCTAATAACTATAAGAACTATATGAAAGTTTAATCATTTACATGATATTAAAGATTATAATATTCTCAAATTGCAGTCATAATTAAGAAATTGAGACTAGCTCAAAGGATAGTCGATTTTAATTAATTATGAACTGGGTAGGGTATCATAATTTGTATTACTTAGCAATTAGAATTGTTTACCTAAAGGAAACATGAATAATTGACGAGTGAGACAAATTATGTTAGACCCTACTTAGGTGTTATAAAATATCATTTACACCAACATAGAGTGAACAATAGGTATGCTGTATTTCACCCAAAGGCGAACTTGTAGTGATATCGATAGTTCATCTTATTTGACTCAAGGTCTTATGTGAGCATCCTTTTATCTTTACCTTATTATATTTGCTATCTTTATTTCAGTTGCTATTCCTACTTCATTGTACTCGCATGCTTCTGGTATTAAGACTCTCAGTGGGTCAAATATCTCCGAATGGTATGAACAAATTCAATTCACCTTGGGTGTTATGGATTTGGACCTAGCATTGCTTACTGAAAAACCTGGGGAAATAACGGATGCTAACAGTGAGGAAGAAGTTAGCCTAATTGAAGCTTGGACCAAGTCCAATAGGCTTAGTCTTATGCTTATTAGAATGACTGTTGCTAATAACATTAAGACTTCTCTTCCCGAGGTTGACAATGCTATGGAACTGTTAACGGCTATTAAAGAACGCTTTAAATCAGCGGACAAGTCGTTAGCAGGGACACTCATGGCTGAATTGACTACCATGAAATATGGTGGTGATAAGGGAATTCAGGAACACATCCTGAATATGACTGATAAGGCTGCCAAACTTGGAGCTCTTGGCATGAAAGTGGAAGAGTCCTTCCTTGTGCAATTTATCCTTAACTCACTTCCATCAAAGTTCGGCCCATTCAAAATCCACTATAATACTCAAAAAGATAAGTGGAATTTGAATGAGCTGACTAGTATGTGTATTCAAGAGGAAGTGAGGTTAAAGCAAGAAGCAATTCACTTTGCATTGGCTGTAACTCATGGAAGTATGAAGAAGAAAGGGAAATTTGTGAAGAGTGGAAAGAAATTCGCACCAAACAAAAGATATGAATCTGGTGAAAGTAGTCAGGCTCATGGAAAGGCTTTTGTTGTCACCTGTTACTTTTGTAACAAGAAGGGACACGTAAAGAAGGACTGTGAGAAACGTAAGGCTTGGTTCGAAAAGAAAGGTATTCATCTTTCTTTTGTATGTTATGAATCAAATCTTATTGAAGTTCCTTCTTTCACTTGGTGGCTTGATTCTGGTGCTACAACTCATATCACAGATTCATTACAGGGATTCCTAACAACTCGGAAACCGGAGGAAAGTGAAAAGTACATCTATATGGGGAACCGTCTCAAATCTAAAGTGGCGTTTGTTGGCACTTATCGCCTCATATTAGAGACGGGTCACAAGATGGATCTTGAAAACACTTTTTATGTACCTTCGTTTTCTAGGAATTTGGTTTCTTTGTCAAAACTGGATGTTTGTGGTTATTCAGCTTTAATTGGTTGTGGAAAACTCAGTTTTATGTTTAATTAAATAATAATTGGTTCCGGTATTTTATGTGATAGTTTATATAAAATATCTTTGAATCATGAGTTTGAACAATTATTATTAACCACTCATTCGGAAGTTGGCGTAAAGCGAAGCCTAAGTAACGAAAATTCTTCTATCTTGTGGCATAAACGATTGGGGCATATCTCCAAGGAAAGAATCGAAAGATTGGTAAAAACTGAAATTTTGGAAAATCTAGACTTTACTGATTTTCAAGTGTGTGTGGATTGCATTAAGGGTAAGCAAACCAAACACAATAAAAGAGGTGCCACAAGAAGTAAAGAGCTTCTTGAGTTAATCCATACAGATATCTGCTCACTACATATTCCATGTTTTAGTGGAGAAAAGTATTTTATCACCTTTATTGATGATCTATCTCGTTATGGTTATCTCTATCTAATTCATGAAAAATCTCAAGCCGTTGACATGCTTGAGGTGTTTGTTACGGAAGTCGAAAGACAATTAGATAGAAAAATTAAAGTTATACGATCAGATCGGGGTGGGGAATACTATGGTAGATATGACGAGTCGGGACAAAATCCTGGCCCATTTGCTAAATTCTTAGAAAAGCGTGGTATTTGTGCTCAATACACAATGCCTGGAACACCACAGCAGAATGGAGTTGCTGAACGTCGTAATCGTACTCTTATGGATATGGTTAGGAGTATGTTAAGTAACTCAACTGTAGCCATTTCACTTTGGAATGAAGCCTTGAAAACCGCTATGTATATCTTAAACCGGGTTCCCAGTAAGGCAGTCCCAACAACTCCTTACGAGTTGTGGACTGGTAGGAAACCTAGTTTAAGACATTTACATGTTTGGGGTTGTCCAGCAGAGGCTAGAATATACAATCCAAATGAAAAGAAATTGGACCCTAGAACAATTTCTGGATATTTTATTGGTTATCCACTAAAGTCAAAAGGGTACAGATTTTATTGTCCTAACCATACTACGAGGATAGTTGAAAATGGAAACGCCAAATTCTTAGAGAATGGTGAAGTTAGTGGGAGTCTTGAATCAAGAAAGGTAGAACTTGAGGAAATTAGGGTGGATATTTTACCATCTTATTTCCCTCAAGATGAAGTTACTCTTCAACCTATACAGCAAGTTGAAACAAATGATTCGCCACTCCATTCACCAATTCATGAAGATGTTATTATTGGCAATACTGTAGAACCACCACAACCGGTAGCTTTGAGGAAATCTCAAAGGGAAAGGAAATCTGCCATATCCGATGATTATGTGGTGTATCTACAAGAATCTGATTTTGATATTGGTATTCAAAATGATCCAGTTTCATATTCACAAGCCATGAAAAGTAAAGATTCTAGTAAATGGATTGATGCTATGAATGAAGAGTTGAAATCAATGGACTATAATGGTGTCTGGGATCTTGTCGAATTGCCTAATAACAGTAAGAAGGTCGGTTGTAGATGGGTCTTCAAGACCAAACGTGACTCGAAAGGCAATATCGAAAGATTTAAAGCCAGATTAGTGGCCAAAGGTTTCACTCAAAAAGAAGGCATTGATTATAGAGAAAGACTCTCTTAGAATCGTTATGGCTCTTGTAGCTCATTATGATTTGGAGTTACACCAAATGGACGTGAAAACCGCTTTTCTGAATGGGGATTTAGATGAAGATATCTATATGGACCAGCCTGAAGGATTTGCAAAACAAGGAAAGGAACACTTGGCTTGTAAATTAAAGAAATCCATATATGGACTTAAACAAGCTTCTAGACAATGGTATATAAAATTCAATGATACCATTACTTCCTTTGGATTTAAGGAAAACACTGTTGACCAGTGTGTATATCTAAAGGTCAGTGGGAGCAAGTTTATCTTTTTTGTTTTGTATGTGGATGATATTTTACTAGCAAGTAGTGATCTTGGTTTACTTCACGAAACCAAGAATTATCTTTCAAAGAATTTTAAGATGGTTGATATGGGTGAGGCAAATTATGTTATTGGGATAGAGATCTTTAGAGATCGATCTCGAGGATTGTTAGGCTTGTCTCAGAAAGGATATATCAATCGAGTTCTTGAAAGATTTAATATGCAGTTTTGTTCAGCCATTAATGCTCCTATCACGAAAGGTGATAAATTAAATGAAAAGCAATGTCCAAAGAAGGATTCGGAAAAGGAGAAAATGAAATTGATTCCATATGCATCAGCAGTTGGAAGTCTGATGTATGCACAGACTTGTACTAGACCAGATATTAGTTATGCAGTGGGAGTACTTGGTAGATATCAAAGTAATCCGGGAATAGATCATTGGAAAGCAGCAAAGAAGGTTATGAGGTATCTTCAAGGAACAAAGGATTACATGCTTACTTACAGAAGATCGGACCAATTAGAGGTTATTGGTTATTCAGACTCCGATTTTGCTGGTTGTGTAGATAGTAGAAAGTCCACATCGGGCTTTGTATTTCTACTAGCTGGTGGAGCAATCTCGTGGAAGAGTGTAAAGCAAAGTATTATTGCTTCTTCCACAATGGAGGCTGAGTTTGTATCATGTTTTGAGGCCTCGAGTCATGCACTGTGGTTGCGAAATTTTATCTTAGGGCTTAAGGCTGTTGACTCAATTGCTAAGCCTTTGAAGATATATTGTGATAACACCGCAGCCGTTTTCTTCTCTAAGAATGGAAAGTATTCAAGTGGATCCAAGCACATGGATCTTAAGTACTTGGTTGTTAAAGAAAGAGTCCAGAAACAACAAGTGTCAATAGAAAATTTAAGTACAACTCTTATGGTTGCTGATCCATTAACCAAGGGATTGCCTATAAAGACATATGAGGAACATGTTATTAGAATGGGTCTTTTGAGCAATCCATGATTTGATGAGTTATGATTATGTAATTGACACTTAATTTATTTAATCAAATGTTTCTGTTTTTCCTGTTTCCTATTATGTGTGCACATATTATATTTGGATTTAACAAGGTTTGTCCTAACAAGACAAAATTAAAGGGGCTATTATGGATTAGAATAGTAAGGGTTATTAGTGGCGTAATACATAGAAGGGAATATGATAAATGAATCATATAACCTCTATGATTCACATTAATAACTCAAACTAGTTCTAGTATTAAAGTACTCTATTTACCTATTATGATAATCACCTTAATTTTCTTTTAAAATCGTGATCACGTGTCAAATGTTTTGTATGAAGAACCCACCGAGTCAAATATTTTCTTAAACTTATTTTTCTTAATCGACTCAGTGGACCAAGTGGGAGAATGTTAGTTTACGTTTTAAAAACGTTTTAATTTTTGGTCCACTAATCTTTATTTTAATTAATTAAATTGTGGGTAATTCAAATCATGGTATTAAGGTGATTTTATGGTAATTGATTTGTAACGTTGAAGGCAATAAAAGACCATGATGGGTGGGATTTGTCTTCTGCCGTTACAAATCAATCGTGGCCCTCTTCTCTCGTCTATAAAAGAAATCCACAGCTCTTCTCCTCAACCATCAGATGCAAATTGAGAATTCCATCAATTACAGAAATACTTAGTGAGTTGTGATATTAGAGAGATAGAGAGAAGAAGGTGTGCTACGAATAACGTTCTCACAAGGAGATTCGAAGGAGGCCTGGCTAGGCTCGGCTTGTAGATTGCTGTCGTTCATCATCTCTATCGGAATCCATGGCGAACGGTATGTCGATAATCTCTATTACGTGATTATATTCTTAAGATGAATTTAAGTTCAAGATTCTGTGATTAAAGTTTTCCGCATAAAATTAAATAAAAGTCTTTCAGATAGATCTATTTAATGGCATGAAATATGTGAATAAACTTTATGTTAAAGTCATTACTTGATTTATACCGTGGATAATTTGAATATATGATCTGATTGGTAATCTTTATTCTATAGTGTGATTAAAATATCTTCTTATTTCATATAATAATTGCTCTGAGCATGTGAAATGATATATTATTATTGGGCAAAGGTATTGCATGTTCAAGTTTGAAATATTGTCATGAATTTTGCCGTCTCAATCATGCTATATGATTATCTGTATTTTGCTATATATGATGATGTCAATGTTTGAGATTCAAAGTGATGAAATGTGGTATATATTCTTTTGTCTCATGCTCTTAATGTATTATCACTTATGCCTAATGTGATTGTATGAATTCCACATTATGAATCTGTTTAGGTAATTGGTAATTAACTATCTCAGTCATTTCAAATTAGTTCGTGGAATTTGTATGAGTTATATATACATGCTATTTATGATTTATATCATGACAAGTTATACGGTTTTGGTTATGTTTTATACCAATATTATTGAGCATGCTATATGTTTTTGATGTTTGGCAAATTTACATTGTCTTGATTGCATGAAGACTTTGGTCTATTTCTAATTCAGAATTCTCAATTGACGCATTGTTTGTTTGACATAAATATGGTAAGCAATGTTTGGTTCTCTTATATTATTTGTCTATTGCAAGTCGTGAATAATGAATACATAAATATGTACAAACATGCATTATATGAATTGTTAGACCATAAGTTCTAATAAGTGAAAATGTTGATGAAACTGTTTTATGGATGTTACATTTCCATAAAACAATAATACTCCTTATTGTATTTGATTTGAGATAAAACACATGAGCAAACCCAAGTTTACCCAACTTAATGTATCTGGTGAAAGTAATATTAGTTGGAGAATGGATGTTAAGATCCATACGCTTAGTGGCCAATTGAGAATGATTGTTTTCGAGGATAATTTACTAGGTAAAGCCCAGAAGGCTGAGACTATGTTTCTGATTAAGAGATAATTAGATGAAGTCCTTCGTCTGGACTATTCATCGAACGAGGGTCCTCATAAAGAATGGAATACCCTGACTAGTCGTTTTGATTACCAAAAGACAATACGCTTGCCTGAAGCAAGGAGCAAGTGTTTATAAACGATTTGTATATGAACTTTAAAATTCGAATAAAGCTCAAAATCAGATAATAGATAAATCTTTTATATGTGCTGCATCAGAGCATTGGTCACGCACCTGAAGTGCGAGGAACGTTGGGGCTGGAGATGCAAATAATAATGCACCAGCATAGACTGCGTTGGTAGAGGCAAATATTTTCAATGTATAGCCCGTCACTCAGCTTCCATACTTGGGCACATCTGACCAAATAATCCTTGTTGAGATATGATTGAACTGTTGATTTCATGCATTATGTTTATTTTATTACTCGCGCTTATTATTTTATTGAATGTTAATCATCTTACTTCATATGCTTTCATGTTATGAACCATATTCGTATTTTGATTATGTTTAGTTTATGCTCTGGATCATATATTTATGTCACTATGTGTTCTAAGTTAATTATTATGTTATTCAATGGTGTTTGCTTAATGAATTTATTTAGTACCTGAAGTACTGAATATATATGATTAGATTTATATTACTCTGACATGACATGTGGGGATGAATGTCTGGCAGATAGTGCGACAACACATACTATCCTGAGAGATACGTCGTACTTAATTAATTTCATGTCTATTTGTAGCACGACCTCTTTGATAACTAAATGAGGCACATGTAGTTTTCATAGATGGTTATGATAATGTCCACATTATGTATCTCGTGGCACAGTTTTGCCCATTAAAGTAGCTCAATTTTTCTCCATTTTCCAGTAGAACGTTGTTAAACTTTAAAGATATTTGAGCTAATGGTTATTATGTTGAAACCACTGAAGACAAGAAATCGAATATATGTGCATCATCTCTAACGTGTATTAAAAAAATATATTACGTTCTTCCTTTTTGAAGGGAATAACTCACAATACCTTAATGGAGAGACAAAGAGGCGAAAATATATTTCCCAAAATCTGCTTAAATAAAAAATTGGTGATCCGATTTCCAGAGAGCAAAATAGCAGTTTCAACATAAAGTAGCTCAACTTAATAGTCTGGAGGAGATGAAGATGACATCGTTTTTTTTAATGGATTGTGCTAGTCACAGATCGTGGGAAAGAAGAGCAGTTCCGAATTCTAAGGCAAAGATTGAACATGGGGTGTATGAGACACGGTTTATAAACCAAAAAAAAATGTTAAGAGGAAGGAAATAAAAACTGCCCGAAAAATCTGAATAATTAAAAATAATAACGGAGGAAAAAAAAAACTATCGAAATATAAATTACAATATTACCCATAGGTTTAAGTTTATGTTTTAGTTCAAAATATCTTCATTTTATATGTAAGATTGGTTGTTAGACACCTTACGATTTCATTCTTATTTAATTTATGGGTAAATTACAAATACCCCCTGAGGTATGGTCAATTTACAAAAAACCCCCTCTTATTTGGATAATTACATCTACCCCTCAACTATGATTTTTTCTTACACCTCTACCCTTATAGTGTCAAATTCAACATAATCATCTAGATTCTGTGGAATGTGCTCTAGTTTGCACTTGTATTTTGTAAAAAACAGTTTCCGATGCACCACAATCTGATATATATACAAGCAAAAAAACACATATTATGATCATCTTGCTTCAAAATGTAGAGTTCGAATGGGATAAAACGGGTACGAAAGTGATAATATTCCATGTGATCTCGAAGATTCCACTAAATTTGAGGAGTTGAGGGGATTGTTGTAATTATTCAAACAAAAGAGAAGTTTTCATAATTTGAGCATACCTCAGAGGTTGGTTGTAATTTATCCTTAATTTATTTATTTTTCTTCATTTTCCTTTTCTCTCTCCTCTCCTTTTAGACCACTTTCTTTCTCATATCTCGTGTCCACACACCTTCACGCACCAGCACCCCTTTTTCCCTGAGCTAATAGCACCGACCCTCCTGTATTATTTCTAATTGTCAAAAAGCACCCTCTGTTAAAATAATTAGCAAAAAACCCCCTATGTTGTGGTTTTCAAAGCACACCGGCCCTTATTTCAAAATTTATTGTTGACTTACGTGAAATGACCCAATTATCCTTAGAAAAGAAATATTAAAAAAAAAGGGAAATAAAAATTGTGCAAAACATTTGCAGCAAAACCCCAAGTATGTGGAGGGGGGTTTCAAGAACTTGGGCGGTGGAGGAGAAGGGGAATTAGCCTCTGTAACGGAGGGTGTCCGCAACAAGGATAGCGGTGGAGGCAGGTGGTGGAAGGAAAAGGATGGGGCGGAGGTGATGGTGCTGGTGATTCCATGGGGAAGAAGAAGAATTTTGGGGAAGAAGTTCTTTTATCTATGTTCTTTAGTTTTTGGAAATTTATGCATTGTTTGATAATGGAGTTTGAAAATGGCAGCATACAGTGACGATGTGGAGCAGATGGGTTGGCAGCAAACACTGACGATGTAGAGCAGATTGAAGAAGAGGGCTTTTTCGAAAATGAAAAAGACTGAATTGAAAATTCTAAAATTTTTAATTTGGGGCTTATAAAATTTCGGGTTAAAACTATAAATTTCAAAATTTTGAAGTTTATGGGTATGTTTGACTTTTCGAGTCCAAAAACTTATGCTAGCCGCACAATCCGCGATTGGACATCACGAAAAGCTGTTAAGGGATTTTTCGACTTTGACTAACTATCATAGGGGGGTCTTTGCTAATTCTTTTAACACGATGACTTTTTTGGCAATTAGAAATTATACAAGGGTAGTTCTTGCAAAAACCCCTTTTTCCCTCTCTTATTTGGTTATGGCAATTCCTCTCTCTCTCTCTCTCCCTCTCTCTCTCACTTAGTAAATCTGCAGTAGCCCTTCTTATTTCTCTCCTTTCCTCTTCTTGCTTTTCCTTTGTATTCCACCCACTTTTCCTCTCGATTTCCGGCCTCCTGCCAACAGATCGGTCAACCGGGGGTCAGATCCTGTTCGAACCGGGTTTTGGCCGATCCAACTGGGTTTCGCCTTATTGGCCGGTCCGACTGGAAATTTAGGAAAACCCGGTTGGAGCTTAAATTATGAACTTTTATGTTTTTGTGTTTTATTCTTTTTCAGTAATCAAATCAACGCCGTTATAGTTTCGGAAACTCCATCTAAACAAAACAACCCACAAGAAGAAATTGACACAGAGAATAGGAATGGTAGAATTCCACGAGCATATAATCAGCGACCTCCTGGAAGATCCTATCGGCGGCGTTGTAGTTGTTTCCGCCGGCCTCGGTCTCCCTAAGTTGATATCTTCCCTCCTTAGCCTCCACGACCCTTCCCAGGGTTCCGTCCTCATCCTCAACGCCTCTCCTTCCCAGAAGAATTCCATCGACATCGATTCTCAATTATCTTCCATAACCTCCGACCTCCCCTCCCATCACCGCCTCTCCTTCTACACCTCCGGTGGAATCTTCTTCATCACCCCTCGGATTCTCATCGTTGATTTGCTCACTCAACGCCTCCCCACCACCTCTATCGCCGGAATTATCCTCCTCAATGCTCATTCTCTCTCCGACACTTCAACTGAGGCTTTCATTGTCCGGATTATGCGCTCATCCAATCGTTCTCTCTATGTTCGAGCCTTCTCCGACCGCCCCCACGCCATGGTCTCCGGCTTTGCTAAACCTGAGCGCCTCCTTAAGTGCCTATTTCTCCGTAAACTCCACCTCTGGCCTAGATTTCAGGTATGGTTGGATGGCCCGCCATAATAGATACTACTTATTCATCATTTGAATCTGTTCATTCATATATTTATTTATATATCAATTATCAAATTAGACGTATGATGGATGCCATTGAAATTGAAATGCTTTCTTGATGTACATATATATATGCTATTGGTAGGTATTTAAGATTTGCATTAATTTTTGTTTTGAAAACAAAATTTAGGTGTATGTTTCCCAGAATTTGGAAAGGGACCCTCCAGAAGTAGTAGACATCCGGGTTCCAATGTCACCATACATGATTGGGATTCAGAAAGCAGTGATCGAAGTAATGGACGCATGTTTAAAGGAGATGAGGAAGACTAACAAGGTTGACGTGGAGGATTTGACAGTGGAGAACGGTTTGTTCAAGTCTTTTGATGAGATTGTAAGGAGACAATTGGATCCTATATGGCATACATTAGGGAAGAAGACAAAGCAGCTTGTTTCAGATTTAAAGACGTTGCGCAAGTTGTTGGATTACCTCTCCAGGTACTCTTTCAGTTTTATCTTCTGTTTTTTAGGTTGAGCAATATCCGTTCAACCGTTCTTAAGTTGTGAATAAGACTAGTTGGTTGTAAATGGAGTGCTTTTTGTTCATAATCTAATCTACAACCATACAGGTGAAAACTATATGTATCAAATGAGTACTTTTCTGTAGGATTACAACTATTTAACTTCTTAAAGAAAGAAATTCATGCACGTTGTTTAGCAGATGTACATAATCTTTAAATTTTCTTCGTAACTGAATTCTGTTCCTTTGAGTTTATCAGCCAAACTAACCATGTATTGGGTACTGATAAATTGCTTTCTTGGTAAGAATATGAATCTTGCTATTGCATGAGATTCTGCACATAACAGACTGTGGTGTTTCAACTCAGGAGTGAGGAAGTAAATGGAAGTCGTAATTTCCCTTCCGAATAACAAGTGACAGAAAATAGAGATTTAGTTTCTAAATATGTGATATGCTGTTGCCGTGCTAAATAACTGTGAACAAACAGTTGACAAATAACTGAATAAGTAGTATTCTGATAGGTGATAATTTGAGCAAAGAAGATCATATAAAAAAGAAATAAGTTTTTCAATGAAAAAGAATATATAGCTATTGATATCTCCTTTCATCAACTAGTGTAGGTATATTTATATATCGCCTTACAAAGAATATGGAATAACTGCGAAGCTAAACAGTAAACGGATAAATAGGAGATTATTAACAACTACTTATCTACCACTAATTACATATTAACTAAGTCAAAACAGTATCCCATGTACTTCTAACTGCCATTCTACAATAGCCACACACGCATTATTGGAACATATGATATTCATGAATGTGACTGATTAGTACGTGAACTCCAGTCTAATAATTTTTCCGAATACTAATATTAATGCATGGTATTGAGTTAACGTCTGTTTGTGTTTTTTGATAGGTATGATGCTGTGACTTACCTGAAGTATCTGGACTCACTTAGAGCCTCTGAAAGTTTTCGATCTGTTTGGATCTTTGCTGAGTCCAGTTACAAGATTTTTGAGTATGCAAAGAAGCGGGTTTATCATTTTGGTCAGTCAGAAAGTGGAAAATCAATTGGAGTGAGTCGGACCACATCCACCAGGAAGAGAAAACTAGATGAAAAGAACAAGGACGGAGATGGTGAAGTCTGTCTTTCTTTGTTATCTTTTTTGGCAGTGAATGTTTTGTTCTAATTTCTAACTTCACCATTATATCACATGATAGCATTTTGGAATGACAATGTTTAGGAGTTTTCTCAGTCGATCAACATACAGATGGGATCTCAACTGTTTGTCTACAAGAGTTTTCGTTCTGCTCTTATATTTTCTTCTCCTGAATGTGTAGATTCTTCAGCAAGTGCAAGTAGTGGGTTAATTTTGAAGGAAATCTTGGAGGAACCACCAAAGTGGAAGGTTTTGCGTGTGAGTGAGTGAGTTCTATTTATCTTTCAGATCCTCAAATTTATGTCATGGTGTAAAAGTAATGTATATAATTTATCTCAAGACTTATGTCCAATTAAAAAAATAATATCACGTGAAGCTTCTACATTAAGTTGCTTTAGTGTGGAAAACCAATCAGGCTATTTGTATCTTTCATGGGAGGCAAATGTGTTCAGATTAAGTCAGCTTTGTCATGTTATTGAAGTTTATCAACCTGCTTTTTCATAATTTGTATTCACTTCAGGATATTCTCGTAGAGATACAAAAAGAGGGACAAAAGCAATCAATGGCAGGGCAAGAAGAAATACATGGGGATCTAAATGGAATTGTTCTTGTGGCATGCAAGGATGAACATTCCTGCATGCAGCTTCAAGATTGCATAACGAAAGGCCAGCATAAGGTTTTTAAACACTATTTATAATCTTTTTTTTTTTCTTATCCTTTTCTCCTCTCCGATTTTTTTCATTTCGGGCCATGTGGTAAATAATAGTGTACTCTGTTTGAACAATCAATTAAATTAACTCATGTTTACGTTCAGAAACCCCCATAAATTCCTGGTTTCTGAAAAAGTTGGTCATTTCGGAATGTGTACTTAATTTTTTTAGTGCACATCTGATTCAAATTGCAAGATGTTCTGACAATAGACAGTCTGCTTCTGATATTAGAAGACTTTAGGAGTTACAAAGAATGAAATCTATACCTTAAACATATGACCAAGAAGACAATTGGCTCACTCTGATGTTGCTAATGTTATTTAAGAAGTTGAAATGTGTTATATATAGAGAAAAATGGGGATAATGTTTTTCTTGGTTTTCAATGTTACAGCTATCCACCGGGGTTCTTGATATCAGTAAACTGTACGGCAATAACTATTAAATTTAGGATCCAAGAAAACTAAATAATGCCTTTGGCTTATGCATTTGATATATATCAGTAAACAATTAAGTTATATATGCTAATTTGAAACATTATGCTTGCTTTTTGTGAAGGTGATGCAAGAGGAATGGGAAAAATATTTGCTAAGCAAAGTGGAGCTCCAGGCTCTACCAAAATATGATAAGAAGAAACCGAAAGCACCTAAAGGTTTTGGGGTTCTTGATGGAGTTATTCCGTCGGTTTCCGGACAAAAAGCCGAAGTTAGTAGCATAAGCAAGCCCGAAAATGATGCGCTGATGGCTGCAGCATATGAAATAAGTAAACAAGCAAAAAAGGATACTGATGTGAAAGATGGTGGGGCCAATGAAGAACATGCTAAAGGAAAGAAAAATGGAAGAAAAAACAAAAAACAAATGATTGGTAAAACTGATCGTGAATGTGAAACTAGTATTCAATCCGAGACTCCTCACTCAAACCAAAAAGAAACAGTAAATGACCAGAATCTGTCGGCAGCTGGTCATCTTCTTGGTGATGCTACTGAAGGTAACTATAGATGTGTTCTTCAAAAGCATGATGATCAAGGACCAGAAAATAACAGTGCCTTCTCATCAGTTCATTTCCATGCCCTGGAGAGTAATCAGGGTTTACTTGATATTTTACAGCCCTCTGTCATAATTGTTTACCACCCTGACATCGCTTTTGTCAGAGAAATAGAAATTTACAAATCTGAAAATCCATCGAAGCGATTGAAAGTGTACTTTCTATTCTATGAAAATTCCACTGAGGTTCAGAAATTCGATGCAAGTGTACGTAGAGAAAATGGAGCATTTGAGTCCCTGATCAGGCAGAAATCTCTTATGATGATACCAGTCTGTCAGGTTTGCTTTTGTACATTTACATTATGCTCCCAGAGTTTATATGTTGTCAGGTTCCAAACATTCATGCCTTTCATTTCTACTGACTTGATTAATTTTATTTCTAGAACCGTAGATCGTGAATATAACATTGTAAGTGGTGGCTAGGATGTTCTGCAGACCCATCATTTTGCTTCCTATTATTGAGATGCGTATATTTTATCTCTGAGTTAGAATCAGCTGCTTATATTTTATTCCTAATGAACTTGAAACTATACCTAACAAAACCCTCAGATACTTGGGGAGCTATTATGAGTTCTGTATTGACACTAAAAAAAGGTTGTTGAATCACCTTAAGTTAGATAGGAAGTCCTTTGGTGAGTCTGTCTGGTACTTGACTGGTGGAAGGTATGTAGGACATGCTTATTGAAAGATCCTATTACTGTATAGACATGGGGGAAAGAGAGGATCAAAATAACTGGAGTTTGAAAAAGGTAGAATATACCTCCTAAATATTATCTAACATTATTATACCTAAGTCCTACAAAATACAAGTCAAAGATTTTTCACAAATCAAAAATGAAAACTGGACCGGCTTTGTCCAATAGATGGATGGAGATATCCATGCTCTGTTTATCTAGCTCGTATTTGTGAATGTTAGATGCTAAAAGGAAGTTAGTCTACGTCAATGTTGATTCTACTATTTTGCAAGAGAAATGTCGGATTACAAGTTATGCAACGTTCAACCTGAGCAACCAGATTCATTGTTTATATATAAACTTATTAAAATTCTCAGATACTGCTTATTCTGTCATCTTGCCTAGGCTGATGTAAACTGTCAAAAAATGATTTGATATTTTAGCATGATATCAGTTGGTATGTTGCTGCAATTATTGCATTATGAATACTCATTTTGGTGGTTGCTTGGTCCAATCAGGATGAGCAGTTTCTTGGCGTAAATTCTTCACAAGAGCCGCAATCAATTGCCGCCCAAAATGTGATTACCCGAAAAGCTGGTGGGAGGAAGGAAGCTGAAAAGGAAATGCAGGTAGGTGGTGAATATTGAAACCATTAGTTCATTTAAGTTGTATTTTTTTTTTTTTAACATTGTATCCATAATTTATTCCAGATCATAGTTGACATGAGGGAATTTATGAGCAGCCTTCCAAATGTGCTCCACCAGAAGGGCATGCGTATTATACCAGTGACATTGGAAGTAGGAGATTACATAGTATCCCCATTGATATGTGTCGAGCGTAAGAGTATACAAGATCTCTTTGGCAGTTTTTCATCTGGTCGTTTGTATCACCAGGTGGAAATGATGTCACGTTGCTATCGGATACCTGTTCTGCTGATCGAGTTTTCACAAGATAAAAGCTTTTCATTCCAGGTTCTTAATACACTTCAGGTTGCTTTTATGACTAGGAAGTACTCGTTATTAAATAAAATTACAATTTTTTTTTTGTGCGTGTGTGTGTGGTGCAGTCTGCAAGTGAGATTGGTGATGATGTTACACCAAATAGCATAATGTCCAAGTTATCACTGCTTGTTCTTCATTTTCCCCGTCTCCGTATCGTCTGGTCTCGCAGTTTGCACGCTACTGCTGAAATATTTGCCATGCTTAAAGCAAACCAGGATGAGCCAGATGTGGGCAAGGCAATTAGGATTGGTGTCCCATCGGAGGATGGCATTATCGAAAATGATATTAGGTACGTAATGTTTCTTCTCGTTGTCTGTAAGTTCCTTATTGCTGGTGATAAACATCTCAGTAAAAGTTAGATGTTTGTTTCAAGCACACACATGTTGAATTGAATTGTGAGTTTGATGACTAAATAATGGAAGGCTGAAAGCTAATAAAAGTGTAGAGATGATATAATGAGAAAAAGTTTATTTTGGTTGGCAGAGCGGAAAATTTAAATACATCAGCTGTCGAGTTCCTTAGACGGCTACCTGGAATTACAGATTCAAACTACAGGTCAGTAATGGATGGGTGTAAAAATTTGGCAGAATTTGTGCAACTTCCAATGGAGAAGCTAGCAGTATTGATGGGTGGTCATAAAGCTGCAAAAACATTGAGAGATTTTCTTGATGCCAAGTATCCTACCTTGCTTTAGAAAACTGTCTGTCAACAAGTTTATATTAATCATCTTCTGTTTGTTTTAGTAAGTAGCTTCATTTTTATTTATTAGAGTTTCAGAGGCTTTCTCAATATAAATGAATGAATGGCCCACACACACACCACTATCATTTCTGCTTCAATTGTCTTGTATTCATATTTGGGAAGATCAGAGAAAGTATTCGTTTCAATATAGTTCTAGTACTCTTCACTGTCATTTATATTAGGGTAAATTACCACCACCCCCTCGGAGGTAAGGTGTGATTACGAAAATCCACCCCTGTATTTGACAGTTGTCTTACATAGTTAATAATTCGATGGAATATTCTTTAACCTATATCCCCATTTTACCCCCCTACGCATTCGTGGCAACATTTAGAATTTGTGGGTAAAATTAAAAAGTTCAATTGAAAAGAAGAAATTGTCCAAGATTTTCACATATTAATTTTTAATTTCATGAAAAGAGTAGTAGGTAAGGAAAGGGAGGTGCCGGGTTCTATTTTCCAAGAATCGTCGCCGGTGAACCCTCTCCGCAGCAGCTCAATTTCCATCCCCACCCAAACCTTAGATCACTGCCACTGTAACCTTCCGTCGCTGCAAGACAACAACCAGCAGCTCAGCCCTCGACACCACCGCAACCACTTCAATACCAAGATTTCAAGCCTGATCTAGTTGCCTCCCACAACCACCACAACAACAAATTCAAACAATCCAGCCCAGCACCACCTCAGCCACGTGCGCCTGCCACCGGAGACGAGAGCTCGTCGGAGTTCTTAAGATGCGCCGCCTGCGACTTCCACCGGAAAAGAAGTCAAAGACCAACCGTCGTCGCTGCAATCCCACAATCACCACTCATGTGTTAGCCCCACTACTCACAGTCTCAGTCCCGAGGCATCGCACTGCTGCGGGCCCCACGTCGCCGCCTACAATGGTGAACTTCGGCGGTACAGTGGAGGGTTAATTTGGGTGAAATATGACATTTCCAATTAATATATTTTCTTTTTAATTATTTTTTGTTTTGAGATGTTTTTTAATTGTTTAACATGGAGGGCAGTTTGGACAAAGCACAATTTCGGTTAGGGGGCAACTATTTCAAATCCCAACTTTTGCTTACTTGAATACTATCAAGTTTAAAACCACAATTGAGTACATATTTATAAGTTTTTTTCTTACTTTAATACCAAAATAAAAAGAAAAGTACAAAAACACCTTTCATACAAAATATCAATTATATCAATTTTTTTTTTAAATTACCTATTCTAAAACCAAAAAAAAAAAAAAACATTTCATTCCACCGCTCCAACACTCGCCGCCGGATGTCACCGCCGCTCCAACCCTCGCCGCCGTCGGACGCCGCCGCCAAACACCGCCGAACACCGCCGAACGTCGCCGAACACCGCCGCCGCTGAATCCATTGTTATCAAGCCGCCGCCGTCTTTGTTGTACAAGTAATATTTGTTTTCGATTTTTTTTTGTTTAATATTTATTTAGGATTTGATTGTTTGATATGGGTAATTAAGATTTGGTTGTTTTAGGTAGGAATGATCGTTAATTAGTAATAGGTGCATCTGATTTCAGTCGATTTGAGCATTGATTTGAGATTCGTGGGTCGGTTCTTCGTTCACAATATTCAACCTGTATATGTCGATTTTTTCAAAATTTTCGACAGATTGATGTCGAAAATTCATCAAAAATCGACATATAGTTGTCGATTGTTTTGAAATTTTTGAATTGAATGTTTGATAATTCGACAGAACACTGTCGAAAATGGGTTGCAAATTCGACAGCTAGGCTGTCGAATTTGCAACCCATTTTCGACAGTGTTTTGTCGAATTATTTCTGTGTAATTTTTTTTTTTAATTTATTAATTTGTTTTCTTTCCTATTTTCATTTGCTTGTGTTTATATTATGTTTATTTATTTTTATTTGTGTGTTATTTTGCAGTGGAAGAACCACGTGAACCTCGTATACCTCCGACTGTCTCGAACCGTAAGAAGAGGAAGGAATTATCCGATTGAGGCAAGGGCAAGGCAATCACGACCAAGAAAAAGACCACGACCAAGAAGAAGTTTGGAGAGGGTTCTTCCTCAATGAATCCGGTGCCAGCTCTACCTTCGACTATAGAAGTTGGTGATTCGAGTAACGAACCGGTCCGAGGTCCCGAGATACCGGAATTGTACACAAATTTTGATAAGCACATTGCTTATCATATTGTGAACGAAGGGCCAGAGCGCGGCTCAGAATTTCGAATTCGAAATCACACAGGAACTTTGAAAGGCTGGGTGCCGACGCCGTTTATTACAGAGGCAGTACAAAGAGCTGGATTAATGTTAGTTGTAGAAGCATCGTACAACACTGTGGACGACCATCTACTTAGAGCCTTCATAGAGAGATGGCAGCCAGCTACCAACACATTTCATTTACCTGTTGGAGAGATGACCATCACACTTGATGATGTGAGTACGTTGGTCGGTTTGCCAGTTGTTGGACGTACCGTATCTTGCGAGCGTTTGATCGGTGATTCTAAAACGAAGCCCAGTAGTTTGATGTTCGAAATGCTAGGTGAGTACCCGGACGATGTAGACAAGAAGAAAGCGGTGAAGATGGAATGGTTGAAGACTATATTTAGCGAGGTGACCACGAGAGATAGTGCTGATAAGAGGACATACGCCATTCGGGCGTATTTGTTATTTTTGCTCTCGTGTACTATACTGTGCGACAAGACAGGCAACATGGTAAGCGTGGAGTATCTAAATCTCGTCTCTGATTTGGATCGGATCGGCGAGTATGCTTGGGGAACTGCATGTCTTTGCCGGTTGTACGATGAGCTTTCGTCAGCCTCACAAAAATCAACGAACTCGATGGCTGGCTGGCTGACGCTCTTTCAATCATGTATTTATGAGCACTTTCCTTATTTGGCGGGTGGCACATTGAAGACGGAATTCGAGGGGCCATTAGCGAGCCGATGGGAGCCTCAGTCAAAGACTACTTCAACGCCTGAACGAGCGTCGTACTTGCGATCTCGATTAGATGATTTGATCCCCGATCAGGTAAAATACCAGTTTAATAATTTGTTATTACTACTTAAGTAGGTTTCTAAATCTAATTTTTTATTTATTTTACTACGTTTTATGGTCACCGTATACGGCTATTCGTGATCGTTTCCCGATGCCAGATTCTGTTTGGTTTAGTGGGATGATATGTTGCATGGACCATTTCGAGGCATATCATTCGGACAGAGTGTTGAGGCAGTTCAACCGGGTGCAAATTATTCCAGGTCGTGTATACATGTCAAAAGATATGTACAAAGCTCTAGTTAACAAAGGTCGATCAGTCCAGAACTCAATATTCGCTGCGTATGGCGAACGATTCTCTGATCGGTGGGAGGAGCATTGTCTGGACGAGGAGTCGAGGTCCGTTGAAGTTGAACTCGGGGAGGCGGACACTTCGCCGGACTATATGAATTGGTTCCGACCCAGATGCATGTTACAACTCAGTAGGGAGCCCATCCACCTCGACCACAGGCGGATCGACCTCGACCACGTGAAGCTCGTCCAGGGGTGGTACCGATAAGGAGGTCCAACTTTCATAAATTTTGGAGTTGGTGAAGGGTACACTTAGCGAGGTGCGGGGACTTACGCTCATCCGACGCTCATACGGTCATGTCGAAACAAGCCTATTTCAATTTTTTTTTTTCGATAATTTGAAATTTTTATTTTTTTTGTCCAAAAATACTTAGAATATATTTTTTATGTTACATTGCAATAGATTTGGGGTTAATTTCTCAAAAAAACGAAAAATTGCAATTTATCAAAAAAAATAAAAAAATTGAAACAGACGGAATTCGACAGCTAGCTGTCGAATTTGTATTTAAATTCGACAGCTAGCTGTCGAATTGGTATTGAAATTCGACAGCTAGCTGTCGAATCTAGTCTGTTTCAATTTTTTTTTTCTCGATAATTTGAAATTTTTATTTTTTTTGTCCAAAAACACTTAGAATATGTTTTTTACGTTACATTGCAATAGATTTGGGGTTAATTTCTAAAAAAAAACGAAAAATTGCAATTTATCAAAAAAAAATAAAAAAAAATTGAAACAGATGGAATTCGACAGATAGCTGTCGAATCTAGTCTGTTTCAATTTTATTTTTTTTCGATAATTTGAAATTTTTATTTTTTTTGTCCAAAAACACTTAGAATATGTTTTTTATGTTACATTGCAATAGATT
The DNA here is from genome assembly GCF_056151865.1 of Erythranthe guttata. Lineage (NCBI taxonomy): Eukaryota > Viridiplantae > Streptophyta > Magnoliopsida > Lamiales > Phrymaceae > Erythranthe > Erythranthe guttata. Next base: position 8,765,095 of record NC_142537.1, read on the forward strand.
TGGGGTTAATTTCACAAAAAAAAAACGAAAAATTGCAATTTATCAAAAAAAATAAAAAACATTGAAATAGACTGAAAAATAAAACACAACACTTAATAACATTGAAACTAGCACCAGTAACTTTACATAGTTTTGTTCGGAGAACTATCACCATTGTCCGATATAATAATAATCTCGAAACTCTCTAGCGTGGCAACATTTTGACCTATTAGTTCTCGGAATGTTGTAATCCGACCATCCATTTCTGCAGGCTTCCAACCATCAGCTTTAGGATCATGGCATCGGTACCAATAATCGGCGATAGGAGGTATTGGACAATTGTTGTTCAAGACAACATGCACGAAGTGACAGTTGTCGACGAATGCCATCCCGTGCTCTTGTCTCTCTCTGAAAAGCATTGGATCGCTCGATAGAGGAAGAAACGTGAGACACTGATACTTGGATAAGTAGACAAGCACAATATTGTATGTTGAAGGAATTACATGACCCATATTTGGAAAAGACATCCAATGGTCACGAGTGGCAGGAACATCCCAGTTACTCACAATAGTTTGTATGCTTCTAACGGTTTCTTCGCCACGGTGCATGGCCGTGTAAATGGAAAAATTAGAAGTCAACTCCCGTAGCATGTCATCTCGTACTCGACCCCATTCATGTTCTCCAAATCCCATTATAGAGGCAACTGCCCGAAATCCACAGTGTCCATCTGAACCGACATTGATGATTTCTCGAACATGCATACGAAATCGTGGATGGATCGTCTCAATGTACTTATTCTTGCCGATCAAACCTGGTGGCAATCCCACATCTGCATCTTCAAATAATAGTTTGAACGACTCTTGCGTCGGTATAGTGTTTTTTTCCTGACTCTTGAGTTGGTATAGTGTTAATAGAATCATTCGAGGGCACTCTTAATCTCTTCAGTACAGGTTGTTTGAAAGGTATAAGCTGCAGTATATTACACAAAATTACTTAGCACAATTATAAAATACAACCACTACAATGAAATGAGACGATAGTAGCGACATTTACCTTTGGAGAACAACTAGCTTGCTTCGATTTTTTTTCTTTGGCTTCACATACTCAAAATGTGATTTGTCACGAGTGCTTGATTTGTCTTTCCTATTTTTTGCCGGTCGACCTTTGCTAACAACTTTTTCACTTGGCTCCGTAAGGTTAGTCTTCTCTGGGTGGGTAAAATGTCTCAAATGGTTGCGCAATTGAGTTTTTGCATCGAGATCGGCACATTCAAAGAGCTTCTGGTATTCCGATAATTCTTCGTCGACGGTTGGTAGGATGACTTCGTCTGTGGTCGCGACATGCTCCATGCTCATGTGTTTCCAATACGAGCCTATTAACTAAAGTCAGATAGGACATTTGTTCACAACAACATACTCATGAAGTTCATGGCAACATGGTAGACCGTGAGTTGTTCGGATGGCGCAACTACAACCCATATCGCTCAGTTGCAATAGTTTCGCATTGTCCACCTCAACTTTGAGTAGTTGCAGAGCGAATTTTGAGATACTTCCACGAAGCTCATTGTATATCAACGTTTTGAAAGTGTGTTCGTAAGTATTTTTACTTACTTCAAAAGAAGCTTTGATGTCATTGTGTTGTTCGACAATTTGGTTGTGGGCTTTCGTATACAAATCCACAAAGGTGCCAGTTGAATTATGCACATCCCTTTTCATTCGTCCGTGTGCCCCCTCCACCCTATTAGAAGTGTACGTTCCAAAATGAGTACACTTATTTGTCCACACCAATACAAGTCTCTCCTTGTACGGATCCAACCATGAATTAGCTACATATGCTATAGCAGGGGGATAACCGATAAATGTTATTTTCATTGACTCCCAATCCTCATTGAACTCCTCTATGGTATTTCTTTCAATAAGAGCCGAAAAAGCCAACTGAAATTGCTTCCATTTGGTGATGTCCTTTGTGAACAATTTCTTACAATTGGCCAATATATTCTTGTTCACATGCCACCGACACAACAAGTGATGACTCGATGGATACACATTGGGCACTCTTTCATTAAAGCCAAATCTCGATCTGTTACAATGCAATTAGGCCAAGGACAACTTGTCATGGCCTCCTTCAAACAACGCAATGCCCATTCGAAATTTTCCGTTTTTTCGTGATCCAAGTATGCAAAGGCAATGGAGAACGTCATGTTGGTACAAGTAAAACCCACAATCTCAAGAAATGGGAGTCCGTAACGATTGGTCTTGTACGTGCAATCGATGATGAATACGTACGGATACGACTGTGCCAACTTAATGCATTTCGGGTGGATCCACAACAAGTCGGTAATCGCATTCAACTCGTTCGATCTATGGTACGAGAGGTATTCATCTTCTTTCAACTTGACGAACAATAATTGCAATTGAGATCTCCCAGACAATTCACTGAAATTTAACTTAGAGATAGTATTGTAAACTGTCTTTATACCAGTTACATTAGACGGGTCCTTTTCCTTCAATAATCTTAGAATTGCCCTTGGTTTCACCATTGCTTTCTTCATAGTGTGAACAAAGGAAGTCCGCTCCTTTGATAATCTTCCAGTATAAGAGTGTCCGTGCAAGTTTTCAAATAAGTTGTGGTTGTGAATACCACTATAAACATCCAATTTCCACTCAGCCTTTTCATTATCCTTGGGTTCTTTTGTCCCCTTCAATTTAAACGGACAATTGCATTACTTTGAACCGGTGCTCCTTTTTCCCGGTCTTTGATCATCTTCACCTGGTACCTTCTTGCCAACATAATGGCTCCCACGCTCACAACGAACAATCACATACAGTGTCCTACGTCCTCTATCCCCGTCACTCGAACCCGCAATCATTAACACCATTCCAATTCTTTTACATACTTCACGAACCCATGCCAATAAAGCTTCTTTTGTTGGGAATTTTTCTGACGTGGTAAAGGAATGGGTGCAATCGATCTACACAAAAGTGGAGAAAATATAAGATAAGTAAATTTGCAACAGGCAAAAAATCGACACCTAAGTGTCGAAAATGTCCCATACTTTCGACACATAAGTGTCGAAAATATGGGCAAATTCGACACTTAAGTGTCGAAAATAGGGGTCATTTTCGACACTTAAGTGTCGAAAAATAGGGGTCATTTTCGACGCTTAAGTGTCGAAAATAGTAGCAAAATTTGACGGGTAACTGTCGAATGTTACTGCTATTTTCCACACTGAAGTGTCGAAAATGAATAAAATATCAATTATTATGTTGTTCGACATATACATGTCGAAAAATAAGCACATTTTCGACCTGTATGTGTCAAAAATTGATGGCGAATTAAAAAAAAAAGAATCAAAATCGATGTTTTAGCTCAAAAAATACATGAATACATACCTTAATGGTTTCTCCTTGCTCGTAAACTACCATTCTATTGTCATTTGACGTCATTTTGCAAGTTGTGTAAGGTTTTGATTTCTTTAGTTTTGAGGTTTTTTAGGAGGTTTTTTGGGGGAGGGAGAAGAAGGAGGTGGAGGAGGTGAGGGGTTTGTGAGTGAGGAGGGAAATGATTTTTTAGGGTTTTTGATTATTTGGTATTTAAGAAAGAAAAGTAGTATTTGTAATATTTTTTTGGTTTTAATTTTCATTAAGGGTATTATAGTAATTTACAATTAATTATTTATTTTTTATTTTTTTGGTATTCAAGTAAACAAAAGTTGGGATTTGAAATAGTGATCCCCTTTCGGTTAGGGTTGCGTGGGGTGAATGTAAGTTTGCAAAAGATGAGGTTTTTTTTTTTTTGAAATAATACCATACCAACCTCAACCCTCAGGGGTGGTTGTAATTTACCCTTTATATTATCTCAATCCATATTTGATAATTCTATTTGTTTTGCTACTTTTACTATTAAAACTAGGCCATATTCCACCTTCTCCCCTTCTACTCTGGCTCAGTATCACATTACTCTCTTCTACACTCGATTGCATCGATTTGTCCTCCTGCATTTGAAAAACTGTCTCAGTGTGGCCCTCGCCGTTAGTTTATAGACCTTTGACCTTAACACCGTTTGGTCTAAGGTTTGAAAATTATAAAAATACCACCCTCCCAGTTTAATTAATTTAAAAAAAAGAAAAAAAAAAAAAGAAAAGAAAATTCAAGACAAGGGGGAAGAATTATATGGCGGCTCAGCCACCAAAAACCCAATTTTGCAGCAAAGTCCACGACGACATCTATCGAAAACCCAAATTTTTTTTTATTTGTTTTTATTTTTTTAAACTCGGAGAGGTGGCGTTATTGTAATTTTCAAACCTTGGACCAGACGGTACTAAGGTCAAATGTCTGAAAACTAACGGCGAGGGCCACATTGAGACAATTTTTCAAGTGCGGGGGGGGGGGGGGGGGGGGGGGACAAATCGATGCAATCGAGAATGGGAGGGGGTAAAGTGGTATCGAGTCAAGTCTAAGGGGGAAAGTATAATTTGCCCTTAAAACTTGGGGGGGGGGGGGGGGGGGGGGGGGGGGGGGGGGGGGGGGGGGGGGGGTGGGGGGGGTGTGGACGAATCGATCGAATCGAGAATGGAAGGGGATAAAGTGGTATCGAGCCAAAGTTTAAGGGGGAAAGTAGATTTTGCCCTAAAAACTAGGGCAAATTAGAGAAACGTTTCTCTGTAGGGTGCAAGCTAATACTAAGAGTTAGTTTTTGTTTTAATAAAAGTCATTAGGTTTAGATTTTCATTTGCCATCAATCTTTAATTATAATTTATTAATATTTTCCTAATTTACCTTAAAACCTTCTTGTTGTACACGTTAGAGGTGATGCACGTATATTCGATTCTTTTTTTCAGTGGTTTCAAAATATGATCACCATTAGCTCGAATTTATAAACTTCAACAATTTCTACTCAAATGTGAAAAATAAAGAGCTTCTTTAATACCAAAAAATATGCCATGAGATAACAAAATGTGGGCATTGGTATAACATCTATCAAAATTACATGTGCTTTACATAGTTGTTAAAGAAGATTTACTAGACATGAACTTAATAGAATACGACTTATTCCTAAGGACAGTAGTATGCTTAGTCGCACTATTGGCCAGCCATTTATCCTCACATGTCATGTCTGGAAAGATATACAAATTTAATTACATATATTCAACATTTTAGGTACTAAACAAAATACAACAAGTAAACACCATTATATTGAACAACGTAATATCTGATTTAATAATATATTGTATCATAAAATATGTTTTGATGTCTAAGCTAAACATAATCCAGACACAAATATGATTATAACATGAGCGCATTATATAAGATGATTGAAATCCAATAAAATAATAAACTAGAGACATTAAATGAGTATACTGCATATTTCATGAAATGAATACTGTTATCATATCCCCATATGGTTAATTCAGTCAGATGCTCCTATGTATGGGAGCTGAGCAACATATTCCATATTGAGAACATTGGTTCTATCAAGTTAGTCCCTGTTGGTGCATTATTATTTGCATCTTCAACCAAAAGATTCCTCGCATGACAGGTGGACGGCCAATATCCAGATCCACTACATACATAATATGTCTCTATGTTATGTTATGATTATGATTTGGTACGTTTTCCAATATTAAAATCAACAAGTTGTAAGTGAATCCACTTATTCTTTGCTTCGTGCAAGAATAAAGTCTTTTGGTGATCAAAACGATTATAGAGGGTATCCCATAGTTTATGGGGATCCTCGATCGATGAATGGTCCACACGAAGGACCTGATCTAAATGTTTATTGATCAGAATTACAGCCTTAGTTTTCTGGGTTTCATTTAGCAGATTGTTATCGACAATAGTCATTTCAATTTTGTACTAATTAGCTGGATCTTAATATTCATTTTTCCTCTAACATAATTTTCACGAAATACATTAAAATAGAGAAAATCAAATTTAGTATATTTGTTTCATCTCGAATCAAATATTGTTTATCATACTTATGTCACAAAATAATACAATATATATACAAAGTTTGAACAAAATTTTCATGCATTTAAGATTGTCTACATTTTCCTTGACACGACCACGCGACGGGTCGGGCTGGGTCCGAGTTTTAGGGGGCCTGAGACCGACCCGCAGGGAGACGGGGCCGAGGCGGGCCAGGTCCAGACGGGTCTCGACGGGTCCAAGCCAGTTAGGGTTGGAACCAAAATTTTCAAATTTTTTTTTTCTTATTTTTTATTCTATAGCAAAAAAATACAATTTTTATAAAGGGACTAGAGCTTAATCGATTTAAATCTTCAGATTGATTCAAATATTTGTATAAAATTTAAATGTCAAAAACTTGATTAAATTTAACAATGTAAGATTTGATTCTTACGATTTTTACAAATAAAATTTCATTAATTTTTAATGATAAAATTCAATTAAAAAGATTTTTAATTTAATTATAATATGTAATTTGATTAATGGGATAATTAGTGAAAACACCCCAATTCTTTTACTTATAAACCATCGAATTCCGACCATCGGAGAGAGAGTTATGACTCCGGGAAGCAACTTCGTCGGTTGGAGATCTATGGAGACGAGATTTGAATCTGAGATTTGTGAGAGGAAGAGAGAGACGGTTGTGAGTGGCTAGGGTTTAAAACTCATTTTAAAAGGGCATTATTGGTACTTTAGGGTGGCGGATGGGGGTATGTCAAAATATTTTCGAAATGAGGGGGGTTTCCCATAGAGTGTAATCCACTTAGTAGTTAGTTATAAATAATTTGGAAATGAGCAAGGTTTGCAAAATAATCCCTAAAATAAAATCATCATTAAAATTATTATAATATGCTATATATAATAGAAGATAAATATTTTTTCCAAAGTCACGATTAATATAAAATTGACGATGATTTATTATATATATTGAAAGCTAATTCAGTCCTTCACGCATCACCCCCCTTTTATTGGGTCATAAATCGAACCTGGTTTATCGGATTTAGTGTAGCGGAAGCAAAAGATTCTTTTGTCATATAATAATATGAACTTTGAAAATTTTAAAACTTTTCTTTTATAGGTTTACAAGTCCCCATTTATTTTTTTCGAAATCTTCTTTTATAAAAGAAAAATTGGAAATTCTGTTTTGTAAATGAGTGATTTTCGAGTGCTACACTTTGGTCGAGAAAGCCGTTTTTTTACTTAAAAGAGGTTCAAATGAAAATCAGAGTTTTGAAAAATATTTGGTGAAATAAAGGGATTGATCAAGAATAATAATTACTAGATTAAACGGATCAATTATATTAAAGTTTCAACATGAGGTCCGTACCGAAATAAGAGTTCATTTCCTCTAACTAGGAAATACGATAATTTAGAGGAACGGAAATTATGAATTGTCTTTAGTTTATATCACCAAAATAACACTAGCATAATTTATAGACCACTCGTACGATCGTCAAAAACTTCGGGGAAGTCTTCGATCCACTACTCAGTCCATTCCGGCAAGAGATTGCTACTACTTCCTACAATTAAAAAGTATCTATATGAGCTATCAAGCCCAGTAAGAAATCCGACTGAATAACAAAGATTTAAAATATGTTTACATACTTATATACATATATATTAACATCACACCTTACCATTCGTCGACAAACGAACACATAGAAACACTCAATTAAATTAAACACGTAATTTACTCAACTATAAAAAATTACCAAATTACCCTTTCGTGCAAATGCATGAATGAAAACATTTTCGGTTGTTCGAATCCGTGAAAAATCAACTTCTTTACTTGGATGATAATCATATTATACTTAGCCCATTCTTTTGGTGGAATCAAACCACCCCGTTTACTATAGTATCTATGGTTGGAATACCGCCCCCCCCTATCGCGACTCATCCAATCCAAGTATTCCGTTAATCTATTCTTTCTTTCAAATAAAATCATTTTATGCATGACCATGAGACTAATTTGACTCCAACGTGAAGAATGACCACTTTATGATATCACAAATATCATCAACGATTAATTCATAGATATTGGAATATACTGTAATTATTCACGTATATAAATATAGTCATATATACGGCACTGACACACATAACTAACACACACACACACACACACACACACACACACACACACATATATATATATATATATATATATATATATATATATATATATATTTATTTATAAAATCAAGCATATCACATAAATACAAGACCACATAATCATTATTGTATCGCATCTTAAATAATATATATTTAATTTATAATAAATCACACACACTATCACACCTCACAGTACACACACATGGCACATACATGTAGCCCCAAAAAACACAATTATCAAGAGCATTTAATCATCCAAACCATGCCCTTAAAGTGATACCACCTTTATTCATTCATTAATGGGATTTCTCCAACTTTTATTTGTTTTTGCCAACAAAATCCTTACAACCCGTTAACATAGATCAGATGCAGAGTTTAAGCAATAAATTTCATATTCGCATAATTAATTTATCAAGAATCTCAAAGCACAATAATTAAAGCATAAATGTTTCTTTTAGGACACATGCACAACTAATATTTCGAAATAATAGCAAATGACCTCCATAAATTTTCAAATTTAATTCTAAGACTCTTATGTGACTAAGCAGAATGCACCTCTGGTTTTGGGACGGCCGTCCGAGTTTTAGTACAAAATTTGGGACGGCCGTCCGAGATGACGAAAAGACGCAGTAAAGGACTCCTAATTGCACAAGGAAACTTCCTTCTTCTCCAAATTTTCCACCCTATATAAGACCAAGCCAAGCACACAATTGGGGATCGATCTTTTTACGCAATTTCAAGAGCAACAAAGCAATACCGAAGGCGAAGAATTCGAAGACTCTAAGCATAGATTTATCGTTTATGACTTATTTTATTTGTGTTTTTCCTTTAATCATGAGTGGCTAATTTTCTTATTTCTAGGATTTTATTTGGAACCCTATGTGAGATTTATGACCCCTTTTTTATGATTTTATGCTAGTTTTAATTCCGGATTATTTCTTCTACTTGTTTTATTAAGTTCATGAAACTGGCCACTTTATGTGCTTTTATGTTATTGTTAATCGCATGAATCGGAAGATCGGGTTAATAATTAGAAATGTGGTAGAAGAGCCTTTGTGGTATTAACATGGGAATATAGTTAATCTCTTAGGTAGCCATTATTGAGATTTGTGCTTAATGCTGTGTTCTAGAATTAATTGTATACGAATATAGTAATTGAATCTAGAGTATTAGAATCGTAATACACGCGGAAGCGGGTTATGATTATTTTAGCATCTCAGGTTAATAATCCGGGTTAATTACTTGCATAATTGATGAGCATGTTTACTGTTTGATTTAATTTCGTGAGCATGCTGTGATGATTTAATTTATGTTATTTAAATTAATTATATATGCGAGCATGTTTGTCGGTGATTAGAAGCGAAAATGGACGCAATTAATTGTAATTAATCTGTACGTGTTTGTTTATATAAATTAGTTTATATAAATAATAAATAAAAAAATGTTTTCCGCTGCGTACGCGTGCCCGATCCCCAACACTGGTATCAGAGCTACGGTTGCGCTGCCTACGTGTTTATTGATTTTGATTGTATGTGAATAGCTTATTGAATTGGTGAAATTCGAATTGGGTTGGTTTAATTTTAATTTGATTTTAAAATTAGATTAGATCAATTTTAAAATTGGAATTATAAAATTGGATTTGACCAATTTTAAAATTGCAATTTGAAATTGGATTTGAGTTTTAAATTTCAAAATTTCTTTTTGGGAACTGGTCGGGCCACACCGGACCAGAAATTAAAATTAAAATTAAATCCAAATTGATTTTTAATTTTCTAAAATCATATATCAATTAAACCCCATTGCAAATATTTGATCCATTAATCAATAATTTTCAATAAATGAGTGTTTGATTAATTGATTAAATTAACCTGAAATTAATTTCATTAATATGACACAAGTATAATGGTGATTATACTTCAACATAATTAATTGTACATTAATCTTATTTGATTCATTTATCTTGATTAAGGTCCTTTAATTATTTTGAAACAAATCCTCATAATTTATTATTGTAATTAATTATAATTTAGGTCGAATATTCCTCTTAGGCCATTATGCATTTCCATATACCTTTAGAGAATATAGTTGTTGGAATTGGGATACGATCCTCACGAGCTCCAAGTTGAAGAATTGGAAGAAGCGAAAGCGTACAAGTTTAAAGAGTTTATTCGAGTTGGATTCGAATAATAATGGTTTCAATCAGACCTTTGAAGATTGAATGGTTTGGAATTGGAAGAAAAGAAAGAGAAAAATTCGTTGGACAAGTCGAATTTCATGCATCCCGAAAGTCCCGTATGATTATGTGAATGTTTACCATTCGGCTTATAACTCTCTCATATGACGTCCAATTAGGGTGATTCAAATTGCTATGTAACGCCAAATGGAAATTATAAAACTTTAAGATATGGATTGGAGATCGATTCGAAGTGAAATAGTGATGAAATCGAGCTTAAAGTGCATGCACGTGCACAACCCAATGTCTACACGAGTTTACAAGGGTGATCGGGAAGTCGGCTTGAAGAACAAGTTATCTAATTTATTTATGCATGTTTTAATATTAGGATTTAATATATTTTAATTATTTTAGAGTTCTTTATGGTTAGGATTTGCTTATTTATAAGTTTCCTTATTATAGATTAGGTAGGAGTCCTTTTCCTTGTGAAAAAGGAGTCTTTTTAGATCTTATAAATAGGTTGCCAATTTGGCTTACTTTAATGGACAAATTTTAATGAATATTTGAGTATATTGAGTGTTAATTCTCCTTCGTTGTTCTACAACAAATTTCGGGATTTTACAAGTGGATTCTTGTAACTTTCTTAGCGACATAATATTGGTTAGTGGTTCTTTATAGCCACGGGGTCAATATTCCACCTTGATAATAATGGTTTCCAGCTCTTTATAGCTATGAGGTCATTATTCCTTACTTTCGCAGACCTAAATCCTTTGTTTTTGGATGATGTCTTCGATATTGCTTCCGCGTAAGGTATTGGGTCTCGTAACAAGTTCTACGAGGTTCGTTTCAGTCGGTAATCAGAGACAACATCCAAATCAGGTTTCACCTATATTTATCTTTAATTTTTAGTCAGTCTTGTTCGTGTCATCGTAGTTTTCTTTTGTCATTTCTCGAGTCTTCTAGTCCTCTTTTCTCTTATTCTTCGTTCTGTTCTTTTGAGCCAAAAAAAATCGAATTTCTGTTATTTGTTTTGAGCTTCTTAGAGTCTAAGTTAGGTTTTATCTAGAGTCTTTATAAGAAAGGAAAAAAAATCGAATTTTGTTTTTGTTTAGAGTTCCTTCCAGCTTAAGTTAGGGTTTGTTAGGGTAAAAAAAAATAAAAATTGACCATGTCTGAGAAGGCCAGTTTTAAAGGAGAAAGAATTGAGCAGCGTAGGATGTCGCCAATGAAAAAACGCTTCCAGGAACTCCAAGATCGGATGGAAGGACTCGTTACTTGACTAAAAAAACTACGCAAAGATCAACATGTTCGAGGGCCATACGCACGACGTGATGTGCAACAACCTATTATAACTCATCGTGATAAGGAGGTATATGGTGATGGAAGATATGGTGTAACAGCTGCAACACCAAGAGATGTGAATATGCAACGAGGGGCTCAGTTCGATCAACCATGACGCGGTCATTATGAGTATTAAGAGCGAAAGTTTGTTGATAACCCTAGATCATCTAAGTCCGCGGTTCGTTCATCCCATGCCAATGAGTTAGAAGAAAGAAGTGTGAGGAATCAGGCACGTGTACGCAGCGGAAAACAAATTTTTTTACATGAAATAAGCAATTTAATTCACATAAACACATATCTCGATTCGTATTGAACAATTAATTATGTACCTTAACGCTTCCAGCGAAAATTAAAGACAACATTCATATAATTAATTCGACAATAAATCATATAGCATGCTCGTAGTAAATCATGAATTCATACAAATAATTAAATATAGCAATTCACGAAAATTAATGGTGCGAATATAAACATATAATTTAATCTAATTAAATTAATACCTAATAAAAATCCAATCCGAAAATTACCTCTTGAAGCGTGAGGCAAACTCTCGGATTGAAGCAAACTGCCACGTAAGCCAATCCGTGCAGTCGGGAGGAGCAATGGCAATACAGCAGTGACGAACGCGCTCAACAACGGCAGCGTGTGAGATCCACGCGCGGTCTTCGGGTGCCGCGTGGGGCGCGTGCGGCGGTGCTTCGGCGACGGCTTCTCGTCAATTTGACTCCTTGGTCTTCCTCCTCTCGGATTTCACCTCGTATACTGAAATCTACAAACTACGTGGCACTAGACACGCAAAAGTCAGAATAGACGGAAGAAAAAAACAAAGAAAAGATACTACCAATAGTAATTGGCGCATGAGGCTAATTCCGGCGACAACGACGACGGCGAAGGTGGAGGATTGGCCGAGTGTGTGAGAGAGAGTGGCTAGGGTTTTCTATTATGTGTTGTGTGTTTTTTTTTTGTGCAAGACCTATAAATCATGTATTTATAGTGTCTTGTATAAAATCCCTAACGGGCTAAACTTGGACCAGGCCCAACAACTTAAGTTCGTTAGTTCTTTACTCGCTCGTTTCTCACAACTCAATGATCGGAAAATTATAATGATTATATTTTCGGAATCATTGAAACGTCATCGTCATTACGAGTGCCAATTCTCGATTCCCAATTTCTAAAATTGGAAACTCTAGTTCAGTGGACCTTCTAAATTTGGAAACTTCCCAATTTAGAAAGTTTACTAACATGTTCGCCTATTCTTTTCCTTTTCTTATTCTCATTCATAATTCCAAATTACGAATGCTGGACTCAATCACATTGACTTCCAATCATGCAAAGATTAAACATTTTCATCTTTGACCGTTTATTCAAAGATCTCGAGTGCACAAGCAGTGTGACCCTCGATGGTTCAGGTGTAAGCTAGCCGTGGGTCCACAACCCTTTGTGGTTTAAACTCATCTCTTAGAGTTACTATTAAGATGAAGCTCGTTTCAACTTAATCACCCAACGAATCAAGATTCGTGTCTAGCAACTACGCGTCATGATTCCCTTGATATATATGAAGTGCCTGCAAGAACCTTTTGATATAGTTAACGTACCGTACGATCCCTTCGATTCATATGTCCCGATTAAACTAGAGGCATTGGTTCATCGAGACCTCCTTAGTAGTTCAATAACTGTGGGATCGTTCTATGTGTTGTAATCGGTACGTGCATGACTTAGAGAATCCAATTATCTAATCATCAGTTAGTCAGCTCTGGCCAGAGACTTACATATTACAAACTATGAGAACACATAGGACATCCAAGACTATTCTAGCGATCGAATCCCCAACCACAATGCACAGACCTCCCACTAGATTTCCGACTGCACGAACACTGGCCCTTGGGGTGGTCCTCGGTGGAACTAAGGGACATGTCACGATGCAGCTGGTCCTCTAGTGAAGTCACGGTGATGTCTAGGTCATAAGGACTAATGGTGTACAACTATACCATAGATATCTCTACTCGATTATTGAGAACCACTTAGAGATTCCTAGGGTGAGGGAGTTCAGTGAACTCGTCAACTTACGAGCACCCACTTATGCATCCCGATATCACAATACCGTTTACTGATGAGATGCTCTACACATACACTAAGTGCTAGTCTCTTAATGGGAAAGGCCGATATCCTCATTGGTGGCGTAACACTTCGACTAGGAACATGTTTAACCGTTATAATACTTAAGTAAATATCTCACGATCCTGAAGATCAATTACTAGTACTTGTAATAACTGTAAGGACTATATCTATGTTTTAAACAAGGGATAATGATATAGAATGCCAAGGTGTTTTATCATTAATACGAATAATGATTATTTAGTACAAGAATAAATGGTAAGCCCACAGCCACAAGTTGGCTTGTTGGTCACCTACTCTAACACCGCCAGCAACCCTCCCCTAGCAACGCGACTCTAGCGCCGCAAGCACCCCTCTCCCAAGAGACGCGGCTGCAGTGCCATCAGCGCCGCTGCTCCACGCCCTCCACCTCAACGCTACGACCAACCCTCGAGCGTTCCCAAACAACTCTAGTTACTCAAGACTCGATCAACAGTGGGGCTTAATGGTAACCTTATTGGACCGACCCAATAAGACAATTAGCATGTGGGCCATTTACGACCCGATCCATGTACAAGGTGATTAACTAATGACCCAATTCCACAAGATCTTACAATCCCATTAGGGTTTACTAATCCTACTTAGAGTTCTACTCTAATAGGGATTCTACTAATTACACTATAAATAAACCATCTCCTCATTTTACAAGGTACGTTAAATTCTCTAGTTCTAATTCCTAGAACTGTATTGTGCTACCTACCTATTTGCTTGCCTAAGCCTCTATCTAACTTGAGCGCCAGAGGAGTTTCCACCTGATCAAACCCCGACTTAGTTCACGTGTCTTAGTATTCCAGGTTTGAGAATCAGGTGTTCATCTTTATGTGGAAGGGACTCTGACCAAGATCACCTAGTCGCGTGCAGTGACCTACCCTCTTGTTCCCGTTCTATCCACCCAGGATGAGTCATACAACATCACATTCTTACTTTTCCTTTTGCAAAAGCTTTGAGCTAGGAATTATTACTTTTCTTTTGGAATTAGCTTTGAGCTAAGCATTGTTCATCTCCTTATGGAATTAGCTTGTGCTAAGCATTCTTTCTTTCTTTTTGGCATTAGCTTCGAGCTAAGAATTATTTCTCTCCTTATGGAATTAGCTTGTGCTAAGCATTTTTATTTTCCTTTTGGAATTAGCTTTGATCTAAGCATTGTTCCTCTCCTTATGGAATTATCTTGTGCTAAGCAATCTTAACTTTACTTTTGGCATTAGCTTCGAGCTAAGCATTCTTCCTCTTCTTATGGAATTAGCTTTTGCCAAAAATTCTTACTTTCATTTTGGCATTAGCTTTGAGCTAAACATTATTACTTTCCTTTTGGCATTAGAATTTAGCTAAGAATTGTTCCTCTCCTTATCGACTTATCTTTTGCTAAGCATTCTTACTTTCCTTTTGGCATTAGCTTTGAGCTAAGCATTCTTCGTCTCCTTATGGAATTAGCTGGTGCTAAGTATTCTTACTTTCCTTTTGGCATTAGCTTGGAATTGAGCATTCTTACTTTCCTTTTGACATTAGCTTCGAGCTAAGAATTATTACACTACACCATAAAACATCATCCATAGCATTTGAAAAACTCTTACGTAAGCTATCATAGGGTTTTTTAAAACGCTATGTCTGCCGGAGCTATAATAGACCCCCCCAGCTTTTCTATAGCGTTTTGTAAAACGCTATTGTATAAAAATATTTTATAGCGTTTACAAAATGCTATAAAATATATTCTTTTGATAGCGTTTTTGTTGGGTTTCGGACACGTGTACACAGCGAAAAACAAAAGTTTTATGCGATTTAAACAACTTTAAAACACATAAACACATGCCCGATAATTATAACAATTAATTGCGTACCTTTGCGCTTCCAGCGAAATTAAAAACGACTTACATGCTCAATTATTTAACCGAATTTAAATCAATTAGCATGCTCGCGTTTAAATCAAATAACATGCTCATAACATATAAATCAATTTCATGCATTCACATAAAATCATACAAGAACGAACATACATATTTAATTTAAACGTATACGAATCAAGAACAATGAATCGTGAGTTTACCTCTTGAAGCGTGAGGTAGGCGCACTTAGCAAGACGAGATTGCTACGGAAACCAATCCGTACAATCCGGGGCAGCAGCGGCGTGACGGCCACGGCGGCGCGTGTAACTCACGCGCGGTCTTCGGGCGGCGCGTGGGGTTGCGTGCGGCTTCGGCTCGTGTGCTGCTCCTCGATTCTTCGATCTTCATCTTCCTCCTCTCGGATTTCACCTCGTATACTTCGATCTACTAAACACGTGGCACTAGACACGTAATAGTTAGAAATAACGGAAGAAAAGAAAGAGGGAAAAGAGTACCGAAAGGGATCGGCCAACGGATGGCCGATTCCGGCGACGGCGGCGCGGTGGCCGAGGAGAGAGGGCCGAGTGAGAGAGAGTGTGAGCGGCTAGGGTTAGGGTTTTGTGTTGTGTGTGTGTAAGACCTATAAATCTTGTATTTATAGTGTCCTGCATAAAACCCTAGCGGGCTTAAGTTAGACCGGGCCCAACAGCTTAAGTTCGTTAGTACTTTTACTTGCTCGTCTCTCTCAATTCAATGACCGAAAAATTGCAACGATTACATTTTTGGAATCATTATAAAGTCATCTCTACTCGATTATTGGGAACCACTTAGAGATTTCTAGGGTGAGGGAGTTCAGTGAACTCGTCAACTTACGAGCACCCACTTATGCATGCCGATATCACAATACCGTTTACTGATGAGATGCATTACACATACACTAAGTGCTAGTCTCTTAATGGGAAAGACCGATATCCTCATTGGTGGCGTAACCCTTCGACTAGGAACACGTTTAACAGTTATAATACTAAAGTAAATATCTCACGATCCTAACGATCATTTACTCGTACTTGTAATAACTGTAAGGACTATATCTATGCTTGTGACAAAGGGAAAAAGATATAGAATGCCAAGTTGTTTTATCATTAATACGAATAAAGGTTCGTTTATTACAATAATAAATACGAAAGACCACAGCCACATGTTGGCTTGTTGGTCACCTACTCTAACAATCTCCCACTTGACCTAAAGCCAACTACCCATGAATCATAATCCCATCGACTCTCGATATTTCTCATGGACCGATCTCGGTAAAGGCTTCGTGAAGGGGTCTGCAACGTTTTCTTCCGAGGTGACTCGTTCTACCTTAACTCCACCTCTATCAATGATCTCTCGGATCACATGATACTTCCTCAGAATATGCTTTGACTTCTGATAAGATCGCGGCTCGTTAGCTTGCGCCACGGTTCCGGTGTTATCACAGTACAACGGTACTGGATCACTAGCATTAGGAATGACACCCAACTCTTGGATGAACTTCCTTATCCATGTCCCTTCTTTTGCAGCTTTGGACGCTGCAATGTATTCCGCTTCGGTAGTGGAATCGGCCGTCGATCTTTGCTTGGAACTCTTCCAACACACAGCACCACCATTTAGCGTGAATATAAATCCAGAATTCGACTGTGAGTCGTCCACATCCGATTGAAAACTAGAGTCGGTAAAACCCTCTAATTTCAACTCGGCACCCCCATAAACCAAAAATATATCCTTAGTCCTTCGCAAGTACTTGAGGATATCTTTCATGGCTTTCGAGTGAGCCGGGCCGGGGTTAGACTGATATCTGCTTGTGACACTCACAACATACGCAATATCGGGTCTCGTACATAGCATGCCATACATAATGCTTCCTATGGCAGAAGCATAAGGCGTCCTTTTCATCTCCTCGATTTCACTAGGTGTTTGCGGACACATAGGGGATGTTTGGTTTTATTTCCAAAACCAATTTCCATTTCTATACTATTCATAAAACCGAGATCATGTTTGTTTCACAATTTTATCCAGAAAATCTCATTTTTTCCTATCAAATTTCTATTGAAAATACACTATTAATATTTTTTTTCAATTTTCAAACCTACTAAAACCTACTACTAACCTATATATTTTATTCCATCAACTCATTTCTCTCTCCTCATTAATATTCACACTCTCTCTCCTCTCATTTCTCTCTCCTCATTAATATCTACACTCTCTTTCCTCTCAATTTCTCTATCTACTACTACTACTAAAAATATAAATAATAATAATAATAATAATAATAATAATAATAATAATAATAATAATAATAATATTGTTATTGTTATTAAAAATAATATTCATTGTAGAAATAGTAATAATAATAATAATAATGATAATAGTAATAATAATACTAATAAATAATAAAATAATAATAATAATAATAATAATAATAATAATAATAATAATAATAATAATAATAATAATAATAATAATAATAATAATAATAATAATAATAATAATCACTATCATCATCCTCAATCATTATATTCTACTTTTGCACGTACTTTCATAGAGAAAATTCACCACAACCAAACATATTCTCATTTCTACACCTACATAAAACTAAAAATTCCCCTTCATCCACATATTCTCATTTTCTATACAAAAACCAATAAACTACTTTTTCCATCAGAAATTTTGAAAACTAGAAATTCTCATTGGAAACATAACCAAACATCCCCATAGATTTCGAGAGACGAAGCCCATGGGACATTGGCAAGAATCCTTTCTTCGATTCTTCCATGCTAAACCGTTTCATAACGGTGTCTATGTACAGGCTTTGGGATAATCCAAGCATCTTTCTTGCTCTATCTCTATAGATGCGTATTCCTAATACATAAGATGCTTCTCCCAAATCCTTCATTGAGAAACGTGTGGACAACCATGATTTCGTTTGTTGCAGCATTCCTACGTCATTCCCAATGAGTAGAATGTCATTAACGTAAAGCACTAAAAATATCACTGCCCTCCCACTAACCTTCTTGTATACACAAGGTTCCTCCGGATTCTTCTCAAAATCAAACTCTTTGATAGTTGAGTCGAACCTAATGTTCCAACTACGGGATGCTTGTTTCAATCCATAAATGGATCGCTGGAGCTTGCAAACCTTTTGCTCACTTCCAGAAGATATGAAGCCTTCCGGCTGCGCCATGTAATTTTCTTCCTCAATATCTCCATTAACGAAGGCGGTCTTCACATCCATTTGCCATATCTCGTAGTCGTACCACGCAGCTATGGCCAGCAAAATCCTAATGAACTTCAGCATCGCGACTGGCGAAAAGGTTTCCTCATAGTCAACTCCTTGCCTTTGAGTGTATCCTTTCGCTACCAATCTAGCTTTTTAGGTCGATACCTTTCCATCAACTCCAATTTTCTTCTTATAGATCCACTTGCAGCCTATAGTAACAATTCCCTTAGGTGGATCTACCAAGGTCCATACCTTGTTGGAGTACATGGAGTCCATCTCGGATTTCATGGCAGTTAGCCAATGTCCCATGTCCGTATCCGATACGGCCTCATTGTATGTTCTTGGATCTTGTCTAAGATCAACATGATCTTCATCATTCTCGAGGAGGAATAACCTATCCGGCATTTTCCGAACTCTTTCGGATGTATGTACCGTAGGTTTAGGAGGTTTATTAGTGGATTGTTGTATTGGTTCGATTACTTGTTCTTGCATTTGAACTTCACTTTGTGGTTCTTGAACTACTTCAAGTTCTATCATGCTGCCTTTTCTATCGGATAGAAACTCCCTTTCCAAAAAGGTGGCATTTCTTGAAACAAACGTCTTTGCTTCCTTGACATAATAGAATTCGTATCCCATTGAGTCTTCGGGATACCCCACAAAATAGCACAAGTCGGATTTACTATCCAACTTGTCTCCCACTAATCGCTTCACATAAGCGGGACAACCCCATATCCTAATATGTTTGTAGTTGGGTTTCCGGGAATGACAAAGTTCATAAGGTGTGGATTCAACTGCTTTGGTGTTAACTCTTCAGCAAATACGCGGCAGTGCGAAGTGCATGACCCCACAAGTATGCTGGTAAGTTTGTGAACCCCATAATAGATCGAACCATATCCAATAAAGTTCGATTCCGACGTTCGGAGACTCCATTAAGTTGAGGAGTTCCCGGTGGAGTCCATTGGGATTGTATCCCATTCTCTTTTAGATAGTCAATGAACTCGATGCTCAAGTACTCTCCACCACGATCGGATCGCAGCTTCTTTATACTTCGTCCGAGTTGCTTCTCTACTTCGTGTCTAAAATCTTTGAACCTTTCAAATGTTTCAGACTTGTACTTCATCAAGTACACATACCCATACCTAGAATAATCGTCGGTAAAGGTAGCGAAGTAGTTCTATCCACCCTTCGCACTAACACTTAGTGGACCACATACATCTGTATGGATCAAATCCAAAAGACCCTCAGCTCGTTCCATTCTCCCTTTGTAGGGTGACTTGGTCATTTTCCCTTTAAGGCAAGATTCACAAGTTTGTAGTGATTTCACGTCCTCCAAAGAGAACAATCCTTCACTAACAAAATTGTTCATCCTTCTTTAAGAGACATGACCTAATCTAGCGTGCCAAAGTTGTGGGGGGTTTTGTTCTATCTCCTTACGTTTTGCTGATATAACATTAATAGGTATTTCATTTGGATTAAGTTCATACAAGTTGTTTAATAGTCGTCCTTTGCAAATCAAATTCTCATTCTTTTGTATAATGCAAATCGAATTTCCAAAAACAAAAGTAAAACCTTCAATATCGAGTACATGAATAGAAATAAGGTTTCTAATGAGGGACGGAACAAATAAACAATCGTTCAAAACAATAGGAAAACTATAATCCAAAACATTTAAGTAAATCGTGCCAATGGCTTCAGCAGCAACTCTTGCTCCATTCCCCATCCTTAGGTAGGTCTCACCCACTCTAAGCTTTCGACTTCTTGTCATTAGCTGCAAATCATTGCACAAATGTGAGCCACAGCCCGTATCCAATACCCAAGAAGAAGAATTGACAGACAAATTTACGTCAATGAAATACGTACCCTTTTCAGAACCTTTCTGCTTTAGGTAAGCCTTGCAGTTGCGGCGCCAATGTCCTTTCTTTCCACAATGATGGCAAGCATCATCAACTTGCTTGCTGACCTTTTCCTTGGGGCCCCCACTACCTTCACCCACTTCGAACTTGCTGTTTGGGAATGGAACTCTTTCCTTTCTCTTCTTTTGGGAAGAACTCTTCTTACCAGAAGTAGCAACAATGAGAACAGACTTCTCTTTCTTAATGGTGGACTCGAAACAGACCAACATGTTCATCAACTCATCCAAGGGAGGATCTAGTTTGTTCATGTTGAAGTTCACTATAAACAATTCATAGGAATTAGGAAGAGACAACAGGATCAAATCCAACGAGAGCTCGGCCGGGAGGGTGAGATCGAGATTCACTAGCTTTTCAAGGAGAGTGATCATTTTGAGACAGTGCTCGTGGACCGAAGTCCCTTCGCCCAGTCTCGCCGTGATCAACTCCTTTGTAGCAGCGTACCTCGATGCCCTAATATTCTCACTATACATGCTATCGAGATGAGCCTTTATATCGAAAACATGCATGTGAGACTCATATTTCCTCGCAAGCGCGGGCTCCATGGCGGCTATCATATAGCACCTAGCATGTGTGTCATCTTTCTTCCATACTTCATAAGTTTCCTTTCCAGCATCAGTCGCTGTGGCAGGTATAGTGGCGGGAAGTCTCTCGTTCAAAGCATAGAGACGCCCCTCAACGTTTAGCACAAGCTTAAGACTACGCAACCAATCTAGGTAATAAGGGCCATTGAGTTTATTGTCGAGGATTCATGTAACACCCCGCATTTTCGGTAAAACAATTTTTACCACCTTTATGTGCATATTTGTGAAATTAGAATTTATAATAATTCTTGCATGATTAGTATTTATGTGAATTAGGTGATTATGTGAATTATGTGCTTAGGAAATATTTCGAAATAGCATGTCGAAATAAATTATTTTCATAAACTAGGATTTTATTCTTGCATGTAATTTAAATGAGCATTTCATCATATTTATGCATGCACAAAATTTTAGAAAATAAATTTTTTTATCATGCATTTTAGGATTTTTAATTAATGTCGAAAATTTGAAAATCCTCCCCACATTTCTTGAATTTTCGGACACCTCACACACACACACATGATTTTTAAATTTTGCATATTAATTGGTAGAAAAACATGCATTAGTGTGGTTGTACTTTGAGTATAGAAAGAAATACCCAAGCCTAGTTCCCTACTTTATAGACTAGGCATGCTTTTCACTCCACTTTAAGTAAGACCAAAGGTCTTTCTTCTTCTCCCTCCTTCCTCTTCATTTCGGCAGCCACACCACCACCACCATAGCCACCATTTTCTCAAGCTTGAACCACCCAAGAACCACCACCACTCCTATTTTCAAAAATTGCAGAATCACCCCCAACCCACCTAAAGATTTAATTGCCAAGAAGCCCCTCCTCAATACTTACCCATTAAGGTTGCAAGCCTCTCCATTCTATAAATAGAACCCATTACCAAGTGTTTTCTCATCTCCCCACTACAATCCTAAGAAATCTCTCTTCTCTTCTTTCTTCTTCCATTTTCGAAATTAGTAGTAGAAGAAGCTCAAAATATTTTCTTCAAGAGATTCTTGAATTTGAATGTAAGAGCTTCATCTCCTCTCTTATTCGAAAATTTCCTCTCTTCCTTCTTCATATTGTTTTGTAATCTAATTCTTTATCTCTTCTTGTATTAGAGAGAAAAGAGCTAACAAATCCTTCCCCTAAAGAGTATAGGTGAGAATTCTTGAATTCTTGCTCAAACCTACAACACCACTAGTATTTTCGGTTTTTATGTATTTTTATATGATTTATTTGTTGATTCTTGCATATTATTTGATTATATGGTTTAGATGATAATTGCATGTTAGTGTTTTGAAAAGATAACCTTGTTCTTGAAATTTTATGATTTTTCGAAAATTTGGGGAAAACTGTTTTAAATGGCTTATTTGGCTTAATTAGTGCCTTGCATGTGTTGATCTAGTGTTTGATTGTTGAATGTTGGAAAGAAAATGAAATTTTGGCCTAGCCATGAAACTTTCGAAAATTTGGGGAAAAATGTTTTAAATAGCTTATTTGGTTTAATTAGTGCCTTGCATGTGTTAATCTAGTGTTTGATTGTTGATTTGTGAAAAGAAAATGAATTTTTGACTTAACTAAGGAACTTCAAATTTTTGAGATAAAATGCTTGAAATTGATTATGTGGTTTATTTTGTGTTTTGCATGTATTGGTCTTGCGTTGATTGTTGTTTTAAGGCCTTGCATGTTAAGATTGGTGATTGATTGTTGATCTAAGGTCTTGCATGTTAAGATCTAGTGATTAATGGTTGATCTAAAGTCTTGCATGTTAAGATCTAGTGTTTTCTATGAAAAATGGTTTAAGAACTAAGAGTTTGTGCTAACTTGATTTAAAATACTCTTGCATGTGGAGATCTAGTGTATTTGCTTGAATAAATGTAAAGATGGAAGTCTTGAATTTTATTCTTGAAAAATGCTAGATCTAGTGAACTTTGTTGTTAGATTGTTTTTGCATGTTAAGATTTCGATTATTTCTATGTTTTTATGGCTAAATGATTTTGTGAAGCTTTATGTGTATTTTCTTTGTGCTCCTATGTGCTCTTGCTTGCTTATGTGAATCATTGGGTGTAAGGATGAGAGAAGGGTAAGTAGAAAGGGTGCATGGGTGGGTGCATTAAGTGTCATGAATTTTTAAAAAAAATAAAATGATGTTGGAAAGACTTTCGATGTTACGGTAAATTTCTCGGGTACGGCGAGCCGGTACCGTAGGGCCTAGGGGTGGTTTGATCCCACGTAGTTAGTCATGGTTCGAATTATATGGGGTTATTTACCGGTAACTTAGATTGACTCTTCCGAGGGATTCCCGACAATTTTTCATGTCATGCATGTTGCATTATGGTGTTGATGATATAGGGGGGAAATCTCACTCTATGGTCTTGGGACCGTAGGGTTATAAAGGTGGGAAATTCCTTCTATAATCTTCAATACGTGTCATGGCATAGGGTTATAAAGGTGGGAATTATCTCACTCTATGCGTGTGGCAATTATGTGAATGAAGAACGCCGACGAAAAAGGGAAGTATATGATTGTTTTACTTCATGTTGTATGTTCATGTATAAGATATATGTATGTATATATATGTATAGATATATGTATACTCTATGTGCTATGTGTATTCGATATTACTTCAAGATTCTCATTGAGTCCTCAAAGACTCATATAGGTGTTGTATGTTTGTAGGTATACCCGATTTGGGGCCCGAGGAGTGAAGTTGGGGATCGAGCTCGAGAACCGGAAGGAGATCGTATGGAGGGGTTGTGGATAGTGTTGGCTCTTAATCTAGTTATGTGGTTTTATTTGTATAATATGCTTATAAAAACTTTTGATACGGTTTTAGGTATTTTCTACCGTTCGCTTCCTCCGATCGGTGGAAATTATTAAAAGACGATATGTGTAATAGTAATTAGGATTACCCTATTTTGGATAATTAATCGGTAATCCGTAGTCTCTTGTAAGCGAAAGCAAATTTTCACTATTTAAATGCATGCATGCTTTCGGCTAGTGATTTCTTCATGTTTTGTCTCCATGTTCTAAAATTATTTTAATATAGGTTCTCTTCTTAGAAAATCATGAAATTTTAGGAGTCTCTGCATCTCTCTGTCCGCATCAGTTTGATAGGTCTTGTGCATGATTTGGGTAAGTATTCATTTAGTTATGATTTAATTCTCACTACTGCATTGAAACATGGACATTCGGGTGTTTTCTGGTCTATCTGGAGTTTTACTCACCCAAATGCCTTGTTTCCACTTGGAAAATGTTTTAAACTTATTTTTCTGCCTTGGGGTAAAACTTGGTAGTTTTTGGGTCAGTGAGGAATTTATTGTGAATTTTCAAAACTCCCTCCCCTGTTCTGGATTTTAAACCGAGTGACTGTGCTATTTTATTTATTTCTCCTAAATGGCCATGCATATTTCAAAACTGTTTTGACTGAGTGATCTAGACCCGTGTTAGATGGTATGGTATTATTTTGGGGTCATTTGCATGAGTAATTCAAGAGGAATTAATTTTTAAAACTTTTGCATTGAATCTGTCCGCATTTGCATTAAGTTCATCATGCCTAGTTAATTTCTAGTCTTGCATGTAGTATGCTTTTGTGTTAAATATTTGATTAGGGTTTAGCAAGTTGTGCCCTCTCTCCCTCTGATTTAAAAAGAAAAATTTTTACGTAAATTTTATATCCACAAAAATCATGTTTTCAAAAGTCTTCCGCTGAGATTACATATAATAAGGGTAATCGAGAGAGGGGTGTCACAATTCACATTATGGGATTCTTAGACATGATTATCTGAGAGGTATAGAGAAGAGGATTATTAGAGATTCGCGTTAAATGATTGTTACAATTAAATGTTTGGACTTATGTTATTTAACTGTTCTCCCACTAATTTTATCGAGTTCCACTTCCCTCTAGTAGACAAAAGAGAAAACTGATTTTTCTTAATGGGCTTTAGGTCCAATAGACAAATATAACCCGTAGTTAATCTAGCCCGATTATATTTGCCCAAAGGTAGATCACAATCAATCATATCCACAATATGACCCTAAATTAATTTTCCTCACATTTGATAATGACCTAAGTTAATCTCGCGAATATCAAAATCGTCGTGTGTCAAGTCTAACCTACCAATCAAAGATGGTCATAGAACTTGATTATGCCAAACTAATGCAGTCCCTAGTTAATCTAGCCGACCACGTTAATCCAACATAACCCTTTTCTATGGCTACCTTCATCGCTATGTCAATTGAATTACAGCTTACTCTACCATAGCACTCCCCGCTAACACGGCTTACTGCACTACAGTAAAGGGCTACACATAATCCAATCGTTGGCAGAAGGAAAGAAATAACTCAATAGATTGGGTTTTTCTTTATAGCTTGAAATGATTCTTAATTAGATTAAGAATGAGGGATTTTTATTCAAATATTATCTCATCAGAAGGTTCGGATTGGTCTATGTGATTCCTACATCTATGTTCTCTAAAGGTATATGGAAACGCATATTGTCCTAATAGGAACATACGACCTAACTTCATAATTAATTACATTAATCAATTATCGGGTTTTTCAAAATAATTATAGAACCTCAACTAGCATAAATCATTCAAATAGTTTTGAGGTACTACTAATTAAGTTGAACTATAATCAATATTATATTTGTGTTCTATTAATTGGAACTAATTTAACAATTTAAATTAATTAATTAATCTAACACCTATTTACTAAAATAGATGATTGTTGTCTCGATTATCTAATTGGGATTAATTGAAAATAATTTTCCAAAAATTAAAATCAATTTGTTTTAAGTTTAATTTGAGAAATCTGAAATAATTTTTTATTTTTTTTTTAATTTTTTTTTTCAGTGAACCGGTTCGGCCCAACCGGTCTGACCGGTTCGAACCAAAGTGGTCCGGTTCTGCCCGGTCCAGTTGACCCAAATCATTGGGTCGGGTCAGTTGGACCGAGAACCGGTCTGACCGACCCGAATCCACGTGGATTCGGTCAATTGGATCGTGCATAACCATCGAAACGGCCGGTTCGACCGGTTCGATCCGAACAATTAAAAAACCGACGTTAAAAAAAAATAATTTCAGATCCGATTTTCCAATTTTAAACAATTTTAAAGCTGGAAAAATTCGAAACAATATTTCAAAAATATTTTAAACTTATGAAAACTCCCAATTACATAATACAACATTCACTACTTTAATAAATCGAACATGCATAAAATCATAGCATATTAAAACGAACGCAATTAATTGCGCAACGAGCTCTGATACCACTGTTGGGTTTCGGACACGTGTACGCAGCCGAAAACAAAAGTTTTATGCGATTTAAACAACTTTAAAACACATAAACACATGCCCGATAATTATAACAATTAATTGCGTACCTTTGCGCTTCCAGCGAAATTAAAAACGACATACATGCTCAATTGTTTAACCGAATTTAAATCAATTAGCATGTTCGCGTTTAAATCAAATAACATGCTCGTAACATATAAATTAATTTCATGCATTCACATAAAATCATACAAGAACGGACATAAATATTTAATTTAAACGTATACGAATCAAGAACAATGAATCGTGAGTTTACCTCTTGAAGCGTGAGGTAGGCGCACTTAGCAAGACGAGATTGCTACGGAAACCAACTCGTACAATCCGGGGCAGCAGCGGTGGAGCGGCAGCAGCGGCGTGACGGCCACGGCGGCGCGTGTAACTCACGCGCGGTCTTCGGGCGGCGCGTGGGGTGGCGTGCGGCTTCGGCTCGTGTGCTGCTCCTCGATTCTTCGATCTTCGATCTTCCTTCTCTCGGATTTCACCTCGTATACTTCGATCTACTAAACACGTGGCACTAGACACGTAATAGTTAGAAATAACGGAAGAAAAGAAAGAGGGAAAAGAGTACCGAAAGGGATCGGCCAACGGATGGCCGATTCCGGCGACTTTCCGGCGACGGGGGGGCGGTGGCCGAGGAGAGAGGGCCGAGTGAGAGAGAGTGTGAGCGGCTAGGGTTAGGGTTTTGTGTTGTGTTTGTGTAAGACCTATAAATCTTGTATTTATAGTGTCTTGCATAAAACCCTAGCAGGCTTAAGTTAGACCGGGCCCAACAGCTTAAGTTCGTTAGTACTTTTACTTGGTCGTCTCTCTCAATTCAATGACCGAAAAATTGCAATGATTAAATTTTCGGAATCATTATAAAGTCCTCGTCATTAAGAGTGCCAACTCTCAATTTCCAACTTTCCAAAAGTGGAAACCCTAGTTCAGTGCACTTTCTAAATTTGGAATCTTCCCGATTTAGAAAGTCCCACTAAGATGTTCGCCTATTCTTTTCCTTTTATTATTCTCATTCGTAATTCCAAATTACGAATGTTGGACCCAATCATATTGACTTCCAATCATGCAAAGATAAACCATTTTATCTCTGACCGTTTATTCAAAGATCTCATGTGCACGAGCAGTGTGACCCTCGATGGTTCAGGTGTAAGCTAGCCGTGGGCCCACAACCCTTTGTGGTCAAAACTCGTCCCTTAGAGTTACGATTAAGATGAAGCTCGTTTCACCTTAATCACCGAACGAATCAAGATTGGCGTCTAGCAACTACGCGTCATGATTCCCTAGATACAAATGAAGTGCCTGCAAGAACCTTCAGATATAGTTAACGTACAGTAGGGTCCCTTCGATACATATGTCCCGATTGAACTAGAGGCATTGGTTCGTCGAGACCTCTTTATATGTTCAATGACGGTGCGATCGATCTAAGTGTTGTAATCGTTACGTGCATGACTTAGAGAAGCGAATTCTCTAATCATCACTTAGTCAGCTCTGGCCAGAGACTTAGAATGATTACAAACTATCAGAACACACAGGACATCCAAGACTATTCTAGCGATCGAATCCCCGACTACAATGCACAGACCTCCCACTAGATTTCGGACTGCACGAACACTGGCCCTTAGGATGGTCCTCGGTGGAACTCAGGGACAGGTCACGATACAGCTGGTACTCTAGTGAAGTCACGGTGATGTCTAGGTCATAAGGACTAATGGTGTACAACTATACCATAGATATCTCTACTCGATTATTGGGAACCACTTAGAGATTTCTAGGGTGAGGGAGTTCAGTGAACTCGTCAACTTACGAGCACCCACTTATGCATGCCGATATCACAATACCGTTTACTGATGAGATGCAGTACACATACACTAAGTGCTAGTCTCTTAATGGGAAAGGCCGATATCCTCATTGGTGGCGTAACCCTTCGACTAGGAACACGTTTAACAGTTATAATACTAAAGTAAATATCTCACGATCCTAACGATCATTTACTCGTACTTGTAATAACTGTAAGGACTATATCTATGCTTGTGACAAAGAGACAAAGATATAGAATGCCAAATTGTTTTATCATTAATACGAATAAAGGTTCGTTTATTACAATAATAAATACGAAAGACCACAGCCACATGTTGGCTTGATGGTCACCTACTCTAATAGTTTTGACCATGCTGTTATGTATCATTTCATAGCGTTTTATTGTTTCCATTATACTATGATCTTATAGCATTTCATTCTCGTTATGTTTTATTATTTTATAGCATTTTTATTTTAGCTATATTTTGAAATTTACTCATAGCACTTCAATTGCTATATTTCTACCAATAATTTCTTATCATAAATAGTATGTGATCTTTTGTAACTTTTGCTTATTGCTGCAATATATCAAATAATGTTTTTCGACAAGATGTAAATAAAAATAAATACAAAAATAAAATTTTATTATAAATGAAGCTGATATAAAGTATGATGAACAACCGTAATTAATATTTCAACCTAGTTTACATATCTAAGGCTGAAAGTATTTCAATATTGTACATACCAAGTAAAAAAATATACTTTCAGATTAAAAAAGGATAGACTCTACCGAACAAAGCTAGCACTTTTCACCGCTTTAATCATCCCATCTTCACTGAAATCTTATCGCTTCAGTTGTCAATTGTGGTCGACGTGACAAAGATTACCCAAAAAATGCGAAACATTATAGGAACATCAGTACACCTGTCAAAATATTTGTAATTAGAAGAGACGAGTTATCAATTTCCATGTTTGGGCGTAACGAACAAAACTAAAACTAAAAAGACATAGATTCTAGGTTCAATGACAACTCAACAGTAATAAGTATCAAATTCAGCAAGAATAAATGCGAATAGAATTTCCAGTGATGTCAAAAAGCACAAGTTGTTCTTAGAAAATCTGCAGAACATGAATAAGGCGGGGAAACTTTCTTACCTCATGTGCCATGATATCATAATCAACATCATCTAGCCATATGAGCAAGAATAAATGCGAATAGAATTTCCAGTGATGT
Source organism: Erythranthe guttata (assembly GCF_056151865.1). Taxonomy (NCBI): domain Eukaryota; kingdom Viridiplantae; phylum Streptophyta; class Magnoliopsida; order Lamiales; family Phrymaceae; genus Erythranthe; species Erythranthe guttata. Next base: position 8,794,749 of record NC_142537.1, read on the forward strand.
CAAAAAGCACAAGTTGTTCTTAGAAAATCTGCAGAACATGAATAAGGCGGGGAAACTTTCTTACCTCATGTGCCATGATATCAGAATCAACATCATCTAGCCATATGACCTACAATAATAGAAATTAAACCAAAAGATTCAAAGTTAAAACTCGAATCATATATTCTAAGAAATGATTTCAGTAAAGGTATTCATGCAAATGAAAATCAAATCTAAAATTATCTCCAATAGCTAGCTAGAAATCTAGATGAAACTAATTTTGTAGCATTGTTCGAAACCAACAATCTGATCCAGATCAAACATTGTACCAACGTACTACATAATTACTATATAATAAGGAGAAATGGAACTTCATGATGACAACAAATGATATAGAAACTAACAAGTTATTCTTCAAATAGACAAAAGATCAAATTGAAAGTCATTAACATGCATATATATAATAAAAAATTCAAAGGTCTTCAATATGAATTGAATATATATAGAAGATGTCAAAAATGCGTTCTCTATCTTACAAAAATAACCTGCACCAAAATAAAATTTCATGTTATAAATACAAATAAATGAAAATCCTAATTACTGAAACATGCTAAATTGAAGATAATGGAGTATAAATATAAAATGAATAAAATGAGTTACTATCGTATAAATTCATTTCAAAATCCCATTTGTGATATATTCATATTCTCTCTCAAAGCCTAACCTTGGAAGGTTGCAAAACCGTTCAATAAAACTCGTCTTTCACTATCATCAAGCTCTCCTATTTAAGTTTCAATATTCTGTTGAAGCTTAGAGAAAAAAACAAGCAAAAAAATAGCACAAGATAATTAAAAATATAGATAATGATAAAAAGATGCCTGGAGAAATATGGAAACCATAGGATTTATACATTGTAAATCCTCGTCATTTTCTTTTGTCGCCCCTTTCTTTGATTTCCTAGCATCACTGCCTATGCATAAATATAAGCAAACTTGTAGCTAATAAAAGAATGCAAGCAGGAAAAAAAGGGAAAAAAAAAGATAGCTGTAGATTTGCTACACTCTGTTAATTGATAAAGAGGTGACAATATTATTTGATTTTGCCAAAGGCAATCAATAATTTATCTACAAGAATAGATGCATTTTAAAAAAAAGTCTCAAGGAAGATGACCAAGTAATTAAAATAATTCAAGTTAGCCATGAATTAAAATTGATATATCGGCTAATAATTCATTTTTCAAGATCCTCTAATTCCTATATAGAATTGAATTACGTTAAGTATACACTACTAATGTTTCATCAGTGGTATCCCCAGCCTCAGTTCCATCCCCAGTAAAAAATGGGAGAAATAAAAATGAATCTTTCACCAAGTATGCAAATCCATAAATCCATATGGGGGCCCATGAGAAAAGATAAACCATAAAGAAATTGGATTAAAATTTTCAAAACTGGAATAAAGAAATATAAATCTAATATAAAATGAATTGAAACAAAGAGGAGATAGGTTTACAAAATGAATGGGGAGTTTCTGACCGGAGGATTGCGGGAGGAGAATACGACATGCCACATCAATCTGCGTAAGAACGGCTTCTATCTCCCTAATCTCCATCACCAATTTTAAGTCTTTGTAGCAGAGCACTGAAATTAGGGCTCGCCTAGAAAAGGAAAAAAATGTGAAATTAGGACAAAATTTTGAAACTAAGAGAAACGAAAGTGAGAAATACCGTCAACGAATGAATTTAGAGAGAATTTGCAAGATTCAGTTGTGGACAAATCCACTCCGAAGAGATTTAGTTCTGGCGAGCCTGGTAAAGACGATGGTTAGAAAGGAGTTGGGATATATTCTAGACTAAGGACATTTTTACTTTGTGGGTCAGTTGAAATAAAAATAGGTATGCTCGATTCTACAGCGCTTGTTTTTTTACTTTTATTAATTATACAAGACTTTAGAATCAAATATAGCATTTAATGTAAAATAGATATAACTAAATGCTATTAAAAGCTAATTTTCTAGTACTGTTACATTCCACTTGGCATTAGCTTTGAGCTCAACATTGTTCCTCTACTTGTGGAATTAGTTTGTGTTAAGTATTCTTACTTTCCTTTTGGCATTAGCTACTTCGAGCTAAGCATTATTCCTCTCCTTATGGAATTAGCTTGTGCTTAGCATTCTTACTTTCCTTTTGGCACTAATAGAATCAGCTTATGTTAAGCATTCTTACTTTCCTTTTGGCATTAGCTTTAAGCAAACCATTCGTACTTTATTTTTGGCATTAACTTTGAGCTAAGCATTTTTCATCTCCTTATGGAATTAGATTTTTCTTAGAATTATTACTTTCCTTTTGGCATTAGCTTCAAGCTAAGCATTCTTACTTTTCTTTTGGCATTAGCATCGAGCTAAGCATTATTCCTCTACTTATGGGTTTAGCTTGTACTAGGAATTCTTAGTTTCCTTTTGGTATTAGCTTCAAGCTAAGCATTCTTCCTCTTCTTATTGAATCAATTTTTCCCAAGAAGTCTTACTTTCCTTTTGGCATTAGCTTCGAACTACTTCTTATGGAATTAGCTTATGCTAAGCATTCTTACTTTCCTTTTGACATTAGCTTCGAGCTAAGCGTTGTCCCTCTCTTTATGGAATTATCTTGTGCTAAGTAATCTTACTTTTACTTTTGACATTAGCTTCGAGCTAAGCATTCTTCGTCTTCCTATGGAATTAGCGTTTGCCAAGCATTCTTACTTTCCTTTTGGCATTAGCTTCCAACTAAGTATTATTACTTTTCTTTTGGAATTAGCTTTGAGCTAAGCATTGTTCCTCTCCTTATGGAATTAGCTAGCATTAGCTTCGAGGTTAGCATTCTTCTTCTCCTTGTGGAATTAGCTTTTACTAAGCATACTTACTTTCCTTTTGGCATTATCTTGAGCTAAAAGTTCTTGCTTTCCTTTTAGCATTAGCTTTGAGCTAAGCAATATTATTTTCCTTTTCGCTTTAGCTTTGAGTTAAGCATTGTTCCTCTCTTTATGGAGTTAGTTTGTGCTAAGAATTCTTACTTTCTTTTTGGCATTAGGTTCGAGCTAAGCATTATTCCTCTCATTATGGAATCAGCTTATGCTAAGCATTCTTACTTTACTTTTGGCATTATCTTCGAGCTAAGCATTGTTCCTCTCCTTATGCAATTATCTTGTGCTAAGCAATCTTACTTATAATTTTTTCATTAGTTTCGAGCTAAGCATTCTTCCTCTTCTTATGGAATTAGCTTTAGCCAAGCATTCTTACTTTCCTTATGGCATTAGCTTCGAGCTAAGCATTATGACTTTCATTTTGGCATTAGCTTTGAGCTAAGCATTGTTCCTCTCCTTATGGAATTAGCTTGTGCTAAGCATTGTTACTTTTCTTTTGGCATTAGCTTCAAGCTAAGAATTCTTCCAATCCTTATGGAATTATTTTGTGCTAAGCATTCTTATTTTCCATCTGGCAGTAGCTTTGAACTAACCATTCTCACATTTCTTTTGACATTAGCTTCGAGCTAATCATTATTATATTCCATTTGGCATTCGCTTTGAGATAAGTATTGTTCCTTTCCTCGTGGAATTAGTTTGTGCTAAGCATTCTTACCATCCTTTTGGCATTAGCTTCGAGTTAAGCATTATTCCTCTCCTTATGGAATTAGCTTGTGCTAAGCATTCTTACTTTCCTTTTGGCATTAGCTTCAAGTTAAGCATTATTCCTCTTCTTATGGAATTAGGTTGTGGTAAGCATTCTTACTTTCCTTTTGGTATTAGCTTTTAGCTAAGCATTCTTACATTCTTTTTGGTATTAGCTTTGAGCTAAGCATTCTTCCTCTCCTTATGGAATTAGCTTTTGTTCAGCATTTTTACTTTCCTTTTGGTAATAGCTTCCAGCTAAGCATTATTACATTCCGTTTGCCATTAGCTTCGAACTAAGAATTATTCCTCTCCTCATGAAATTAGCTTGTGGTAAGCATTCTTACTTTCCTTTTGGAATTAGCTTCGAGCTAAGCATTATTCCTCTACCTCTGGAAATTTTTTGTGCTAAGCATTCTTTCATTCCTTTTGGCAGTTGCTTCGAGCTAAGCATTCGTCCTCTCCTTATGTAATTAGCTTGTGCTAAGAATTCTTACTTTCCTTTTTTCATTAGCTTCGAGCTAAGCAATATTACTTGATACGAACCTCTCCCACAATGTGACGATACTCGATATCAATACTTCGGATATCAAATCCTGGACCATCCTAAAGAAGGAATCAAAGGTGGAACCACGACCCGTTGTCTATAAAAAGGCAAGAACCTTGGTATGCGAAGACGCCACAATCAATTGTGAAAGATTGATTGATAAGTCAGGGGCGAACGCCACGGAGAAACTCCGATAAAAATAGAAAATGGTTCTTAAAGAAGCGAAGAGAGAATAATCTCAATGTAAGTATCAAAATTTGTCCCTTTAAAGAAGCCAAATTAGCAACCTATTTATAAGATCTAAACAGACTCCCTTTTCAAAAGGAAAAATGACTCCTACCTAAACTATAAGAACAAATCCAATGGGAGTATCAAATGGATTATTAAACCGGTGAACCACCTTTTTGATATCCCAAAAGTAATTTTTTTTACTCCAACGGGAGTATCGAAATGGGTAAGTATTTTGATATTCTACCTCTTTGTATGTAAAAATACATCTTAGAGATTGAGTTATCAAAAAAATAATAACCTAAACATCCAATCACAAAATGAAACGTGGAAATTACAAATAAAACCATGAAAAAACATCCAATTGATTATTAATTTTGATAATCATGGTTGGATTAGATAAACCGTAAATGAATATTAAAATATTATCCTAATTATCAAATGAGTATTTGAAATTCAATTTTGATGTTTAGGATTGGAGTTGCTCTAATAAGGAATCATCTAATTAAGCTAATTCTAACCATAAAGAACTTTAAAATAATAAAAACATAACAAATCGTAAATTAAAAACGTGCATCAATAAATTAGATAACTTGATCTTCAAGTCGACTTCTCGATCACCCTTCTAAACCCGCGTAGACATTTGGCTGTGCACGTGCATGCAATTCAAGTTCGATGAGGACACTGTCACACTTCGAATTTCTCACTTCTCAAAACATTTAAGTCGTAGATATGTCTGTTGGCTTTACACTGCATTTTGAATCATCTTAAATGGATTTCAGATGAGAGAGGTATAAGCCGAATAGTAAACTCTGGCAGAATCATATGGGCCATTCGGGATGCATGAAATTTCAACTTGGCCAACAAATTTCCCTTTTCCTTTTCTTCCAACTTGGACGTTCAACTCTTCAACAGTCTGACTTAAGCCTGTATTCTCCAACTACAACATGAATAGATCTTTAAACTCGCACACTTTCGCTTCTTCCAATTCTTCATCTTGGAGCTTGACAAGATCGTATCATACTCTCCCTCTTTATAAGGACTCGTCCTAGAATCCGGACAAATATATATAGGAGCATATAGAAGCCATCTTTCACGATCATCTTCAAACTATTGAAGCTCATATGGTCTAGAATATTCCAAACTTTATACACTCAACTTTCCCACCGGAGTATCGATAGTCACCTTAGTACAATCAACTCCATCAATAATCAAACTCGAAGATACACCTTCATGGCAATGAGTAGGAGCAAGATAATCTTCGTGTATTGCATCACCATCTTGATCAACAGACACAATTGGAGTTTGCACCGGTTAGCTCGAGAGTAACTTTGATGCATGGCTGGATCATATCATCCTCCACCTCTTCAAAAGGATTCGCCCCCGAATCCGAACCTTCTTTTTCTTCAATTGGTGGCGCGGGTTTACAATTTTCTTCCCCCTGGACTCGATCTCTACATTCTCACTTACTTCTTCCTCAACTAGCCCATCAATAACTCCCAAATTTGTTTGAGTGTTCACTTTCTCAAAAGCTTGACGAGTATCTTTCTTTTCAAGTGGCGATAAAGAATCACCCTTTCTCTTCAATTTCTCGTAGTCTCATTTGTCTCTTAGAATTTCCTCCACTTTGGGATTTCGTAATGGTTCTCTCGTTTGAATCGTTGAAAATCTCCTAGTTAAGAAAAATTGGTCCCACCAAGTAATTTCATAGTCAATGAACGCTTAGACGACGAGCTTCACCTTATTCTTTTTGGAATAGTAATGACACTAGAATATGAGCTCAACCTTTCTTTCCCATTGAATTAACGTCTCGTGATAACTCTTACCTTGAAAGGATGGTATAGTCAACTTCATTGAGCTAAGGTTTCGATCTATGCCATCTGTTTCTCGACCAAAATATCATTGGCTCGATGTTTCCAATATCAACTCTCCCTGCTTGATTTTGTAGAAATCACACCAAAATTTCCATCATGATCTACCACTTTATCACGATGAGTTATAACTGGTTGAAGAACAGCACGTCGTACGTATGGCCCTCAAACATGTTGATATTTGTGTGGTTCATATATTTGGGCTTCAAGTCCTTCCAATCGACCGTGGATTCCCTCAAGTGCTGTAAATAAGGGTTGGAAGCGTTCCTCCATTGCCGACATCCTACGCCACTCAAATCTTTCTCCTTTATAAACCGGACTTCTCGGACATGATCAAAACAATTTTTTTTGACACTAACAAACCCTAACTTGGGCTGGAAGGAAATCTAAACAATAATAAAATTCGATTCTTTTATTTTTTTCTTTTTTTTCATGGACTGTAGACAAAACCTTACTTAGACTCTAAGAAACTTCAAGCAAATATAAATTTTGATTTTTATTTGTTTTATGGACTCTAAATAAACAATACAAAGGAGAAGAAAAGATAAAGTAGAAGACTCGATAAAAGAACAACAATGAACAAACAAACACGGACACGACAGACTAAACAATAAAGAAAAATGATAGGCAAAACCTTGTTAGGAAGATGGCTCTAAGTACCAAATGATACGAACCACGCCAACCATGTGTCGATTCCCAATATCAATACATCGGATATTAAATCCTGGACTATCCTAAGGAAGGAATCAAAGGTGGAACCTGTTGGGGATCTTGCATGTATACGCAGCGGAATTTAATTTTTTTAGATCGAACTAGTTTCAATTACATGCATAAACTAATCACATAGTCAACGTACCTTAACGCTTCCGCCATACATATGGTAATTATCGATTTTACTAAAAACCTGTAAAACCGAAAAATATAAAACATGCTTGTTCATCATATTGCAAAAATCGAAACACGTAATTACATATCGCACATGCTCGTAAATTAAAATTCATACAAACATGTTCGAATTAAATTTACGAAAGTTTCGATTTAATTACCTCTTGTAGCGTGAGATTTCGACGAATCGAAATCGAACTCAAACCCGTACAAGCTGCGTTATACCACTCCTAGGGGCTGCAAGAATACCACCAAACGACAGCTGGTCCGACGGTGAGGCGACGGCGGCGCGTGCGAGTCAGCGGCGGCGGCGCGTGGGCGGTGCAGCGGCGCGTGCGGCGGTGCAACGGCGGTGTGGTGATTCCTTCGGGGCAGCAGCTCCTCTCCAATCAGGTTTCACCTCGAATAAACCGATCTCCCCCTACTGTAGCACTAGATACAAAGGGGTTAGATAACAAGGGAAATACGAGAGAGAAAGAAGAGGGAAAACTGGCGGTTTCCGGCGGCGGACGGCGCCGGTGCGGCGGGGCAGCGGCGACCGAGAGGCTTGGGCGGCTAGGGTTTGACGGCTAGGGTTTTGGAGTAAAAAAAATCTGATCTCAAACTCTTGTTTGAGGTCTATTTATACTAGGGTTCTCAACTCTTGTGGGTTTAAGTCATTGGGCTTGACCCACTGATGCATTAAGCCCATTCCCTCGTCGGCCTCGTTTGTAACAAACGATCGTTCACAAAATTATAACAAAATTATATTTGTGACGAGCTCAAAGTCCTCGTTGATACGAGTGCCTCTTCGAAATTTCCAATTTCCAAAAATGGAAACTTCCACTTCAGTGGACCTGTTAAATCGGGAAACTTCCCAATTTAGAAAGTTCACTAAATTCCGCATGTCTCTCTTTCTCTACGTTCATTCCGACTCGTAATCCACAATCAATAATCTTGGACTCAATCATATTGACCTCCAACTTTGCAAAGATTAACATATTAACCTATGCTCATTGTTATCAAGGATCCCTATTACACGAGAAGTGTGACCCTCAATGGTTCAGGTGTATGCTAGCCGTGGGCTCACAACTCTTTGTGATTCGAACAACACATTGTTCTTATACGAACTCCTCCCAAGAGTCCCGATTAGAGTAAAACTCATTTTACTTAATCGCCGATCAAATCGGTGCCCAACGAATCAAGATTGGCGTCTAGCAACTACGCATCATGATTCCCTAGATACAAGTGACGTGCCTGCAAGAACATTATGATATAGTTAGCGTATAGTTCGATCCCTTCGCAACACATGTCCCGATTGAACTAGAGGCATTGGTTCACCGAGACCTGTTATAAAGTTCAATAACCGTGCGAACGTTCTAGGTATTATAAATCCGTTCGTGTGTGACTTAGGGAAACACATTTCCCTAATCACCCCACTATCAACTCTGGTCAGAGATTCCTTGGATTATAAACCATCAGAACACACAGGACATCCATGACTACTCAAGCGCTCGAATCCCCTACTACAATGCACAGACTTCACACTAGATTTCGGATTGCACGAACGTTGGCCCTTGGAGTGGTCCGCTGTGGGACTCAGGGACAGGTCACGATACAATCGGTCCTCTAGTGAAGTCACGGTGATGTGTGGGTCTTAAGGACTAATGGTGTACAACTATATCTTAGAAACCTATTACTCGATGAATGAGAACCACTTATAGATTTCTAGGGCGAGGGAGTTCAGTGAACTCATCTAGTATGAGCACCCACTCAAGTATGTCGATGTCACAACATCGATGACTGATGAGACGCAGTACACATACACTAAGTGCTAGTCTCAAAAGGGAAAGGCGGGTATCCTCATTATTGGCGTAACCCATTGACTAGGAACAAGGTTTACAGTTACATTACATTGCTGAGTTATCTCACGATTCTACTAGATCAACTCACAATAATAGAGTAACTCGTTAGGACTATATCTATGCTACTTGCATGGGATAAGAGATATAGAATGCCAAATGAAATGTTTTATTATTACGAACGAAAAACGATTGTTTTATTACAAGAAAAAGAGAAAGACCACTGCCACAAGTTGGCTTGTTGGTCACCTACTCTAACAGAACCACGACCCGTTACCTATAAATACGCAAGAACCTTCGTATGCGAAGACGACACAATCAGTTGTTAAAGATTAACTGATAAGTTAGGGGGTGAACGCCACAGAGAAATTCGGATAAGTTCATAAAGAAAAGAAAATGGTTCTTGAAAAACCGAAGAGAGAATAATCTCAATTTACTTCAAAAAAATAGTCCCTTAAAATATACCAAATCGGCAACCGATTTATAAGATCTAAAAATACTCATTTTTTCACAAGGAAAAGGACTCCTACCTAAACTAGAATAAGGAAACATCTATTTAGGCTAATTCTAGGCATATAAAACTCTAAGAAATAAAAACATTATAAATCCTAAATTAAAAATGTGCATAAATAAATTAGATAACTTGATCTTCAAGTCGACTTTTCGATCACCCTTCTAAACTCGCGTAGACATTTGGCTGTGCACGTGCATGCACTTCAAGTTCGATTAGGACACTGTTACACTTTGAATCTCCCTCTGCTCAAAGCATTAAAGTTGTAGATATGTCTGTTGAATTTTCACAGCATTTTGAATCATCTAAAATGGACGTAAGTTGCGAGAGTTAAAAGACGAATGGTAAACTCTGCCAGAATCATACGGAACATTTGGGATGCATGAAATTTCGACTTGGCCAACAAATTTCCCTTTTCCTTTTCTTCCATCCAATTCCATAACATGAACTCTTGAAAGGTCTGATTTAAGCTTGTATTCTCGAAGTACAACTTGAATATCCTCTTTAAACTTCTACGCTTTCGCTTATTCCAATTCTTCATCTTGGAGCTTGACAGGATCGTATCACTCATCTTCTTATGGAATTAGCTTGTGCTAAGCATTCTTACTTTCTTGAAAAAAAAAAATTATTTCTGATTTATAAAATTAAACTTAAAACAAATTGATTTTAATTTTCGGAAAATTATTTTCAATTAATCCCAATTAGATAATCGAGTCAACAATCATCTATTTTAGTAAATATGTGTTAGATTAATTAATTAATTTAAATTGTTAAATTGATTTTAATTAATAGAACACACATATAATATTGATTATAGTTCAACTTAATTACTAGTACCTCAACATTATTTGAATAATTTATGCTAGTTGAGGTTCTATAATTATTTTGCAAAACTCGACAATTAATTATTGTAATTAATTATGTAGTTAGGTCATATGTTCCTCTTAGGACAATATGCGTTTCCATATACCTTTAGAGAACATAGATGTAGGAATCACATAGACCAATCCGAACCTTCTGATGAGATAAAACTTTTCAATAAAATCCCTCATTCTTAATCTAATTAAGAATCATTTCAAGCTATAAAGAAAAACCAATCTGTTGAATTTTTCTTTCCTTCTGCTGATAAGTGTTCGTTTTGCACGATTTTTGCTTGTCAAATCCTCGAGTTTTGGTCTTCGTTCGTCCGAGTTTCGGCTTTATTTGTATATATTATTGCGTTTCTTGTTTTATTTCTATTTCAGGGTTTTATTAGGTATTTTTGCCGAGTCGAAGCCATTTGAAAGCGAAACCGAATTTTCAAGCCAATTTTGGGGCCAAGAAGACCCAGATCGCGATCTGACATTCCTGGATCGCGATCTGGGGGTTGTCACAGCGAAAAGGGATCAAGACCCAGATCGCGATCCAACATTCCGGATCGCGATCTGGGGGTACTGACAGAGAAGAAATAGGGGTCAAATCCAGATCGCGATCCGGGAAGTTGGATCGCGATCTAGGGGGTCTGACAGAGCTGAAATGGGTCAGGACCCAGATCGCGATCCACGTTCCTGGATCGCGATCTGGCATGGCGGTGGGCAGTTCCCCGAAGCTGCCAGATCGCGATCCAAACAACCCGGATCGCGATCTGGGCACGTTTTTTGAGAAAGATATTTTGTTTTGCAAAGCTTCTTGAGGAAGCTTTGCATTTCACTATAAATAGAAAGGCCCTTTCATTCTTCATCCTTCTTCGACTTTTTACGGTTTTCGACGGTTCTTCGCGGGAATCATCAACGGGGGTTTCGACTTGGGTTTTTCTTACGCAATTTCTTTACGTTTTGTTCTTCATTTCCTTTGTACATTCTTTTGATACTATGTTTGTTATGAACTAAGAACATTTTCTTCTAGGGCAATGAAGCCTTGTATATATTGATTACGATCGTCATTTCTGTTATCTATTTATCGTGTTTTGATTTCGTTTATGTTTTCCTGTATTAAATGCTTCTGATTGTGTTGATCAACTCTCAGATTGATATTAAATAGGAATGAACTCGAGAGAGGATTTCTTGTTTGAAGTTAGGAAAACATAGCTCGGGGTGTGGAAACGGAGACGTGATGCACTTCGGGTAGCCCTTAAGGACTTGACCTAAATGCTCTCTTAATAGCAGGTTCTGAACGGAGACGTCGGACCTGTGGGTAGACTCTAACTACACTGGAGACGGGGGTTAGAGTACATTAGTGTCTGGGTTAACGAATAGGAATGTGGCATTAGATAACGGATTTGTAGATCGTTGTTGATTATACATAGGTGGATTTGGCTCTAGAAGTCCCCTTTAAATCGAAGTCCCCCCGCGTTGAGTTGTCGTTACTTTATTTACGTATATTCTTTATTTGCATGTTTACGATCTTGCATGCTTTTAAATTCGGGTTTATCACCAATCCACTTATTTACGATCGGCTAGATAATATAACGATAATATAATTACACTACTCAGCATTTGAATCTACAAGGTCCCTGTGGATCGATATCCGGAACCACTGTTCTGCAAAATGCGATACCGTATACTTGCGGTAATTTATACGTGAGGAAAACGGGTATCAAGTTTTTGGCGCCGTTGCCGGGGACCAATTTGATTTTATCTTTGTTGATAGTGTTACCAATTATCTTATTATTAATTTAGCTATTTACTTGTTTTATTTTCGATTTTTACCTTGATTTTAACCAATCACTTTGTTTATGCCCAGGAGTCGAAATTCGGAAATCATACCTTACGATCCCGAGATTGAAAGGACGTTTCGAAGACGACGGGCCACGCGCAAACAACAAAGTGAACCAATGGCCGAAGATCAAGGAAATCCAGAGCACCTGGCCTTTGAGTACGATCGAGAGCCAGGACGAGATCACGAGCAGCCAAGACCGAACCTGCCACCCGAGCGAACAATGCGAGAATACCGAACTCCAGCTCTGAATGAGAACTATTCGTGAATTAGGAAACCGACGATAGCCGCAAACAACTTCGAGCTAAAGACGGGGCTAATCAACATGGTCATGGCGAACCAATTCTCCGGAGCAGCCACTGCATATCCAAATCTCCATCATGCCAATTTCTTGGAGATTTGTGACACAATCAAAGTTAACGGTGTTTCTGATGATGCCATCCGGTTGAAGCTATTCTCATTTTCTGTCAGAGATAAAGCGAAGAGTTGGCTTATGAGTCTTAATCCAGGATCACTCACATGTTGGGAAGAATTATCACAAGCCTTTCTGGCACGATTCTTTCCACCCTTGAAGACCGCACAATTACGAAGAGATGTAGGCAACTTCAGACAGATGAGCCAAGAGCCGATGCACGAGTCTTGGGAGAGATTCAAGGACTTATTACGACAATGCCCTCAACACGGATTCAACCTGTGGGATCAAATGGAGTTATTCTACAATGGGCTCGATCAACCAGCCCGATCGTTAGTTGATGCTGCCTCAGGTGGATCATTGCAAAACAAGACTCCCACAGACGCTCGAGGCATTGTCGAGCGAATGTGTGAGAATGCTTACCATTGGCCGTCCGAATGGAGTGGTATACAAAAGGTGGCCGGAGTCCACCAACTCGATCCTTTAGCCGCAATTTCAGCACAATTAGCGACCCTATCAAATCAGGTCGCCCAATTATCAGTTCGAGGGCCACAGACCGAACAAGTAGCAGCAGCAAGTACTTCGCAAGCCACAAACGACGATTGGGAGCAGGCACACTTTATGAACCACCGATTCAACAATTTCCGGGGAACCCACAATCAGAACCAAAACCCTACTCATTACCACCCGAGAATTCGGAATCATGAGAACTTCTCCTACGCCAATCCAAAGAATGCTCTACAACCACCTCCCGATTTCAACCATCAAAGAGAGCAACGAGGGCCAACGTATGACAAGCGTCTTCACCGACAAGAACAGGACATGGAGGGCCTGAAATCAACCATGAAGAACATGGAAAAGCAAATAGGGCAAATCGCCCAATCCATGTCCACAATGGCCAAAGGTGGATTTCCGAGCAATACCGAAGTCAATCCAAAAGAAAGCTGTCAAGCCATAACCACCCGAAGTGGTTTGCAAATGACCGATCCTCCTTATCCGACGGACGAGTCACCAAGGCCAGCTGTACAACCGACCCCGGTCGAGCCGGAAATCACCATTTCAGGGAGTGGTACAAAAGGGGCTAGTAAGCCCAATAACATTTATTTTCCTGATAATCCCCCTCTTTTGATAACTCCTATTCCTTTTCCAGAAAGACAGAAGAAAAAGAAGTTCCAGGATCAATTGAAGAAGTTCATTGAAAAGATCAAACTGATTCGAATCAACATCCCTTTTGCAGAAGCCTTGGAGGTAATGCCAAACTACACCAAGTTCATGAAGGAAGTTCTATCCAAGAAAATTCGGATCGAAGAAGACATACCAGTGACACTCACGGCAACTTGTGTTGGGGATCGTGCATGTATACGCAGCGGAATTTAAATTTTTTAGATCGAACTAATTTCGATTACATGCATAAACTAATCACATAGTCAACGTACCTTAACGCTTCCGCCATACATATGGTAATTATCGATTTTATTAAAAACATGTAAAACCGAAAATTATAAAACATACTTGTTCATCATACGATAAAATCGAAACACGTAATCACATATTACTCATGCTCATAAATTGAAATTCATACAAACATGTTCAAATCAATATACGAAAGTTTCGATTTAATTACCTCTTGTAGCGTGAGATTTTGACGAATCGAAACCTAGAACCAAACACGTACAAGCTGTAGATTACCAATCCTCGGGGCTGCAACTCACGGCCGGAGCAAACTGATCCAGCAGGCGGCGGACGGCGGCGCGTGACAGACGCGGTGGCGGCGCGTGCTGCGTAACAGCGGCGCGTGTGGCTTCGTCGGTGGGGCAGCGGTGTTCCTCTCCGACAATTAGGTATCACCTCGTATATTTTTAACCACTCGAACTACAGCACTAGATGTAAACGAGTTAGATAAACAACAAGAATAAACGAAGGAATAGAGAGGAGAAAACCGGCGACGATCGGCGGCGGCGCGGCGGGGCTGCAACGGCCGAGAGGGCTGAGCGGCTAGGGCTTGGACGGCTAGGGTTTTGAAGCATCAAATCTTATCTCAAACTCTTGTTTGAGGTGTGTTTATACTAGGGTTTTCAACCCTTGTGGGCTTAAGTCATTGGGCTCGACCCACTGATGCATTAAGCCCATTCCCTCGTCGGCCTCGTTTCTAACAAACGATCGTTCACAAAATTATAACAAAATTATATTTGTGACGAGCTCAAAGTCTTCGTCAATACGAGTGCCTCTTCGAAATTTCCAATTTCCAAAATTGGAAACTTCCACTTCAGTGGACCTGCTAAATCGGGAAACTTCCCAATTTAGAAAGTTCACTAAAATCCGCATTTCTCTCTTTCTCTACGTTTATTTCGATTCGCAATTCACAATTACGAATCTTGGATTCAATCATATCGACATCCAATCGTTCAAAGATTAACATATTAATCTATGCTTGTTGTCACCAAGGATCTATATTACACGAGAAGTGTGACCCTCAAAGGTGTATGCTAGCCGTGGGCTCACAACTCTTTGTGATTCGAACAACACATTGTTCTTATACAAACTCCTCCCAAGAGTCCCGATTAGAGTAAAACTCATTTTACCTAATCCCCGATCAAATCGGTGCCCAACAAATCAAGATTGGCGTCTAGCAACTACGCATCATGATTCCCTAGATACAAGTGAAGTGCCTGCAAGAACCTTATGATATAGTTAGCGTACAGTACGATCCTTTCGCAGCACATGTCCCGATTGAACTAGAGGCATTGGTTCACCGAGACCTCTTATAAAGTTCAATAACCGTGCGAACGTTCTAGGTATTATAAATCCGTTCGTGTGCGACTTAGGGAAACACATTTCCCTAATCACCCAACTATCAACTCTGGCCATAGATTCCTTGGATTATAAACCATCAGAACACACAGGACATCCATGACTACTCAAGCGCTCGAATCCCCTACTACAATGCACAGACTTCACACTAGATTTCGGATTGCACGAACGTTGGCCCTTGGAGCGGTCCGCGGTGGGACTCAGGGACAGGTCACGATACAATCGGTCCTCTAGTGAAGTCACGGTGATGTCTGGGTCTTAAGGACTAATGGTGTACAACTATATCTTAGAAACCTATTACTCGATGAATGAGAACCACTTATAGATTTCTAGGGCGAGGGAGTTCAGTGAACTCATCTATCATGAGCACCCACTCAAGTATGCCAATGTCACAACACCGAGGAGTGATGAGACGCAGTACACATACACTAAGTGCTAGTCTCAAATGGGAAAGGCCGGTATCCTCATTATTGGCGTAACCCATCGACTAGGAACAAGGTTTAATAGTTACATTACATTGCTGAGTTATCTCATGATTCTACTAGATCAACTCACAGTAATAGAGTAACTCGTTAGGACTATATCTATGCTACTTGCATGGGATAAGAGATATAGAATGCCAAATTAAATGTTTTATTATTACGAACGAAAACCGATTGTTTTATTACAAGATAAAAGGAAAGACCACATCCACAAGTTGGCTTGTTGGTCACTTACTCCAACAATCTCCCACTTGACCTAAAGCCAACTACTCATAAATCTAAGTCCCATCGACTCTCGATGTTTCTCGTGGACTGATCCTCACAATGGCTTGGTGAAGGGATCTGCAATATTGTCCTCCGAGGTGACTCTGTCTAGCTTGACTTCATCTCTCTCTATGATCTCTCGGATCACATGGTATTTTCTCAACATGTGCTGCGACTTCTGATGAGCTCTTGGCTCCTTAGCTTGCGCTACGGCTCCGTTGTTATCGCAGTACAGCCGTACTGGATCGCTAGCATTCGGAAATACACCCAACTCTTGGATGAATTTCCTAATCCATGACCCTTCCTTTGAAGCATCTGATGCTGCAGTATATTCAGCCTCGGTGGTGGAATCAGCCGTCGTGCCTTGTTTGGAACTCTTCCAACACACAGCACCCCCGTGGACTTTGAATATGTACCCCGAGTTTGACTTCGAGTCATCCACGTCCGATTGAAAACTAGAATCCGTGAAGCCTTCTAATTTCAACTCGGTATCCCCATAGACCAAAAACAAATCTCGAGTTCTTCGCAAGTACTTGAGAATGTCCTTCACAACCTTCCAATGGGCTGGGCCGGGGTTGGACTGATATCTGCTTGTGACACTCACAGCATACGCAGCAATATCAGGTCCTGTACACAGCATGCCATACATTATGCTTCCTATAGCGGATGCATAAGGTGTCCTTTTCATCTCCTCGATTTCCATTTGCGTTTGAGGACGCATGGATTTCGAGAGACGAACCCCATGGGACATTGGCAAGAATCCATTCTTGGATTCTTCCATGCTAAACCGTTTAAGAACGGTGTCTATGTACATGGATTGGGACAAGCCAAGTAATCTCCTCGATCTATCTCTATAGATCCGTATTCCCAATATGTAGGATGCTTCTCCCAAATCCTTCATCGAGAAACGTGTGGATTACATACTTTAGTTGAGTGTAACATCCCTACATCATTCCCAATGAGTAGTATGTCATCAACATAATGTTAGAGTAGGTGACCAACAAGCCAACATGTGGTTGTGGTCTCTCGTATTTATTATGGTAATAAGCGAACCTTTATTCGTATTAATGATAAAACACCTTGGCATTCTATATCTTTGTCCCTTTGTCACAAGCATAGATATAGTCCTTACAGTTATTACAAGTACTAGTAATTGATCGTTAGGATCGTGAGATATTTACTCAAGTATTATAACTGTTAAACGTGTTCCTAGTCGAAGGGTTACGCCACTAATGAGGATATCGGCCTTTCCCATTAAGACTAGCACTTAGTGTATGTGTACTGCATCTCATCAGTAAACGGTATTGTGATATCGGCATGCATAAGTGGGTGCTCGTAAGTTGACGAGTTCACTGAACTCCCTCACCCTAGAAATCTCTAAGTGGTTCCCAATAATCGAGTAGAGATATCTATGGTATAGTTGTACACCATTAGTCCTTATGACCTAGACATCACCGTGACTTCACTAGAGGACCAGCTGTATCGTGACCTGTCTCTGAGTTCCACCGAGGACCATCCCAAGGGCCAGTGTTCGTGCAGTCCGAAATCTAGTGGGAGGTCTGTGCATTGTAGTCGGGGATTCGATCGCTAGAATAGTCTTGGATGTCCTGTGTGTTCTGAAAGTTTGTAATCATTCTAAGTCTCTGGCCAGAGCTGACTAAGTGATGATTAGAGAATTCGATTCTCTATGTCATGCACGTAAGGATTACAACACTTAGAACGATCGCACCGTCATCGAACATATAAAGAGGTCTCGATGAACCAATGCCTCTAGTTCGATCGGGACATATGAATCGAAGGGACCGTACTGTACGTTAACTATATCTGAAGGTTCTTGCAGGCACTTCATTTGTATCTAGGGAATCATGACGCGTAGTTGCTAGACGCCAATCTTGATTCGTTGGGTGATTAAGGTGAAACGAGTTTCATCTTAATCGTAACTCTAAGGGGACGAGTTTTGACCACAAAGGGTTGTGGGCCCACGGCTAGCTTACACCTGAACCATCGAGGGTCACACTGCTCGTGCACATGAGATCTTTGAATAAACGGTCAGAGATAAAATAGTTTATCTTTGCATGATTGGAAGTCAATATGATTGGATCCAACATTCGTAATTTGGAATTATGAATGAGAATAAGAAAAGGAAAAGAATAGGCGAACGTGTTAGTAAACTTTCTAAATCGGGAAGTTTCCAAATTTAGAAAGTGCACTGAACTAGGGTTTCCACTTTTGGAAAGTTGGAAAATGAGAGTTGACACTCGTAATGACGAGGATATTATAATGATTCCGAAAATGTAATTGTTGCAATTTTCCGATCATTGAATTGAGAGAGACGAGCGAGTAAAAGAACTAACGAGCTTAAGCTGTTGGGCCCGGTCCAACTTAAGCCCGTTAGGGTTTTATGCAAGACATATAAATACTTGATTTATAGGTCTTGCACACACACAAATAAGAGAACACACGTTCATAACCCTAGCCGCTGCCTCTCTCGATCAGCCACTCTCTCCCACGGCCACCACCACCGCGCCGTCGCCGGAAATTCGCCGGAATCGGCCACCCGTTGGCCGATCTCTTTCGGTATTCCTTTCCTTCTTTCTTTTCTTCCGTTGTTCTGACTATTACGTGTCTAGTGCCACGTGTTTAGTAGATCGAAGTATACGAGGTGAAATCCAAGAGGAGGAAGATCGAAGAATCGAAGATGCGAGAAGGCAATTCCGAAAAACTGCTCTCGGATTTTCTGCGCTGCCTAGCGAGAAAATTTGCCATAAATCAACCGGTCATCCGATGGACGTGAAATTTTGACAGCAGATTCACGACTCATAAATCTACCATCTTCCAGAAGGAATTGGTCATCCAGTAAATACGCATGGAGATACTGAAGTCGGAGCAAGGCTGTAATTTCAGATCAGCAAACAGGTTGGATCAATAGGAGTGGGAAGAGCAGCTAGCCATCTTCTCTGCGCGTGAATCACATGCGCCGCCGTGGCCGATTCGCCGCTGCTGCCGCTGCACCGCTGCTGCCCCGATTGTACGGATTGGTTTCCGTAGCAATCTCGACTTGCTAAACGCTCCTACCTCACGCTTCAAGAGGTAAATACACGAAACCCTAGTTTCGATTCGGTTACGTTTAAATTAATATATGCATGTTCGTTTTAATAAGAAACTTGTATGATTTTATGTGACTACATGAAATTGGTTTTATTATTGCGAGTATGATTATTTGATTTAAACGCGAGCATGCTAATTGATTTAATTTGGATTAAGTAATTAAGCATGTTGTTGTTTTAATTTCGCTGGAAGCGCAAAGGTACGCAATGTATGTTGTTTTAATTTCGCTGGAAGCGCAAAGGTACGCAATTAATTGTTTTTAATTTGTCGGGCATGTGCTTATGTGCTTTAAAGTCGTTTAAATCGCATTAAATTTTTGTTTTCCGCTGCGTACACGTGCCCGAAACCCAACAGTGGTATCAGAGCTCGTTGCGTAATTAATTGCGTTGTATAATATGCTATGATTTTATGCATGTTCGATTTATTAAAGTAGTGATTGTTGTATTATGTAATTGGGAGTTTTCGTAAGTTTAAAATATTTTTGAAATATTGTTTAGAATTTTTCCAGCTTTAAAATTGTTTAAAATTGGAAAATCGGATCTGAAATTGTTTTTAAAACATCGGTTTTTAATTGTTTGGATCGAACCGGTCGAACCGGCCGGTTCGATGGTTGTGTGCGATTTAGTTGACCGAATCCACGTGGATTCGGGTCGGTCCGACCGGTTCCCGGTCCGACTGACCCGGCCCACTGATTTGGGTCAGCTGGACCGGACAGAACCGGACCGCTTCGGTCCGAACCGGTCAGACTGGTTGGGCCGAACCGGTAAAAAAAAAAAAAAAAAAAAAAAAAAAAAAAAAAAAAAAAAAAAAAATTATTTCAGATTTCTAAAATTAAACTTAAAACAAATTGATTTTAATTTTTGGAAAATTATTTTCAATTAATCACAATTAGATAATTGGATCAACAATCATCTATTTTAGTAAATAGGTGTTAGATTAATTAAATTGATTTAAATTGTTAAATTAATTTCAATTAATAGAACACATATATAATATTGATTATAAGTTCAACTTAATTAGTAGTACCTCAACATTATATGAATGATTTATGCTAGTTGAGGTTCTATAATTATTTTGAAAACCCGATAATTAATTAATGTAATTAATTATGTAATTAGGTCGTATGTTTCTCTTAGGACAATATGCGTTTCCATATACCTTTAGAGAACATAGATGTAGGAATCACATAGACCAATCCGAACCTTCTGATGAGATAAAACTTTTAATAAAACCCCTCATTCTTAATCTAATTGAGAATCATTTCAAGCTATAAAGAATGACCCAATCTGTTGAGTTATTTCTTTCCTTCTGCCAACGGTTGGATTATGTGTAGCCCTTTGCTGTAGTGCAATAAGCCGTGTTAGCGGGGAGTGCTATGGTAGAGTAAGCTGTAATTCAATTGACATATTGATGAAGGTAGCCATAGAAAAGGGTTATGTTGGATTAACGTGGTCGGCTAGATTAACTAGGGACTGCATTAGTTTGGCATAATCAAGTTCTATGAGCATCTTTGATTGGTAGGTTAGACTTGACACACGACGATTTTGATATTCGCGAGATTAACTTAGGTCATTATCAAGTGTGAGGAAAATTAATTTAGGGTCATATTGTGGATATGATTGATTGTGATCTACCTTTGGGCAAATATAATCGGGCTAGATTAACTACGGGTTATATTTGTCTATTGGACCTAAAGCCCATTAAGAAAAATCAGTTTTCTCGTTTGTCTACTAGAGGGAAGTGGAACTCGATAAAATTAGTGGGAGAACAATTAAATAACACAAGTCCAAACATTTAATTGTAACAATCATTTAACGCGAATCTCTAATAATCCTCTTCCCTATACCTCTCAGATAATCATGTCTAAGAATCCCATAATGTCAATCCTCGACAATAAACTCAATGGCCCTAATTACCTGGATTGGTTGCGTAGTCTTAAGCTTGTGCTAACCGTTGAGGGGCGTCTCTATGTTTTGAACGAGAGACTTCCCGCCACTATACCTGCCACAGCGACTGGTGCTGAAAAGGAAACTTATGAAGCTTGGAAGAAAGATGACACACATGCTAGGTGCTATATGATAGCCGCCATGGAGCCCGCGCTTGCGAGGAAATATGAGTCTCACATGCATGCTTTCGATATAAAGGCTCATCTCGATAGCATGTATAGTGAGAATATTAGGGCATCGAGGTACATTGCTACAAAGGAGTTGATCACAGCGAGACTGCGCGAAGGGACTTCGGTCCACGAGCACTGTCTCAAAATGATCACTCTCCTTGAAAAGCTAGTGCATCTCGATGTCACCCTCCCGGCCGAGCTCTCGTTGGATTTGATCCTGTTGTCTCTTCCTAGTTCCTATGAATTGTTTATAGTGAACTTCAACATGAACAAACTAGATCCTCCCTTGGATTAGTTAATGAACATGTTGGTCAGTTTCGAGTCCACCATTAAGAAAGAGAAGTCTGTTCTCATTGCTGTTACTTCTAGAAAGAAGAGTTCTTCCTAAAAGAAGAAAAATGAAAGAGTTCCCTTTCCAAACAGCAAGTTCGAAGTGGGTGAAGGTAGTGGGGGCCCCTAAGGCGAAATTCAGCAAAACGTAAGGAGATATGTCAAAACCCCGCACAACTTTGGCACGCTAGATTAGGTCATGTCTCTTTAAGAAGGATGAACGATTTTGTTAGTGAAGGACTGTTCTCTTTGGAGGACGTGAAATCACTACAAATTTGTGAATCTTGCCTTAAAGGGAAAATGACCAAGTCACCCTACAAAGGGAAAATGGAACGAGCCGAGGGTCTTTTGGATTTCATCCATACAGACGTATGTGGTCCACTAAGTGTTAGTGCGAAGGGTGGATATAACTACTTCGCTACCTTTACCGACGATTATTCTAGGTATGGGTATGTGTACTTGATGAAGTACAAGTCTGAAACATTTGAAAGGTTCAAAGATTTTAGACACGAAGTGGAAAAGTTACTCGGACAAAGTATTAAGAAGCTGCGATCCGATCGTGGTGGAGAATACTTGAGCATCGAGTTCATTGACTATCTAAAAGAGAATGGGATACAATCCCAATGGACTCCACCAGGAACTCCTCAACTTAATGGAGTCTCCGAACGTCGGAATCGAACTTTATTAGATATGGTTCGATCAATGATGGGGTTCACAAACTTACCGGCATACTTGTGGGGTCATGCACTTCGTACTGCCGCGTATTTGCTGAATAGAGTTAACACCAAAGCAGTTAAATCCACACCTTATGAACTTTGGCATTCCCGGAAACCCAACTACAAACATATTAGGATATGGGGTTGTCCCGCTTATGTGAAGCGATTAGTGGGAGATAAGTTGGATAGTAAATCCGACTTGTGCTATTTTGTGGGGTATCCCGAAGACTCGATGGGATACGAGTTCTACTATGTCAAAGAAGCAAAGACGCTTGTTTCGAGAAATGCCACCTTTTTGGAAAGGGAGTTTCTATCCGATAGAAAGGGCAGCATGATAGAACTTGAAGTAGTTCAAGAACCACAAAATGAAGTTCAAACGCAAGAACAAGCAATCGAACCAATACAACAAACCACTAATATACCTCCTGAACCTACGGTACGTAGATCCGAAAGAGTTCGGAAAATGCCGGATAGGTTATTCCTCCTCGAAAATGATGAAGATCATGTTGATCTTGGACGAGATCCAAGAACATACAATGAGGCCGTATCGGATGCGGACATGGGACATTGGCTAACTGCCATGAAATCCGAAATGGACTCCATGTACTCCAACAAGGTATGGACCTTGGTAGATCCACCCAAAGGAATTGTTCCTATAGGCTGCAAGTGGATCTATAAGAAGAAAATTGGAGTGGATGGAAAGGTGTCGACCTATAAAGCTAGATTGGTAGCAAAAGGATACACTCAAAGGCAAGGTGTTGACTATGAGGAAACCTTTTCGCCAGTCGCGATGCTGAAGTCCATTAGGATTTTGCTGGCCATAGCTGCGTGGTACGACTACGAGATATGGCAAATGGATGTGAAGACCGTCTTCCTTAATGGAGATATTGAGGAAGAAATTTACATGGCGCAGCCGGAAGGCTTCATATCTTCTGGAAGTGAGCAAAAGGTTTGCAAGCTCCAGCATCCATTTATGGATTGAAGCAAGCATCCCGTAGTTGGAACATTAGGTTCGACTCAACTATCAAAGAGTTTGATTTTGAGAAGAATCCGGAGGAACCTTGTGTATACAAGAAGGTTAGTGGGAGGGCAGTGATATTTTTAGTGCTTTACGTTGATGACATTCTACTCATTGGGAATGACGTAGGAATGCTGCAACAAACGAAAGCATGGTTGTCCACACGTTTCTCAATGAAGGATTTGGGAGAAGCATCTTACGTATTGGGAATACGCATCTATAGAGATAGAGCAAGGAAGATGCTTGGCTTATCCCAAAGCCTGTACATAGACACCGTTATGAAACGGTTTAGCATGGAAGAATCCAAGAAGGGATTCTTGCCAATGTCCCATGGGGTTCGTCTCTCGAAATCTATGTGTCCGCAAACACCTAGTGAAATCGAGGAGATGAAAAGGACGCCCTATGCTTCTGCCATAGGAAGCATAATGTATGGCATGCTATGTACGAGACCCGATATTGCATATGCTGTGAGTGTCACAAGCAGATATCAGTCTAACCCCGGCCCGGCTCACTGGAAAGCCGTGAAAGATATCCTCAAGTACTTGCGAAGAACTAAGGATATATTTTTGGTCTATTGGGGTGCCGAGTTGAAATTAGAGGGCTTTACCGACTCTATTTTTCAATCGGATGTGGACGACTCAAAGTCGAACTCTGGATTTATATTCACGCTTAATGGTGGTGCCGTGTGTTGGAAGAGTTCCAAGAAAAGCACGACGGCCGATTCCACTACCGAAGCGGAATACATTGCAGCGTCCGAAGCTGCAAAAGATGGGACTTGGATAAGGAAGTTCATCCAAGAGTTGGGTGTCATTCCTAATGCTAGTGATCCAGTACCGTTGTACTGTGATAACACCGGAGCCTTGGCGCAAGCCAAGGAGCCGAGATCTCATCAGAAGTTGAAGCATATTCTGAGAAAGTATCATGTGATCCGAGAGATCATTGATAGAGGTGAAGTTAAAGTAGAACGAGTCACCTCGGAAGAGAACGTTGTAGACCCCTTCACGAAGCCTTTACCGAGATCGGTCCATGAGAAACATCGAGAGTCGATGGGATTGCGATTCATGGGTAGTTGGATTTAGGTCAAGTGGGAGATTGTTAGAGTAGGTGACCAACAAGCCAACATGTGGTTGTGGTCTCTCGTATTTATTATGGTAATAAGCGAACCTTTATTCGTATTAATGATAAAACACCTTGGCATTCTATATCTTTGTCCCTTTGTCACAAGCATAGATATAGTCCTTACAGTTATTACAAGTACTAGTAATTGATCGTTAGGATCGTGAGATATTTACTCAAGTATTATAACTGTTAAACGTGTTCCTAGTCGAAGGGTTACGCCACTAATGAGGATATCGGCCTTTCCCATTAAGACTAGCACTTAGTGTATGTGTACTGCATCTCATCAGTAAACGGTATTGTGATATCGGCATGCATAAGTGGGTGCTCGTAAGTTGACGAGTTCACTGAACTCCCTCACCCTAGAAATCTCTAAGTGGTTCCCAATAATCGAGTAGAGATATCTATGGTATAGTTGTACACCATTAGTCCTTATGACCTAGACATCACCGTGACTTCACTAGAGGACCAGCTGTATCGTGACCTGTCTCTGAGTTCCACCGAGGACCATCCCAAGGGCCAGTGTTCGTGCAGTCCGAAATCTAGTGGGAGGTCTGTGCATTGTAGTCGGGGATTCGATCGCTAGAATAGTCTTGGATGTCCTGTGTGTTCTGAAAGTTTGTAATCATTCTAAGTCTCTGGCCAGAGCTGACTAAGTGATGATTAGAGAATTCGATTCTCTAAGTCATGCACGTAAGGATTACAACACTTAGAACGATCGCACCGTCATCGAACATATAAAGAGGTCTCGATGAACCAATGCCTCTAGTTCGATCGGGACATATGAATCGAAGGGACCGTACTGTACGTTAACTATATCTGAAGGTTCTTGCAGGCACTTCATTTGTATCTAGGGAATCATGACGCGTAGTTGCTAGACGCCAATCTTGATTCGTTGGGTGATTAAGGTGAAACGAGTTTCATCTTAATCGTAACTCTAAGGGGACGAGTTTTGACCACAAAGGGTTGTGGGCCCACGGCTAGCTTACACCTGAACCATCGAGGGTCACACTGCTCGTGCACATGAGATCTTTGAATAAACGGTCAGAGATAAAATAGTTTATCTTTGCATGATTGGAAGTCAATATGATTGGATCCAACATTCGTAATTTGGAATTATGAATGAGAATAAGAAAAGGAAAAGAATAGGCGAACGTGTTAGTAAACTTTCTAAATCGGGAAGTTTCCAAATTTAGAAAGTGCACTGAACTAGGGTTTCCACTTTTGGAAAGTTGGAAAATGAGAGTTGACACTCGTAATGACGAGGATATTATAATGATTCCGAAAATGTAATTGTTGCAATTTTCCGATCATTAAATTGAGAGAGACGAGCGAGTAAAAGAACTAACGAGCTTAAGCTGTTGGGCCCGGTCCAACTTAAGCCCGTTAGGGTTTTATGCAAGACATATAAATACTTGATTTATAGGTCTTGCACACACACAAATAAGAGAACACACGTTCATAACCCTAGCCGCTGCCTCTCTCGATCAGCCACTCTCTCCCACGGCCACCACCACCGCGCCGTCGCCGGAAATTCGCCGGAATCGGCCACCCGTTGGCCGATCTCTTTCGGTATTCCTTTCCTTCTTTCTTTTCTTCCGTTGTTCTGACTATTACGTGTCTAGTGCCACGTGTTTAGTAGATCGAAGTATACGAGGTGAAATCCAAGAGGAGGAAGATCGAAGAATCGAAGATGCGAGAAGGCAATTCCGAAAAACTGCTCTCGGATTTTCTGCGCTGCCTAGCGAGAAAATTTGCCATAAATCAACCGGTCATCCGATGGACGTGAAATTTTGACAGAAGCTTCACGACTCATAAATCTACCATCTTCCAGAAGGAATTGTTCATCCAGTAAATACGCATGGAGATACTGAAGTCGGAGCAAGGCTGTAATTTCAGATCAGCAAACAGGTTGGATCAATAGGAGTGGGAAGAGCAGCTAGCCATCTTCTCTGCGCGTGAATCACATGCGCCGCCGTGGCCGATTCGCCGCTGCTGCCGCTGCACCGCTGCTGCCCCGATTGTACGGATTGGTTTCCGTAGCAATCTCGACTTGCTAAACGCTCCTACCTCACGCTTCAAGAGGTAAATACACGAAACCCTAGTTTCGATTCGGTTACGTTTAAATTAATATATGCATGTTCGTTTTAATAAGAAACTTGTATGATTTTATGTGACTACATGAAATTGGTTTTATTATTGCGAGTATGATTATTTGATTTAAACGCGAGCATGCTAATTGATTTAATTTGGATTAAGTAATTAAGCATGTTGTTGTTTTAATTTCGCTGGAAGCGCAAAGGTACGCAATGTATGTTGTTTTAATTTCGCTGGAAGCGCAAAGGTACGCAATTAATTGTTTTTAATTTGTCGGGCATGTGCTTATGTGCTTTAAAGTCGTTTAAATCGCATTAAATTTTTGTTTTCCGCTGCGTACACGTGCCCGAAACCCAACACATAAAGTACAAGGAAAGTCACTGCACTCCCACTAACCTTCTTGTAGACACAAGGTTCCTCCGCGTTTTTCACAAATTCAAACTCTTTGATAGTTGTGTCGAACCTTTTGTTCCAACTACGGGATGCTTGTTTCAATCAATAAATGGATCGCTGGAGTTTGCAAACCTTTTGCTCATCTCCATAAGATATGAAGCCTTCCGGCTGCGCCATGTAAATTTCTTCCTCAATGTCCCCATTAAGGAAAGCGGTCTTCACATCCATTTGCCATATCTCGTAGTCACACCACGCAGAGATGGCCAGCAAAATCCTAATGGACTTGAGCATAGAAACTGGAGAGAAGGTTTCCTCATAGTCAACTCCTTGCTTTTGAGTATAACCCTTCGCTACCAATCTAGCCTTGTAGGTCGATACCTTTCCATCTACTCCAATTTTCTTCTTATAGATCCACTTGCAGCCTATGGGAACGATTCCCTCGGGTGGATCTACCAAGGTCCACACCTTGTTGGAGTACATAGAGTCCATTTCGGATTTCATGGCATTAAGCCAATGTCCCTTATCTGTATCCGATACAGCTTCGTTGAAAGTTCTAGGATCACATCCTTGGTCAACTTCATCAACGAGGAATAACCTATCGGGCGCTCTCCGAACTCTTTCGGATCTACGCAGCGACGGTTCAGGAGGTATATTAGTGGTTTGTTGAATTGGTTCATTATCTGATTGTTGTGCTTGAACTTCAGATTGTGGTTCTCGAACTTCTTCGAGATCAACTACACTGCCCTTTCTATCCGATAGAAATTCCTTCTCAAGGAACACGGCATTTCTCGAGACGAACACCTTTGCCTCGGAAACATAGTAGAATTCGTATCCCATGGAATCCTCGGGATACCCCACAAAATGGCATAAGTCGGATTTTCTATTCAACTTATCTCCCACTAGCCGCTTCACGTAAGCGGGACAACCCCATATCCTAATATGTTTAAACGTGGGTTTCTTGGAGTGCCAAAGTTCATAAGGTGTGGAGTTAACTGCTTTGGTATTAACCCTATTCAGCAAATACACGGCAGTTAGGAGTGCATGACCCCACAGATATGCCGGTAGCTCGTTGAACCCCATCATAGATCGAACCATGTCTAACAGTGTTCGATTCCGACGTTCGGAAACTCCATTAAGTTGAGGAGTTCAAGGAGGAGTCCATTGAGACAGAATCCCATTCTCTTTAAGATAGTCTATAAACTCAGTACTTAAGTATTCGCCACCACGATCGGATCGTAGTTTCTTAATACGTCTACCGAGTTGGTTTTCTACTTGGTGTCTAAAATCCTTGAACTTTTCAAAAGTTTCAGACTTATACTTCATTAAGTACACGAAACCATACCTAGAATAATCGTCGGTAAAGGTAACGAAGTAGTTAAAACCACCCCTAGCACTAACGCTTAGTGGACCACACACGTCTGAATGGATCAAATCCAAAAGACCCTCGGCTCGTTCCATCTTCCCTTTGAAGGGAGTTTTGGTCATTTTTCCTTTAAGGCAGGATACACAAGTTTGAAGTGATTTCACGTCCTCCAAGGAGAACAATCCTTCACTCACAAATTTGTTCACCCTTCTCAAGGAAATATGACCCAGTCGAGCGTGCCAAAGTTGTGCGGGGTTAAGACTTATATCTTTTCGTTTTGCTGATATAACGTTAATTGGTATTTCATTTGGATTTAGTTCATATAAGTTGTCCCTTACAAATCATATTTTGATCCTTTTGTATAATGCAAATCGAATTTCCAAAAATAAAAGTAAAACCTTCAGTATCCAAAACAGGAATAGAAATAAGGTTTCGAATAAGTGACGGAACAAATAAACAATTGTTCAAAACAATGGAAAAACTGGAATCCAAAACAGAAAGATAAATCGTCCCAATGGCTTCAGCAGCAACCCTTGCTCCGTTACCCATTCTTAGGTAGGTCTCACCCACATTAAGTCTCCTACTTCTTGTCATGAGCTGCAAATCATTACAAAGATGTGAGCCAGAACCAGTATCCAATACCCAAGAAGAAGATTTAACGGACAAGTTAACTTCAATTAAATACGTACCCTTTTCAGAACGTTTCTGATCGAGGTAAGCCTTGCAGTTGCGTCGCCAATGGCCCTTCTTTCCACAATGATGGCAAGCGTCATCAACTTGCTTGGTGACCTTGTCATTCTTCACTCCGCTCGATTCGCCCTTCTCAAGTTTCTTGCTCGGGCCGAAACTCCTTTCTTTCCTTTTCTTCTGGAAAGAACCTTTCTTCGCAGAAAGAACAACTAGGAGAACAGATTTCTCCTTCTTGATCGTGGACTCATAGCTGACCAACATGTTCAACAACTCATCCAATGGTGGATCGAGCTTGTTCATGTTGAAGTTCACTATGAACGATTCATAAGAACTAGGAAGGGACAGTAGGATCAAATCCACCGAGAGCTCGGCCGGGAGGGTGACATTAAGGCTCACCAGCTTCTCAAGGAGAGTGATCATCTTGAGACCGTGCTCGTGGACCGAAGCCCCTTCACGCAGCGTCATGGTGATCAACTCCTTGGTAGCTGAGTACCTCGATGCCCTAGTATTCTCACTGTACATGCTTTCAAGATGATGCTTGATATCATAAGCATGCACGTGAGACTCATACTTCCTCGCGAGGTCTGGCACCATGGATGCTAACATGTAGCACCTCGCATGGAGGTCGTCCTTCTTCCATGCCTCGAAAGTAGCAGTCTCGTCAGCAGTAGCAGTCGCAGGAAGAGCAGCGGGGGGACGTTCATTGAGCACATAGAGACGCTCCTCGACTTGGAGCACAAGTTTCAGATTGCGAAGCCAATCCAAATAGTTTGGACCAGTGAGTTTGTTTTGGTCGAGGATAGAGGAAAGGGGATTTTTGGACATTGTTGCTGAGAAAATTTTAAGAAGACAATAATTAGAGTTTAGTTCGTAATAATCGTTACAATTAAAATTTTGGACTTTTATGTTTTAATTGTTCTCCCACTAATTTTATCGAATTCCACCACCCTCTAGCAGACAATCGAGAAAACTTATTTTTCTTTAATGGGCTTTAGGTCCAATAGCGCTAATGTAACCCGTAGTTAATCTATCCCGATTACATAAGCCTAAAGGTAGAGTAGTATCAATCACATCACTATGTGACCCTAAAGTTTGTTTTACCTCACACTTGATAATGACCTAAGTTAATCTAGCGAATATCAAAATCTTCGTGTGTCAAGTCTAGCCTACCAATATGAGATGTCACATATCCAACTATATCAAACTAATGCAATCCCTAGTTAATCTAGCCGACCACATTAATCCAATATAATTTTATCTATGACCGTATCTCCATCTAATGTCAATTAAGATAGAGCTTATCCCACAATAGCACTCCCCGCTAACACGGCTTACTGCACTATTATGAGAGGCTACACATAATTTAATTGTTGGTAGAAGGAAAGAAAAATTCAACAATTTGGTTTTTCTTTATAGCTTGATAATTATTCTTGATTAAGAATGAGGGATTTTATTTATTAAATCTTATTAGCTCATCGGAAGTTTTAGGTTATGATCGTTTGTGATTCCTACAACTATGTTCTCTAGGTATGTGGAAACGCATATTGATCCTAAGAGAGACATACGATCATCATCGTACTTAATTACAATCATTCATCTCATGAATTAATTAATTAATACGATTAATTGCAAATATAATTAACGGACTCCCTTCATTCATAAATCAATCAAATAAGAATGAAGTCCATTAATTATTTGCCATTTATTTTGTGTTCCATTAATTAAACTAATTTAACGATTAAATTAAATAATTAATCCAACACTATTCTTTGAATTCAAATTAAATTAATGGATCAATTATCTAATTGGGTTTAATTGATAAATAATTTCAAAAATTAAAAATCAATTAATTTTAATATTAATTTCAGAAAATCAGAATTTTTTTTTTTGTGTGTGCTGACCGGACCGGTTCGGTCAGCTGAAAAATAGCAGAAAAATCGAGTTTAAAATTTTTATATTTTCTGAAATATTCAAAATATTTAATTAATATTAAAACACCCAATTCGATAACACCAATAATTCAACAATTCTACAAATCGAAGCATGCTTTCGAAAGCGATAAACACGTTGACATATAAACGATTAACCCGTGGCCCTGATACCACTGTTGGGGGTCGTGCATGTATACGCAGCGGAATTTAAAATGTTCAGATCGAACTAATTTTGATTACATGCATAAACTAATCACATAGTCAACGTACCTTAACGCTTCCGCCATACATACGGTAATTATCGATTTTATTAAAAACATGTAAAACCGAAAATTATAAAACATACTTGTTCATCATACGATAAAATCGAAACACGTAATCACATATTACTCATGCTCATAAATTGAAATTCATACAAACATGTTCAAATCAATATACGAAAGTTTCGATTTAATTACCTCTTGTAGCGTGAGATTTCGACGAATCGAAACCTAGAACCAAACACGTACAAGCTGCAGATTACCAATTCTCGGGGCTGCAACTCACGACCGGAGCAAACTGATCCAGCAGGCGGCGGACGGCGGCGCGTGGCAGACTCGGTGGCGGCGCGTGCTGCGTAACAGCGGCGCGTGCGGCTTCGGCGGCGGGGCAGCGGTGTTCCTCTCCGACAATTAGGTATCACCTCGTATATTTTGACCCACTCGAACTACAACACTAGATGTAAACGAGTTAGATAAACAACAAGAATAAACGAAGGAATAGAGAGGAGAAAACCGGCGACAATCGGCGGCGATCGGCGGCGGCGCGGCGGGGCTGCAACGGCCGAGAGGGCTGAGCGGCTAGGGCTTGAACGGCTAGGGTTTTGAAGCATCAAATCTTATCTCAAACTCTTGTTTGAGGTGAATTTATACTAGGGTTTTTCAACCCTTGTGGGCTTATGTCATTGGGCTCGACCCACTGATGCATTAAGCCCATTCCCTCGTCGGTCTCGTTTCTAACAAACGATCGTTCACAAAATTATAACAAAATTATATTTGTGACGAGCTCAAAGTCCTCGTCAATACGAGTGCCTCTTCGAAATTTCCAATTTCCAAAATTGGAAACTTCCACTTCAGTGGACCTGCTAAATCGGGAAACTTCCCAATTTAGAAAGTTCACTAAAATCCGCATTCTCTCTTTCTCTACGTTTATTTCGATTCGCAATTCAAAATTACGAATCTTGGATTCAATCATATCGACATCCAATCGTTCAAAGATTAACATATTAATCTATGCTTGTTGTTATCAAGGATCTATATTACACGAGAAATGTGACCCTCAATGGTTCAGGTGTATGCTAGCCGTGGGCTCACAACTCTTTGGGATTCGAACAACACATTGTTCTTATACGAACTCCTCCCAAGATTCCCGATTAGAGTAAAACTCATTTTACCTAATCCCCGATCAAATCGGTGCCCAACGAATCAAGATTGGCATCTAGCAACTACGCATCATGATTCCCTAGATACAAGTGAAGTGCCTGCAAGAACCTTATGATATAGTTAGCGTACAGTACGATCCTTTCGCAGCACATGTCCCGATTGAACTAGAGGCATTGGTTCACTGAGACCTCTTATAGAGTTCAATAACCGTGCGAACGTTCTAGGTATTATAAATCCGTTCGTGTGCGACTTAGGGAAACACATTTCCCTAATCACCCCACTATCAACTCTGGCCACAGATTCCTTGGATTATAAACCATCAGAACACACATGACATCCATGACTACTCAAGCGCTCGAATCCCGTACTACAATGCACAGACTTCATACTAGATTTTGGATTGCACGAACGTTGGCCCTTGGAGCGGTCCGCGGTGGGACTCAGGGACATGTCACGATACAATCGGTCCTCTAGTGAAGTCACGGTGATGTCTGGGTCTTAAGGACTAATGATGTACAACTATATCTTAGAAACCTATTACTCGATGAATGAGAACCACTTATAGATTTCTAGGGCGAGGGAGTTTAGTGAACTCATCTATTATGAGCACCCACTCAAGTATGCTGATGTCACAACACCGAGGACTGATGAGACGCAGTACACATACACTAAGTGCTAGTCTCAAAAGGGAAAGGCCGGTATCCTCATTATTGGCGTAACCCATCGACTAGGAACAAGGTTTAATAGTTACATTACATTGCTGAGTTATCTCATGATTCTACTAGATCAACTCACAGTAATAGAGTAACTCGTTAGGACTATATCTATGCTACTTGCATGGGATAAGAGATATAGAATGCCAAATGAAATATTTTATTATTACGAACGAAAAACGATTGTTTTATTACTAGATAAAAGGAAAGACCACAGCCACAAGTTGGCTTGTTGGTCACTTAGTCCAACAACTTGCAGTGCCATTCTTCAGTCGAATCTACCACCGAAAATCAAAGATCCATAGAGTTACACTATTCCTTGTATTATTGGAAATTCTACTTTCGATAAAGCTTTATGTGATTTGGGGGAAAGTATTAATTTGATGCCTATGTCTGTGTTTCTAAAACTGGGCTTAGGAAATGTGAACCGCACTCGCATGACTTTACAACTAGCTGATCGTTCATTGAAATATCCCGATGGGATTGTAGAAGATGTGCTAGTTAAAGTAGATAAATTCATTTTGCCAGTTGATTTTGTGGTACTTGAAATGCCTGAAGATGATGAAGCACCAATCATTTTAGGTCGTCCATTCTTAGCCACTGGTAAGACGATGATTGATATGGAATTAGGATCTTTAATGCTTAGGGTAAATGGGGAAGAAGTTGTTTTTAATTTGACAGATGCATTTAAACACTCTGAGCATGTTGAGCATTGCAGTAGATTAGACGTGATCGAGGACTGTGTTTCCTCCTTTTTTGATTCATATGAAATGTGTGATTCTATTGAGCACTGCATTGTTAATTCTATTGATTTGCATTCTGCCTCCCCTGAAACTCCTATTGAAAATGATGTTCTTGATTGTGTGTTGTTTCTTGAGTGTGCCGAGATTTTAGGCGTAGACGAGGTACGAATTGTCCCCGAGATACCAGTTAGTGTGAAAACGGCCCCTGTACTGGAACTGAAACAATTACCGGATTATCTTTGTTATGCTTTTCTTGGAGCAGACAAGACTATCCGGTGATTATTTCTTCTAGTTTGAGCGAGGCCGAAACAAACACACTGCTGGAAGTCCTTAGAGAATATAGGTCGGCTATAGGTTGGTCTATTGAGGATATAAAGGGAACTAGCCCGTCTATTGTTCAACACAAAATTCTAATGGAAGACGTCTATAAACCGAGAGTCCAACCTCAGAGGCGGTTAAACCCGTCAATGAAAGAGGTAGTAAAAAAAAAAGTCTTAAAACTGTTAGGCGCTGGTATGATTTATGCAATTTCTGACAGTCCGTGGGTCAGTCCGGTGCAGGTTGTGCCAAAAAGGGGTGGGATGACGGTTATTGTGAATGATAAAAATGAACTTATTCCTTCTAGAACAGTCACTGGGTGGCGTGTATGCTTCGATTACCGATTATTGAATGCAGCCACTAGAAAAGACCATTTCCCCCTTCCCTTTATCGATCAAATGCTAGACAGACTAGGAGGTTTCGAGTATTACTGTTTTCTTGATGGTTATTCAGGGTACAATCAAATTTCAATCGCCCCAGAAGACCAAGATAAAACTACTTTTACTTGCCCCTACGGTACTTTTGCATTTCGTAGGATGCCTTTCGGGTTGTGTAATGCACCTGCTACCTTTCAACGATGTATGATGTCTATTTTTCATGATATGGTAGAAGAATTTCTTGAGGTGTTTATGGATGATTTTTCTGTGTTTGGATCGTCTTTCGATCATTGTGTGCACAATCTAGAACTCGTTTTGAAAAGATGTACAGAAACGAACCTTGTTTTAAATTGGGAAAAATGTCATTTTATGGTTCGTGAAGGTATTGTTCTAGGTTACAATGTCTCGAAAAAGGGTCTTGAGGTGGATAGGGCGAAAATCGAAACAATTGAAAAATTGCCTCCACCGAAGGATGTCAAGGGAGTTAGAAGTTTTTTAGGGCATGCTGGGTTTTACCGTAGATTCATTAAAGATTTTTCAAAAATAGTAAAACCATTATGTCATTTGCTTGAGAAGGAAGCCGTCTTTGATTTTGATTATGCTGGTTTGCAGGCTTTCACGTTTCTCAAGGAGAAGCTAACCCAATCACCGATTATGATTACTCCCAATTGGGAGGAACCATTCGAGATCATGTGCGATGCGAGCGACTATGCTTTAGGTGCAGTACTGGGACAGAGGAGGGACAAAATCTTCAAAGCCATCTACTATTCGAGTCGTACACTTGACCAGGCACAGAAGAACTATTCAACGACCGAAAAGGAAATGCTTGCTGTCGTTTATGCCGTTGACAAGTTCAGACCGTATATTTTGGGGTCTCAGGTGATCATTTACACCGACCACGCAGCTATTCGGTACTTGTTCGCAAAGAAGGACGCCAAGCCCAAACTCATCAGATGGGTGCTCCTACTCCACGAGTTCGACATGGGAATTAGAGACAAAACGGGAAGCGAGAATGTGGTAGCAGATCATCTTTCCAGACTCATACTAGACGAAACTCCAGCCGAAGGAAATATTCAGGAATCATTCCTAGACGAGCAATTGCTCGCCATTAGTACTCACACTCCGTGGTATGCTGATGTGGCCAACTTCTTGGCCAGTGGAATCATCCCTGACGATCTATCTTATCACCAAAAGAAAAAATTCCTTCACGACAGTCGTTTCTATCTATGGGACGAACCGTTGCTTTTCAGAACCGGCCCCGATCGTGTCATCCAAAGATGTGTTCCGGAAACAGAAGTACGTGAGATTCTCACACATTGCCACTCATCACCTTGTGGCGGGCATCACGGGGAATCTCGCACTGCCGCCAAAGTTCTGCAGTCAGGTTTCTTTTGGCCAACCCTATTCCGAGATAGTTACGAGTTCGTGAAACGGTGTGATCGATGCCAACGAACAGGGAACCTATCCAACAAAAGCCAAATGCCTTTGAACAACATGCAAGAGGTGGAGCTTTTCGATGTTTGGGGCATAGACTTCATGGGACCATTCCCTTCTTCGAACGGGAAGTTATACATTCTGCTTGCTGTGGACTACGTGTCCAAATGGGTCGAAGCAATTGCCACCACTGCCAACGATGCTCGTACAGTCCTCAAATTCTTCCACAAGAACATATTCTCAAGGTTTGGGACACCCAGGGCGATCATTAGCGATGAAGGATCTCACTTCTGCAACAAACTGCTCACTAATCTCACGAATAAGTTGGGGATCCGACACAAAATTGCGCTAGCTTATCATCCGCAAACAAATGGCCTTGCTGAGTTGTCAAACCGAGAAAACAAACAGATTCTGGAGAAGACCGTGAGCACGAACCGAAAAGATTGGGCGTTGAAGCTCGATGATGCACTTTGGGCCTATCGAACCGCATTCAAGACACCGATTGGGATGTCTCCGTACAAACTCGTGTTTGGGAAAGCGTGCCACCTGCCAGTGGAATTGGAGCACCGAGTTTATTGGGCAGTCAAAAAGCTCAATTTCGATCAAACAGCCACCGGCAATCGTCGATTGCTTCAACTCAACGAAATGGAGGAGTTCACAAACGATGCTTACGAAAATGCCAAAATTTACAAAGAAAAGACGAAAAAGTGGCATGTCAAAAATACGCACATAAGTAAGAGTACAAAAGCATGCGCAAAAGTACTCACGCAAAAGTGCATTCGCAAAAAGGATCATGAAAACACAAACTACAATCCTATGACATTAATACAAATCAACAAACATGTACAAGCACACTCGCTCAAATGGACATGCCCAAACGTAGGATTGTAGAGTAAGAAAACAGTAAGAAAAGAGTTGCAATTAGGAAAATAAAATCAAATTAGAAGAGAGAATCCCTCAACATCTTTGGTAGTGTACGTCCACGAAGTCGAGCATAACTTTCTCATCCGGACTCCAAATCAACTGGTTCCGACGGCATTAGAAAGCTATTTCAGCTGGCTACAATTCCTGACTACTGGAAAAAATCAAATTCGGACTCGAACATGGTCAAAATTGGATTCCAAAAGAGATCATGAAAATACGTACTACAGTTCGAGGACAGGAATGCGCATCAAGAAACGTGCACAAAAACTCTCGCTAGAAAGATATGCACATAAGTAAGAGTACAAAAGCATGCACAAAAGTACTCACGCAAAAGTGCGTTCCCAAAAAGGATCATGAAAACACAAACTACAATCCTAGGACATTAATACAAATCAACAAACATGCACAAGCACACTCGCTCAAATGGACATGCCCAAACGTAGGATTGTAGAGTAAGAAAACAGTAAGAAAAGAGTTGCAATTAGGAAAATAAAATCAAATTAGAAGAGAGAATCCCTCAACATCTTTGGTAGTGTACGTCCACGAAGTCGAGCATAACTATCTCATCCGGACTCCAAATCAACTGGTTCCGACGGCATTAGAAAGCTATTTCAGCTGGCTACAATTCCTGACTACTGGAAAAAACCAAATTCGGACTCGAACATGGTCAAAAATGGATTCCAAAAGAGATCATGAAAATACGTACTACAGTTCGAGGACAGGAATGCGCATCAAGAAACGTGCACAAAAACTCTCGCTAGAAAGATATGCACATAAGTAAGAGTACAAAAGCATGCACAAAAGTACTCACGCAAAAGTGCGTTCCCAAAAAGGATCATGAAAACACATACTACAATCCTAGGACATTAATACAAATCAACAAACATGCACAAGCACACTCGCTCAAATGGACATGCACAAACGTACATGTAAAAAAACATGCGCAAAAGTGCATTCGCAACAGCGTTCTTAAAAAAACGAACTACAATACTAGGACTTTAATACGCATCAACAAACAATAGCAAAAACACTAGATAAAAAAGATACAGTAGAGTGTAGAAATAAAACTCTACGTTTACGGGATTTTTTTTTTGGATTAATTTATATTTCTGTTTGAATTGGTGGATTTGGTTTCTTATTGGTACAAATCGAAAAGTAGGTGTCCAGGAAGCAAAAATGATCAAAGAGTAAGAAAAGAGTTGCAATTTGGAAAAATAAAATCAAATTAGAAGAGAGAATCCCTCAACATCTTTGGTAGTGTACGTCCACGAAGTCGAGCATAACTTTCTCATCCGGAGTCCAAATCAACTAGTTCCGTTGGCATTAGAAAGCTATTTCAGCTGGCTAAAATTCGTGTCTAACGGCAAATATCCAAATTTGGACTCGAAGATGGTCAAAATTGGATTCCAAAAGAGATCATGAAAATACGTACTACAATTCGAGGACATGAATGCGCATCAAGAAACGTGCACAAAAACTCTCGCTAGAAAGATACGCACATAAGTAAGAGTACAAAAGCATGCACACAAGTACTCACGCAAAAGTGCATTCGCAAAAAGGATCATGAAAAACAAATTACAATCCTAGGACATTAATACAAATCAACAAACATGCACAAGCACACTCCCTCAAATGGACATGCACAAAGGTACATGTAAAAAAACATGCGCAAAAGTGCATTCGCAACAGCGTTCTTAAAAACACGAACTACAATACTAGGACATTAATACGCATCAACAAACAACAACAAAAACACAAGATAAAAAAGATACAGTGGAGTGTAGAAATAAAACTCTACGTTTACATTTACGTGGATTTTTTTTTTGGATTAATTTATATTTCTGTTTGAATTGGTGGATTTGGTTTCTTATTGGTACAAATCTAAAATTAGGTGTCCAGGAAGCAAAAATGATCAAAGAGTAAGAAAAGAGTTGCAATTTGGAAAAATAAAATCAAATTAGAAGAGAGAATCCCTCAACATCTTTGGTAGTGTACACCCACGAAGTCGAGCATAACTTTCTCATCCGAATTTCACATCAACTGGTTCCGGCGGCATTAGAAAGCTATTTCAGCTGGCTACAATTCCTGTCAAACGTCAAAAATCCAAATTCGGACTCGAACATGGTCAAAATTGGATTCCAAAAGCGATCATGAAAATACGTACTACAGTTCGAGGACATGAATGCGCATCAAGAAACGTGCAAAAAAACTCTCGCTAGAAAGATACGCACGTAATTAAGAGTACAAAAGCATGCACAAAATTACTCACGCAAAAGTGCATTCTCAAAAATGATCATGAAAACACAAACTACAATCCTATGACATTATTACAAATACACAAACATGCACAAGCACACTCGCTCAAATGGACATGCCCAAACGTAGGATTGTAGAGTAAGAAAAGAGTAAGAAAAGAGTTGCAATTAGGAAAATAAAATCAAATTAGAAGAGAGCATCCCTCAAATTCTTTGGAAGTGTATGTCCACGAAGTCGAGCATAACTTTCTCATCCGGACTCCAAATCAACTGGTTCCGGCGGCATTAGAAAGCCATTTCAGCTGGCTACAATTCCTGACTACTGGAAAAAACCAAATTCGGACTCGAACATGGTCAAAATTGGATTCCAAAAGAGATCATGAAAATACGTACTACAGTTCGAGGACAGGAATGCGCATCAAGAAACGTGCACAAAAACTCTCGCTAGAAAGATATGCACATAAGTAAGAGTACAAAAGCATGCACAAAAGTACTCACGCAAAAGTGCGTTCCCAAAAAGGATCATGAAAACACAAACTACAATCCTAGGACATTAATACAAATCAACAAACATGCACAAGCACACTCGCTCAAATGGACATGCACAAACGTACATGTAAAAAAACATGCGCAAAAGTGCATTCGCAACAGCGTTCTTAAAAAAACGAACTACAATACTAGGACTTTAATACGCATCAACAAACAATAGCAAAAACACTAGATAAAAAAGATACAGTAGAGTGTAGAAATAAAACTCTACGTTTACGGGATTTTTTTTTTGGATTAATTTATATTTCTGTTTGAATTGGTGGATTTGGTTTCTTATTGGTACAAATCGAAAAGTAGGTGTCCAGGAAGCAAAAATGATCAAAGAGTAAGAAAAGAGTTGCAATTTGGAAAAATAAAATCAAATTAGAAGAGAGAATCCCTCAACATCTTTGGTAGTGTACGTCCACGAAGTCGAGCATAACTTTCTCATCCGGAGTCCAAATCAACTAGTTCCGTTGGCATTAGAAAGCTATTTCAGCTGGCTAAAATTCGTGTCTAACGGCAAATATCCAAATTCGGACTCGAAGATGGTCAAAATTGGATTCCAAAAGAGATCATGAAAATACGTACTACAATTCGAGGACATGAATGCGCATCAAGAAACGTGCACAAAAACTCTCGCTAGAAAGATACGCACATAAGTAAGAGTACAAAAGCATGCACACAAGTACTCACGCAAAAGTGCATTCGCAAAAAGGATCATGAAAAACAAATTACAATCCTAGGACATTAATACAAATCAACAAACATGCACAAGCACACTCCTTCAAATGGACATGCACAAAGGTACATGTAAAAAAACATGCGCAAAAGTGCATTCGCAACAGCGTTCTTAAAAACATGAACTACAATACTAGGACATTAATACGCATCAACAAACAACAACAAAAACACAAGATAAAAAAGATACAGTGGAGTGTAGAAATAAAACTCTACGTTTACATTTACGTGGATTTTTTTTTGGATTAATTTATATTTCTGTTTGAATTGGTGGATTTGGTTTCTTATTGGTACAAATCTAAAATTAGGTGTCCAGGAAGCAAAAATGATCAAAGAGTAAGAAAAGAGTTGCAATTTGGAAAAATAAAATCAAATTAGAAGAGAGAATCCCTCAACATCTTTGGTAGTGTACACCCACGAAGTCGAGCATAACTTTCTCATCCGAATTTCACATCAACTGGTTCCGGCGGCATTAGAAAGCTATTTCAGCTGGCTACAATTCCTGTCAAACGTCAAAAATCCAAATTCGGACTCGAACATGGTCAAAATTGGATTCCAAAAGCGATCATGAAAATACGTACTACTGTTCGAGGACATGAATGCGCATCAAGAAACATGCAAAAAAACTCTCGCTAGAAAGATACGCACGTAATTAAGAGTACAAAAGCATGCACAAAAGTACTCACGCAAAAGTGCATTCTCAAAAATGATCATGAAAACACAAACTACAATCCTATGACATTATAACAAATACACAAACATGCACAAGCACACTCGCTCAAATGGACATGCCCTAACGTAGGATTGTAGAGTAAGAAAAGAGTAAGAAAAGAGTTGCAATTAGGAAAATAAAATCAAATTAGAAGAGAGCATCCCTCAACATCTTTGGAAGTGTATGTCCACGAAGTCGAGCATAACTTTCTCATCCGGACTCCAAATCAACTGGTTCCGGCGGCATTAGAAAGCCATTTCAGCTGGCTACAATTCCTGTCTAACGGGAAAAATCCAAATTCGGACTCGAACATGGTCAAAATTGGATTCCAAAAGCGATCATGAAAATACGTACTACAGTTCGAGGACAGGAATGCGCATCAAGAAACGTGCAAAAAAACTCTCGCTAGAAAGATACGCACATAAGTAAGAGTACAAAAGCATGCACAAAAGTACTCACGCAAAAGTGCATTCGCAAAAAGGATCATGAAAACACAAACTACAATCCTAGGACATTAATACAAATCAACAAACATGCACAAGCACACTCGCTCAAATGGACATACACAAACGTACATGTAAAAAAACATGCGCAAAAGTGCATTCGCAACAACGTTCTTAAAAACACGAACTACAATACTAGGACTTTAATACGCATCAACAAACAACAGCAAAAACACTTGATA
The DNA here is from genome assembly GCF_056151865.1 of Erythranthe guttata. Classification (NCBI taxonomy): domain Eukaryota; kingdom Viridiplantae; phylum Streptophyta; class Magnoliopsida; order Lamiales; family Phrymaceae; genus Erythranthe; species Erythranthe guttata. Next base: position 8,836,644 of record NC_142537.1, read on the forward strand.
AAAAACTTACAGTGGAGTGTAGAAATAAAACTCTACGTTTACGTTTACGTGGATTTTTTTTTTTTTGATTAATTTATATTTCTATTTGAATTGGTGGATTCGGTATCTTATAGCTACAAATCGAAAATTAGGTGTCCAGGAAGCAAAAATGATCAAAAAGTAAGAAAAGAGTAGCAATTAGGAAAATGAAATGAAATTAGAAGAGAGAATCCCTCAACATCTTTGGTAGTGTACATCCACAAAGTCGAGCATAACTTTCTCATCCAGAGTCCAAATCAACTGGTTACGGCAGAATTAGAAAGCTATTTCAGCTGGCTACAATTCTTGTCTAATGGCAAAAATCCAAATTCAACCTCGAACATGGTCAAAAATGGATTCCAAAAGCGATCATGAAAATACGTACTACAGTTCGAGGACATGAATAAGCATCAAGAAAAGTGCACAAAAACTATCGCTAAAAAGATACGCACATAAGTAAGAGTACAAAAGCATGCACAAACGTAATCACACAAAAGTAAATTCGCAAAAAGGATCATGAAAACATAAACCTCAATCCTAGGACATTAATACAAATCAACAAACATGCACAAGCACACTCGCTCAAATTAACATGCACAAACGTACATGTAAAAAAACATGCGCAAAAAGTGCATTCGCAACAACGTTCTTAAAAACATGAATTGCAATACTAGGACATTAATATGCATCAACAAACAACAGCAAAAACACTAGATAAAAAAGATATAGTGGAGTGTAGAAAAAAACTATACGTTTACGTTTACGTGGATTTTTTTTTTGGATTAGTTTATATTTCTGTTTGAATTGGTGGATTTGGTATCTTATAGGTACAAATCGAAAATTAGGTGTCCAGGAAGCAAAAATAATCAAAGAGTAATAAAAGAGTTGCAATTAGGAAAACAAAATCAAATTAGAAGAGAGAATCCCTCAACATCTTTGGTAGTGTACGTCCACGAAGTCGAGTATAACTTTTTCATCCGGAGTCCAAATCAACTGGTTCAGGCGGCATTAGGAAGCTATTTCAGCTGGCTACAATTCCTGTCAACCGGGAAAAATCCTAATTCGGACTCGAACATGGTCAAAATTGGATTCCAAAAGCGATCATGAAAATACGTACTACAGTTCGAGGACATGAATGCGCATCAAGAAACGTGCACAAAAACTCTCGCTAGAAAGATACGCATATAAGTTAGAGTACAAAAGCATGCACACAAGTACTCACGCAAAAGAGCATTCGCAAAAAGGATCATGAAAACACAAACTACAATCCTAGGACATTCATACAAATCAACAAACATGCACAAGCACACTCACTCAAATGGACATGCACAAACATACATGTAAAAAAACATGCGCAAAAGTGCATTCGCAACAGTGTTCTTTAAAACGAGAACTACAATACTAGGACTTTAATACGCATCAACAAACAACAGCAAAAACACTAGATAAAAAAGATATGGTGTAGTGTAGAAATAAAAGTCTACTTTTACGTTTACGTGGAATTTTTTTTTTGGATTAATTTATATTTCTGTTTGAATTGGTGGATTTGGTATCTTATAGGTACAAATCGAAAATTAGGTGTCTAGGAAGCAAAAATGATCAAAGAGTAATAAAAGAGTTGCAATTAGGAAAATAAAATCAAATTAGAAGAGAGAATCCCTCAACATCTTTGGTAGGGTACGTCCACGAAGTCGAGCATAAATTTTTCATCTGAAGTCCAAATCAACTGGTTCTAGCGGCGTTACAAAGCTATTTCAGCTGGCTACAATTACTGTCTAACGTCAAAAATTCAAATTCGGACTCGAACATGGTCAAAGTTGGATTCCAAAAGCGATCATGAAAATATGTACTACAGTTCGAGGTCAAAAATGCGCATCAAAAAATGTGTACAAAAATTCTCGCTAAAAAGATACGCACATAAGTAAGAGTACAAAAGCATGCACAAACGTAATCACACAAAAGTAAATTCGCAAAAAGGATCATGAAAACACAAACCACAATCCTAGGACTTTAATACAAATCAACAAACATGCACAAGCACTCTCGCTCAAATTAACATGCACAAACGTACATGTAAAAAAACATGCGCAAAAAGTGCATTCGCAACAACGTTCTTAAAAACATGAAATGCAATACTAGGACTTTAATATGCATCAACAAACAACAGCAAAAACACTAGATAAAAAAGATACAGAGGAGTGTAGAAATAAAACTCTACGTTTACGTTTACGTGCAGTTTTTTTTTGGATAAATTTATATTTCTGTTTGAATTGGTGGATTTGGTATCTTATAGGTACAAATCGAAAATTAGGTGTTCACGAAGCAAAAATGATCAAAGAGTAAGAAAAGAGTTGCAATTAGGAAAATAAAATACAATTAGAAGAGAGAATCCCTCAACATCTTTGGTAGTCTACGTCCACGAAGTCGAGCATAAATTTTTCATCCGGAGTCCAAATCAACTGGTTCCAGCGGCATTAGAAAGCTATGTCAGTTGGCTACAATTCCTGTCTAACGGCAAAAATCCAAATTCGGACTCGAACATGGTCAAAATTGGATTCCAAAAGCGATCATGAAAATACGTACTACAAATCGAGGACATGAATGCGCATCAAAAAACGTGCACAAAAATTCTCGCTAAAAAGATTCGCACATAAGTAAGAGTACAAAAGCATGCACAAACGTAATCGCACAAAAGTAAATTCGCAAAAAGGATCATGAAAACACAAACCACAATCCTAGGACATTAATACAAATCAACAAACATGCACAAGCACACTCGCTCAAATTAACATGCATAAACGTACATGTAAAACAACATGCGCAAAAAGTGCATTCGCAACAACGTTCTTAAAAATATGAATTGCAATACTAGGACTTTAATATGCGTCAACAAACAACAGCAAAAACACTAGATAAAAAAGATACAGAGGAGTGTTGAAATAAAACTTTACGTTTACGTTTACGTGGATTTTTTTTTTCGATAAATTTATATTTCTGTTTGAATTGGTGGATTTGGTATCTTATAGGTACAAATCGAAAATTAGGTGTTCACGAAGCAAAAATGATCAAAGAGTAAGAAAAGAGTTGCAATTAGGAAAATAAAATACAATTAGAAGAGAGAATCCCTCAACATCTTTGGTAGAGTACGTCCACGAAGTCGAGCATACATTTTTCATCCGGAGTCCAAATCAACTGGTTTCGGCGGCATTAGAAAGCAGTGTCAGCTGGCTACAATTCCTGTCTAACGGCAAAAATCCAAATTCGGACTCGAACATGGTCAAAATTGGATTCCAAAAGCGATCATTAAAATACGTACTACAGTTCGAGGACATGAATGTGCATCAAAAAACGTTCACAAAAACTCTCGCTAGAAAGATACGCACATAAGTAAGAGTACAAAAGCATGCATAAAAGTACTCACGCAAAAGTGCATTCGCAAAAAGGATCATTAAAACACAAACTACAATCCTATGACATTAATACAAATCAACAAACATGCACAAGCACACTCGCTCAAATAGACATGCACAAACGTACATGTAAAAAAATATGCGCAAAAAGTGCATTCGCAACAACGTTCTTAAAAACGCGAACTACAATACTAGGACTTTAATACGAATCAACAAACAACAGCAAAAACACAAGATAAAAAAGATACAGTGGAGTGTTGAAATAAAACTCTACGTTAATGTTTACGTGGATTTTTTTTTGGATTAATTTATATTTCTGTTTGAAATGGTAGATTTGGTTTCTTATACGTAAAAATCGAAAATTAGGTGTCAAGGAAGCAAAAATGATCAAAGAGTAAGAAAATAGTTGCAATTAGGAAAATCAAATCAAATTAGAAGAGAAAATCCCTTAATGTCTATGGTAGTGTACGTCCGCGAAGTCGAGCATAACTTTCCCATCCGGACGCCAAGTCAACTGGTTCCGGCGGCATTAGAAATCTATTTCAGCTGGCTACAATTCATTGTGTAACGGCGAAAATCCAAATTCGGGCTCGAACATGGTTCAAATTGGATTCCAAAAGCGATCATGAAAATACGTACTACAGTTCGAGGACATGAATGCGCATCAAGAAACGTGCACAAAAACTCTCGCTAGAAAGATACGAACATAAGTAAGAGTACAAAAGCATGCACAAAACTACTAACGCAAAAGTGCATTCGCAAAAAGGATCATGAAAACACAAACTACAATCCTATGACATTAATACAAATCAACAAACATGCACAAGCACACTCACTCAATTGGACATGCACAAACGTACATGTAAAAAAACATGCGCTTCGCAACAACGTTCTTAAAAACACGAACTACAATACTATGACTTTAATACGCATCAACAAATAAAAGCAAAAACACTAGATAAAAACGATACACTGGAGTGTTGAAATAAAACTCTACGTTAACGTTTACGTGGATTTTTTCTTGGATTAATTCATATTTCTGTTTGAATTGGTAGATTTGGTTTCTTATACGTACAAATCGAAAATTAGGTGTCAAGGAAGCAAAAATGATCAAAGAGTAAGAAAATAGTTGCAATTAGGAAAATCAAATCAAATTAGAAGAGAAAATCCCTTAATGTCTATGGTAGTGTACGTCTGCGAAGTCGAGCATAACTTTCCCATCCGGACGCCAAGTCAACTGGTTCCGGCGGCATTAGAAATCTATTTCAGCTGGCTACAATTCATTGTGTAACGGCGAAAATCCAAATTCGGGCTCGAACATGGTTCAAATTGGATTCCAAAAGCGATCATGAAAATACGTACTACAGTTCGAGGACATGAATGCACATCAAGAAACGTGCACAAAAACTCTCGCTAGAAAGATACGCACATAAGTTAGAGTACAAAAGCATGCACAAAAGTACTCACGCAAAAGTGCATTCGCAAAAAGGATCATGAAAACACAAACTACAATCCTAGGACATTAATACAAATCAACAAACATGCACAAGCACACTCGCTCAAATGGACATGCACAAACGTACATGTAAAAAAACATGCACAAAAGTGCATTCACAACAACGTTCCTAAAAACGAGAACTACAATACTAGGACTTTAAGACGCATCAACAAACAACAGCAAAAACACTAGATGAAAAAGATACAGTGGAGTGTAGAAATAAAACTCTACGTTTACGTTTACGTGGATTTTTTTTTTTGGATTAATTTATATTTTTGTTTGAATTGGTGGATTTGGTATCTTATATGTACAAATCGAAAATTAGGTGTCCAGGAAGCAAAAAGGATCAAAGAGTAAGAAAAGAGTTGCAATTAGGAAAATAACATCAAATTAGAAGAGAGAATCCCTCAACATCTTTGGTAGTGTACGTCCACGAAGTCGAGCATAACTTTCTCATCTGGAGTCCAAATCAACTGGTTCCGACGACATTAGAAAGCTATTTCAGCTGGCTACAATTCCTGTCTAACGGCGAAAATCCAAATTCGGACTCGAACATGGTCAAAATTGGATTCCAAAAGCGATCATGAAAATACGTACTACAGTTCGAGGACATGAATGCGCATCAAGAAACGTGCACAAAAACTGTCGCTACAAAGATACGCACATAAGTAAGAGTACAAAAGCATTCACAAAACTACTAACGCAAAAGTGCATTTGCAAAAATAATCATGAAAACACAAACTAGAATCCTATGACATTAATACAAATCAACAAACATGCACAAGCACATGCACTCGCTCAAATGCACATGCACAAACGTACATGTAAAAAAACATGCCCTTCGCAACAACGTTCTTATAAACACGAACTACAATACTAGGACTTTAACACGCATCAACAAAGAAAAGCAAAAACACTAGATAAAAAAGATACAGTGGAGTGTAGAAATAAAACTCTACGTTAACGTTTACGTGGATTTTTTTTTTGGATTAATTTATATTTCTGTTTGAATTCTTAGATTTGGTTTCTTATATGTACAAATCGAAAATTAGGTGTCAGTGAAGCAAAAATGATCAAAGAGTAAGAAAAGAGTTGGAATTAGGAAAATAACATCAAATTAGAAGAGAGAATCCCTCAACATCTTTGGTAGTGTACGTCCACGAAGTCGAGTATAACTTTCTCATCCGGAGTCCAAATCAACTGGTTCAGGCGGCATTAAGAAGCTATTTCAGCTGGCTACAATTCCTATCTAACGGGAAAAATCCAAATTCGGACTCGAACATGGTCCAAATTGGATTCCAAAAGCGATCATGAAAATACGTACTACAGTTCGAGGACATGAATGCGCATACAGAAACGTGCACAAAAACTCTCGCTAGAAAGATACGCACATAAGTTAGAGTACAAAAGCATGCACAAAAGTACTTACGCAAAAGTGCATTCGCAAAAAGGATCATGAAAACACAAACTACAGTCCTAGGACATTAATACAAATCAACAAACATGCACAAGCACACTCGCTCAAATGGACATGCACAAACGTACATGTGAAAAAACATGCGCAAAAGTGCATTCGCAACAACGTTCTTAAAAACGAGAACTACAATACTAGGACTTTAATACGCATCAACAAACAACAGCAAAAACACTAGATAAAAAAGATACGGTGTAGTGTAGAAATAAAACTCTACGTCTACGTTTACGTTTACGTGGATTTTTTTTTGGATTAATTTATATTTCTGTTTGAATTGGTGGATTTGGTATCTTATAGGTACAAATCGAAAATTAGATGTCTAGGAAGCAAAAATGATCAAAGAGTAATAAAAGAGTTGCAATTAGGAAAATAAAAACGAATTTAGAAGAGAGAATCCCTCAACATCTTTAGTAGTGTACGTCCACGAAGTCGAGCAGAAATTTTTCGTCCGGAGTCGAAATCAACAGGTTCCCGCGGCATTAGAAAGCTATTTCAGTTGGCTTCAATTCCTGTCTAACGGCAAAAACCCAAATTAGGACTCGAACATGGTCAAAATTGGATTCCAAAAGCGATCATGAAAATACGTACTGTAGTTCGAGGACATGAATGCGCATCAAAAAACGTGCACAAAAATTCTCGCTAAAAAGATACGCACATAAGTAAGAGTACAAAAGCATGCACAAACGTAATCACACAAAAGTAAATTCGCAAAAAGGTTCATGAAAACACAAACCACAATCCTAGGATATTAATACAAATCAACAAACATGCACAAGCACACTCGCTCAAATGGACATGCACAAACGTACATGTAAAAAAACATGCGCAAAAGTGCATTCGCAACAACGTTCTTAAAAACAAGAACTACAATACTAGGACTTTAATACGCATCAACAAACAACATCAAAAACACTAGATAAAAAAGATACGGTGTAGTGTAGAAATAAAACTCTACGTTTACGTTTACGTGGATTTTTGTTTGGGTAAATTTATATTTCTGTTTGAATTGGTGGATTTGGTATCTTATAGGTACAAATCGAAAATTAGGTGTACACGAAGCAAAAATGATCAAAGAGTAAGAAAAGAGTTGCAATTAGGAAAATAAAATACAATTAGAAGAGAGAATCCCTCAACATCTTTGGTAGTGTACGTCCACGAAGTCGAGCATAAATTTTTCATCCGGAGTCCAAATCAACTGGTTCCAGGGGCATAAGAAAGCTATTTCTGCTGGCTACAATTCCTGTCTAACGGCAAAAATCCAAATTCGGACTCGAAGATGGTCAAAATTGGATTCCAAAAGTGATCAAAAAAATACGTACTACAGTTCGAGGACATGAATGCGCATAAAAAAACGTGCACAAAAACTCTCGCTAGAAAGATACGCACATAAGTAAGAGTACATAAGCATGCATAAAAGTACTCACGTAAAAGTGCATTCGCAAAAAGGATCATGAAAACACAAACTACAATCCTAGGACACTAATACAAATCAACAAACATGCACAAGCACACTCGCTCAAATGGACATGCACAAACGTACATTTTAAAAACATGCGCAAAAGTGCATTCGCAACAACGTTCTTAAAAACACGAACTACAATACTAGGACTTTAATACGCATCAACAAACAACAGCAAAAACACTAGATAAAAAAGATATAGTGGAGTGTAGAAATAAAACTCTACGTTTACGTTTACGTGGATTTTCTTTTGGATTAATTTATATTTTTGTTTGAATTGGTGGATTTGGTATCTTATATGTACAAATCGAAAATTAGGTGTCCAGGAAGAAAAAATGATCAAAGAGTAAGAAAAGAGTTGCAATTAGGAAAAAACATCAAATTAGAAGATAGAATCCCTCAACATCTTTTGTAGTGTACGTCCACGAAGTCGAGCATAACTTTCTCATCTGGAGTCCAAATCAACTGGTTCCGACGGCATTAGAAAGCTATTTCAGCTGGCTACATTTCCTGTCTAACGGCAAAAATCCAAATTCGGACTCGAACATGGTCAAAATTGGATTCCAAAATCGGACATGAAAATACGTACTACAGTTCGAGGACATGAATGCGCATCAAGAAACGTGCACAAAAACTCTCGCTACAAAGATACGCACATAAGTAAGAGTACAAAAGCAAACACAAAACTACTAACGCAAAAGTGCATTCGCAAAAAGGATCATGAAAACACAAACTACAATCCTATGACATTAATACAAATCAACAAACATGCACAAGCACACTCGCTCAAATGGACATGCACAAACGTACATGTAAAAAAACATGCCCAAAAGTGCATTCGCAACAACGTTCTTAAAAAAACGTACTACAATCCTATGACTTTAATACGCATCAACAAACAATAGCAAAAATACTAGATAAAAAAGATACAGTGGAGTGTAGAAATAAAACTCTACGTTTACGTTTACGTGGATTTTTTTTTTGGATTAATTTACATTTCTGTTTGAATTGGTGGATTTGGTTTCTTATTGGTACAAATCGAAAATTAGGTGACCAGGAAGCAAAAATGATCAAAGAGAAAGAAAAGAGTTGCAATTTGGAAAAATAAAATCAAATTAGAAGAGGCTCCCTCAACAATTTTTGTAGTGTACGTCGATGAAGTCGAGCATAACTTTCTCATCCGGAGTCCAAATCAACTGGTTCCAACAGCATTAGAAAGCTATTTCAGCTTGCTACAATTGATGTCTAACGGCAAAAATCGAAATTCGGACTTGAACATGGTCAAAATCTGATTCCAAGAGCGATCATGAAAATACATACTACAGTTCGAGGACATGAATGTGCATCAAGAAACGTGCACAAAAACTCTCGCTAGAAAGATACGCACATAAGTAAGAGTACAAAAGCATGCACAAAAGTACTCACGCAAAAGTGCATTCGCAAAAAGGATCATGAAAACACAAACTGCAATCCTAGGACATTAATACAAATCAACAAACATGCACAAGCACACTCGCTCAAATGGACATGCACAAACGTACATGTAAAACCACATGCGCAAAAGTGCATTCGCAACAGCGTTCTTAAAAACACGAACTATAATACTAGGACTTTAATACGTATCAAGAAACAACAACAAAAACACTAGATAAAAAACATACAGTTGAGTGTAGAAATAAAACTCTACGTTTACATTTTCGTGGATTTTTTTTTGGATTAATTTATATTTCTGTTTGAATTGGAGGATTTGGTATCTTATAGGTACACATCGAAAATTAGGTGTCCAGGAAGCTAAAATGATCAAAAAGTAAGAAAGTAGTAGCAATTAGGAAAATGAAATGAAATTAGAAGAGAGAATCCCTCAACATCTTTGGTAGTGTACGTCCACAAAGTCGAGCATAAGTTTCTCATCCGGAGTCCAAATAAACTGGTTCCGGCAGAATTAGAAAGCTATTTCAGCTGGCTACAATTCTTGTCTAACGGCAAAAATCCAAATTCAACCTCGAACATGGTCAAAAATGGATTCCAAAAGCGATCATGAAAATACGCACTACAGTTCGAGGACATGAATGCGCATCAAGAAACGTGCACAAAAACTCTTGCTAAAAAGATACGCACATAAGTAAGAGTACAAAAGCATGCACAAACGTAATCACACAAAAGTAAATTCGCAAAAAGGATCATGAAAACACAAACCACAATCCTAGGACATTAATACAAATCAACAAACACGCACAAGCACACTCGCTCAAATTAACATGCACAAAGGTCCATGTAAAAAAACATGCGCAAAAAGTGCATTCGCAACAAAGTTCTTAAAAACACGAATTGCAATACTAGGACTTTAATATGCATCAATAAACAACAGCAAAAACACTAGACAAAAAAGATATTGTGGAGTGTAGAAATAAAACTCTACGTTTACGTTTACGTGGATTTCTTTTGTGGATAAATTTATATTTCTATTTGAATTGGTGTATTTGGAATCTTATAGGTACAAATTGAAAATTAGGTGTTCACGAAGCAAAAATAATCAAAGAGTAAGAAAAGAGTTGCAATTAGGAAAACAAAATCAAATTAGAAGAGAGAATCCCTCAACATCTTTGGTAGTGTACGTCCACGAAGTCGAGCATAACTTTCTCATCCGGACTCCAAGTCAACTAGTTCCGACGGCATTCGAAAGCTATTTTAGCTGGCTACAATTCCTGACTAACGGCGAAAATCCAAATTCGGACTCGAACATGGTCAAAATTGGATTCCAAAAGCGATCATGAAAATACGTACTACAGTTCGAGGACATGAATGCGCATCAAGAAACGTGCACAAAAACTCTCGCTAGAAAGATACGCATATAAGTTAGAGTACAAAAGCATGCACACAAGTACTCACGCAAAAGTGCATTCGCAAAAAGGATCATGAAAACACAAACTACAATCTTATGACATTAATACAAATCAACAAACATGCACAAGCACACTCGCTCAAATGGACATGCACAAACGTACATGTAAAAAAACATGCGCAAAAGTGCAGTCACAACAAAGTTCTTAAAAACACGGACTACAATACTAGGACTTTAATACGCATCAACAAATAACAACAAAAACACTAGATAAATAAGATACAGTGGAGTGTAGAAATAAAACTCTACGTTTACGTTTACGTGGATTTTTTTTTTTTGGATTAATTTATATTTTTGTTTGAATTGGTGGATTTTGTTTCTTATAGGTACAAATCAAAAATTAGGTGTCCAGGAAGCAAAAATGATCAAAGAGTAAGAAAAGAGTTGCAATTAGGAAAATAAAATCAAATTAGCAGAGAGAATCCCTCAACATCTTTGGTAGTGTACGTCCACGAAGTCGAACATAACTTTCTCATCCGGACTCCAAATCAAATGGTTTCGGCGGCATTACAAAGCTATTTCAGCTGGCTACAATTCCTGTCTAACGGCAAAAATCCAAATTCGGACTCGAACATGGTCAAAATTGGGTTCGAAAAGCGATCATGAAAATACGTACTATAGTTCGAGGACATGATTGCGCATCAAGAAACGTGCACAATAACTCTCGCTAGAAAGATACGCACATAAGTACGAGTAAAAAAGCATGCACAAAAGTACTCACGCAAAAGTGCATTCGCAAAAAGTATCATGAAAACACAAACTACAATCCTAGGACATTAATACAAATTAACAAACATGCACAAGCACACTCGCTCAAATGGACATGCACAAACGTACATGTAAAGAAACATGTGCAAAAGTGCATTCGCAACAACGTTCTTAAAAATACGAACTACAATACTAGGACTTTAATACGCATCAACAAACAACAGCAAAAACACTAGATAAAAAAGATACAGTGGAGTGTAGAAATAAAACTCTACGTTTACGTTTACGTGGATTTTTTTTTTTTTTGGATTTATTTATATTTCTGTTTGTATTGGTGGATTTGGTATCTTATAGGTACAAATCGAAAATTAGGTGTCCAGGAAGCAAAAATGATCAAAGAGTAAGAAAATAGTTGCAATTAGGAAAATAAAATCAAATTAGAACAGAGAATCCCTCAGCATCTTTGGTAGTGTTCGTCCACGAAGTCGAGCATAACTTTCTCATCCGGACTCCAAATCAACTGGTTCCGGCGGCATTAGAAAGCTATTTCATCTGGCCACAATTCCTGTCTAAGAACAAAAATCGAAATTCAGACTCGAACATGGTCAAAATTTGATTCCAAAAGTGATCATAAAAATACGTACTTCAGTTTGAGGACATGAATGCGCATCAACATACGTGCACAAAAACTCTCGCTAGAAAGATACGCACAAAAGTAAGAGTACAAAAGCATGCACAAAAGTACTCACGCAAAAGTGCATTCGCAAAATGGATCATGAAAACACAAACTACAATCCAAGGACATTAATACAAATCTACAAACATGCACAAGCACACTCGCTCAAATGGACATGCACAAACGTACATGTAAAAAAACATGCGCAAAAGTGCATTCGCAACAACGTTCTTAAAAACACGAACTACAATACTATGACTTTACTACGAATCAACAAACAACAGCAAAAACACTAGATAAAGAAGATATACAGTGGAGTGTAGAAACAAAACTCTACGTTTACGTTTACGTGGATTTTTTTTTTTGGATTAATTTATATTTCTGTTTGAATTGGTGGATTTGGTATCTTATAGTTACAAATCGAAAATTAGGTGTCCAGGAAGCAAAAATGATCAAAGAGTAAGAAAAGAGTTGCAATTAGGAAAATAAAATCAAATTAGAACAGAGAATCCCTCAGCATCTTTGGTAGTGTTCGTCCACGAAGTCGAGCATAACTTTCTCATCCGGACTCCAAATCAACTGGTTCCGGCGGCATTAGAAAGCTATTTCATCTGGCCACAATTCCTGTCTAAGAACAAAAATCCAAATTCAGACTCGAACATTGTCAAAATTTGATTCCAAAAGCGATCATGAAAATACGTACTACAGTTCGAGGAGATGAATACGCATCAAGAAACGTGCACAAAAACTCTCGCTAGAAAGATACGCACATAAGTAAGAGTACAAAAGCATGCACAAACGTACTCACACAAAAGTGCATTCGCAAAAAGGATCATGAAAACACAAACTATAATCCTAGGACATTAATACAAATCAACAAACATGCACAAGCACACTCGCTCAAACGGACATGCACAAGCGTACATGTAAAAAAACATGCGCTAAAGTGCATTGGCAACAACGTTCTTAAAAACACGAACTACAATACTAGGAATTTAATACACATCAGCAAACAACAGCAAAAACACTAGATTAAAAAAATACTGTGGAGTGTAGAAATAAAACTCTAGTTTACGTTTACGTGGATTTTTTTTTTGTATTAATTTATATTTCTGTTTGAATGGATTTGGTTTCTTATAGGTACAAATCGAATATTAGGTGTCCAGGAAGAAAAAATGATCAAAGAGTAAGAAAAGAGTTGCAATTAGGAAAATCAAATCAAATTAGAAGAGAGAATCCCTCACCATCTTTGGTAGTGTACGTCCACGAAGTCGAGCATAACTTTCTTATCCGGACTCCAAATCAACTGGTTCCGGCGGCAATAGAAAGCTATTTCAGCTGGCTGCAATTCTTGTCTAACGGCACAAATCCGAATTCCGACTCGAACATGGTCAAAATTGGATTCCAAAAGTGATCATGAAAATACGTACTACAGTTCGAGGACATGAATGCGCATACCCTTTTCAGAACGTTTCTGATCGAGGTAAGCCTTGCAGTTGCGTCGCCAATGGCCCTTCTTTCCACAATGATGGCAAGCGTCATCAACTTGCTTGGTGACCTTGTCAATCTTCACTCCGCTCGACTCGTCCTTCTCAAGTTTCTTGTTCGGGCCGAAACTCCTTTCTTTCCTTTTCTTGTGGAAAGAACCTTTCTTCGCAGAAGGAGCAACTAGGAGAACAGATTTCTCCTTCTTGATTGTGGACTCATAGCTGACCAACATGTTGAACAACTCATCCAATGGTGGATCGAGCTTGTTCATGTTGTAGTTCACTATGAACGATTCATAAGAACTAGGAAGGGACAGTAGGATCAAATCGACCGAGAGCTGGGCCGGGAGGGTGACATCAAGGCTCACCAACTTCTCAAGGACAGTGATCATCTTGAGACCGTGCTCGGGGACCGAAGCCCCTTCACGCAGCCTCATGGTGATCAACTCCTTGGTAGCTGAGTACCTCGATGCCCTAGTATTCTCACTGTACATGCTTTCAAGATGATGCTTGATATCATAAGCATGCACGTGAGACTCATACTTCCTCGCGAGCTCTGGCACCATGGATGCTAGCATGTAGAAACTCGCATGGAGGTCGTCCTTCTTCCATGCCTCGAAAGTGGCAGTCTCGTCTGCAGTAGCAGTCGCAGGGAGAGCAGCGGGGGGACGTTCATTGAGCACATAGAGACGCTCCTCGACTTGGAGCACAAGTTTCAGATTGTGAAGCCAATCCAAATGGTTTGGACCGGTGAGTTTGTTTTTGTCGAGGATATAGGAAAGGGGATGTTTGGACATTGTTGCTGAGAAAATTTTAAGAAGACAATAATTAGAGTTTATTTCGTAATAATCGTTACAATTAAAATTTTGGACTTTTATGTTTTAATTGTTCTCCCACTAATTTTATCGAATTCCACCACCCTCTAGCAGACAATCGAGAAAACTTATTTTTCTTTAATGGGCTTTAGGTTCAATAGCGCTAATGTAACCCGTAGTTAATCTATCCCGATTACATAAGCCTAAAGGTAGAGTACTATCAATCACATCACTATGTGACCCTAAAGTTTGTTTTACCTCACACTTGTTAATGACCTAAGTTAATCTATCGAATATCAAAATCTTCGTGTGTCAAGTCTAGCCTACCAATATGAGATGTCATAGATCCAACTATATCAAACTAATGCAATCCCTAGTTAATCTAGCCGACCACATTAATCCAATAGAATTTTATCTATGACCGTATCTCCATCTAATGTCAATTAAATTACAGCTTATCCCACAATAGCACTCCCCGCTAACACGGCTTACTGCACTATTATGAGAGGCTACACATAATTTAATTGTTGGTAGAAGGAAAGAAAAATTCAACAATTTGGTTTTTTCTTTATAGCTTGATAATTATTCTTGATTAAGAATGAGGGATTTTATTTATTAAATCTTATTAGCTCATCGGAAGTTTTAGGTTATGATCGTTTGTGATTCCTACAACTATGTTCTCTAGGTATGTGGAAACGCATATTGATCCTAAGAGAGACATACGATCATCATCGTACTTAATTACAATCATTCATCTCATGAATTAATTAATTAATATGATTAATTGCAAATATAATTAACGAACTCCCTTCATTGATAAATCAATCAAATAAGAATGAAGTCCATTAATTATTTGCCATTTAATTTGTGTTCCATTAATTAAACTAATTTAACGATTAAATTAAATAATTAATCCATCACTATTCTTTGAATTCAATTAAATTAATGGATCAATTATCTAATTGGGTTTAATTGATAAAAAATTTCAAAAATTAAAAATCAATTAATTTTAATATTAATATCAGAAAACCAATAATTTTTTTTTTTTTTTTTTTTTTTTTTGTGTGTGTGCTGACCGGACCGGTACTGTACTGTACGTTAACTATATCTGAAGGTTCTTGCAGGCACTTCATTTGTATCTAGGGAATCATGACGCGTAGTTGCTAGACGCCAATCTTGATTCGTTGGGTGATTAAGGTGAAACGAGTTTCATCTTAATCGTAACTCTAAGGGGACGAGTTTTGACCACAAAGGGTTGTGGGCCCACGGCTAGCTTACACCTGAACCATCGAGGGTCACACTGCTCGTGCACATGAGATCTTTGAATAAACGGTCAAAGGTAAAATATGTTTATCTTTGCATGATTGGAAGTCAATATGATTGGGTCCAACATTCGTAATTTGGAATTATGAATGAGAATAAGAAAAGGAAAAGAATAGGCGAACGTATTAGTGAACCTTCTAAATCGTGAAGTTTCCAAATTTAGAAAGTGCACTGAATTAGGGTTTCCACTTTTGGAAAGTTGGAAATCGAGAGTTGGCACTCGTAATGATGAGGACATTATAATGATTCTGAAAATGTAATCGTTACAGTTTTCCGATCATCGAATTGAGAGAGCTGAGCAAGTAAAAGAACTAACGAACTTAAGCTGTTGGGCCCGGTCCAACTTAAGCCCGTTAGGGTTTTATGCAAGACATATAAATACTTGATTTATAGGTCTTGCACACACACAACTAAGAGAACACACGTTCATAACCCTAGCCGCTGCCTCTCTCGATCAGCCACCCTCTCCCACGGCTACCACCACCGCGCCGTCGCCGGAAATTCGCCGGAATCGGCCACCCGTTGGCCGATCTCTTTCGGTATTCCTTTCCTTCTTTCTTTTCTTCCGTTATTCTGACTATTACGTGTCTAGTGCCACGTGTTTAGTAGATCGAAGTATACGAGGTGAAATCCAAGAGGAGGAAGATTGAAGAATCGAAGATGCGAGAAGGCAATTCTGAAAAAACGGCTCTCGGATTTTTTGCGCTGTCCAGCGAGAAAATTCTCCATAAATCAACCGGTGATCGGATGGACGTGAAATTTTAGTAGAAGCTTCACGACTCATAAATATACATTCTTCCAGAAGGAATTCTCCATCAAGTAAATAAGCATGGAGATATTGAAGTCGGAGCAAGGCTGTAATTTCAGATCAGCAAACAGGTTGGATCAATAGGAGTGGGAAGAGCAGCTGGCCATCTTCTCGAGTCTTCGTTCGATTGATGCTTCAAGGACAACACATGAATCACACGCGCCGCCGTAGCTCGGATCATCGCCGTTGCTGCCCCGGATTGCACGGATTGGTTTCCGTGGCAATCTAGCTTTGCTTAGTGCGCCTACCTCACGCTTCAAGAGGTAATGTTTCGAATCTATTGTCATTCGATTCGGTTACGTTTAAATTAATATATGCATGTTCGTTTTAATAAGAAACTTGTATGATTTTATGTGTCTACATGAAATTGGTTTTATTATTGCGAGCATGATTATTTGATTTAAACGCGAGCATGCTAATTGATTTAATTTCGATTAAGTAATTAAGCATGTATGTTGTTTTAATTTCGCTGGAAGCGCAAAGGTACGCAATGTATGTTGTTTTTAATTTCACTGGAAGCGCAAAGGTACGCAATTAATTGTTTATAATCATCGGGCATGTGTTTATGTGTTTTAAAGTTGTTTAAATCGCATAAATTTTTTGTTTTCCGCTGCGTACACGTGCCCGAAACCCAACACGATCATCATCGTACTTAATTACAATCATTCATCTCATGAATTAATTAATTAATATGATTAATTGCAAATATAATTAACGAACTCCCTTCATTCATAAATCAATAAAATAAGAATGAAGTCCATTAATTATTTGCCATTTAATTTGTGTTCCATTAATTAAACTAATTTAACGATTAAATTAAATAATTAATCCATCACTATTCTTTGAATTCAATTAAATTAATTGATCAATTATCTAATTGGGTTTAATTGATAAATAATTTCAAAAATTAAAAATCAATTAATTTTAATATTAATATCAGAAAATCAATAATTTTTTTTTTTTTTTTTTTTTGTGTGTGCTGACCGGACCGGTCAGACCGGTCCGACCGGACCGGTTCGGTCAGCCGAAAACCGACAGCAGCTGCAGAAAAATCCGAGTTTTAAAAAATAAATAAAATTTTATATTTTATGAAATATTCAAAATATTTAATTAATATTAAACCACCCAATTTGATAACACCAAAAATTCAACAATTCAACAAATCGAAGCATGCTTTCGAAAGCGATAAACACGTTGACAAATAAACGATTAACCCGTGGCTCTGATACCACTGTTGGGGATCGTGCATGTATACGCATCGGAATTTAAAAATTTTAGATCGAACTAATTTCGATTACATGCATAAACTAATCACATAGTCAACGTACCTTAACGCTTCCGCCATACATATGGTAATTATCGATTTTTATTAAAAACATGTAAAACCGAAAAATATAAAACATGCTTGTTCATCATATTACAAATATCGAAACACGTAATCACATATTACTCATGCTCGTAAGTTAAAAATCATACAAACATGTTTGAATCGAATTACGAAAGTTCCGATTTAATTACCTCTTGCAGCGTGAGATTTCGACGAATCGAAATCCAAACTCAGACACGTACAAGCTGCGTTACACCACTCCTAGGGGCTGCAGGAACACCACCAAACGGCAGCTGGTCCGAAGGTGAAGCGACGGCGGCGCGTGCGTGTCAGCGGCGGCGGCGCGTGGGCGGTGCAGCGGCGCGTGCGGCGGTGCAGCGGCGGTGTGGCGATTCCGTCGGGGCAGCAGCTCCTCTCCAATTAGGTTTCACCTCGAATAAACCGATCTCCCCCTACTGTAGCACTAGATACAAAGGGGTTAGATAACAAGGGAATACGATAGAGAAAGGAGAGGGAAAAATCGGCGGATTCCGGCGGCGGGGCAGCGGCGGCTGAGAGGCTGGACGGCTAGGGCTGGACGGCTAGGGTTTTGGGGTGTAAAAATCTGATCTCAAACTCTTGTTTGCGGTCTATTTATACTTAGGGTTCTTAACCCTTGTGGGCTTAAGTCATTGGGCTTGACCCACTGAAGCATTAAGTCCATTCCCTCGCCAGCCTCGTTTCTAATAAACGATCGTCCACAAAATTATAACAACATTATATTTGTGACGAGCTTAAAGTCCTCATCGATACGAGTGCCTCTTCGAAATTTCCAATTTCCAAAAGTGGAAACTTCCATTTCAGTGGACCTGCTAAATGGGGAAACTTCCCAATTTAGAAAGTTCACTAATTTTCGCATGTCTCTTTCTCTACGTTTATTCCGACTCGTAATCCACAATCACGAATCTTGGACTCAATCATATTGACCTCCAACTTTGCAAAGATTAACATATTAACCTATGCTCATTGTTATCAAGGATCCGTATTACACGAGAAGTGTGACCCTCAGTGGTTCAGGTGTATGCTAGCCGTGGGCTCACAACTCTTTGTGATTCGAACAACACATTGTTCTTATTTGAACTCCTCCCAAGAGTCCTGATTAAAGTAAAACTCATTCTACTTAATCGCCGATCAAATCGGTGCCCAACGAATCAAGATTGGCGTCTAGCAACTACGCATAATGATTCCCTAGATACAAGTGAAGTGCCGGCAAGAACCTTATGATATAGTTAGCGTACAGTACGATCCTTCGCAGCACATGTCCCGATTGAACTAGAGGCATTGGTTTACCGAGACCTCTTATAAAGTTCAATAACCGTGCGAACGTTCTAGGTATTATAAATCCGTTCGTGTGCGACTTAGGGAAACACATTTCCCTAATCACCCCACTATCAACTCTGGCCAGAGATTCCTTAGATTATAAACCTTCAGAACACACAGGACATCCATGACTACTCAAGCGCTCGAATCCCCTACTACAATGCACATACTTCACACTAGATTTCGGATTGCACGAACGTTGGCCCTTGGAGCGGTCCGCTGTGGGACACATGGACAGGTCACGATACAATCGGTCCTCTAGTGAGGTCACGGTGACTGATGGGTCTTAAGGACTAATGGTGTACAACTATATCTTAGAAACCTATTACTCGATGAATGGGAACCACTTATAGATTTCTAGGGCGAGGGAGTTCAGTGAACTCATCTAGTATGAGCACCCACTCAAGTATGCTGATCTCACAACACCGAGGACTGATGAAACGCAGTACACATACACTAAGTTCTAGTCTCAAAAAGGAAAGGCCGGTATCCTCAACATTGGCGTAACCCATCGACTAGGAACAAGGTTTAACAGTTACATTACATTACTGAGTTATCTCATGATTCTACTAGATCAACTCACAATAATAGAGTAACTTGTTAGGACTATATCTATGCTACTTGCATGGGATAAGAGATATAGAATGCAAAATGAAATGTTTTATTATTACGAACGAAAAATGATTGTTTTATTACAACATAAAAGGAAAGACCACAGCCACAAGTTGGCTTGTTGGTCACCTACTCTAACAGTTTGTTCATGCGTATTAAAGTCCTAGTATTGTAGTTCGTGTTTTTAAGAACGTTGTTGCGAATGAACTTTTGCGCATGTTTTTTTACATGTACGTTTGTGCATGTCCATTTGAGCGAGTGTGCTTGTGCATGTTTCTTGATTTGTATTAATGTCCTAGGATTGTAGTTTGTGTTTACATGATCCTTTTTGCGAATGCACTTTTGCGTGAGTACTTTTGTGTGGACATTTCTTGATGCGCATTCATGTCGTCGAACTGTAGTACGTATTTTCATGATCGCTTTTGGAATCCAATTTTAACCATGTTCGAGTCCGAATTTTGTATTTTTGCCGTTAGACAGGAATTGTAGCCAGCTGAAATAGCTTTCTAATGCCGCCGGAACCAGTTCATTTGGAGTCCGGATGAGAAAGTTATGCTCGACTTCGTGGACGTACACTACCAAAGATGTTAAGGGATTCTCTATTCTAATTTGATTTTTTTTTCCTAATTGCAACTCTTTTCTTACTCTTTGATCATTTTTGCTTCCTAGACACCTAATTTTCGATTTGTACCTATAAGATACCAAATCCACCAATTCAAACAGAAATATAAATTAATCCAAAAAAAAATCCACGTGAACGTAAACGTAGAGTTTTATTTCTACACTCCACTGTATCTTTTTTATCTAGTGTTTTGCTGTTGTTTGTTGATGCGTATTAAATTCCTAGTATTGTAGTTCGTGTTTTTAAGAACGTTGTTGCGAATGCACTTTTGCGCATGTTTTTTTAGATTACGTTTGTGCACGTCCATTTGAGCGAGTGTGCTTTTGAAATTCAAACGGAAGTATAAATTAATCCATAATAAAAATCCACGTAAACGTAAACGTAGAGTTTTATTTCTACACTCCACTGTATCTTTTTTATCTAGTGTTTTTGCTGTTGTTTGTTGATGTGTATTAAAGTCCTAGTATTGTAGTTCGTGTTTTTAAAAACGTTGTTGCGAATGCACTTTTGCGCATGTTTTTTTACATGTACGTTTGTGCATGTCCATTTGAGCGAGTGTGCTTGTGCATGTTTGTTGATTTGTATTAATGTCCTAGGATTGTAGTTTGTGTTTTCATGAACCTTTTTGCAAATGCACTTTTGCATGAGTACTTTTGTGTATGCTTTTGTACTCTTACTTATGTGCGTATCTTTCTAGCGAGAGTTTTTGTGCACGTTTCCTGATGCGCATTCATGTCCTCGAACTGTAGTACGTATTTTCATGATCGCTTTTGGAATCCAATTTTGACCATGTTCGAGTCCGAATTTGGATTTTTGCCGTAACACAGGAATTGTAGCCAGCTGAAATAGCTTTCTAATGCCGCCGGAACCAGTTGATTTGGAGTCCGGATGAGAAAGTTATGCTCGACTTCGTGGACGTACACTACCGAAGATGTTGAGGGATTCCCTCTTCTAATTTGATTTGATTTTCCTAATTGCAACTCTTTTCTTACTCTTTGATCATTTTTGCTTTCTGGAAACCTAATTTTCGATTTGTACCTATAAGATACCAAATCCACCAATTCAAACAGAAATATAAATTAATCCAAAAAAAAATTCCACGTAAACGTAATCGTAGAGTTTTATTTCTACACCCCCACCGTATCTTTTTTATGTACTGTTTTTGCTGTTATGTTTTGATGCGTATTAAAGTCCTAGTATTGTAGTTCGTGTTTTTAAGAACATTGTTGCGAATGCACTTTTGCGCATGTTTTTTTTTACATGTACGTTTGTGCATGTCCATTTGAGCGAGTGTGCTTGTGCATGTTTCTTGATTTGTATTAATGTCCTAGGATTGAAGTTTGTGTTTTCATGATATTTTTTGCGAATGCACTTTTGCGTGAGTACTTTTGTGCATGCTTTTGTACTCTTACTTATGTGCGTATATTTCTAGAGAGAGTTTTTGTGCACATTTCTTGGTGCGCATTCATGTCCTCGAACTGTAGTACGTATTTTCATGATCGCTTTTGGAATCCAATTTTGACCATGTTTGAGTCCGAATTTGGATTTTTGCCGTTAGACAGGAAATGTAGCCAGCTGAAATAGCTTTCTAATGCCGCCGGAACCAGTTGATTTGGAGTCTGGATGAGAAAGTTATGCTCGACTTCGTGGACGTACACTACCAAAGATGTTGAGGGATTCTCTCTTCTAATTTGATTTGATTTTCCTAATTGCAACTCTTTTCTTACTCTTTGATCATTTTTGCTTCCTCGAAACCTAATTTTCGATTTGTACCTATAAGATACCAAATCCACCAATTCAAACAGAAATATAAATTAATCCAACAAAATAATCTACGCAAACGTATACGTAGAGTTTTATTTCTACACTCCGCTGTACCTTTTTTATCTAGTGTTTCTGCTGTTGTTTGTTGATGCGTATTAAAGTCCTAGTATCGTAGTTCGTGTTTTTAAGAACGTTGTTGCGAATGCACTTTTGCGCATGTTTTTTTACATGTACGTTTGTGCATGTCCATTTGAGCGAGTGTGCTTGTGCATGTTTGTTGATTTGTATTAATGTCCTAGGATTATAGTTTGTGTTTTCATGAACCTTTTTGCAAATGCACTTTTGCATGAGTACTTTTGTGTATGCTTTTGTACTCTTACTTATGTGCGTATCTTTCTAGCGAGAGTTTTTGTGCACGTTTCTTGATGCGCATTCATGTCCTCGAACTGTAGTACGTATTTTCATGATCGCTTTTGGAATCCAATTTTGACCATGTTCGAGTCCAAATTTGGATTTTTGCCGTAAGACAGGAATTGTAGCCAGCTGAAATAGCTTTCTAATGCCGCCGGAACCAGTTGATTTGGAGTCCGGATGAGAAAGTTATGCTCGACTTCGTGGACGTACACTACCAAAGATGTTGAGGGATTCCCTCTTCTAATTTGATTTCATTTTCCTAATTGCAACTCTTTTCTTACTCTTTGATCATTTTTGCTTTCTGGAAACCTAATTTTCGATTTGTACCTATAAGATACCAAATCCACCAATTCAAACAGAAATATAAATTAATCCAAAAAAAAATTCCACGTAAACGTAATCGTAGAGTTTTATTTCTACACCCCCACCGTATCTTTTTTATGTACTGTTTTTGCTGTTATGTTTTGATGCGTATTAAAGTCCTAGTATTGTAGTTCGTGTTTTTAAGAACGTTATTGCGAATGCACTTTTGCGCATGTTTTTTTTTACATGTACGTTTGTGCATGTCCATTTGAGCGAGTGTGCTTGTGCATGTTTCTTGATTTGTATTAATGTCCTAGGATTGAAGTTTGTGTTTTCATTATATTTTTTGCGAATGCACATTTGCGTGAGTACTTTTGTGCATGCTTTTGTACTCTTACTTATGTGCGTATATTTCTAGAGAGAGTTTTTGTGCACATTTCTTAGTGCGCATTCATGTCCTCGAACTGTAGTACGTATTTTCATGATCGCTTTTGGAATCCAATTTTGACCATGTTTGAGTCCGAATTTGGATTTTTGCCGTTAGACAGGAAATGTAGCCAGCTGAAATAGCTTTCTAATGCCGCCGGAACCAGTTGATTTGGAGTCTGGATGAGAAAGTTATGCTCGACTTCGTGGACGTACACTACCAAAGATGTTGAGGGATTCTCTCTTCTAATTTGATTTGATTTTCCTAATTGCAACTCTTTTCTTACTCTTTGATCATTTTTGCTTCCTCGAAACCTAATTTTCGATTTGTACCTATAAGATACCAAATCCACCAATTCAAACAGAAATATAAATTAATCCAACAAAATAATCCACGCAAACGTATACGTAGAGTTTTATTTCTACACTCCGCTGTACCTTTTTTATCTAGTGTTTCTGCTGTTGTTTGTTGATGCGTATTAAAGTCCTAGTATGGTAGTTCATGTATTTAAGAACGTTGTTGCGAATGCACTTTTGCGCATGTTTTTTTACATGTACGTTTGTGCATGTCCATCTGAGCGAGGGTGCTTTTGAAATTCAAACGGAAGTATAAATTAATCCAAAAAAAAAATCCACGTAAACGTAAACATAGAGTTTTATTTCTACACTCCACCGTATCTTTTTTATCTAGTGTTTTTGCTGTTGTTTGTTGATCCGTATTAAAGTCCTAGTATTGTAGTTCGTGTATTAAGAACGTTGTTGCGAATGCACTTTTGGGCATGTTTTTCTACATGTACGTTTGTGCATGTCCATTTGAGCGAGTGTGCTTGTGCATGTTTGTTGATTTGTATTAATGTCCTAGGATTGTAGTTTGTGTTTTCATGATCCTTTTTGCGAATGCACTTTTGCGTGAGTACTTTTGTGCATGCTTTTGTACTCTTACTTATGTGCGTATCTTTCTAGCGAGTTGTTTTGTGCACGTTTCTTGATGCGCATTCATGTACTCGAACAGTAGTACGTATTTTCATGATCGCTTTTGGAATCCAATTTTTGTCATGTTCGAGTCCGAATTTGGATTTTTGCCGTTAGACAGGAATTGTAGCCAGCTGAAATAGCTTTCTAATGCCGCCGGAACCAGTTGATTTGGAGTCCGGATGAGAAAGTTACGCTCGACTTCGTGGACGTACACTACCAAAGATGTTGAGGGATTCTCTCTTCTAATTTAATTTGATTTTCCTAATTGCAACTCTTTTCTTACTCTTTGATCATTTTTGCTTCCTGGAAACCTAATTTTCGATTTGTACCTATAAGATACCAAATCCACCAATTCAAACACAAATATAAATTAATCCAAAAAAAAAAATCCACGTAAACGTAAACGTAGAGTTTTATTTCTACACTCCACCGTATCTTTTTTATCTAGTGTTTTTGCTTTTGTGTTTTGATGCGTATTAAACTCCTAGTATTGCAGTTCGTGTTTTTAAGAACGTTGTTGCGATTGCACTTTTGCGCATGATTTTTTACATGTACGTTTGTGCATGTCCATTTGAGCGAGTGTGCTTGTGCATGTTTCTTGATTTGTATTAATGTCCTAGGATTGTAGTTTGTGTTTTCATGATTTTTTTTGCGAATGCACTTTTGCGTGAGTACTTTTGTGCATGCTTTTGTACTCTTACTTATGTGCCTATCTTTCTAGGGAGAGTTTTTGTGCACATTTCTTGATGCGCATTAATGTCCTCGAACCGTAGTACGTATTTTCATGATCGCTTTTGGAATCCAATTTTGACCATGTTTGAGTCCGAATTTGGATTTTTGCCGTTAGACAGGACTTGTAGCCAGCTGAAATAGCTTTCTAATGCCGCCGGAACCAGTTGATTTGGAGTCTGGATGAGAAAGTTATCCTCGACTTCGTGGACGTACACTACCAAAGATGTTGAGGGATTCTCTCTTCTAATTTGATTTGATTTTCCTAATTGCAACTCTTTTCTTACTCTTTGATCATTTTTGCTTCCTGGAAACCTTATTTTCGATTTGTACCTATAAGATACAAAATCCACTAATTCAAACAGAAATATAAATTAATCCAAAAAAAAAATCTACGTAAACGTAAACGTAGAGTTTTATTTCTACACTCCACCGTATCTTTTTTATCTAGTTTTTTTGCTGTTGTGTTTTGATGCGTGTTAAATTCCTAGTATTGTAGTTCGTGTTTTTAAGAACGTTGTTGCGAATGCACGTTTGCGCATGTTTTTTTACATGTACGTTTGTGCATGTACTTTTGAAGGTGTCCTTTTCATCTCCTCGATTTCCATTTGCATGTGAGGACGCATGGATTTCGAGAGACGAACCCCATGGGACATTGGCAAAAATCCCTTCTTGGATTCTTCCATGCTAAACCGTTTAAGAACGGTGTCTATGTACATGGGTTGGGACAAGCCAAGCAATCTCCTCGATCTATCTCTATAGATCCGTATTCCCAATACGTAGGATGCTTTTCCCAAATCCTTCATCGAGAAACGTATGGATAACCATACTTTAGTTGACTGTAACATCCCTACATCATTCCCAATGAGTAGTATGTCATCAACATAAAGTACAAGGAAAGTCACTGCACTCCCACTAACCTTCTTGTAGACACAAGGTTCCTCCGGGTTTTTCACAAATTCAAACTCTTTGATAGTTGTGTCGAACCTTTTGTTCCAACTACGGGATGCTTGTTTCAATCCATAAATGGATCGCTGGAGTTTGCAAACCTTTTGCTCATCTCCTGAAGATATGAAGCCTTCCGGCTGCGCCATGTAAATTTCTTCCTCAATGTCCCCATTAAGGAAAGCGGTCTTCACATCTATTTGCCATATCTCGTAGTCATACCACGCAGAGATGACCAGCAAAATCCTAATGGACTTGAGCATAGCAACTGGAGAGAAGGTTTCCTCATAGTCAACTCCTTGCTTTTGAGTATAACCCTTCGCTACCAATCTAGCCTTGTAGGTCGATACCTTTCCATCTACTCCAATTTTCTTCTTATAGATCCACTTGCAGCCTATGGGAACGATTCCCTCGGGTGGATCTACCAAGGTCCACACCTTGTTGGAGTACATAGAGTCCATTTCGGATTTCATGGCATTAAGCCAATGTCCCTTGTCTGTATCCGATACAGCTTCGTTGAAAGTTCTAGGATCACATCCTTGGTCAACTTCATCAACGAGGAATAACCTATCGGGCGCTCTCCGAACTCTTTCGGATCTACGCAGCGACGGTTCAGGAGGTATATTAGTGGTTTGTTGAATTGGTTCATTATCTGATTGTTGTGCTTGAACTTTAGATTGTGGTTCTCGAACTTATTCGAGATCAACTACACTGCCCTTTCTATCCGATAGAAATTCCTTCTCAAGGAACAGGGCATTTCTCGAGACGAACACCTTTGCCTCGGAAACATAGTAGAATTCGTATCCCATGGAATCCTCGGGATACCCCACAAAATAGCATAAGTCGGATTTTCTATCCAACTTATCTCCCACTAGCCGCTTCACGTAAGCGCGACAACCCCATATCCTAATATGTTTAAACGTGGGTTTCGTGGAGTGCCAAAGTTCTTAAGGTGTGGAGTTAACTGCTTTGGTATTAACCCTATTCAGCAAATACACGGCAGTTAGGAGTGCACGACCCCACAGGTATGGAGGTAGCTCGGTGAACCCCATCATAGATCGAACCATGTCTAACAGTGTTCGATTCCGACGTTCGGAAACTCCATTAAGTTGAGGAGTTCCAGGAGGAGTCCATTGAGACAGAATCCCATTCTCTTTAAGATACCTATAAACTCAGTAGTTAAGTATTCGCCACCACGATCGGATCGTAGTTTCTTAATACGTCTACCGAGTTGGTTTTCTACTTGGTGTCTAAAATCCTTGAACTTTTCAAAAGTTTCAGACTTATACTTCATTAAGTACACGAAACCATACCTAGAATAATCGTCGGTAAAGGTAACGAAGTAGTTAAAACCACCCGTAGCACTAACGCTTAGT
Organism: Erythranthe guttata; assembly: GCF_056151865.1. Classification (NCBI taxonomy): domain Eukaryota; kingdom Viridiplantae; phylum Streptophyta; class Magnoliopsida; order Lamiales; family Phrymaceae; genus Erythranthe; species Erythranthe guttata. The sequence goes on from NC_142537.1 coordinate 8,864,074, forward strand.
GGACCACACACGTCTGAATGGATCAAATCCAAAAGACCCTCGGCTCGTTCCATCTTCCCTTTGAAGGGAGTTTTGGTCATTTTTCCTTTAAGGCAGGATATACAAGTTTGAAGTGATTTCACGTCCTCCAAGGAGAACAATCCTTCACTCACAAACTTGTTCATCCTTCTCAAGGAAATATGACCCAGTCGAGCGTGCCAAAGTTGTGCGGGGTTAAGACTTATATCTTTTCGTTTTGCTGATATAACGTTAATTGGTATTTCATTTGGATTAAGTTCATATAAGTTGTTTATAAGTTGTCCCTTACAAATCATATTTTGATCCTTTTGTATAATGCAAATCGAATTTCCAAAAACAAAAGTAAAACCTTCATTATCCAATATAGGAATAGAAATAAGGTTTCGAATAAGTGACGGAACAAATAAACAATTATTCAAAACAATGGAAAAACTAGAATCCAAAACAGAAAGATAAATCGTCCCAATGGCTTCAGCAGCAACCCTTGCTCCGTTGCCCATTCTTAGGTAGGTCTCACCCACATTAAGCCTCCTACTTCTTGTCATGAGCTGCAAATCATTACAAAGATGTGAGCCACAACCAGTATCCAATACCCAAGAAGAAGATTTAACTCCTAGTGTTGTACTTCGTGTTTTTAAGAACCTTGTTGGGAATGCACTTTTGCGCATGTTTTTTTACATGTATGTTTGTGCATGTCCATTTGAGCGAGTGTGTTTGTGCATGTTTGTTGATTTGTATTAATGTCCTAGGATTGTAGTTTTTGTTTTCATGATCCTTTTTGCGAATGCAGTTTTGCGTGAGTAATTTTGTGCATGATTTTGTACTTTTACTTATGTGCGTATCTTTTGTAGCGAGTGTTTTTGTGCACGTTTCTTGAAGCGCATTCGTGTCCTCGAACTGTAGCGGGTATTTTCATGGTCGGTGTTGGAATCCAATTTTGACCATGTTCGAGTCCGAATTTGGAAATTTGACATTAGACAGGAATTGTAGCCAACTGAAATAGCTTTCTAATGCCGCCGGAACCAGTCGAGTTGGAGTCCGGATGAGAAAGTTATGCTCGACTTCGTGGACATTACCGAAGATGTTGAGGGATCATCTCTTCTAGTTTGATTTTATTTTCCTAATTGCAACTCTTTTCTTACTCTTTGATCATTTTTGCTTCATGGACAACTAATTATCAATTTGTACATATAGAATACTAAATCCACCAATTGAAACATAAATATAAATTAATCCATAAAAAAATCCACGTAAACGTAAACGTTGAGTGTTATTTCTACACTCCACCGTATCTTTTGTATCTTGTGTTTTTGCTGTTGTTTGGTTATGCGCATTAAAGTCCTAGTGTTGTACTTCGTGTTTTTAACAACGTTGTTGGGAATGCACTTTTGCGCATGTTTTTTTACATGTATGTTTGTGCATGTCCATTTGAGCGAGTGTCTTTGTGCATGTTTGTTGATTTGTATTAATGTCCTAGGATTGTAGTTTGTGTTTTCATGATCCTTTTTGCGAATGCAGTTTTGCGTGAGTAATTTTGTGCATGATTTTGTACTTTTACTTATGTGCGTATCTTTTGTAGCGAGTGTTTTGGTGCACGTTTCTTGATGCGCATTCGTGTCCTCGAACTGTAGCGGGTATTTTCATGATCGCTGTTGGAATCCAATTTTGACCATGTTCGAGTATGAATTTGGAAATTTGACATTAGACAGGAATTGTAACCGGCTGAAATAGCTTTCTTATGCCGCCGGAACCAGTCGATTTGGAGTCCGGATGAGAAAGTTATGCTCGACTTCGTGGACAGTACCGAAGATGTTGAGGGATCCTCTCTTCTATTTTGATTTTATTTTCCTAATTGCAACTCTTTTCTTACTCTTTGATCATTTTTGCTTTATGGACACCTAATTATCAATTTGTACCTATAGAATACTAAATCCACCAATTGAAACAGAAATATAAATTAATCCATAAAAAAATCCACGTAAACGTAAACATTGAGTGTTATTTCTACACTCCACCGTATCTTTTGTATCTTGTGTTTTTGCTGTTGTTTGGTTATGCGCATTAAAGTCCTAGTGTTGTACTTCGTGTTTTTAAGAACGTTGTTGGGAATGCACTTTTGCGCATGTTTTTTTACATGTATGTTTGTGCATGTCCATTTGAGCGAGTGTCTTTGTGCATGTTTGTTGATTTGTATTATTGTCCTAAGATTGTAGTTTGTGTTTTCATGATCCTTTTTGCGAATGCAGTTTTGCGTGAGTAATTTTGTGTATGATTTTGAACTTTTACTTATGTGCGTATCTTTTGTAGCGAGTGTTTTGGTGCACGTTTCTTGATGCGCATTCGTGTCCTCGAACTGTAGCGGGTATTTTCATGATCGCTGTTGGAATCCAATTTTGACCATGTTCGAGTCTGAATTTGGAAATTTGACATTAGACAGGAATTGTAGCCGGCTGAAATAGCTTTCTAATGCCGCCGGAACCAGTCGAGTTGGAGTCCGGATGAGAAAGTTATGCTCGACTTCGTGGACACTACCGAAGATGTTGAGGGATCATTTCTTCTATTTTGATTTTATTTTCCTAATTGCAACTCTTTTCTTACTCTTTGATAATTTTTGCTTCATGGACACCTAATTATCAATTTGTACCTATAGAATACTAAATCCACCAATTAAAAGAGAAATATAAATTAATCCATAAAAAAATCCACGTAAACGTAAACGTTGAGTGTTATTTCTACACTCCACCGTATCTTTTGTATCTTTTGTTTTTTATGTTGTTTGGTTATGCGCATTAAAGTCCTAGTGTTGTACTTCGTGTTTTTAAGAATGTTGTTGTGAATGCACTTTTGCGCATGTTTTTTTACATGTATGTTTGTGCATGTCCATTTGAGCGAGTGTGTTTGTGCATGTTTGTTGATTTGTATTAATGTCCTAGGATTGTAGTTTGTGCTTTCATAATCCTTTTTGCGAATGCAGTTTTGCGTGAGTAATTTTGTGCATGATTTTGTACTTTCACTTATGTGCGTATCTTTTGTAGTGAGTGTTTTGGTGCACGTTTCTTGATGCGCATTCCTGTCCTCGAATTGTAGCGGGTATTTTCATGATCGCTGTTGGAATCCAATTTTGACCATGTTCGAGTCTGAATTTGGAAATTTGACATTAGACAGGAATTGTAACCGGCTCAAATAGCTTTCTAATGCCCCCGGAACCATTCGAGTTGGAGTCCGGATGAGAAAGTTATGCTCGACTTCGTGGACACTACCGAAGATGTTGAGGGGTCATTTCTTCTATTTTGATTTTATTTTCTTAATTGCAACTCTTTTCTTACTCTTTGATCATTTTTGCTTCATGGACACCTAATTATCAATTTGTACCTATAGAATACTAAATCCACCAATTAAAATAGAAATATAAATTAATCCATAAAAAAATCCACGTAAACGTAAACGTTGAGTGTTATTTCTACACTCCACCGTATCTTTTGTATCTTGTGTTTTTGCTGTTGTTTGGTTATGCGCATTAAAGTCCTAGTGTTGTACTTCATGTTTTAAGAACGTTGTTGGGAATGCACTTTTGCGCATGTTTTTTTACATGTATGTTTGTGCATGTCCATTTGAGCGAGTGTGTTTGTGCATGTTTGTTGATTTGTATTAATGTCCTAGGATTGTAGTTTGTGTTTTCATGATCCTTTTTACGAATGCAGTTTTGCGTGAGTAATTTTGTGCATGATTTTGTACTTTTACTTATGTGCGTATTTTTGTGGCGAGTGTTTTTGTGCACGTTTCTTGATGCGCATTCGTGTCCTCGAACTGTAGCGGGTATTTTCATGATCGCTGTTGGAATCCAATTTTGACCATGTTCGTGTCCGAAATTGGAAATTTGACATTAGACAGGAATTGTAGCCACCTGAAATAGCTTTCTAATGCCGCCGGAACCAGTGGATTTGGAGTCCGGATGAGAAAGTTATGCTCGACTTCGTGGACACTACCGAAGATGTTGAGGGATCCTCTCTTCTATTTTGATTTTATTTTCCTAATTGCAACTCTTTTCTTACTCTTTGATCATTTTTGCTTCATGGACACCTAATTATCAATTTGTACCTATAGAATACTAAATCCACCAATTGAAACAGAAATAAAAATTAAACCATAAAAAAATCCACGTAAACGTAAACGTTGAGTGTTATTTCTACACTCCACCGTATCTTTTGTATCTTGTGTTTTTGCTGTTGTTTGGTTATGCGCATTAAAGTCCTAGTGTTGTACTTCGTGTTTTTAAGAACGTTGTTGGGAATGCACTTTTGCGCATGTTTTTTTACATGTATGTTTGTGCATGTCCATTTGAGCGAGTGTGTTTGTGCATGTTTGTTGATTTGTATTAATGTCCTAGGATTGTAGTTTGTGTTTTCATAATCCTTTTTGCGAATGCAGTTTTGCGTGAGTAATTTTGTGCATGATTTTGTACTTTTACTTATGTGCGTATCTTTTGTAGCGAGTGTTTTGGTGCACGTTTCTTGATGCGCATTCGTGTCCTCGAACTGTAGCGGGTATTTTCATGATCGCTGTTGGAATCCAATTTTGACCATGTTCGAGTCTGAATTTGGAAATTTGACATTAGACAGGAATTGTAACCGGCTCAAATAGCTTTCTAATGCCGCCGGAACCATTCGAGTTGGAGTCCGGATGAGAAAGTTATGCTCGACTTCGTGGACACTACCGAAGATGTTGAGGGATCATTTCTTCTATTTTGATTTTATTTTCTTAATTGCAACTCTTTTCTTACTCTTTGATCATTTTTGCTTCATGGACACCTAATTATCAATTTGTACCTATAGAATACTAAATCCACCAATTAAAATAGAAATATAAATTAATCCATAAAAAAATCCACGTAAACGTAAACGTTGAGTGTTATTTCTACACTCCACCGTAACTTTTGTATCTTGTGTTTTTGCTGTTGTTTGGTTATGCGCATTAAAGTCCTAGTGTTGTACTTCGTGTTTTTAAGAACGTTGTTGGGAATGCACTTTTGCGCATGTTTTTTTACATGTATGTTTGTGCATGTCCATTTGAGCGAGTGTGTTTGTGCATGTTTGTTGATTTGTATTAATGTCCTAGGATTGTAGTTTGTGTTTTCATGATCCTTTTTACGAATGCAGTTTTGCGTGAGTAATTTTGTGCATGATTTTGTACTTTTACTTATGTGCGTATTTTTGTAGCGAGTGTTTTTGTGCACGTTTCTTGATGCGCATTCGTGTCCTCGAACTGTAGCGGGTATTTTCATGATCGCTGTTGGAATCCAATTTTGACCATGTTCGTGTCCGAAATTGGAAATTTGACATTAGACAGGAATTGTAGCCACCTGAAATAGCTTTCTAATGCCGCCGGAACCAGTGGATTTGGAGTCCGGATGAGAAAGTTATGCTCGACTTCGTGGACACTACCGAAGATGTTGAGGGATCCTCTCTTCTATTTTGATTTTATTTTCCTAATTGCAACTCTTTTCTTACTCTTTGATCCTTTTTGCTTCATGGACACCTAATTATCAATTTGTACCTATAGAATACTAAATCCACCAATTGAAACATAAATATAAATTAATCCATAAAAAAATCCACGTAAACGTAAACATTGAGTGTTATTTCTACACTCCACCGTATCTTTTGTATCTTGTGTTTTTGGTGTTGTTTGGTTATGCGCATTAAAGTCCTAGTGTTGTACTTCGTGTTTTTAAGAACGTTGTTGGGAATGCACTTTTGCGCATGTTTTTTTACATGTATGTTTGTGCATGTCCATTTGAGCGAGTGTGTTTGTGCATGTTTGTTGATTTGTATTAATGTCCTAGGATTGTAGTTTGTGTTTTTATGATCCTTTTTGCGAATGCAGTTTTGCGTGAGTAATTTTGTGCATGATTTTGTACTTTTACTTATGTGCGTATCTTTTGTAGCGAGTGTTTTGGTGCACGTTTCTTGATGCGCATTCGTGTCCTCGAACTGTAGCGGGTATTTTCATGATCGCTGTTGAATCCAATTTTGACCATGTTCGAGTCCGAATTTGGAAATTTGACATTAGACAGGAATTGTAGCCAGCTGAAATAGCTTTCTAATGCCGCCGGAACCAGTCGAGTTGGAGTCCAGATGAGAAAGTTATTCTCGACTTCGTGGACACTACCGAAGATGTTGAGGGATCATTTCTTCTATTTTGATTTTATTTTGCTAATTGCAACTCTTTTCTTACTCTTTGATCATTTTTGCTTCATGGACACCTAATTATCAATTTGTACCTATAGAATACTAAATCCACCAATTGAAAGAGAAATATAAATTAATCTATAAAAAAATCCACGTAAACGTAAACGTTGAGTGTTATTGCTACACTCCACCGTATCTTTTGTATCTTGTGTTTTTGCTGTTGTTTGGTTATGCGCATTAAAGTCCTAGTGTTGTACTTCGTGTTTTTAAGAACGTTGTTGCGAATGCACTTTTGCGCATGTTTTTTTACATGTATGTTTGTGCATGTCCATTTGAGCGAGTGTGTTTGTGCATGTTTGTTGATTTGTATTAATGTCCTAGGATTGTAGTTTGTGTTTTCATAATCCTTTTTGCGAATGCAGTTTTGCGTGAGTAATTTTGTGCATGATTTTGTACTTTTACTTATGTGCGTATCTTTTGTAGCGAGTGTTTTGGTGCACGTTTCTTGATGCGCATTCGTGTCCTCGAACTGTAGCGGGTATTTTCATGATCGCTGTTGGAATCCAATTTTGACCATGTTCGAGTCTGAATTTGGAAATTTGACATTAGACAGGAATTGTAACCAGCTCAAATAGCTTTCTAATGCCGCCGGAACCAGTCGATTTGGAGTCCGGATGAGAAAGTTATGCTCGACTTCGTGGACACTACCGAAGATGTTGAGGGATCATTTCTTCTATTTTGATTTTATTTTCTTAATTGCAACTCTTTTCTTACTCTTTGATCATTTTTGCTTCATGGACACCTAATTATCAATTTGTACCTATAGAATACTAAATCCACCAATTAAAACAGAAATATAAATTAATCCATAAAAAAATCCACGTAAACGTAAACGTTGAGTGTTATTTCTACACTCCACCGTATCTTTTTTATCTTGTGTTTTTGCTGTTGTTTGGTTATGCGCATTAAAGTCCTAGTGTTGTACTTCGTGTTTTGAAGAACGTTGTTGCGAATGCACTTTTGCGCATGTTTTTTTACATGTATGTTTGTGCATGTCCATTTGAGCGAGTGTGTTTGTGCATGTTTGTTGATTTGTATTAATGTCCTAGGATTGTAGTTTGTGTTTTCATGATCCTTTTTGCGAATGCAGTTTTGCGTGAGTAATTTTGTGCATGATTTTGTACTTTTACTTATGTGCGTATCTTTTGTAGCGAGTGTTTTGGTGCACGTTTCTTGATGCGCATTCGTGTCCTCGAACTGTAGCGGGTATTTTCATGATCGCTGTTGGAATCCAATTTTGACCATGTTCGAGTCCGAATTTGGAAATTTGACATTAGACAGGAATTGTAGCCAGCTCAAATAGCTTTCTAATGCCGCCGGAACCAGTCGATTTGGAGTCCGGATGAGAAAGTTATGCTCGACTTCGTGGACACTACCGAAGATGTTGAGGGATCCTTTCTTCTATTTTGATTTTATTTTCTTAATTGCAACTCTTTTCTTACTCTTTGATCATTTTTGCTTCATGGACACCTAATTATCAATTTGTACCTATAGAATACTAAATCCACCAATTAAAAGAGAAATATAAATTAATCCATAAAAAAATCCACGTAAACGTAAACGTTGAGTGTTATTTCTACACTCCACCGTATCTTTTTTATCTTGTGTTTTTGCTGTTGTTTGGTTATGCGCATTAAAGTCCTAGTGTTGTACTTCGTGTTTTTAAGAACGTTGTTGCGAATGCACTTTTGCGCATGTTTTTTTACATGTATGTTTGTGCATGTCCATTTGAGCGAGTGTGTTTGTGCATGTTTGTTGATTTGTATTAATGTCCTAGGATTGTAGTTTGTGTTTTCATGATCCTTTTTGCGAATGCAGTTTTGCGTGAGTAATTTTGTGCATGATTTTGTACTTTTACTTATGTGCGTATCTTTTGTAGCGAGTGTTTTGGTGCACGTTTCTTGATGCGCATTCGTGTCCTCGAACTGTAGCGGGTATTTTCATGATCGCTGTTGGAATCCAATTTTGACCATGTTCGAGTCCGAATTTGGAAATTTGACATTAGACAGGAATTGTAGCCAGCTGAAATAGCTTTCTAATGCCGCCGGAACCATTCGATTTGGAGTCCGGATGAGAAAGTTATGCTCGACTTCGTGGACACTACCGAAGATGTTGAGGGATCATTTCTTCTATTTTGATTTTATTTTCTTAATTGCAACTCTTTTCTTACTCTTTGATCATTTTTGCTTCATGGACACCTAATTATCAATTTGTACCTATAGAATACTAAATCCACTTATTGAAACAGAAATATAAATTAATCCATAAAAAAATCCACGTAAACGTAAACGTTGAGTGTTATTGCTACACTCCACCGTATCTTTTGTATCTTGTGTTCTTGCTGTTGTTTGGTTATGCGCATTAAAGTCCTAGTGTTGTACTTCGTGTTTTTAAGAACGTTGATGGGAATGCACTTTTGCGCATGTTTTTTTACATGTATGTTTGTGCATGTCCATTTGAGCGAGTGTGTTTGTGCATGTTTGTTGATTTGTATTAATGTCCTAGGATTGTAGTTTGTGTTTTCATGATCCTTTTTGCGAATGCAGTTTTGCGTGAGTAATTTTGTGCATGATTTTGTACTTTTACTTATGTGCGTATATTTTGTAGCGAGTGTTTTTGTGCACGTTTCTTGATGCGCATTCGTGTCCTCGAACTGTAGCGGGTATTTTCATGATCGCTGTTGGAATCCAATTTTGACCATGTTCGAGTCCGAATTTGGAAATTTGACATTAGACAGGAATTGTAGCCAGCTGAAATAGCTTTCTAATGCCGCCGGAACCAGTCGATTTGGAGTCCGAATGAGAAAGTTATGCTCGACTTCGTGGACACTACCGAAGATGTTGAGGGATCATCTCTTCTATTTTGATTTTATTTTCTTAATTGCAACTCTTTTCTTACTCTTTGATCATTTTTGCTTCATGGACACCTAATTATCAATTTGTACCTATAGAATACTAAATCCACTTATTGAAACAGAAATATAAATTAATCCATAAAAAAATCCACGTAAACGTAAACGTTGAGTGTTATTTCTACACTCCACCGTATCTTTTGTATCTTGTGTTTTTGCTGTTGTTTGGTTATGCGCATTAAAGTCCTAGTGTTGTACTTCGTGTTTTTAAGAACGTTGTTGGGAATGCACTTTTGCGCATGTTTTTTTACATGTATGTTTGTGCATGTCCATTTGAGCGAGTGTGTTTGTGCATGTTTGTTGATTTGTATTAATGTCCTAGGATTGTAGTTTGTGTTTTCATAATCCTTTTTGCGAATGCAGTTTTGCGTGAGTAATTTTGTGCATGATTTTGTACTTTTACTTATGTGCGTATATTTTGTAGCGAGTGTTTTTGTGCACGTTTCTTGATGCGCATTCGTGTCCTCGAACTGTAGCAGGTATTTTCATGATCGCTGTTGGAATCCAATTTTGACCATGTTCGAGTTCGAATTTGGAAATTTGACATTAGACAGGAATTGTAGCCACCTGAAATAGCTTTCTAATGCCGTTGGAACCAGTCGATTTGGAGTCCGGATGAGAAAGTTATGCTCGACTTCGTGGACACTACCGAAGATGTTGAGGGATCCTCTCTTCTATTTTGATTTTATTTTCTAATTGCAACTCTTTTCTTACTCTTTGATCATTTTTGCTTCATGGACACCTAATTATCAATTTGTACCTATAGAATACTAAATCCACCAATTGAAACAGAAATATAAATTAATCCATAAAAAAATCCACGTAAACGTAAACGTTGAGTGTTATTTCTACACTCCACCGTATCTTTTGTATCTTGTGTTTTTGCTGTTGTTTGGTTATGCGCATTAAAGTCCTAGTGTTGTACTTCGTGTTTTTAAGAACGTTGTTGGGAATGCACTTTTGCGCATGTTTTTTTACATGTATGTTTGTGCATGTCCATTTGAGCGAGTGTGTTTGTGCATGTTTGTTGATTTGTATTAATGTCCTAGGATTGTAGTTTGTGTTTTCATGATCCTTTTTGCGAATGCAGTTTTGCGTGAGTAATTTTGTGCATGATTTTGTACTTTTACTTATGTGCGTATCTTTTGTAGCGAGTGTTTTGTGCACGTTTCTTGATGCGCATTCGTGTCCTCGAACTGTAGCGGGTATTTTCATGATCGCTGTTGGAATCCAATTTTGACCATGTTCGAGTCCGAATTTGGAAATTTGACATTAGACAGGAATTGTAGCCAGCTGAAATAGCTTTCTAATGCCGCCGGAACCAGTCGATTTGGAGTCCGGATGAGAAAGTTATGCTCGACTTCGTGGACACTACCGAAGATGTTGAGGGATCCTCTCTTCTATTTTGATTTTATTTTCTTAATTGCAACTCTTTTCTTACTCTTTGATCATTTTTGCTTCATGGACACCTAATTATCAATTTGTACCTATAGAATACTAAATCCACCAATTGAAACAGAAATATAAATTAATCCATAAAAAAATCCACGTAAACGTAAACGTTGAGTGTTATTTCTACACTCCACCGTATCTTTTGTATCTTGTGTTTTTGCTGTTGTTTTGTTATGCGCATTAAAGTCCTAGTGTTGTACTTCGTGTTTTTAAGAACGTTGTTGGGAATGCACTTTTGCGCATGTTTTTTTACATGTATGTTTGTGCATGTCCATTTGAGCGAGTGTGTTTGTGCATGTTTGTTGATTTGTATTAATGTCCTAGGATTGTAGTTTGTGTTTTCATGATCCTTTTTGCGAATGCAGTTTTGCGTGAGTAATTTTGTGCATGATTTTGTACTTTTACTTATGTGCGTATATTTTGTAGCGAGTGTTTTTGTGCACGTTTCTTGATGCGCATTCGTGTCCTCGAACTGTAGCAGGTATTTTCATGATCGCTGTTGGAATCCAATTTTGACCATGTTCGAGTCCGAATTTGGAAATTTGACATTAGACAGGAATTGTAGCCACCTGAAATAGCTTTCTAATGCCGCCGGAACCAGTCGATTTGGAGTCCGGATGAGAAAGTTATGCTCGACTTCGTGGACACTACCGAAGATGTTGAGGGATCCTCTCTTCTATTTTGATTTTATTTTGCTAATTGCAACTCTTTTCTTACTCTTTGATCATTTTTGCTTCATGGACACCTAATTATCAATTTGTACCTATAGAATACTAAATCCACCAATTGAAACAGAAATATAAATTAATCCATAAAAAATCCACGTAAACGTAAACGTTGAGTGTTATTTCTACACTCCACCGTATCTTTTGTATCTTGTGTTTTTGCTGTTGTTTGGTTATGCGCATTAAAGTCCTAGTGTTGTACTTCGTGTTTTTAAGAACGTTGTTGGGAATGCACTTTTGCGCATGTTTTTTTACATGTATGTTTGTGCATGTCCATTTGAGCGAGTGTGTTTGTGCATGTTTGTTGATTTGTATTAATGTCCTAGGATTGTAGTTTGTGTTTTCATGATCCTTTTTGCGAATGCAGTTTTGCGTGAGTAATTTTGTGCATGATTTTGTACTTTTACTTATGTGCGTATCTTTTGTAGCGAGTGTTTTTGTGCACGTTTCTTGATGCGCATTCGTGTCCTCGAACTGTAGCGGGTATTTTCATGATCGCTGTTGGAATCCAATTTTGACCATGTTCGAGTCCGAATTTGGAAATTTGACATTAGACAGGAATTGTAGCCAGCTGAAATAGCTTTCTAATGCCGCCGGAACCAGTCGATTTGGAGTCCGGATGGGAAAGTTATGCTCGACTTCGTGGACACTACCGAAGATGTTGAGGGATCCTTTCTTCTATTTTGATTTTATTTTGCTAATTGCAACTCTTTTCTTACTCTTTGATCATTTTTGCTTCATGGACACCTAATTATCAATTTGTACCTATAGAATACTAAATCCACCAATTAAAAGAGAAATATAAATTAATCCATAAAAAAATCCACGTAAACGTAAACGTTGAGTGTTATTTCTACACTCCACCGTATCTTTTGTATCTTGTGTTTTTGCTGTTGTTTGGTTATGCGCATTAAAGTCCTAGTGTTGTACTTCGTGTTTTTAAGAACGTTGTTGCGAATGCACTTTTGCGCATGTTTTTTTACATGTATGTTTGTGCATGTCCATTTGAGCGAGTGTGTTTGTGCATGTTTGTTGATTTGTATTAATGTCCTAGGATTGTAGTTTGTGTTTTCATGATCCTTTTTGCGAATGCAGTTTTGCGTGAGTAATTTTGTGCATGATTTTGTACTTTTACTTATGTGCGTATCTTTTGTAGCGAGTGTTTTTGGTGCACGTTTCTTGATGCGCATTCGTGTCCTCGAACTGTAGCGGGTATTTTCATGATCGCTGTTGGAATCCAATTTTGACCATGTTCGAGTTCGAATTTGGAATTTGACATTAGACAGGAATTGTAGCCACCTGAAATAGCTTTCTAATGCCGTTGGAACCAGTCGATTTGGAGTCCGGATGAGAAAGTTATGCTCGACTTCGTGGACACTACCGAAGATGTTGAGGGATCCTCTCTTCTATTTTGATTTTATTTTCCTAATTGCAACTCTTTTCTTACTCTTTGATCATTTTTGCTTCATGGACACCTAATTATCAATTTGTACCTATAGAATACTAAATCCACCAATTGAAACAGAAATATAAATTAATCCATAAAAAATCCACGTAAACGTAAACGTTGAGTGTTATTTCTACACTCCACCGTATCTTTTGTATCTTGTGTTTTTGCTGTTGTTTGGTTATGCGCATTAAAGTCCTAGTGTTGTACTTCGTGTTTTTAAGAACGTTGTTGGGAATGCACTTTTGCGCATGTTTTTTTACATGTATGTTTGTGCATGTCCATTTGAGCGAGTGTGTTTGTGCATGTTTGTTGATTTGTATTAATGTCCTAGGATTGTAGTTTGTGTTTTCATGATCCTTTTTGCGAATGCAGTTTTGCGTGAGTAATTTTGTGCATGATTTTGTACTTTTACTTATGTGCGTATCTTTTGTAGCGAGTGTTTTGGTGCACGTTTCTTGATGCGCATTCGTGTCCTCGAACTGTAGCGGGTATTTTCATGATCGCTGTTGGAATCCAATTTTGACCATGTTCGAGTCCGAATTTGGAAATTTGACATTAGACAGGAATTGTAGCCAGCTGAAATAGCTTTCTAATGCCGCCGGAACCAGTCGATTTGGAGTCCGGATGAGAAAGTTATGCTCGACTTCGTGGACACTACCGAAGATGTTGAGGGATCCTCTCTTCTATTTTGATTTTATTTTGCTAATTGCAACTCTTTTCTTACTCTTTGATCATTTTTGCTTCATGGACACCTAATTATCAATTTGTACCTATAGAATACTAAATCCACCAATTAAAACAGAAATATAAATTAATCCATAAAAAAATCCACGTAAACGTAAACGTTGAGTGTTATTTCTACACTCCACCGTATCTTTTGTATCTTGTGTTTTTGCTGTTGTTTGGTTATGCGCATTAAAGTCCTAGTGTTGTACTTCGTGTTTTTAAGAACGTTGTTGGGAATGCACTTTTGCGCATGTTTTTTTACATGTATGTTTGTGCATGTCCATTTGAGCGAGTGTGTTTGTGCATGTTTGTTGATTTGTATTAATGTCCTAGGATTGTAGTTTGTGTTTTCATGATCCTTTTTGCGAATGCAGTTTTGCGTGAGTAATTTTGTGCATGATTTTGTACTTTTACTTATGTGCGTATCTTTTGTAGCGAGTGTTTTTGTGCACGTTTCTTGATGCGCATTCGTGTCCTCGAACTGTAGCGGGTATTTTCATGATCGCTGTTGGAATCCAATTTTGACCATGTTCGAGTCCGAATTTGGAAATTTGACATTAGACAGGAATTGTAGCCAGCTGAAATAGCTTTCTAATGCCGCCGGAACCAGTCGATTTGGAGTCCGGATGAGAAAGTTATGCTCGACTTCGTGGACACTACCGAAGATGTTGAGGGATCCTTTCTTCTATTTTGATTTTATTTTCTTAATTGCAACTCTTTTCTTACTCTTTGATCATTTTTGCTTCATGGACACCTAATTATCAATTTGTACCTATAGAATACTAAATCCACCAATTGAAACAGAAATATAAATTAATCCATAAAAAAATCCACGTAAACGTAAACGTTGAGTGTTATTGCTACACTCCACCGTATCTTTTGTATCTTGTGTTTTTGCTGTTGTTTGGTTATGCGCATTAAAGTCCTAGTGTTGTACTTCGTGTTTTTAAGAACGTTGTTGGGAATGCACTTTTGCGCATGTTTTTTTACATGTATGTTTGTGCATGTCCATTTGAGCGAGTGTGTTTGTGCATGTTTGTTGATTTGTATTAATGTCCTAGGATTGTAGTTTGTGTTTTCATGATCCTTTTTGCGAATGCAGTTTTGCGTGAGTAATTTTGTGCATGATTTTGTACTTTTACTTATGTGCGTATATTTTGTAGCGAGTGTTTTTGTGCACGTTTCTTGATGCGCATTCGTGTCCTCGAACTGTAGCAGGTATTTTCATGATCGCTGTTGGAATCCAATTTTGACCATGTTCGAGTTCGAATTTGGAAATTTGACATTAGACAGGAATTGTAGCCACCTGAAATAGCTTTCTAATGCCGTTGGAACCAGTCGATTTGGAGTCCGGATGAGAAAGTTATGCTCGACTTCGTGGACACTACCGAAGATGTTGAGGGATCCTCTCTTCTATTTTGATTTTATTTTGCTAATTGCAACTCTTTTCTTACTCTTTGATCATTTTTGCTTCATGGACACCTAATTATCAATTTGTACCTATAGAATACTAAATCCACCAATTGAAACAGAAATATAAATTAATCCATAAAAAAATCCACGTAAACGTAAACGTTGAGTGTTATTTCTACACTCCACCGTATCTTTTGTATCTTGTGTTTTTGCTGTTGTTTGGTTATGCGCATTAAAGTCCTAGTGTTGTACTTCGTGTTTTTAAGAACGTTGTTGGGAATGCACTTTTGCGCATGTTTTTTTACATGTATGTTTGTGCATGTCCATTTGAGCGAGTGTGTTTGTGCATGTTTGTTGATTTGTATTAATGTCCTAGGATTGTAGTTTGTGTTTTCATGATCCTTT
Source organism: Erythranthe guttata (assembly GCF_056151865.1). Taxonomy (NCBI): domain Eukaryota; kingdom Viridiplantae; phylum Streptophyta; class Magnoliopsida; order Lamiales; family Phrymaceae; genus Erythranthe; species Erythranthe guttata. The sequence continues at coordinate 8,879,422 of NC_142537.1, forward strand.
TTGCGAATGCAGTTTTGCGTGAGTAATTTTGTGCATGATTTTGTACTTTTACTTATGTGCGTATCTTTTGTAGCGAGTGTTTTTGTGCACGTTTCTTGATGCGCATTCGTGTCCTCGAACTGTAGCGGGTATTTTCATGATCGCTGTTGGAATCCAATTTTGACCATGTTCGAGTCCGAATTTGGAAATTTGACATTAGACAGGAATTGTAGCCAGCTGAAATAGCTTTCTAATGCCGCCAGAACCAGTCGATTTGGAGTCCGGATGAGAAAGTTATGCTCGACTTCGTGGACACTACCGAAGATGTTGAGGGATCCTCTCTTCTATTTTGATTTTATTTTCTAATTGCAACTCTTTTCTTACTCTTTGATCATTTTTGCTTCATGGACACCTAATTATCAATTTGTACCTATAGAATACTAAATCCACCAATTGAAAGAGAAATATAAATTAATCCATAAAAAAATCCACGTAAACGTAAACGTTGAGTGTTATTTCTACACTCCACCGTATCTTTTGTATCTTGTGTTTTTGCTGTTGTTTTGTTATGCGCATTAAAGTCCTAGTGTTGTACTTCGTGTTTTTAAGAACGTTGTTGGGAATGCACTTTTGCGCATGTTTTTTTACATGTATGTTTGTGCATGTCCATTTGAGCGAGTGTGTTTGTGCATGTTTGTTGATTTGTATTAATGTCCTAGGATTGTAGTTTGTGTTTTCATGATCCTTTTTGCGAATGCAGTTTTGCGTGAGTAATTTTGTGCATGATTTTGTACTTTTACTTATGTGCGTATATTTTGTAGCGAGTGTTTTTGTGCACGTTTCTTGATGCGCATTCGTGTCCTCGAACTGTAGCAGGTATTTTCATGATCGCTGTTGGAATCCAATTTTGACCATGTTCGAGTTCGAATTTGGGAATTTGACATTAGACAGGAATTGTAGCCACCTGAAATAGCTTTCTAATGCCGCCGGAACCAGTCGATTTGGAGTCCGGATGAGAAAGTTATGCTCGACTTCGTGGACACTACCGAAGATGTTGAGGGATCCTCTCTTCTATTTTGATTTTATTTTGCTAATTGCAACTCTTTTCTTACTCTTTGATCATTTTTGCTTCATGGACACCTAATTATCAATTTGTACCTATAGAATACTAAATCCACCAATTGAAACAGAAATATAAATTAATCCATAAAAAATCCACGTAAACGTAAACGTTGAGTGTTATTTCTACACTCCACCGTAACTTTTGTATCTTGTGTTTTTGCTGTTGTTTGGTTATGCGCATTAAAGTCCTAGTGTTGTACTTCGTGTTTTTAAGAACGTTGTTGGGAATGCACTTTTGCGCATGTTTTTTTACATGTATGTTTGTGCATGTCCATTTGAGCGAGTGTGTTTGTGCATGTTTGTTGATTTGTATTAATGTCCTAGGATTGTAGTTTGTGTTTTCATGATCCTTTTTGCGAATGCAGTTTTGCGTGAGTAATTTTGTGCATGATTTTGTACTTTTACTTATGTGCGTATCTTTTGTAGCGAGTGTTTTTGTGCACGTTTCTTGATGCGCATTCGTGTCCTCGAACTGTAGCGGGTATTTTCATGATCGCTGTTGGAATCCAATTTTGACCATGTTCGAGTCCGAATTTGGAAATTTGACATTAGACAGGAATTGTAGCCAGCTGAAATAGCTTTCTAATGCCGCCGGAACCAGTCGATTTGGAGTCCGGATGAGAAAGTTATGCTCGACTTCGTGGACACTACCGAAGATGTTGAGGGATCCTCTCTTCTATTTTGATTTTATTTTGCTAATTGCAACTCTTTTCTTACTCTTTGATCATTTTTGCTTCATGGACACCTAATTATCAATTTGTACCTATAGAATACTAAATCCACCAATTGAAACAGAAATATAAATTAATCCATAAAAAAATCCACGTAAACGTAAACGTTGAGTGTTATTTCTACACTCCACCGTATCTTTTGTATCTTGTGTTTTTGCTGTTGTTTGGTTATGCGCATTAAAGTCCTAGTGTTGTACTTCGTGTTTTTAAGAACGTTGTTGGGAATGCACTTTTGCGCATGTTTTTTTACATGTATGTTTGTGCATGTCCATTTGAGCGAGTGTGTTTGTGCATGTTTGTTGATTTGTATTAATGTCCTAGGATTGTAGTTTGTGTTTTCATAATCCTTTTTGCGAATGCAGTTTTGCGTGAGTAATTTTGTGCATGATTTTGTACTTTTACTTATGTGCGTATTTTTGTAGCGAGTGTTTTTGTGCACGTTTCTTGATGCGCATTCGTGTCCTCGAACTGTAGCAGGTATTTTCATGATCGCTGTTGGAATCCAATTTTGACCATGTTCGAGTCCGAATTTGGAAATTTGACATTAGACAGGAATTGTAGCCAGCTGAAATAGCTTTCTAATGCCGCCGGAACCAGTCGATTTGGAGTCCGGATGAGAAAGTTATGCTCGACTTCGTGGACACTACCGAAGATGTTGAGGGATCCTCTCTTCTATTTTGATTTTATTTTGCTAATTGCAACTCTTTTCTTACTCTTTGATCATTTTTGCTTCATGGACACCTAATTATCAATTTGTACCTATAGAATACTAAATCCACCAATTGAAACAGAAATATAAATTAATCCATAAAAAAATCCACGTAAACGTAAACGTTGAGTGTTATTTCTACACTCCACCGTATCTTTTGTATCTTGTGTTTTTGCTGTTGTTTGGTTATGCGCATTAAAGTCCTAGTGTTGTACTTCGTGTTTTTAAGAACGTTGTTGGGAATGCACTTTTGCGCATGTTTTTTTACATGTATGTTTGTGCATGTCCATTTGAGCGAGTGTGTTTGTGCATGTTTGTTGATTTGTATTAATGTCCTAGGATTGTAGTTTGTGTTTTCATGATCCTTTTTACGAATGCAGTTTTGCGTGAGTAATTTTGTGCATGATTTTGTACTTTTACTTATGTGCGTATCTTTTGTAGCGAGTGTTTGTGTGCATGTTTCTTGATGCGCATTTCTTCTATTTTGATTTTATTTTCTTAATTGCAACTCTTTTCTTACTCTTTGATCATTTTTGCTTCATGGACACCTAATTATCAATTTGTACCTATAGAATACTAAATCCACTTATTGAAAGCGAAATATAAATTAATCCATAAAAAAATCCACGTAAACGTAAACGTTGAGTGTTATTGCTACACTCCACCGTATCTTTTGTATCTTGTGTTTTTGCTGTTGTTTGGTTATGCGCATTAAAGTCCTAGTGTTGTACTTCGTGTTTTTAAGAACGTTGTTGGGAATGCACTTTTGCGCATGTTTTTTTACATGTATGTTTGTGCATGTCCATTTGAGCGAGTGTGTTTGTGCATGTTTGTTGATTTGTATTAATGTCCTAGGATTGTAGTTTGTGTTTTCATAATCCTTTTTGCGAATGCAGTTTTGCGTGAGTAATTTTGTGCATGATTTTGTACTTTTACTTATGTGCGTATATTTTGTAGCGAGTGTTTTTGTGCACGTTTCTTGATGCGCATTCGTGTCCTCGAACTGTAGCAGGTATTTTCATGATCGCTGTTGGAATCCAATTTTGACCATGTTCGAGTCCGAATTTGGAAATTTGACATTAGACAGGAATTGTAGCCAGCTGAAATAGCTTTCTAATGCCGCCGGAACCAGTCGATTTGGAGTCCGGATGAGAAAGTTATGCTCGACTTCGTGGACACTACCGAAGATGTTGAGGGATCCTCTCTTCTATTTTGATTTTATTTTGCTAATTGCAACTCTTTTCTTACTCTTTGATCATTTTTGCTTCATGGACACCTAATTATCAATTTGTACCTATAGAATACTAAATCCACCAATTGAAACAGAAATATAAATTAATCCATAAAAAAATCCACGTAAACGTAAACGTTGAGTGTTATTTCTACACTCCACCGTATCTTTTGTATCTTGTGTTTTTGCTGTTGTTTGGTTATGCGCATTAAAGTCCTAGTGTTGTACTTCGTGTTTTTAAGAACGTTGTTGGGAATGCACTTTTGCGCATATTTTTTTACATGTATGTTTGTGCATGTCCATTTGAGCGAGTGTGTTTGTGCATGTTTGTTGATTTGTATTAATGTCCTAGGATTGTAGTTTGTGTTTTCATGATCCTTTTTGCGAATGCAGTTTTGCGTGAGTAATTTTGTGCATGATTTTGTACTTTTACTTATGTGCGTATCTTTTGTAGCGAGTGTTTTTGTGCACGTTTCTTGATGCGCATTTGTGTCCTCGAACTGTAGCGGGTATTTTCATGATCGCTGTTGGAATCCAATTTTGACCATGTTCGAGTCCGAATTTGGAAATTTGACATTAGACAGGAATTGTAGCCAGCTGAAATAGCTTTCTAATGCCGCCGGAACCAGTCGATTTGGAGTCCGGATGAGAAAGTTATGCTCGACTTCGTGGACACTACCGAAGATGTTGAGGGATCCTCTCTTCTATTTTGATTTTATTTTGCTAATTGCAACTCTTTTCTTACTCTTTGATCATTTTTGCTTCATGGACACCTAATTATCAATTTGTACCTATAGAATACTAAATCCACCAATTGAAACAGAAATATAAATTAATCCATAAAAAAATCCACGTAAACGTAAACGTTGAGTGTTATTTCTACACTCCACGTATCTTTTGTATCTTGTGTTTTTGCTGTTGTTTGGTTATGCGCATTAAAGTCCTAGTGTTGTACTTCGTGTTTTTAAGAACGTTGATGGGAATGCACTTTTGCGCATGTTTTTTTACATGTATGTTTGTGCATGTCCATTTGAGCGAGTGTGTTTGTGCATGTTTGTTGATTTGTATTAATGTCCTAGGATTGTAGTTTGTGTTTTCATGATCCTTTTTGCGAATGCAGTTTTGCGTGAGTAATTTTGTGCATGATTTTGTACTTTTACTTATGTGCGTATTTTTGTAGCGAGTGTTTTTGTGCACGTTTCTTGATGCGCATTCGTGTCCTCGAACTGTAGCAGGTATTTTCATGATCGCTGTTGGAATCCAATTTTGACCATGTTCGAGTCCGAATTTGGAAATTTGACATTAGACAGGAATTGTAGCCAGCTGAAATAGCTTTCTAATGCCGCCGGAACCAGTCGATTTGGATTCCGGATGAGAAAGTTATGCTCGACTTCGTGGACACTACCGAAGATGTTGAGGGATCCTCTCTTCTATTTTGATTTTATTTTGCTAATTGCAACTCTTTTCTTACTCTTTGATCATTTTTGCTTCATGGACACCTAATTATCAATTTGTACCTATAGAATACTAAATCCACCAATTGAAACAGAAATATAAATTAATCCATAAAAAAATCCACGTAAACGTAAACGTTGAGTGTTATTTCTACACTCCACCGTATCTTTTGTATCTTGTGTTTTTGCTGTTGTTTGGTTATGCGCATTAAAGTCCTAGTGTTGTACTTCGTGTTTTTAAGAACGTTGTTGGGAATGCACTTTTGCGCATGTTTTTTTACATGTATGTTTGTGCATGTCCATTTGAGCGAGTGTGTTTGTGCATGTTTGTTGATTTGTATTAATGTCCTAGGATTGTAGTTTGTGTTTTCATGATCCTTTTTGCGAATGCAGTTTTGCGTGAGTAATTTTGTGCATGATTTTGTACTTTTACTTATGTGCGTATCTTTTGTAGCGAGTGTTTTTGTGCACGTTTCTTGATGCGCATTTGTGTCCTCGAACTGTAGCGGGTATTTTCATGATCGCTGTTGGAATCCAATTTTGACCATGTTCGAGTCCGAATTTGGAAATTTGACATTAGACAGGAATTGTAGCCAGCTGAAATAGCTTTCTAATGCCGCCGGAACCAGTCGATTTGGAGTCCGGATGAGAAAGTTATGCTCGACTTCGTGGACACTACCGAAGATGTTGAGGGATCCTCTCTTCTATTTTGATTTTATTTTGCTAATTGCAACTCTTTTCTTACTCTTTGATCATTTTTGCTTCATGGACACCTAATTATCAATTTGTACCTATAGAATACTAAATCCACCAATTGAAACAGAAATATAAATTAAACCATAAAAAAATCCACGTAAACGTAAACGTTGAGTGTTATTTCTACACTCCGTCGTATCTTTTGTATCTTGTGTTTTTGCTGTTGTTTGGTTATGCGCATTAAAGTCCTAGTGTTGTACTTCGTGTTTTTGCGAACGTTGATGGGAATGCACTTTTGCGCATGTTTTTTTACATGTATGTTTGTGCATGTCCATTTGAGCGAGTGTGTTTGTGCATGTTTGTTGATTTGTATTAATGTCCTAGGATTGTAGTTTGTGTTTTCATGATCCTTTTTGCGAATGCAGTTTTGCGTGAGTAATTTTGTGCATGATTTTGTACTTTTACTTATGTGCGTATTTTTGTAGCGAGTGTTTTTGTGCACGTTTCTTGATGCGCATTCGTGTCCTCGAACTGTAGCAGGTATTTTCATGATCGCTGTTGGAATCCAATTTTGACCATGTTCGAGTCCGAATTTGGAAATTTGACATTAGACAGGAATTGTAGCCAGCTGAAATAGCTTTCTAATGCCGCCGGAACCAGTCGATTTGGATTCCGGATGAGAAAGTTATGCTCGACTTCGTGGACACTACCGAAGATGTTGAGGGATCCTCTCTTCTATTTTGATTTTATTTTGCTAATTGCAACTCTTTTCTTACTCTTTGATCATTTTTGCTTCATGGACACCTAATTATCAATTTGTACCTATAAATACTAAATCCACCAATTGAAACAGAAATATAAATTAATCCATAAAAAAATCCACGTAAACGTAAACGTTGAGTGTTATTTCTACACTCCACCGTATCTTTTGTATCTTGTGTTTTTGCTGTTGTTTGGTTATGCGCATTAAAGTCCTAGTGTTGTACTTCGTGTTTTTAAGAACGTTGTTGGGAATGCACTTTTGCGCATGTTTTTTTACATGTATGTTTGTGCATGTCCATTTGAGCGAGTGTGTTTGTGCATGTTTGTTGATTTGTATTAATGTCTAGGATTGTAGTTTGTGTTTTCATGATCCTTTTTGCGAATGCAGTTTTGCGTGAGTAATTTTGTGCATGATTTTGTACTTTTACTTATGTGCGTATCTTTTGTAGCGAGTGTTTTTGTGCACGTTTCTTGATGCGCATTTGTGTCCTCGAACTGTAGCGGGTATTTTCATGATCGCTGTTGGAATCCAATTTTGACCATGTTCGAGTCCGAATTTGGAAATTTGACATTAGACAGGAATTGTAGCCAGCTGAAATAGCTTTCTAATGCCGCCGGAACCAGTCGATTTGGAGTCCGGATGGAAAGTTATGCTCGACTTCGTGGACACTACCGAAGATGTTGAGGGATCCTCTCTTCTATTTTGATTTTATTTTGCTAATTGCAACTCTTTTCTTACTCTTTAATCATTTTTGCTTCATGGACACCTAATTATCAATTTGTACCTAAAGAATACTAAATCCACCAATTGAAACAGAAATATAAATTAAACCATAAAAAAATCCACGTAAACGTAAACGTTGAGTGTTATTTCTACACTCCACCGTATCTTTTGTATCTTGTGTTTTTGCTGTTGTTTGGTTATGCGCATTAAAGTCCTAGTGTTGTACTTCGTGTTTTTACGAACGTTGATGGGAATGCACTTTTGCGCATGTTTTTTTACATGTATGTTTGTGCATGTCCATTTGAGCGAGTGTGTTTGTGCATGTTTGTTGATTTGTATTAATGTCCTAGGATTGTAGTTTGTGTTTTCATAATCCTTTTTGCGAATGCAGTTTTGCGTGAGTAATTTTGTGCATGATTTTGTACTTTTACTTATGTGCGTATTTTTGTAGCGAGTGTTTTTGTGCACGTTTCTTGATGCGCATTCGTGTCCTCGAACTGTAGCAGGTATTTTCATGATCGCTGTTGGAATCCAATTTTGACCATGTTCGAGTCCGAATTTGGAAATTTGACATTAGACATGAATTGTAGCCAGCTGAAATAGCTTTCTAATGCCGCCGGAACCAGTCGATTTGGAGTCCGGATGAGAAAGTTATGCTCGACTTCGTGGACACTACCGAAGATGTTGAGGGATCCTCTCTTCTATTTTGATTTTATTTTGCTAATTGCAACTCTTTTCTTACTCTTTGATCATTTTTGCTTCATGGACACCTAATTATCAATTTGTACCTATCGAATACTAAATCCACCAATTGAAACAGAAATATAAATTAATCCATAAAAAAATCCACGTAAACGTAAACGTTGAGTGTTATTTCTACACTCCACCGTAACTTTTGTATCTTGTGTTTTTGCTGTTGTTTGGTTATGCGCATTAAAGTCCTAGTGTTGTACTTCGTGTTTTTAAGAACGTTGTTGGGAATGCACTTTTGCGCATGTTTTTTTACATGTATGTTTGTGCATGTCCATTTGAGCGAGTGTGTTTGTGCATGTTTGTTGATTTGTATTAATGTCCTAGGATTGTAGTTTGTGTTTTCATGATCCTTTTTGCGAATGCAGTTTTGCGTGAGTAATTTTGTGCATGATTTTGTACTTTTACTTATGTGCGTATCTTTTGTAGCGAGTGTTTTTGTGCATGTTTCTTGATGCGCATTTGTGTCCTCGAACTGTAGCGGGTATTTTCATGATCGCTGTTGGAATCCAATTTTGACCATGTTCGAGTCCGAATTTGGAAATTTGAAATTAGACAGGAATTGTAGCCAGCTGAAATAGCTTTCTAATGCCGCCGGAACCAGTCATTTTGATACGATCCGCACAAGCTCCAAGACAAAGAATTGGAAGAAGAGAAAGCGAATGAGATTAATGGAGCCGTTCGTGTTGGAGTTGAAGAGTAAAGGCTTTAATCAGGCCTTTGAAGAGTCGTTGTTGAGGAATTGGAAGAAAAGGAAGAGGAAAATTCGTTGGACAAGTCGAATTCCATGCATCCGAGATTCTCGCCTATTCTGGCAGAGTTTACCATTCGAGTTATAACTCTTGCATCCGAAGTCCAATTGAGCTGATTCAAAATGATTCGGAAAGCTAACTGAAAGATCTACAACTTTCATGTTTTTATCGAAGAGATATACGAAGTGGAACAATGTCGAAATTGAGCTTTAATTGCATGCACGTGCACAGCCCAATGTCGCGAGTTAAGAAGGGTGATCGAGAAGCCGACTTGAAGATCAAGTTATTTAATTTACTTATTCACGTTTTTAATTTAGGTTTTATTATGTTTTTATTATTTTAGAGTCTTTAATGGTTAGGATTTGCTTATTTATTTATTTCCTTATTATAGTTTAGGTAGGAGTCCTTTTCCTTGTGAAAAAGGAGTCTTTTTAGCACTTATAAATAGGTTGCCAATTTGGCTTATTTTCTAAGACGAATTTTAATGCATATTTGAGTATTTTGAGAGTTAATTCTCCTTCGCTGTTCTACAGCAAATTTCGGGATTTTACAAGTGGACTCTTGTAACTTTCTTAGCGCCATAGTATTGGTTTCTGGTTCTCTATAACCACGGGGTCAATATTATATTTCACCTTGATAATAATGGTTTCTAGCTCTTTATAGCTATGGGGTCATTGTTCCTTGCTTCCGCCAAACTTGAATCTTTGTTTTTGGGTGTTTTCGATCTTGCTTCCGCGTAGGGTATTGGGTCTCGTAACGAGTTCTACGGGGTTCGTATCAGTTGGTAACCAGAGCCAACATCCAAAACAGGTTTCGCCTATCCTTTATCTTGATTGTTGAGTCAGTCCTTTTTTTTTCGTGTCCTCGTTTTGTTTTTCTCGTTTCGTGTCTATTGTTGCTGAGTCTTCTACTCTTTCGTTTTGTTTATTTAGAGTCCAAAAAAAAAAAACAAAAAAAAAAAAAAAACAAAAATTCGAAATTATTTTTGTTTGAAGCTTCTTAGAGTCTAAGTTAGGTTTTGTCTTGAGTCTTCGTCACAAAAAGAAAAAAAAAAAAAAAAAAAAAAAAAAAAATCGAAATTTATTTTTTGTTTGAAACTTCTTAGAGTCTAATTTAGAGTTAGTTAGTGTCAAAAGAAAAAAAGAAAAAAAAAATTGTTTTGAGTATGTCTGAGAAGGCCAGTTATAAAGGAGAAAGAATTGAGCAGCGTAGGATGTCGTCAATGGCAAAACGATTCCAAGAACTCCAAGATCGGATGGAAGGAATTGTTACCCAACTAAAGGAACTAAACAAAGATCAACATGTTCGAGGGCCATACGTACGACGTGATGTTCACCAACCAGTTATACCTTTTCCCGATAAAGACGTAGATTGTGATGGAAACTTTGGTGTGAACGCTACAAAATCGAGGAGGGAGAGTATGGGACGAGGATTCAGATTTGAAACTTCGAGCCGAGGATATTTTGGTCGAGAAAGAGATGGAGTAGATCAAAACCGTAGCTCAATGAAGTTCATTATACCACCCTTTCAAGGTAAGAGTGATCCCGAGGCGTACATTCAATGGGAAAGAAAGGTTGAACAAGTATTCGGTTATCATTATTATTCCGAGAAGAGGAAGTTGAAGCTCGCCGTCGAAGCATTCATTGACTATGCAATTACTTGGTGGGACCAATTTGTCTTAACTAGGCGCCGCTGTGGCGAACCACCAATTGAAGATTGGGAGTCCATGAAGGCAATCATGAGAAGGAGGTTCGTCCCTTCACAATATTATAGGGACTTACAATTGCAAGGGTTGAGGCAAGCTACTAAGTTAGAAGAACGAAGTTCGCCGAGTTGGGAATCGCAAAGGAGTTATCCAGCAAGCATGGTGAGAGAATCGTTACAAAAGCCTAAAAGAGAGAAATAAAAAACCGAGCAGCAATTCAAGACTAAGAGAGGAGAGTGTCCGAGCAAGCAATTCGTGAACTTGTGGTCCAACATTGAGGATGATTCTACAAAGGAGAAAAATATTATTTACGTGTCACCACCTCAGAGGAATGATAACATTGAAATTCCCATGGAGGAAAATGTTCAAGGCATCGTGGAAAGCATTGGTGTAAAAATTGAAGGGATGCAAGACGATATTTTAGAGTTGCAGCCCGAGGAGGATCAAAAGTGCAAAACCGCCCCACCACTCGAAGAAGAAATTGAAGATTCGGATTCGAGGACGAATCCTTTTGAAGAGGTGGAGAATGATATGAGTCAGCCATGCATCGAAGTTAATGCCGAGCTAAGCAAAGTGCAAACTCTCAGTGTGAATGTTGATGAGATGGCGGTGCCTAGAGAGATGCTTCATCCATTCTCTATACAGAGGTTGGACGCATTGGGAATTCGAGCTACAAAATATCCATGTTCGTACACATTTCAATGGCTGCAAAATGGTGTGTTCTGCGATGTGGTGCAACGATGTGTTAGTATGCTGCCAAAGAGGGAGGTTGATCATGAAGTCAATTTTGTTTATACTCCTTGTGATATTTGTCCGGATTCGAGGACGAATCATTTTAAAGAGGGGGAGAATGATACGATCCGCACAAGCTCCAAGACAAAGAATTGGAAGAAGAGAAAGCGAATGAGATTAATGGAGCCGTTCGTGTTGGAGTTGAAGAGTAAAGGCTTTAATCAGGCCTTTGAAGAGTCGTTGTTGAGGAATTGGAAGAAAAGGAAGAGGAAAATTCGTTGGACAAGTCGAATTCCATGCATCCGAGATTCTCGCCTATTCTGGCAGAGTTTACCATTCGAGTTATAACTCTTGCATCTGAAGTCCAATTGAGCTGATTCAAAATGATTCGGAAAGCTAACTGAAAGATCTACAACTTTCATGTTTTGATCGAAGAGATATTCGAAGTGGAACAATGTCGAAATTGAGCTTTAATTGCATGCACGTGCACAGCCCAATGTCGCGAGTTAAGAAGGGTGATCGAGAAGCCGACTTGAAGATCAAGTTATTTAATTTACTTATTCACGTTTTTAATTTAGGTTTTATTATGTTTTTATTATTTTAGAGTCTTTAATGGTTAGGATTTGCTTATTTATTTATTTCCTTATTATAGTTTAGGTAGGAGTCCTTTTCCTTGTGAAAAAGGAGTCTTTTTAGTACTTATAAATAGGTTGCCAATTTGGCTTATTTTCTAAGACGAATTTTAATGCATATTTGAGTATTTTGAGAGTTAATTCTCCTTCGCTGTTCTACAGCAAATTTCGGGATTTTACAAGTGGATTCTTGTAACTTTCTTAGCGCCATAGTATTGGTTTCTGGTTCTCTATAACCACGGGGTCAATATTATATTTCACCTTGATAATAATGGTTTCTAGCTCTTTATAGCTATGGGGTCATTGTTCCTTGCTTCCGCCAAACTTGAATCTTTGTTTTTGGGTGTTTTCGATCTTGCTTCCGCGTAGGGTATTGGGTCTCGTAACGAGTTCTACGGGGTTCGTATCAGATTTGGAGTCCGGATGGGAAAGTTATGCTCGACTTCGTGGACACTACCGAAGATGTTGAGGCATCCTCTCTTCTATTTTGATTTTATTTTGCTAATTGCAACTCTTTTCTTACTCTTTGATCATTTTTGCTTCATGGACACCTAATTATCAATTTGTACCTAAAGAATAATAAATCCACCAATTGAAACAGAAATATAAATTAAACCATAAAAAAATCCACGTAAACGTAAACGTTGAGTGTTATTCTACACTCCACCGTATCTTTTGTATCTTGTGTTTTTGCTGTTGTTTGGTTATGCGCATTAAAGTCCTAGTGTTGTACTTCGTGTTTTTACGAACGTTGATGGGAATGCACTTTTGCGCATGTTTTTTTACATGTATGTTAGTGCATGTCCATTTGAGCGGGTGTGTTTGTGCATGTTTGTTGATTTGTATTAATTTCCTAGGATTGTAGTTTGTGTTTTCATAATCCTTTTTGCGAATGCAGTTTTGCGTGAGTAATTTTGTGCATGATTTTGTACTTTTACTTATGTGCGTATTTTTGTAGCGAGTGTTTTTGTGCACGTTTCTTGATGCGCATTCGTGTCCTCGAACTGTAGCAGGTATTTTCATGATCGTTGTTGGAATCCAATTTTGACCATGTTCGAGTCCGAATTTGGAAATTTGACATTAGACAGGAATTGTAGCCACCTGAAATAGCTTTCTAATGCCGCCTGAACCAGTCGATTTGGAGTCCGGATGAGAAAGTTATGCTCGACTTCGTGGACACTACCGAAGATGTTGAGGGATCCTCTCTTCTATTTTGATTTTATTTTGCTAATTGCAACTCTTTTCTTACTCTTTGATCATTTTTGCTTCATGGACACCTAATTATCAATTTGTACCTATAGAATACTAAATCCACCAATTGAAACAGAAATATAAATTAAACCATAAAAAAATCCACGTAAACGTAAACGTTGAGTGTTATTTCTACACTCCACCGTATCTTTTGTATCTTGTGTTTTTGTTGTTGTTTGGTTATGCGCATTAAAGTCCTAGTGTTGTACTTCGTGTTTTTAAGAACGTTGTTGGGAATGCACTTTTGCGCATGTTTTTTTACATGTATGTTTGTGCATGTCCATTTGAGCGAGTGTGTTTGTGCATGTTTGTTGATTTGTATTAATGTCCTAGGATTGTAGTTTGTGTTTTCATAATCCTTTTTGCGAATGCAGTTTTGCGTGAGTAATTTTGTGCATGATTTTGTACTTTTACTTATGTGCGTATTTTTGTAGCGAGTGTTTTTGTGCACGTTTCTTGATGCGCATTCGTGTCCTCGAACTGTAGCAGGTATTTTCATGATCGCTGTTGGAATCCAATTTTGACCATGTTCGAGTCCGAATTTGGAATTTTGACATTAGACAGGAATTGTAGCCACCTGAAATAGCTTTCTAATGCCGCCTGAACCAGTCGATTTGGAGTCCGGATGAGAAAGTTATGCTCGACTTCGTGGACACTACCGAAGATGTTGAGGGATCCTCTCTTCTATTTTGATTTTATTTTCCTAATTGCAACTCTTTTCTTACTCTTTGATCATTTTTGCTTCATGGACACCTAATTATCAATTTGTACCTAAAGAATAATAAATCCACCATTTGAAACAGAAATATAAATTAAACCATAACAAAATCCACGTAAACGTAAACGTTGAGTGTTATTTCTACACTCCACCGTATCTTTTGTATCTTGTGTTTTTGCTGTTGTTTGGTTATGCGCATTAAAGTCCTAGTGTTGTACTTCGTGTTTTTAACGAACGTTGATGGGAATGCACTTTTGCGCATGTTTTTTTACATGTATGTTTGTGCATGTCCATTTGAGCGGGTGTGTTTGTGCATGTTTGTTGATTTGTATTAATGTCCTAGGATTGTAGTTTGTGTTTTCATAATCCTTTTTGCGAATGCAGTTTTGCGTGAGTAATTTTGTGCATGATTTTGTACTTTTACTTATGTGCGTATTTTTGTAGCGAGTGTTTTTGTGCACGTTTCTTGATGCGCATTCGTGTCCTCGAACTGTAGCAGGTATTTTCATGATCGTTGTTGGAATCCAATTTTGACCATGTTCGAGTCCGAATTTGGAAATTTGACATTATACAGGAATTGTAGCCACCTGAAATAGCTTTCTAATGCCGCCTGAACCAGTCGATTTGGAGTCCGGATGAGAAAGTTATGCTCGACTTCGTGGACACTACCGAAGATGTTGAGGGATCCTCTCTTCTATTTTGATTTTATTTTGCTAATTGCAACTCTTTCCTTACTCTTTGATCATTTTTGCTTCATGGACACCTAATTATCAATTTGTACCTATAGAATACTAAATCCACCAATTGAAACAGAAATATAAATTAAACCATAAAAAAATCCACGTAAACGTAAACGTTGAGTGTTATTTCTACACTCCACCGTATCTTTTGTATCTTGTGTTTTTGCTGTTGTTTGGTTATGCGCATTAAAGTCCTAGTGTTGTACTTCGTGTTTTTACGAACGTTGATGGGAATGCACTTTTGCGCATGTTTTTTTACATGTATGTTTGTGCATGTCCATTTGAGCGAGTGTGTTTGTGCATGTTTGTTGATTTGTATTAATGTCCTAGGATTGTAGTTTGTGTTTTCATAATCCTTTTTGCGAATGCAGTTTTGCGTGAGTAATTTTGTGCATGATTTTGTACTTTTACTTATGTGCGTATTTTTGTAGCGAGTGTTTTTGTGCACGTTTCTTGATGCGCATTCGTGTCCTCGAACTGTAGCAGGTATTTTCATGATCGCTGTTGGAATCCAATTTTGACCATGTTCGAGTCCGAATTTGGAAATTTGACATTAGACAGGAATTGTAGCCACCTGAAATAGCTTTCTAATGCCGCATGAACCAGTCGATTTGGAGTCCGGATGAGAAAGTTATGCTCGACTTCGTGGACACTACCGAAGATGTTGAGGGATCCTCTCTTCTATTTTGATTTTATTTTGCTAATTGCAACTCTTTCCTTACTCTTTGATCATTTTTGCTTCATGGACACCTAATTATCAATTTGTACCTATAGAATACTAAATCCACCAATTGAAACAGAAATATAAATTAAACCATAAAAAAATCCACGTAAACGTAAACGTTGAGTGTTATTTCTACACTCCACCGTATCTTTTGTATCTTGTGTTTTTGCTGTTGTTTGGTTATGCGCATTAAAGTCCTAGTGTTGTACTTCGTGTTTTTAAGAACGTTGTTCGAAATGCACTTTTGCGCATGTTTTTTTACATGTATGTTTGTGCATGTCCATTTGAGCGAGTGTGTTTGTGCATGTTTGTTGATTTGTATTAATGTCCTAGGATTGTAGTTTGTGTTTTCATGATCCTTTTTGCGAATGCAGTTTTGCGTGAGTAATTTTGTGCATGATTTTGTACTTTTACTTATGTGCGTATTTTTGTAGCGAGTGTTTTTGTGCACGTTTCTTGATGCGCATTCGTGTCCTCGAACTGTAGCAGGTATTTTCATGATCGCTGTTGGAATCCAATTTTGACCATGTTCGAGTCCGAATTTGGAAATTTGACATTAGACAGGAATTGTAGCCAGCTGAAATAGCTTTCTAATGCCGCCGGAACCAGTCGATTTGGAGTCCGGATGAGAAAGTTATGCTCGACTTCGTGGACACTACCGAAGATGTTGAGGGATCCTCTCTTCTATTTTGATTTTATTTTCCTAATTGCAACTCTTTTCTTACTCTTTGATCATTTTTGCTTCATGGACACCTAATTATCAATTTGTACCTAAAGAATACTAAATCCACCAATTGAAACAGAAATATAAATTAAACCATAAAAAAGTCCACGTAAACGTAAACGTTGAGTGTTATTTCTACACTCCACCGTATCTTTTGTATCTTGTGTTTTTGCTGTTGTTTGGTTATGCGCATTAAAGTCCTAGTGTTGTACTTCGTGTTTTTACGAACGTTGATGGGAATGCACTTTTGCGCATGTTTTTTTACATGTATGTTTGTGCATGTCCATTTGAGCGAGTGTGTTTGTGCATGTTTGTTGATTTGTATTAATGTCCTAGGATTGTAGTTTGTGTTTTCATAATCCTTTTTGCGAATGCAGTTTTGCGTGAGTAATTTTGTGCATGATTTTGTACTTTTACTTATGTGCGTATTTTTGTAGCGAGTCTTGATGCGCATTCGTGTCCTCGAACTGTAGCAGGTATTTTCATGATCGCTGTTGGAATCCAATTTTGACCATGTTCGAGTCCGAATTTGGAAATTTGACATTAGACAGGAATTGTAGCCACCTGAAATAGCTTTCTAATGCCGCCGGAACCAGTCGATTTGGAGTCCGGATGAGAAAGTTATGCTCGACTTCGTGGACACTACCGAAGATGTTGAGGGATCCTCTCTTCTATTTTGATTTTATTTTGCTAATTGCAACTCTTTTCTTACTCTTTGATCATTTTTGCTTCATGGACACCTAATTATCAATTTGTACCTATAGAATACTAAATCCACCAATTGAAACAGAAATATAAATTAAACCATAAAAAAATCCACGTAAACGTAAACGTTGAGTGTTATTTCTACACTCCACCGTATCTTTTGTATCTTGTGTTTTTGCTGTTGTTTGGTTATGCGCATTAAAGTCCTAGTGTTGTACTTCGTGTTTTTAAGAACGTTGTTGGGAATGCACTTTTGCGCATGTTTTTTTACATGTATGTTTGTGCATGTCCATTTGAGCGAGTGTGTTTGTGCATGTTTGTTGATTTGTATTAATGTCCTAGGATTGTAGTTTGTGTTTTCATAATCCTTTTTGCGAATGCAGTTTTGCGTGAGTAATTTTGTGCATGATTTTGTACTTTTACTTATGTGCGTATTTTTGTAGCGAGTGTTTTTGTGCACGTTTCTTGATGCGCATTCGTGTCCTCGAACTGTAGCAGGTATTTTCATGATCGCTGTTGGAATCCAATTTTGACCATGTTCGAGTCCGAATTTGGAAATTTGACATTAGACAGGAATTGTAGCCACCTGAAATAGCTTTCTAATGCCGCCGGAACCAGTCGATTTGGAGTCCGGATGAGAAAGTTATGCTCGACTTCGTGGACACTACCGAAGATGTTGAGGGATCCTCTCTTCTATTTTGATTTTATTTTCCTAATTGCAACTCTTTTCTTACTCTTTGATCATTTTTGCTTCATGGACACCTAATTATCAATTTGTACCTATAGAATACTAAATCCACCAATTGAAACAGAAATATAAATTAAACCATAAAAAAATCCACGTAAACGTAAACGTTGAGTGTTATTTCTACACTCCACCGTATCTTTTGTATCTTGTGTTTTTGCTGTTGTTTGGTTATGCGCATTAAAGTCCTAGTGTTGTACTTCGTGTTTTTACGAACGTTGTTGGGAATGCACTTTTGCGCATGTTTTTTTACATGTATGTTTGTGCATGTCCATTTGAGCGAGTGTGTTTGTGCATGTTTGTTGATTTGTATTAATGTCCTAGGATTGTAGTTTGTGTTTTCATAATCCTTTTTGCGAATGCAGTTTTGCGTGAGTAATTTTGTGCATGATTTTGTACTTTTACTTATGTGCGTATTTTTGTAGCGAGTGTTTTTGTGCACGTTTCTTGATGCGCATTCGTGTCCTCGAACTGTAGCAGGTATTTTCATGATCGCTGTTGGAATCCAATTTTGACCATGTTCGAGTCCGAATTTGGAAATTTGACATTAGACAGGAATTGTAGCCAGCTGAAATAGCTTTCTAATGCCGCCGGAACCAGTCGATTTGGAGTCCGGATGAGAAAGTTATGCTCGACTTCGTGGACACTACCGAAGATGTTGAGGGATCCTCTCTTCTATTTTGATTTTATTTTCCTAATTGCAACTCTTTTCTTACTCTTTGATCATTTTTGCTTCATGGACACCTAATTATCAATTTGTACCTATAGAATACTAAATCCACCAATTGAAACAGAAATATAAATTAAACCATAAAAAAATCCACGTAAACGTAAACGTTGAGTGTTATTTCTACACTCCACCGTATCTTTTGTATCTTGTGTTTTTGCTGTTGTTTGGTTATGCGCATTAAAGTCCTAGTGTTGTACTTCGTGTTTTTAAGAACGTTGTTGGGAATGCACTTTTGCGCATGTTTTTTTACATGTATGTTTGTGCATGTCCATTTGAGCGAGTGTGTTTGTGCATGTTTGTTGATTTGTATTAATGTCCTAGGATTGTAGTTTGTGTTTTCATGATCCTTTTTGCGAATGCAGTTTTGCGTGAGTAATTTTGTGCATGATTTTGTACTTTTACTTATGTGCGTATTTTTGTAGCGAGTGTTTTTGTGCACGTTTCTTGATGCGCATTCGTGTCCTCGAACTGTAGCAGGTATTTTCATGATCGCTGTTGGAATCCAATTTTGACCATGTTCGAGTCCGAATTTGGAAATTTGACATTAGACAGGAATTGTAGCCACCTGAAATAGCTTTCTAATGCCGCCGGAACCAGTCGATTTGGAGTCCGGATGAGAAAGTTATGCTCGACTTCGTGGACACTACCGAAGATGTTGAGGGATCCTCTCTTCTATTTTGATTTTATTTTCCTAATTGCAACTCTTTTCTTACTCTTTGATCATTTTTGCTTCATGGACACCTAATTATCAATTTGTACCTAAAGAATACTAAATCCACCAATTGAAACAGAAATATAAATTAAACCATAAAAAAATCCACGTAAACGTAAACGTTGAGTGTTATTTCTACACTCCACCGTATCTTTTGTATCTTGTGTTTTTGCTGTTGTTTGGTTATGCGCATTAAAGTCCTAGTGTTGTACTTCGTGTTTTTAAGAACGTTGTTGGGAATGCACTTTTGCGCATGTTTTTTTACATGTATGTTTGTGCATGTCCATTTGAGCGAGTGTGTTTGTGCATGTTTGTTGATTTGTATTAATGTCCTAGGATTGTAGTTTGTGTTTTCATGATCCTTTTTGCGAATGCAGTTTTGCGTGAGTAATTTTGTGCATGATTTTGTACTTTTACTTATGTGCGTATTTTTGTAGCGAGTGTTTTTGTGCACGTTTCTTGATGCGCATTCGTGTCCTCGAACTGTAGCAGGTATTTTCATGATCGCTGTTGGAATCCAATTTTGACCATGTTCGAGTCCGAATTTGGAAATTTGACATTAGACAGGAATTGTAGCCACCTGAAATAGCTTTCTAATGCCGCCGGAACCAGTCGATTTGGAGTCCGGATGAGAAAGTTATGCTCGACTTCGTGGACACTACCGAAGATGTTGAGGGATCCTCTCTTCTATTTTGATTTTATTTTCCTAATTGCAACTCTTTTCTTACTCTTTGATCATTTTTGCTTCATGGACACCTAATTATCAATTTGTACCTAAAGAATACTAAATCCACCAATTGAAACAGAAATATAAATTAAACCATAAAAAAATCCACGTAAACGTAAACGTTGAGTGTTATTTCTACACTCCACCGTATCTTTTGTATCTTGTGTTTTTGCTGTTGTTTGGTTATGCGCATTAAAGTCCTAGTGTTGTACTTCGTGTTTTTAAGAACGTTGTTGGGAATGCACTTTTGCGCATGTTTTTTTACATGTATGTTTGTGCATGTCCATTTGAGCGAGTGTGTTTGTGCATGTTTGTTGATTTGTATTAATGTCCTAGGATTGTAGTTTGTGTTTTCATGATCCTTTTTGCGAATGCAGTTTTGCGTGAGTAATTTTGTGCATGATTTTGTACTTTTACTTATGTGCGTATTTTTGTAGCGAGTGTTTTTGTGCACGTTTCTTGATGCGCATTCGTGTCCTCGAACTGTAGCAGGTATTTTCATGATCGCTGTTGGAATCCAATTTTGACCATGTTCGAGTCCGAATTTGGAAATTTGACATTAGACAGGAATTGTAGCCACCTGAAATAGCTTTCTAATGCCGCCGGAACCAGTCGATTTGGAGTCCGGATGAGAAAGTTATGCTCGACTTCGTGGACACTACCGAAGATGTTGAGGGATCCTCTCTTCTATTTTGATTTTATTTTCCTAATTGCAACTCTTTTCTTACTCTTTGATCATTTTTGCTTCATGGACACCTAATTATCAATTTGTACCTAAAGAATACTAAATCCACCAATTGAAACAGAAATATAAATTAAACCATAAAAAAATCCACGTAAACGTAAACGTTGAGTGTTATTTCTACACTCCACCGTATCTTTTGTATCTTGTGTTTTTGCTGTTGTTTGGTTATGCGCATTAAAGTCCTAGTGTTGTACTTCGTGTTTTTAAGAACGTTGTTGGGAATGCACTTTTGCGCATGTTTTTTTACATGTATGTTTGTGCATGTCCATTTGAGCGAGTGTGTTTGTGCATGTTTGTTGATTTGTATTAATGTCCTAGGATTGTAGTTTGTGTTTTCATGATCCTTTTTGCGAATGCAGTTTTGCGTGAGTAATTTTGTGCATGATTTTGTACTTTTACTTATGTGCGTATTTTTGTAGCGAGTGTTTTTGTGCACGTTTCTTGATGCGCATTCGTGTCCTCGAACTGTAGCGGGTATTTTCATGATCGCTGTTGGAATCCAATTTTGACCATGTTCGAGTCCGAATTTGGAAATTTGACATTAGACAGGAATTGTAGCCAGCTGAAATAGCTTTCTAATGCCGCCGGAACCAGTCGATTTGGAGTCCGGATGAGAAAGTTATGCTCGACTTCGTGGACACTACCGAAGATGTTGAGGGATCCTCTCTTCTATTTTGATTTTATTTTCCTAATTGCAACTCTTTTCTTACTCTTTGATCATTTTTGCTTCATGGACACCTAATTATCAATTTGTACCTAAAGAATACTAAATCCACCAATTGAAACAGAAATATAAATTAAACCATAAAAAAATCCACGTAAACGTAAACGTTGAGTGTTATTTCTACACTCCACCGTATCTTTTGTATCTTGTGTTTTTGCTGTTGTTTGGTTATGCGCATTAAAGTCCTAGTGTTGTACTTCGTGTTTTTAAGAACGTTGTTGGGAATGCACTTTTGCGCATGTTTTTTTACATGTATGTTTGTGCATGTCCATTTGAGCGAGTGTGTTTGTGCATGTTTGTTGATTTGTATTAATGTCCTAGGATTGTAGTTTGTGTTTTCATGATCCTTTTTGCGAATGCAGTTTTGCGTGAGTAATTTTGTGCATGATTTTGTACTTTTACTTATGTGCGTATTTTTGTAGCGAGTGTTTTTGTGCACGTTTCTTGATGCGCATTCGTGTCCTCGAACTGTAGCGGGTATTTTCATGATCGCTGTTGGAATCCAATTTTGACCATGTTCGAGTCCGAATTTGGAAATTTGACATTAGACAGGAATTGTAGCCACCTGAAATAGCTTTCTAATGCCGCCGGAACCAGTCGATTTGGAGTCCGGATGAGAAAGTTATGCTCGACTTCGTGGACACTACCGAAGATGTTGAGGGATCCTCTCTTCTATTTTGATTTTATTTTCTAATTGCAACTCTTTTCTTACTCTTTGATCATTTTTGCTTCATGGACACCTAATTATCAATTTGTACCTATAGAATACTAAATCCACCAATTGAAACAGAAATATAAATTAAACCATAAAAAAATCCACGTAAACGTAAACGTTGAGTGTTATTTCTACACTCCACCGTATCTTTTGTATCTTGTGTTTTTGCTGTTGTTTGGTTATGCGCATTAAAGTCCTAGTGTTGTACTTCGTGTTTTTAAGAACGTTGTTGGGAATGCACTTTTGCGCATGTTTTTTTACATGTATGTTTGTGCATGTCCATTTGAGCGAGTGTGTTTGTGCATGTTTGTTGATTTGTATTAATGTCCTAGGATTGTAGTTTGTGTTTTCATGATCCTTTTTGCGAATGCAGTTTTGCGTGAGTAATTTGTGCATGATTTTGTACTTTTACTTATGTGCGTATTTTTGTAGCGAGTGTTTTTGTGCACGTTTCTTGATGCGCATTCGTGTCCTCGAACTGTAGCAGGTATTTTCATGATCGCTGTTGGAATCCAATTTTGACCATGTTCGAGTCCGAATTTGGAAATTTGACATTAGACAGGAATTGTAGCCACCTGAAATAGCTTTCTAATGCCGCCGGAACCAGTCGATTTGGAGTCCGGATGAGAAAGTTATGCTCGACTTCGTGGACACTACCGAAGATGTTGAGGGATCCTCTCTTCTATTTTGATTTTATTTTCCTAATTGCAACTCTTTTCTTACTCTTTGATCATTTTTGCTTCATGGACACCTAATTATCAATTTGTACCTATAGAATACTAAATCCACCAATTGAAACAGAAATATAAATTAAACCATAAAAAAATCCACGTAAACGTAAACGTTGAGTGTTATTTCTACACTCCACCGTATCTTTTGTATCTTGTGTTTTTGCTGTTGTTTGGTTATGCGCATTAAAGTCCTAGTGTTGTACTTCGTGTTTTTAAGAACGTTGTTGGGAATGCACTTTTGCGCATGTTTTTTTACATGTATGTTTGTGCATGTCCATTTGAGCGAGTGTGTTTGTGCATGTTTGTTGATTTGTATTAATGTCCTAGGATTGTAGTTTGTGTTTTCATGATCCTTTTTGCGAATGCAGTTTTGCGTGAGTAATTTTGTGCATGATTTTGTACTTTTACTTATGTGCGTATTTTTGTAGCGAGTGTTTTTGTGCACGTTTCTTGATGCGCATTCGTGTCCTCGAACTGTAGCAGGTATTTTCATGATCGCTGTTGGAATCCAATTTTGACCATGTTCGAGTCCGAATTTGGAAATTTGACATTAGACAGGAATTGTAGCCAGCTGAAATAGCTTTCTAATGCCGCCGGAACCAGTCGATTTGGAGTCCGGATGAGAAAGTTATGCTCGACTTCGTGGACACTACCGAAGATGTTGAGGGATCCTCTCTTCTATTTTGATTTTATTTTCCTAATTGCAACTCTTTTCTTACTCTTTGATCATTTTTGCTTCATGGACACCTAATTATCAATTTGTACCTATAGAATACTAAATCCACCAATTGAAACAGAAATATAAATTAATCCATAAAAAATCCACGTAAACGTAAACGTTGAGTGTTATTTCTACACTCCACCGTATCTTTTGTATCTTGTGTTTTTGCTGTTGTTTGGTTATGCGCATTAAAGTCCTAGTGTTGTACTTCGTGTTTTTAAGAACGTTGTTGGGAATGCACTTTTGCGCATGTTTTTTTACATGTATGTTTGTGCATGTCCATTTGAGCGAGTGTGTTTGTGCATGTTTGTTGATTTGTATTAATGTCCTAGGATTGTAGTTTGTGTTTTCATGATCCTTTTTGCGAATGCAGTTTTGCGTGAGTAATTTTGTGCATGATTTTGTACTTTTACTTATGTGCGTATCTTTTGTAGCGAGTGTTTTTGTGCACGTTTCTTGATGCGCATTCGTGTCCTCGAACTGTAGCGGGTATTTTCATGATCGCTGTTGGAATCCAATTTTGACCATGTTCGAGTCCGAATTTGGAAATTTGACATTAGACAGGAATTGTAGCCAGCTGAAATAGCTTTCTAATGCCGCCGGAACCAGTCGATTTGGAGTCCGGATGAGAAAGTTATGCTCGACTTCGTGGACACTACCGAAGATGTTGAGGGATCCTCTCTTCTATTTTGATTTTATTTTCCTAATTGCAACTCTTTTCTTACTCTTTGATCATTTTTGCTTCATGGACACCTAATTATCAATTTGTACCTATAGAATACTAAATCCACCAATTGAAACAGAAATATAAATTAATCCATAAAAAAATCCACGTAAACGTAAACGTTGAGTGTTATTTCTACACTCCACCGTATCTTTTGTATCTTGTGTTTTTGCTGTTGTTTGGTTATGCGCATTAAAGTCCTAGTGTTGTACTTCGTGTTTTTAAGAACGTTGTTGGGAATGCACTTTTGCGCATGTTTTTTTACATGTATGTTTGTGCATGTCCATTTGAGCGAGTGTGTTTGTGCATGTTTGTTGATTTGTATTAATGTCCTAGGATTGTAGTTTGTGTTTTCATGATCCTT
Source organism: Erythranthe guttata (assembly GCF_056151865.1). NCBI lineage: Eukaryota > Viridiplantae > Streptophyta > Magnoliopsida > Lamiales > Phrymaceae > Erythranthe > Erythranthe guttata. Next base: position 8,903,901 of record NC_142537.1, read on the forward strand.
TTTGCGAATGCAGTTTTGCGTGAGTAATTTTGTGCATGATTTTGTACTTTTACTTATGTGCGTATTTTTGTAGCGAGTGTTTTTGTGCACGTTTCTTGATGCGCATTCGTGTCCTCGAACTGTAGCAGGTATTTTCATGATCGCTGTTGGAATCCAATTTTGACCATGTTCGAGTCCGAATTTGGAAATTTGACATTAGACAGGAATTGTAGCCACCTGAAATAGCTTTCTAATGCCGCCGGAACCAGTCGATTTGGAGTCCGGATGAGAAAGTTATGCTCGACTTCGTGGACACTACCGAAGATGTTGAGGGATCCTCTCTTCTATTTTGATTTTATTTTGCTAATTGCAACTCTTTTCTTACTCTTTGATCATTTTTGCTTCATGGACACCTAATTATCAATTTGTACCTATAGAATACTAAATCCACCAATTGAAACAGAAATATAAATTAATCCATAAAAAAATCCACGTAAACGTAAACGTTGAGTGTTATTTCTACACTCCACCGTATCTTTTGTATCTTGTGTTTTTGCTGTTGTTTGGTTATGCGCATTAAAGTCCTAGTGTTGTACTTCGTGTTTTTAAGAACGTTGTTGGGAATGCACTTTTGCGCATGTTTTTTTACATGTATGTTTGTGCATGTCCATTTGAGCGAGTGTGTTTGTGCATGTTTGTTGATTTGTATTAATGTCCTAGGATTGTAGTTTGTGTTTTCATGATCCTTTTTACGAATGCAGTTTTGCGTGAGTAATTTTGTGCATGATTTTGTACTTTTACTTATGTGCGTATCTTTTGTAGCGAGTGTTTGTGTGCATGTTTCTTGATGCGCATTTCTTCTATTTTGATTTTATTTTCTTAATTGCAACTCTTTTCTTACTCTTTGATCATTTTTGCTTCATGGACACCTAATTATCAATTTGTACCTATAGAATACTAAATCCACTTATTGAAAGCGAAATATAAATTAATCCATAAAAAAATCCACGTAAACGTAAACGTTGAGTGTTATTTCTACACTCCACCGTATCTTTTGTATCTTGTGTTTTTGCTGTTGTTTGGTTATGCGCATTAAAGTCCTAGTGTTGTACTTCGTGTTTTTAAGAACGTTGATGGGAATGCACTTTTGCGCATGTTTTTTTACATGTATGTTTGTGCATGTCCATTTGAGCGAGTGTGTTTGTGCATGTTTGTTGATTTGTATTAATGTCCTAGGATTGTAGTTTGTGTTTTCATAATCCTTTTTGCGAATGCAGTTTTGCGTGAGTAATTTTGTGCATGATTTTGTACTTTTACTTATGTGCGTATATTTTGTAGCGAGTGTTTTTGTGCACGTTTCTTGATGCGCATTCGTGTCCTCGAACTGTAGCAGGTATTTTCATGATCGCTGTTGGAATCCAATTTTGACCATGTTCGAGTCCGAATTTGGAAATTTGACATTAGACAGGAATTGTAGCCAGCAGAAATAGCTTTCTAATGCCGCCGGAACCAGTCGATTTGGAGTCCGGATGAGAAAGTTATGCTCGACTTCGTGGACACTACCGAAGATGTTGAGGGATCCTCTCTTCTATTTTGATTTTATTTTGCTAATTGCAACTCTTTTCTTACTCTTTGATCATTTTTGCTTCATGGACACCTAATTATCAATTTGTACCTATCGAATACTAAATCCACCAATTGAAACAGAAATATAAATTAATCCATAAAAAAATCCACGTAAACGTAAACGTTGAGTGTTATTTCTACACTCCACCGTATCTTTTGTATCTTGTGTTTTTGCTGTTGTTTGGTTATGCGCATTAAAGTCCTAGTGTTGTACTTCGTGTTTTTAAGAACGTTGTTGGGAATGCACTTTTGCGCATGTTTTTTTACATGTATGTTTGTGCATGTCCATTTGAGCGAGTGTGTTTGTGCATGTTTGTTGATTTGTATTAATGTCCTAGGATTGTAGTTTGTGTTTTCATGATCCTTTTTGCGAATGCAGTTTTGCGTGAGTAATTTTGTGCATGATTTTGTACTTTTACTTATGTGCGTATCTTTTGTAGCGAGTGTTTTTGTGCACGTTTCTTGATGCGCATTTGTGTCCTCGAACTGTAGCGGGTATTTTCATGATCGCTGTTGGAATCCAATTTTGACCATGTTCGAGTCCGAATTTGGAAATTTGACATTAGACAGGAATTGTAGCCAGCTGAAATAGCTTTCTAATGCCGCCGGAACCAGTCGATTTGGAGTCCGGATGAGAAAGTTATGCTCGACTTCGTGGACACTACCGAAGATGTTGAGGGATCCTCTCTTCTATTTTGATTTTATTTTGCTAATTGCAACTCTTTTCTTACTCTTTGATCATTTTTGCTTCATGGACACCTAATTATCAATTTGTACCTATAGAATACTAAATCCACCAATTGAAACAGAAATATAAATTAAACCATAAAAAAATCCACGTAAACGTAAACGTTGAGTGTTATTTCTACACTCCGTCGTATCTTTTGTATCTTGTGTTTTTGCTGTTGTTTGGTTATGCGCATTAAAGTCCTAGTGTTGTACTTCGTGTTTTTGCGAACGTTGATGGGAATGCACTTTTGCGCATGTTTTTTTACATGTATGTTTGTGCATGTCCATTTGAGCGAGTGTGTTTGTGCATGTTTGTTGATTTGTATTAATGTCCTAGGATTGTAGTTTGTGTTTTCATGATCCTTTTTGCGAATGCAGTTTTGCGTGAGTAATTTTGTGCATGATTTTGTACTTTTACTTATGTGCGTATTTTTGTAGCGAGTGTTTTTGTGCACGTTTCTTGATGCGCATTCGTGTCCTCGAACTGTAGCAGGTATTTTCATGATCGCTGTTGGAATCCAATTTTGACCATGTTCGAGTCCGAATTTGGAAATTTGACATTAGACAGGAATTGTAGCCAGCTGAAATAGCTTTCTAATGCCGTCGGAACCAGTCGATTTGGATTCCGGATGAGAAAGTTATGCTCGACTTCGTGGACACTACCGAAGATGTTGAGGGATCCTCTCTTCTATTTTATTTTATTTTGCTAATTGCAACTCTTTTCTTACTCTTTAATCATTTTTGCTTCATGGACACCTAATTATCAATTTGTACCTATCGAATACTAAATCCACCAATTGAAACAGAAATATAAATTAATCCATAAAAAAATCCACGTAAACGTAAACGTTGAGTGTTATTTCTACACTCCACCGTAACTTTTGTATCTTGTGTTTTTGCTGTTGTTTGGTTATGCGCATTAAAGTCCTAGTGTTGTACTTCGTGTTTTTAAGAACGTTGTTGGGAATGCACTTTTGCGCATGTTTTTTTACATGTATGTTTGTGCATGTCCATTTGAGCGAGTGTGTTTGTGCATGTTTGTTGATTTGTATTAATGTCCTAGGATTGTAGTTTGTGTTTTCATGATCCTTTTTGCGAATGCAGTTTTGCGTGAGTAATTTTGTGCATGATTTTGTACTTTTACTTATGTGCGTATCTTTTGTAGCGAGTGTTTTTGTGCACGTTTCTTGATGCGCATTTGTGTCCTCGAACTGTAGCGGGTATTTTCATGATCGCTGTTGGAATCCAATTTTGACCATGTTCGAGTCCGAATTTGGAAATTTGACATTAGACAGGAATTGTAGCCAGCTGAAATAGCTTTCTAATGCCGCCGGAACCAGTCGATTTGGAGTCCGGATGGGAAAGTTATGCTCGACTTCGTGGACACTACCGAAGATGTTGAGGGATCCTCTCTTCTATTTTGATTTTATTTTGCTAATTGCAACTCTTTTCTTACTCTTTGATCATTTTTGCTTCATGGACACCTAATTATTAATTTGTACCTAAAGAATACTAAATCCACCAATTGAAACAGAAATATAAATTAAACCATAAAAAAATCCACGTAAACGTAAACGTTGAGTGTTATTTCTACACTCCACCGTATCTTTTGTATCTTGTGTTTTTGCTGTTGTTTGGTTATGCGCATTAAAGTCCTAGTGTTGTACTTCGTGTTTTTACGAACGTTGATGGGAATGCACTTTTGCGCATGTTTTTTTACATGTATGTTTGTGCATGTCCATTTGAGCGAGTGTGTTTGTGCATGTTTGTTGATTTGTATTAATGTCCTAGGATTGTAGTTTGTGTTTTCATAATCCTTTTTGCAAATGCAGTTTTGCGTGAGTAATTTTGTGCATGATTTTGTACTTTTACTTATGTGCGTATTTTTGTAGCGAGTGTTTTTGTGCACGTTTCTTGATGCGCATTCGGGTCCTCGAACTGTATCAGGTATTTTCATGATCGCTGTTGGAATCCAATTTTGACCATGTTCGAGTCCGAATTTGGAAATTTGACATTAGACATGAATTGTAGCCAGCTGAAATAGCTTTCTAATGCCGCCGGAACCAGTCGATTTGGAGTCCGGATGAGAAAGTTATGCTCGACTTCGTGGACACTACCGAAGATGTTGAGGGATCCTCTCTTCTATTTTGATTTTATTTTGCTAATTGCAACTCTTTTCTTACTCTTTGATCATTTTTGCTTCATGGACACCTAATTATCAATTTGTACCTATCGAATACTAAATCCACCAATTGAAACAGAAATATAAATTAATCCATAAAAAAATCCACGTAAACGTAAACGTTGAGTGTTATTTCTACACTCCACCGTAACTTTTGTATCTTGTGTTTTTGCTGTTGTTTGGTTATGCGCATTAAAGTCCTAGTGTTGTACTTCGTGTTTTTAAGAACGTTGTTGGGAATGCACTTTTGCGCATGTTTTTTTACATGTATGTTTGTGCATGTCCATTTGAGCGAGTGTGTTTGTGCATGTTTGTTGATTTGTATTAATGTCCTAGGATTGTAGTTTGTGTTTTCATGATCCTTTTTACGAATGCAGTTTTGCGTGAGTAATTTTGTGCATGATTTTGTACTTTTACTTATGTGCGTATCTTTTGTAGCGAGTGTTTTTGTGCATGTTTCTTGATGCGGATTTGTGTCCTCGAACTGTAGCGGGTATTTTCATGATCGCTGTTGGAATCCAATTTTGACCATGTTCGAGTCCGAATTTGGAAATTTGAAATTAGACAGGAATTGTAGCCAGCTGAAATAGCTTTCTAATGCCGCCGGAACCAGTCGATTTTGATACGATCCGCACAAGCTCCAAGACAAAGAATTGGAAGAAGAGAAAGCGAATGAGATTAATGGAGCCGTTCGTGTTGGAGTTGAAGAGTAAAGGCTTTAATCAGGCCTTTGAAGAGTCGTTGTTGAGGAATTGGAAGAAAAGGAAGAGGAAAATTCGTTGGACAAGTCGAATTCCATGCATCCGAGATTCTCGCCTATTCTGGCAGAGTTTACCATTCGAGTTATAACTCTTGCATCCGAAGTCCAATTGAGCTGATTCAAAATGATTCGGAAAGCTAACTGAAAGATCTACAACTTTCATGTTTTTATCGAAGATATATTCGAAGTGGAACAATGTCGAAATTGAGCTTTAATTGCATGCACGTGCACAGCCCAATGTCGCGAGTTAAGAAGGGTGATCGAGAAGCCGACTTGAAGATCAAGTTATTTAATTTACTTATTCACGTTTTTAATTTAGGTTTTATTATGTTTTTATTATTTTAGAGTCTTTAATGGTTAGGATTTGCTTATTTATTTATTTCCTTATTATAGTTTAGGTAGGAGTCCTTTTCCTTGTGAAAAAGGAGTCTTTTTAGCACTTATAAATAGGTTGCCAATTTGGCTTATTTTCTAAGACGAATTTTAATGCATATTTGAGTATTTTGAGAGTTAATTCTCCTTCGCTGTTCTACAGCAAATTTCGGGATTTTACAAGTGGACTCTTGTAACTTTCTTAGCGCCATAGTATTGGTTTCTGGTTCTCTATAACCACGGGGTCAATATTATATTTCACCTTGATAATAATGGTTTCTAGCTCTTTATAGCTATGGGGTCATTGTTCCTTGCTTCCGCCAAACTTGAATCTTTGTTTTTGGGTGTTTTCGATCTTGCTTCCGCGTAGGGTATTGGGTCTCGTAACGAGTTCTACGGGGTTCGTATCAGTTGGTAACCAGAGCCAACATCCAAAACAGGTTTCGCCTATCCTTTATCTTGATTGTTGAGTCAGTCCTTTTTTTTTCGTGTCCTCGTTTTGTTTTTCTCGTTTCGTGTCTATTGTTGCTGAGTCTTCTACTCTTTCGTTTTGTTTATTTAGAGTCCAAAAAAAAAAAACAAAAAAAAAAAAAAAACAAAAATTCGAAATTATTTTTGTTTGAAGCTTCTTAGAGTCTAAGTTAGGTTTTGTCTTGAGTCTTCGTCACAAAAAGAAAAAAAAAAAAAAAAAAAAAAAAAAATCGAAATTTATTTTTTGTTTGAAACTTCTTAGAGTCTAATTTAGAGTTAGTTAGTGTCAAAAGAAAAAAAGAAAAAAAAAAATTGTTTTGAGTATGTCCGAGAAGGCCAGTTATAAAGGAGAAAGAATTGAGCAGCGTAGGATGTCGTCAATGGCAAAACGATTCCAAGAACTCCAAGATCGGATGGAAGGAATTGTTACCCAACTAAAGGAACTAAACAAAGATCAACATGTTCGAGGGCCATACGTACGACGTGATGTTCACCAACCAGTTATACCTTTTCCCGATAAAGACGTAGATTGTGATGGAAACTTTGGTGTGAACGCTACAAAATCGAGGAGGGAGAGTATGGGACGAGGATTCAGATTTGAAACTTCGAGCCGAGGATATTTTGGTCGAGAAAGAGATGGAGTAGATCAAAACCGTAGCTCAATGAAGTTCATTATACCACCCTTTCAAGGTAAGAGTGATCCCGAGGCGTACATTCAATGGGAAAGAAAGGTTGAACAAGTATTCGGTTATCATTATTATTCCGAGAAGAGGAAGTTGAAGCTCGCCGTCGAAGCATTCATTGACTATGCAATTACTTGGTGGGACCAATTTGTCTTAACTAGGCGCCGCTGTGGCGAACCACCAATTGAAGATTGGGAGTCCATGAAGGCAATCATGAGAAGGAGGTTCGTCCCTTCACAATATTATAGGGACTTACAATTGCAAGGGTTGAGGCAAGCTACTAAGTTAGAAGAACGAAGTTCGCCGAGTTGGGAATCGCAAAGGAGTTATCCAGCAAGCATGGTGAGAGAATCGTTACAAAAGCCTAAAAGAGAGAAATAAAAAACCGAGCAGCAATTCAAGACTAAGAGAGGAGAGTGTCCGAGCAAGCAATTCGTGAACTTGTGGTCCAACATTGAGGATGATTCTACAAAGGAGAAAAATATTATTTACGTGTCACCACCTCAGAGGAATGATAACATTGAAATTCCCATGGAGGAAAATGTTCAAGGCATCGTGGAAAGCATTGGTGTAAAAATTGAAGGGATGCAAGACGATATTTTAGAGTTGCAGCCCGAGGAGGATCAAAAGTGCAAAACCGCCCCACCACTCGAAGAAGAAATTGAAGATTCGGATTCGAGGACGAATCCTTTTGAAGAGGTGGAGAATGATATGAGTCAGCCATGCATCGAAGTTAATGCCGAGCTAAGCAAAGTGCAAACTCTCAGTGTGAATGTTGATGAGATGGCGGTGCCTAGAGAGATGCTTCATCCATTCTCTATACAGAGGTTGGACGCATTGGGAATTCGAGCTACAAAATATCCATGTTCGTACACATTTCAATGGCTGCAAAATGGTGTGTTCTGCGATGTGGTGCAACGATGTGTTAGTATGCTGCCAAAGAGGGAGGTTGATCATGAAGTCAATTTTGTTTATACTCCTTGTGATATTTGTCCGGATTCGAGGACGAATCATTTTAAAGAGGGGGAGAATGATACGATCCGCACAAGCTCCAAGACAAAGAATTGGAAGAAGAGAAAGCGAATGAGATTAATGGAGCCGTTCGTGTTGGAGTTGAAGAGTAAAGGCTTTAATCAGGCCTTTGAAGAGTCGTTGTTGAGGAATTGGAAGAAAAGGAAGAGGAAAATTCGTTGGACAAGTCGAATTCCATGCATCCGAGATTCTCGCCTATTCTGGCAGAGTTTACCATTCGAGTTATAACTCTTGCATCTGAAGTCCAATTGAGCTGATTCAAAATGATTCGGAAAGCTAACTGAAAGATCTACAACTTTCATGTTTTGATCGAAGAGATATTCGAAGTGGAACAATGTCGAAATTGAGCTTTAATTGCATGCACGTGCACAGCCCAATGTCGCGAGTTAAGAAGGGTGATCGAGAAGCCGACTTGAAGATCAAGTTATTTAATTTACTTATTCACGTTTTTAATTTAGGTTTTATTATGTTTTTATTATTTTAGAGTCTTTAATGGTTAGGATTTGCTTATTTATTTATTTCCTTATTATAGTTTAGGTAGGAGTCCTTTTCCTTGTGAAAAAGGAGTCTTTTTAGTACTTATAAATAGGTTGCCAATTTGGCTTATTTTCTAAGACGAATTTTAATGCATATTTGAGTATTTTGAGAGTTAATTCTCCTTCGCTGTTCTACAGCAAATTTCGGGATTTTACAAGTGGATTCTTGTAACTTTCTTAGCGCCATAGTATTGGTTTCTGGTTCTCTATAACCACAGGGTCAATATTATATTTCACCTTGATAATAATGGTTTCTAGCTCTTTATAGCTATGGGGTCATTGTTCCTTGCTTCCGCCAAACTTGAATCTTTGTTTTTGGGTGTTTTCGATCTTGCTTCCGCGTAGGGTATTGGGTCTCGTAACGAGTTCTACGGGGTTCGTATCAGATTTGGAGTCCGGATGGGAAAGTTATGCTCGACTTCGTGGACACTACCGAAGATGTTGAGGGATCCTCTCTTCTATTTTGATTTTATTTTGCTAATTGCAACTCTTTTCTTACTCTTTGATCATTTTTGCTTCATGGACACCTAATTATCAATTTGTACCTATAGAATACTAAATCCACCAATTGAAACAGAAATATAAATTAAACCATAAAAAAATCCACGTAAACGTAAACGTTGAGTGTTATTTCTACACTCCACCGTATCTTTTGTATCTTGTGTTTTTGCTGTTGTTTGGTTATGCGCATTAAAGTCCTAGTGTTGTACATCGTGTTTTTAGAACGTTGTTGGGAATGCACTTTTGCGCATGTTTTTTTACATGTATGTTTGTGCATGTCCATTTGAGCGGGTGTGTTTGTGCATGTTTGTTGATTTGTATTAATGTCCTAGGATTGTAGTTTGTGTTTTCATAATCCTTTTTGCGAATGCAGTTTTGCGTGAGTAATTTTGTGCATGATTTTGTACTTTTACTTATGTGCGTATTTTTGTAGCGAGTGTTTTTGTGCACGTTTCTTGATGCGCATTCGTGTCCTCGAACTGTAGCGGGTATTTTCATGATCGCTGTTGGAATCCAATTTTGACCATGTTCGAGTCCGAATTTGGAAATTTGACATTAGACAGGAATTGTAGCCACTGAAATAGCTTTCTAATGCCGCCTGAACCAGTCGATTTGGAGTCCGAATGAGAAAGTTATGCTCGACTTCGTGGACACTACCGAAGATGTTGAGGGATCCTCTCTTCTATTTTGATTTTATTTTGCTAATTGCAACTCTTTTCTTACTCTTTGATCATTTTTGCTTCATGGACACCTAATTATCAATTTGTACCTATAGAATACTAAATCCACCAATTGAAACAGAAATATAAATTAAACCATAAAAAAATCCACGTAAACGTAAACGTTGAGTGTTATTTCTACACTCCACCGTATCTTTTGTATCTTGTGTTTTTGCTGTTGTTTGGTTATGCGCATTAAAGTCCTAGTGTTGTACTTCGTGTTTTTAAGAACGTTGTTGGGAATGCACTTTTGCGCATGTTTTTTTACATGTATGTTTGTGCATGTCCATTTGAGCGAGTGTGTTTGTGCATGTTTGTTGATTTGTATTAATGTCCTAGGATTGTAGTTTGTGTTTTCATGATCCTTTTTGCGAATGCAGTTTTGCGTGAGTAATTTTGTGCATGATTTTGTACTTTTACTTATGTGCGTATTTTTGTAGCGAGTGTTTTTGTGCACGTTTCTTGATGCGCATTCGTGTCCTCGAACTGTAGCAGGTATTTTCATGATCGCTGTTGGAATCCAATTTTGACCATGTTCGAGTCCGAATTTGGAAATTTGACATTAGACAGGAATTGTAGCCAGCTGAAATAGCTTTCTAATGCCGCCGCAACCAGTCGATTTGGAGTCCGGATGAGAAAGTTATGCTCGACTTCGTGGACACTACCGAAGATGTTGAGGGATCCTCTCTTCTATTTTGATTTTATTTTCCTAATTGCAACTCTTTTCTTACTCTTTGATCATTTTTGCTTCATGGACACCTAATTATCAATTTGTACCTAAAGAATAATAAATCCACCAATTGAAACAGAAATATAAATTAAACCATAAAAAAATCCACGTAAACGTAAACGTTGAGTGTTATTCCTACACTCCACCGTATCTTTTGTATCTTGTGTTTTTGCTGTTGTTTGGTTATGCGCATTAAAGTCCTAGTGTTGTACTTCGTGTTTTTACGAACGTTGTTGGGAATGCACTTTTGCGCATGTTTTTTTACATGTATGTTTGTGCATGTCCATTTGAGCGAGTGTGTTTGTGCATGTTTGTTGATTTGTATTAATGTCCTAGGATTGTAGTTTGTGTTTTCATGATCCTTTTTGCGAATGCAGTTTTGCGTGAGTAATTTTGTGCATGATTTTGTACTTTTACTTATGTGCGTATTTTTGTAGCGAGTGTTTTTGTGCACGTTTCTTGATGCGCATTCGTGTCCTCGAACTGTAGCAGGTATTTTCATGATCGCTGTTGGAATCCAATTTTGACCATGTTCGAGTCCGAATTTGGAAATTTGACATTAGACAGGAATTGTAGCCACCTGAAATAGCTTTCTAATGCCGCCTGAACCAGTCGATTTGGAGTCCGGATGAGAAAGTTATGCTCGACTTCGTGGACACTACCGAAGATGTTGAGGGATCCTCTCTTCTATTTTGATTTTATTTTGCTAATTGCAACTCTTTCCTTACTCTTTGATCATTTTTGCTTCATGGACACCTAATTATCAATTTGTACCTATAGAATACTAAATCCACCAATTGAAACAGAAATATAAATTAAACCATAAAAAAATCCACGTAAACGTAAACGTTGAGTGTTATTTCTACACTCCACCGTATCTTTTGTATCTTGTGTTTTTGTTGTTGTTTGGTTATGCGCATTAAAGTCCTAGTGTTGTACTTCGTGTTTTTACGAACGTTGTTGGGAATGCACTTTTGCGCATGTTTTTTTACATGTATGTTTGTGCATGTCCATTTGAGCGAGTGTGTTTGTGCATGTTTGTTGATTTGTATTAATGTCCTAGGATTGTAGTTTGTGTTTTCATGATCCTTTTTGCGAATGCAGTTTTGCGTGAGTAATTTTGTGCATGATTTTGTACTTTTACTTATGTGCGTATTTTTGTAGCGAGTGTTTTTGTGCACGTTTCTTGATGCGCATTCGTGTCCTCGAACTGTAGCAGGTATTTTCATGATCGCTGTTGGAATCCAATTTTGACCATGTTCGAGTCCGAATTTGGAATTTTGACATTAGACAGGAATTGTAGCCACCTGAAATAGCTTTCTAATGCCGCCGGAACCAGTCGATTTGGAGTCCGGATGAGAAAGTTATGCTCGACTTCGTGGACACTACCGAAGATGTTGAGGGATCCTCTCTTCTATTTTGATTTTATTTTCCTAATTGCAACTCTTTTCTTACTCTTTGATCATTTTTGCTTCATGGACACCTAATTATCAATTTGTACCTATAGAATACTAAATCCACCATTTGAAACAGAAATATAAATTAAACCATAAAAAAATCCACGTAAACGTAAACGTTGAGTGTTATTTCTACACTCCACCGTATCTTTTGTATCTTGTGTTTTTGCTGTTGTTTGGTTATGCGCATTAAAGTCCTAGTGTTGTACTTCGTGTTTTTAAGAACGTTGTTGGGAATGCACTTTTGCGCATGTTTTTTTACATGTATGTTTGTGCATGTCCATTTGAGCGAGTGTGTTTGTGCATGTTTGTTGATTTGTATTAATGTCCTAGGATTGTAGTTTGTGTTTTCATGATCCTTTTTGCGAATGCAGTTTTGCGTGAGTAATTTTGTGCATGATTTTGTACTTTTACTTATGTGCGTATTTTTGTAGCGAGTGTTTTTGTGCACGTTTCTTGATGCGCATTCGTGTCCTCGAACTGTAGCAGGTATTTTCATGATCGCTGTTGGAATCCAATTTTGACCATGTTCGAGTCCGAATTTGGAAATTTGACATTAGACAGGAATTGTAGCCAGCTGAAATAGCTTTCTAATGCCGCCGGAACCAGTCGATTTGGAGTCCGGATGAGAAAGTTATGCTCGACTTCGTGGACACTACCGAAGATGTTGAGGGATCCTCTCTTCTATTTTGATTTTATTTTCCTAATTGCAACTCTTTTCTTACTCTTTGATCATTTTTGCTTCATGGACACCTAATTATCAATTTGTACCTATAGAATACTAAATCCACCAATTGAAACAGAAATATAAATTAAACCATAAAAAAATCCACGTAAACGTAAACGTTGAGTGTTATTTCTACACTCCACCGTATCTTTTGTATCTTGTGTTTTTGCTGTTGTTTGGTTATGCGCATTAAAGTCCTAGTGTTGTACTTCGTGTTTTTACGAACGTTGTTGGGAATGCACTTTTGCGCATGTTTTTTTACATGTATGTTTGTGCATGTCCATTTGAGCGAGTGTGTTTGTGCATGTTTGTTGATTTGTATTAATGTCCTAGGATTGTAGTTTGTGTTTTCATGATCCTTTTTGCGAATGCAGTTTTGCGTGAGTAATTTTGTGCATGATTTTGTACTTTTACTTATGTGCGTATTTTTGTAGCGAGTGTTTTTGTGCACGTTTCTTGATGCGCATTCGTGTCCTCGAACTGTAGCAGGTATTTTCATGATCGCTGTTGGAATCCAATTTTGACCATGTTCGAGTCCGAATTTGGAAATTTGACATTAGACAGGAATTGTAGCCACCTGAAATAGCTTTCTAATGCCGCCGGAACCAGTCGATTTGGAGTCCGGATGAGAAAGTTATGCTCGACTTCGTGGACACTACCGAAGATGTTGAGGGATCCTCTCTTCTATTTTGATTTTATTTTGCTAATTGCAACTCTTTCTTACTCTTTGATCATTTTTGCTTCATGGACACCTAATTATCAATTTGTACCTATAGAATACTAAATCCACCAATTGAAACAGAAATATAAATTAAACCATAAAAAAATCCACGTAAACGTAAACGTTGAGTGTTATTTCTACACTCCACCGTATCTTTTGTATCTTGTGTTTTTGCTGTTGTTTGGTTATGCGCATTAAAGTCCTAGTGTTGTACTTCGTGTTTTTAAGAACGTTGTTCGAAATGCACTTTTGCGCATGTTTTTTTACATGTATGTTTGTGCATGTCCATTTGAGCGAGTGTGTTTGTGCATGTTTGTTGATTTGTATTAATGTCCTAGGATTGTAGTTTGTGTTTTCATGATCCTTTTTGCGAATGCAGTTTTGCGTGAGTAATTTTGTGCATGATTTTGTACTTTTACTTATGTGCGTATTTTTGTAGCGAGTGTTTTTGTGCACGTTTCTTGATGCGCATTCGTGTCCTCGAACTGTAGCAGGTATTTTCATGATCGCTGTTGGAATCCAATTTTGACCATGTTCGAGTCCGAATTTGGAAATTTGACATTAGACAGGAATTGTAGCCAGCTGAAATAGCTTTCTAATGCCGCCGGAACCAGTCGATTTGGAGTCCGGATGAGAAAGTTATGCTCGACTTCGTGGACACTACCGAAGATGTTGAGGGATCCTCTCTTCTATTTTGATTTTATTTTCCTAATTGCAACTCTTTTCTTACTCTTTGATCATTTTTGCTTCATGGACACCTAATTATCAATTTGTACCTAAAGAATACTAAATCCACCAATTGAAACAGAAATATAAATTAAACCATAAAAAATCCACGTAAACGTAAACGTTGAGTGTTATTTCTACACTCCACCGTATCTTTTGTATCTTGTGTTTTTGCTGTTGTTTGGTTATGCGCATTAAAGTCCTAGTGTTGTACTTCGTGTTTTTACGAACGTTGTTGGGAATGCACTTTTGCGCATGTTTTTTTACATGTATGTTTGTGCATGTCCATTTGAGCGAGTGTGTTTGTGCATGTTTGTTGATTTGTATTAATGTCCTAGGATTGTAGTTTGTGTTTTCATGATCCTTTTTGCGAATGCAGTTTTGCGTGAGTAATTTTGTGCATGATTTTGTACTTTTACTTATGTGCGTATTTTTGTAGCGAGTCTTGATGCGCATTCGTGTCCTCGAACTGTAGCAGGTATTTTCATGATCGCTGTTGGAATCCAATTTTGACCATGTTCGAGTCCGAATTTGGAAATTTGACATTAGACAGGAATTGTAGCCAGCTGAAATAGCTTTCTAATGCCGCCGGAACCAGTCGATTTGGAGTCCGGATGAGAAAGTTATGCTCGACTTCGTGGACACTACCGAAGATGTTGAGGGATCCTCTCTTCTATTTTGATTTTATTTTCCTAATTGCAACTCTTTTCTTACTCTTTGATCATTTTTGCTTCATGGACACCTAATTATCAATTTGTACCTATAGAATACTAAATCCACCAATTGAAACAGAAATATAAATTAAACCATAAAAAAATCCACGTAAACGTAAACGTTGAGTGTTATTTCTACACTCCACCGTATCTTTTGTATCTTGTGTTTTTGCTGTTGTTTGGTTATGCGCATTAAAGTCCTAGTGTTGTACTTCGTGTTTTTAAGAACGTTGTTGGGAATGCACTTTTGCGCATGTTTTTTTACATGTATGTTTGTGCATGTCCATTTGAGCGAGTGTGTTTGTGCATGTTTGTTGATTTGTATTAATGTCCTAGGATTGTAGTTTGTGTTTTCATGATCCTTTTTGCGAATGCAGTTTTGCGTGAGTAATTTTGTGCATGATTTTGTACTTTTACTTATGTGCGTATTTTTGTAGCGAGTGTTTTTGTGCACGTTTCTTGATGCGCATTCGTGTCCTCGAACTGTAGCGGGTATTTTCATGATCGCTGTTGGAATCCAATTTTGACCATGTTCGAGTCCGAATTTGGAAATTTGACATTAGACAGGAATTGTAGCCAGCTGAAATAGCTTTCTAATGCCGCCGGAACCAGTCGATTTGGAGTCCGGATGAGAAAGTTATGCTCGACTTCGTGGACACTACCGAAGATGTTGAGGGATCCTCTCTTCTATTTTGATTTTATTTTCCTAATTGCAACTCTTTTCTTACTCTTTGATCATTTTTGCTTCATGGACACCTAATTATCAATTTGTACCTATAGAATACTAAATCCACCAATTGAAACAGAAATATAAATTAAACCATAAAAAAATCCACGTAAACGTAAACGTTGAGTGTTATTTCTACACTCCACCGTATCTTTTGTATCTTGTGTTTTTGCTGTTGTTTGGTTATGCGCATTAAAGTCCTAGTGTTGTACTTCGTGTTTTTAAGAACGTTGTTGGGAATGCACTTTTGCGCATGTTTTTTTACATGTATGTTTGTGCATGTCCATTTGAGCGAGTGTGTTTGTGCATGTTTGTTGATTTGTATTAATGTCCTAGGATTGTAGTTTGTGTTTTCATGATCCTTTTTGCGAATGCAGTTTTGCGTGAGTAATTTTGTGCATGATTTTGTACTTTTACTTATGTGCGTATTTTTGTAGCGAGTGTTTTTGTGCACGTTTCTTGATGCGCATTCGTGTCCTCGAACTGTAGCAGGTATTTTCATGATCGCTGTTGGAATCCAATTTTGACCATGTTCGAGTCCGAATTTGGAAATTTGACATTAGACAGGAATTGTAGCCAGCTGAAATAGCTTTCTAATGCCGCCGGAACCAGTCGATTTGGAGTCCGGATGAGAAAGTTATGCTCGACTTCGTGGACACTACCGAAGATGTTGAGGGATCCTCTCTTCTATTTTGATTTTATTTTCCTAATTGCAACTCTTTTCTTACTCTTTGATCATTTTTGCTTCATGGACACCTAATTATCAATTTGTACCTATAGAATACTAAATCCACCAATTGAAACAGAAATATAAATTAAACCATAAAAAAATCCACGTAAACGTAAACGTTGAGTGTTATTTCTACACTCCACCGTATCTTTTGTATCTTGTGTTTTTGCTGTTGTTTGGTTATGCGCATTAAAGTCCTAGTGTTGTACTTCGTGTTTTTAAGAACGTTGTTGGGAATGCACTTTTGCGCATGTTTTTTTACATGTATGTTTGTGCATGTCCATTTGAGCGAGTGTGTTTGTGCATGTTTGTTGATTTGTATTAATGTCCTAGGATTGTAGTTTGTGTTTTCATGATCCTTTTTGCGAATGCAGTTTTGCGTGAGTAATTTTGTGCATGATTTTGTACTTTTACTTATGTGCGTATTTTTGTAGCGAGTGTTTTTGTGCACGTTTCTTGATGCGCATTCGTGTCCTCGAACTGTAGCGGGTATTTTCATGATCGCTGTTGGAATCCAATTTTGACCATGTTCGAGTCCGAATTTGGAAATTTGACATTAGACAGGAATTGTAGCCAGCTGAAATAGCTTTCTAATGCCGCCGGAACCAGTCGATTTGGAGTCCGGATGAGAAAGTTATGCTCGACTTCGTGGACACTACCGAAGATGTTGAGGGATCCTCTCTTCTATTTTGATTTTATTTTCCTAATTGCAACTCTTTTCTTACTCTTTGATCATTTTTGCTTCATGGACACCTAATTATCAATTTGTACCTATAGAATACTAAATCCACCAATTGAAACAGAAATATAAATTAAACCATAAAAAAATCCACGTAAACGTAAACGTTGAGTGTTATTTCTACACTCCACCGTATCTTTTGTATCTTGTGTTTTTGCTGTTGTTTGGTTATGCGCATTAAAGTCCTAGTGTTGTACTTCGTGTTTTTAAGAACGTTGTTGGGAATGCACTTTTGCGCATGTTTTTTTACATGTATGTTTGTGCATGTCCATTTGAGCGAGTGTGTTTGTGCATGTTTGTTGATTTGTATTAATGTCCTAGGATTGTAGTTTGTGTTTTCATGATCCTTTTTGCGAATGCAGTTTTGCGTGAGTAATTTTGTGCATGATTTTGTACTTTTACTTATGTGCGTATTTTTGTAGCGAGTGTTTTTGTGCACGTTTCTTGATGCGCATTCGTGTCCTCGAACTGTAGCAGGTATTTTCATGATCGCTGTTGGAATCCAATTTTGACCATGTTCGAGTCCGAATTTGGAAATTTGACATTAGACAGGAATTGTAGCCACCTGAAATAGCTTTCTAATGCCGCCGGAACCAGTCGATTTGGAGTCCGGATGAGAAAGTTATGCTCGACTTCGTGGACACTACCGAAGATGTTGAGGGATCCTCTCTTCTATTTTGATTTTATTTTCCTAATTGCAACTCTTTTCTTACTCTTTGATCATTTTTGCTTCATGGACACCTAATTATCAATTTGTACCTATAGAATACTAAATCCACCAATTGAAACAGAAATATAAATTAAACCATAAAAAAATCCACGTAAACGTAAACGTTGAGTGTTATTTCTACACTCCACCGTATCTTTTGTATCTTGTGTTTTTGCTGTTGTTTGGTTATGCGCATTAAAGTCCTAGTGTTGTACTTCGTGTTTTTACGAACGTTGTTGGGAATGCACTTTTGCGCATGTTTTTTTACATGTATGTTTGTGCATGTCCATTTGAGCGAGTGTGTTTGTGCATGTTTGTTGATTTGTATTAATGTCCTAGGATTGTAGTTTGTGTTTTCATGATCCTTTTTGCGAATGCAGTTTTGCGTGAGTAATTTTGTGCATGATTTTGTACTTTTACTTATGTGCGTATTTTTGTAGCGAGTGTTTTTGTGCACGTTTCTTGATGCGCATTCGTGTCCTCGAACTGTAGCAGGTATTTTCATGATCGCTGTTGGAATCCAATTTTGACCATGTTCGAGTCCGAATTTGGAAATTTGACATTAGACAGGAATTGTAGCCAGCTGAAATAGCTTTCTAATGCCGCCGGAACCAGTCGATTTGGAGTCCGGATGAGAAAGTTATGCTCGACTTCGTGGACACTACCGAAGATGTTGAGGGATCCTCTCTTCTATTTTGATTTTATTTTGCTAATTGCAACTCTTTTCTTACTCTTTGATCATTTTTGCTTCATGGACACCTAATTATCAATTTGTACCTATAGAATACTAAATCCACCAATTGAAACAGAAATATAAATTAAACCATAAAAAAATCCACGTAAACGTAAACGTTGAGTGTTATTTCTACACTCCACCGTATCTTTTGTATCTTGTGTTTTTGCTGTTGTTTGGTTATGCGCATTAAAGTCCTAGTGTTGTACTTCGTGTTTTTACGAACGTTGTTGGGAATGCACTTTTGCGCATGTTTTTTTACATGTATGTTTGTGCATGTCCATTTGAGCGAGTGTGTTTGTGCATGTTTGTTGATTTGTATTAATGTCCTAGGATTGTAGTTTGTGTTTTCATGATCCTTTTTGCGAATGCAGTTTTGCGTGAGTAATTTTGTGCATGATTTTGTACTTTTACTTATGTGCGTATTTTTGTAGCGAGTGTTTTTGTGCACGTTTCTTGATGCGCATTCGTGTCCTCGAACTGTAGCAGGTATTTTCATGATCGCTGTTGGAATCCAATTTTGACCATGTTCGAGTCCGAATTTGGAAATTTGACATTAGACAGGAATTGTAGCCAGCTGAAATAGCTTTCTAATGCCGCCGGAACCAGTCGATTTGGAGTCCGGATGAGAAAGTTATGCTCGACTTCGTGGACACTACCGAAGATGTTGAGGGATCCTCTCTTCTATTTTGATTTTATTTTCCTAATTGCAACTCTTTTCTTACTCTTTGATCATTTTTGCTTCATGGACACCTAATTATCAATTTGTACCTAAAGAATACTAAATCCACCAATTGAAACAGAAATATAAATTAAACCATAAAAAAATCCACGTAAACGTAAACGTTGAGTGTTATTTCTACACTCCACCGTATCTTTTGTATCTTGTGTTTTTGCTGTTGTTTGGTTATGCGCATTAAAGTCCTAGTGTTGTACTTCGTGTTTTTAAGAACGTTGTTGGGAATGCACTTTTGCGCATGTTTTTTTACATGTATGTTTGTGCATGTCCATTTGAGCGAGTGTGTTTGTGCATGTTTGTTGATTTGTATTAATGTCCTAGGATTGTAGTTTGTGTTTTCATGATCCTTTTTGCGAATGCAGTTTTGCGTGAGTAATTTTGTGCATGATTTTGTACTTTTACTTATGTGCGTATTTTTGTAGCGAGTGTTTTTGTGCACGTTTCTTGATGCGCATTCGTGTCCTCGAACTGTAGCAGGTATTTTCATGATCGCTGTTGGAATCCAATTTTGACCATGTTCGAGTCCGAATTTGGAAATTTGACATTAGACAGGAATTGTAGCCAGCTGAAATAGCTTTCTAATGCCGCCGGAACCAGTCGATTTGGAGTCCGGATGAGAAAGTTATGCTCGACTTCGTGGACACTACCGAAGATGTTGAGGGATCCTCTCTTCTATTTTGATTTTATTTTGCTAATTGCAACTCTTTTCTTACTCTTTGATCATTTTTGCTTCATGGACACCTAATTATCAATTTGTACCTATAGAATACTAAATCCACCAATTGAAACAGAAATATAAATTAAACCATAAAAAAATCCACGTAAACGTAAACGTTGAGTGTTATTTCTACACTCCACCGTATCTTTTGTATCTTGTGTTTTTGCTGTTGTTTGGTTATGCGCATTAAAGTCCTAGTGTTGTACTTCGTGTTTTTAAGAACGTTGTTGGGAATGCACTTTTGCGCATGTTTTTTTACATGTATGTTTGTGCATGTCCATTTGAGCGAGTGTGTTTGTGCATGTTTGTTGATTTGTATTAATGTCCTAGGATTGTAGTTTGTGTTTTCATGATCCTTTTTGCGAATGCAGTTTTGCGTGAGTAATTTTGTGCATGATTTTGTACTTTTACTTATGTGCGTATTTTTGTAGCGAGTGTTTTTGTGCACGTTTCTTGATGCGCATTCGTGTCCTCGAACTGTAGCAGGTATTTTCATGATCGCTGTTGGAATCCAATTTTGACCATGTTCGAGTCCGAATTTGGAAATTTGACATTAGACAGGAATTGTAGCCACCTGAAATAGCTTTCTAATGCCGCCGGAACCAGTCGATTTGGAGTCCGGATGAGAAAGTTATGCTCGACTTCGTGGACACTACCGAAGATGTTGAGGGATCCTCTCTTCTATTTTGATTTTATTTTCCTAATTGCAACTCTTTTCTTACTCTTTGATCATTTTTGCTTCATGGACACCTAATTATCAATTTGTACCTATAGAATACTAAATCCACCAATTGAAACAGAAATATAAATTAAACCATAAAAAAATCCACGTAAACGTAAACGTTGAGTGTTATTTCTACACTCCACCGTATCTTTTGTATCTTGTGTTTTTGCTGTTGTTTGGTTATGCGCATTAAAGTCCTAGTGTTGTACTTCGTGTTTTTAAGAACGTTGTTGGGAATGCACTTTTGCGCATGTTTTTTTACATGTATGTTTGTGCATGTCCATTTGAGCGAGTGTGTTTGTGCATGTTTGTTGATTTGTATTAATGTCCTAGGATTGTAGTTTGTGTTTTCATGATCCTTTTTGCGAATGCAGTTTTGCGTGAGTAATTTTGTGCATGATTTTGTACTTTTACTTATGTGCGTATTTTTGTAGCGAGTGTTTTTGTGCACGTTTCTTGATGCGCATTCGTGTCCTCGAACTGTAGCAGGTATTTTCATGATCGCTGTTGGAATCCAATTTTGACCATGTTCGAGTCCGAATTTGGAAATTTGACATTAGACAGGAATTGTAGCCACCTGAAATAGCTTTCTAATGCCGCCGGAACCAGTCGATTTGGAGTCCGGATGAGAAAGTTATGCTCGACTTCGTGGACACTACCGAAGATGTTGAGGGATCCTCTCTTCTATTTTGATTTTATTTTCCTAATTGCAACTCTTTTCTTACTCTTTGATCATTTTTGCTTCATGGACACCTAATTATCAATTTGTACCTAAGAATACTAAATCCACCAATTGAAACAGAAATATAAATTAAACCATAAAAAAATCCACGTAAACGTAAACGTTGAGTGTTATTTCTACACTCCACCGTATCTTTTGTATCTTGTGTTTTTGCTGTTGTTTGGTTATGCGCATTAAAGTCCTAGTGTTGTACTTCGTGTTTTTAAGAACGTTGTTGGGAATGCACTTTTGCGCATGTTTTTTTACATGTATGTTTGTGCATGTCCATTTGAGCGAGTGTGTTTGTGCATGTTTGTTGATTTGTATTAATGTCCTAGGATTGTAGTTTGTGTTTTCATGATCCTTTTTGCGAATGCAGTTTTGCGTGAGTAATTTTGTGCATGATTTTGTACTTTTACTTATGTGCGTATTTTTGTAGCGAGTGTTTTTGTGCACGTTTCTTGATGCGCATTCGTGTCCTCGAACTGTAGCAGGTATTTTCATGATCGCTGTTGGAATCCAATTTTGACCATGTTCGAGTCCGAATTTGGAAATTTGACATTAGACAGGAATTGTAGCCACCTGAAATAGCTTTCTAATGCCGCCGGAACCAGTCGATTTGGAGTCCGGATGAGAAAGTTATGCTCGACTTCGTGGACACTACCGAAGATGTTGAGGGATCCTCTCTTCTATTTTGATTTTATTTTCCTAATTGCAACTCTTTTCTTACTCTTTGATCATTTTTGCTTCATGGACACCTAATTATCAATTTGTACCTATAGAATACTAAATCCACCAATTGAAACAGAAATATAAATTAAACCATAAAAAAATCCACGTAAACGTAAACGTTGAGTGTTATTTCTACACTCCACCGTATCTTTTGTATCTTGTGTTTTTGCTGTTGTTTGGTTATGCGCATTAAAGTCCTAGTGTTGTACTTCGTGTTTTTAAAACGTTGTTGGGAATGCACTTTTGCGCATGTTTTTTTACATGTATGTTTGTGCATGTCCATTTGAGCGAGTGTGTTTGTGCATGTTTGTTGATTTGTATTAATGTCCTAGGATTGTAGTTTGTGTTTTCATGATCCTTTTTGCGAATGCAGTTTTGCGTGAGTAATTTTGTGCATGATTTTGTACTTTTACTTATGTGCGTATTTTTGTAGCGAGTGTTTTTGTGCACGTTTCTTGATGCGCATTCGTGTCCTCGAACTGTAGCAGGTATTTTCATGATCGCTGTTGGAATCCAATTTTGACCATGTTCGAGTCCGAATTTGGAAATTTGACATTAGACAGGAATTGTAGCCAGCTGAAATAGCTTTCTAATGCCGCCGGAACCAGTCGATTTGGAGTCCGGATGAGAAAGTTATGCTCGACTTCGTGGACACTACCGAAGATGTTGAGGGATCCTCTCTTCTATTTTGATTTTATTTTCCTAATTGCAACTCTTTTCTTACTCTTTGATCATTTTTGCTTCATGGACACCTAATTATCAATTTGTACCTATAGAATACTAAATCCACCAATTGAAACAGAAATATAAATTAAACCATAAAAAAATCCACGTAAACGTAAACGTTGAGTGTTATTTCTACACTCCACCGTATCTTTTGTATCTTGTGTTTTTGCTGTTGTTTGGTTATGCGCATTAAAGTCCTAGTGTTGTACTTCGTGTTTTTAAGAACGTTGTTGGGAATGCACTTTTGCGCATGTTTTTTTACATGTATGTTTGTGCATGTCCATTTGAGCGAGTGTGTTTGTGCATGTTTGTTGATTTGTATTAATGTCCTAGGATTGTAGTTTGTGTTTTCATGATCCTTTTTGCGAATGCAGTTTTGCGTGAGTAATTTTGTGCATGATTTTGTACTTTTACTTATGTGCGTATTTTTGTAGCGAGTGTTTTTGTGCACGTTTCTTGATGCGCATTCGTGTCCTCGAACTGTAGCGGGTATTTTCATGATCGCTGTTGGAATCCAATTTTGACCATGTTCGAGTCCGAATTTGGAAATTTGACATTAGACAGGAATTGTAGCCAGCTGAAATAGCTTTCTAATGCCGCCGGAACCAGTCGATTTGGAGTCCGGATGAGAAAGTTATGCTCGACTTCGTGGACACTACCGAAGATGTTGAGGGATCCTCTCTTCTATTTTGATTTTATTTTCCTAATTGCAACTCTTTTCTTACTCTTTGATCATTTTTGCTTCATGGACACCTAATTATCAATTTGTACCTAAAGAATACTAAATCCACCAATTGAAACAGAAATATAAATTAAACCATAAAAAAATCCACGTAAACGTAAACGTTGAGTGTTATTTCTACACTCCACCGTATCTTTTGTATCTTGTGTTTTTGCTGTTGTTTGGTTATGCGCATTAAAGTCCTAGTGTTGTACTTCGTGTTTTTACGAACGTTGTTGGGAATGCACTTTTGCGCATGTTTTTTTACATGTATGTTTGTGCATGTCCATTTGAGCGAGTGTGTTTGTGCATGTTTGTTGATTTGTATTAATGTCCTAGGATTGTAGTTTGTGTTTTCATGATCCTTTTTGCGAATGCAGTTTTGCGTGAGTAATTTTGTGCATGATTTTGTACTTTTACTTATGTGCGTATTTTTGTAGCGAGTGTTTTTGTGCACGTTTCTTGATGCGCATTCGTGTCCTCGAACTGTAGCAGGTATTTTCATGATCGCTGTTGGAATCCAATTTTGACCATGTTCGAGTCCGAATTTGGAAATTTGACATTAGACAGGAATTGTAGCCAGCTGAAATAGCTTTCTAATGCCGCCGGAACCAGTCGATTTGGAGTCCGGATGAGAAAGTTATGCTCGACTTCGTGGACACTACCGAAGATGTTGAGGGATCCTCTCTTCTATTTTGATTTTATTTTCCTAATTGCAACTCTTTTCTTACTCTTTGATCATTTTTGCTTCATGGACACCTAATTATCAATTTGTACCTAAAGAATACTAAATCCACCAATTGAAACAGAAATATAAATTAAACCATAAAAAAATCCACGTAAACGTAAACGTTGAGTGTTATTTCTACACTCCACCGTATCTTTTGTATCTTGTGTTTTTGCTGTTGTTTGGTTATGCGCATTAAAGTCCTAGTGTTGTACTTCGTGTTTTTACGAACGTTGTTGGGAATGCACTTTTGCGCATGTTTTTTTACATGTATGTTTGTGCATGTCCATTTGAGCGAGTGTGTTTGTGCATGTTTGTTGATTTGTATTAATGTCCTAGGATTGTAGTTTGTGTTTTCATGATCCTTTTTGCGAATGCAGTTTTGCGTGAGTAATTTTGTGCATGATTTTGTACTTTTACTTATGTGCGTATTTTTGTAGCGAGTGTTTTTGTGCACGTTTCTTGATGCGCATTCGTGTCCTCGAACTGTAGCAGGTATTTTCATGATCGCTGTTGGAATCCAATTTTGACCATGTTCGAGTCCGAATTTGGAAATTTGACATTAGACAGGAATTGTAGCCAGCTGAAATAGCTTTCTAATGCCGCCGGAACCAGTCGATTTGGAGTCCGGATGAGAAAGTTATGCTCGACTTCGTGGACACTACCGAAGATGTTGAGGGATCCTCTCTTCTATTTTGATTTTATTTTGCTAATTGCAACTCTTTTCTTACTCTTTGATCATTTTTGCTTCATGGACACCTAATTATCAATTTGTACCTATAGAATACTAAATCCACCAATTGAAACAGAAATATAAATTAAACCATAAAAAAATCCACGTAAACGTAAACGTTGAGTGTTATTTCTACACTCCACCGTATCTTTTGTATCTTGTGTTTTTGCTGTTGTTTGGTTATGCGCATTAAAGTCCTAGTGTTGTACTTCGTGTTTTTAAGAACGTTGTTGGGAATGCACTTTTGCGCATGTTTTTTTACATGTATGTTTGTGCATGTCCATTTGAGCGAGTGTGTTTGTGCATGTTTGTTGATTTGTATTAATGTCCTAGGATTGTAGTTTGTGTTTTCATGATCCTTTTTGCGAATGCAGTTTTGCGTGAGTAATTTTGTGCATGATTTTGTACTTTTACTTATGTGCGTATTTTTGTAGCGAGTGTTTTTGTGCACGTTTCTTGATGCGCATTCGTGTCCTCGAACTGTAGCAGGTATTTTCATGATCGCTGTTGGAATCCAATTTTGACCATGTTCGAGTCCGAATTTGGAAATTTGACATTAGACAGGAATTGTAGCCACCTGAAATAGCTTTCTAATGCCGCCGGAACCAGTCGATTTGGAGTCCGGATGAGAAAGTTATGCTCGACTTCGTGGACACTACCGAAGATGTTGAGGGATCCTCTCTTCTATTTTGATTTTATTTTCCTAATTGCAACTCTTTTCTTACTCTTTGATCATTTTTGCTTCATGGACACCTAATTATCAATTTGTACCTAAAGAATACTAAATCCACCAATTGAAACAGAAATATAAATTAAACCATAAAAAAATCCACGTAAACGTAAACGTTGAGTGTTATTTCTACACTCCACCGTATCTTTTGTATCTTGTGTTTTTGCTGTTGTTTGGTTATGCGCATTAAAGTCCTAGTGTTGTACTTCGTGTTTTTAAGAACGTTGTTGGGAATGCACTTTTGCGCATGTTTTTTTACATGTATGTTTGTGCATGTCCATTTGAGCGAGTGTGTTTGTGCATGTTTGTTGATTTGTATTAATGTCCTAGGATTGTAGTTTGTGTTTTCATGATCCTTTTTGCGAATGCAGTTTTGCGTGAGTAATTTTGTGCATGATTTTGTACTTTTACTTATGTGCGTATTTTTGTAGCGAGTGTTTTTGTGCACGTTTCTTGATGCGCATTCGTGTCCTCGAACTGTAGCAGGTATTTTCATGATCGCTGTTGGAATCCAATTTTGACCATGTTCGAGTCCGAATTTGGAAATTTGACATTAGACAGGAATTGTAGCCACCTGAAATAGCTTTCTAATGCCGCCGGAACCAGTCGATTTGGAGTCCGGATGAGAAAGTTATGCTCGACTTCGTGGACACTACCGAAGATGTTGAGGGATCCTCTCTTCTATTTTGATTTTATTTTGCTAATTGCAACTCTTTTCTTACTCTTTGATCATTTTTGCTTCATGGACACCTAATTATCAATTTGTACCTATAGAATACTAAATCCACCAATTGAAACAGAAATATAAATTAAACCATAAAAAAATCCACGTAAACGTAAACGTTGAGTGTTATTTCTACACTCCACCGTATCTTTTGTATCTTGTGTTTTTGCTGTTGTTTGGTTATGCGCATTAAAGTCCTAGTGTTGTACTTCGTGTTTTTAAGAACGTTGTTGGGAATGCACTTTTGCGCATGTTTTTTTACATGTATGTTTGTGCATGTCCATTTGAGCGAGTGTGTTTGTGCATGTTTGTTGATTTGTATTAATGTCCTAGGATTGTAGTTTGTGTTTTCATGATCCTTTTTGCGAATGCAGTTTTGCGTGAGTAATTTTGTGCATGATTTTGTACTTTTACTTATGTGCGTATTTTTGTAGCGAGTGTTTTTGTGCACGTTTCTTGATGCGCATTCGTGTCCTCGAACTGTAGCAGGTATTTTCATGATCGCTGTTGGAATCCAATTTTGACCATGTTCGAGTCCGAATTTGGAAATTTGACATTAGACAGGAATTGTAGCCACCTGAAATAGCTTTCTAATGCCGCCGGAACCAGTCGATTTGGAGTCCGGATGAGAAAGTTATGCTCGACTTCGTGGACACTACCGAAGATGTTGAGGGATCCTCTCTTCTATTTTGATTTTATTTTCCTAATTGCAACTCTTTTCTTACTCTTTGATCATTTTTGCTTCATGGACACCTAATTATCAATTTGTACCTAAAGAATACTAAATCCACCAATTGAAACAGAAATATAAATTAAACCATAAAAAAATCCACGTAAACGTAAACGTTGAGTGTTATTTCTACACTCCACCGTATCTTTTGTATCTTGTGTTTTTGCTGTTGTTTGGTTATGCGCATTAAAGTCCTAGTGTTGTACTTCGTGTTTTTACGAACGTTGTTGGGAATGCACTTTTGCGCATGTTTTTTTACATGTATGTTTGTGCATGTCCATTTGAGCGAGTGTGTTTGTGCATGTTTGTTGATTTGTATTAATGTCCTAGGATTGTAGTTTGTGTTTTCATGATCCTTTTTGCGAATGCAGTTTTGCGTGAGTAATTTTGTGCATGATTTTGTACTTTTACTTATGTGCGTATTTTTGTAGCGAGTGTTTTTGTGCACGTTTCTTGATGCGCATTCGTGTCCTCGAACTGTAGCAGGTATTTTCATGATCGCTGTTGGAATCCAATTTTGACCATGTTCGAGTCCGAATTTGGAAATTTGACATTAGACAGGAATTGTAGCCAGCTGAAATAGCTTTCTTATGCCGCCGGAACCAGTCGATTTGGAGTCCGGATGAGAAAGTTATGCTCGACTTCGTGGACACTACCGAAGATGTTGAGGGATCCTCTCTTCTATTTTGATTTTATTTTCCTAATTGCAACTCTTTTCTTACTCTTTGATCATTTTTGCTTCATGGACACCTAATTATCAATTTGTACCTAAAGAATACTAAATCCACCAATTGAAACAGAAATATAAATTAAACCATAAAAAAATCCACGTAAACGTAAACGTTGAGTGTTATTTCTACACTCCACCGTATCTTTTGTATCTTGTGTTTTTGCTGTTGTTTGGTTTTGCGCATTAAAGTCCTAGTGTTGTACTTCGTGTTTTTAAGAACGTTGTTGGAATGCACTTTTGCGCATGTTTTTTTACATGTATGTTTGTGCATGTCCATTTGAGCGAGTGTGTTTGTGCATGTTTGTTGATTTGTATTAATGTCCTAGGATTGTAGTTTGTGTTTTCATGATCCTTTTTGCGAATGCAGTTTTGCGTGAGTAATTTTGTGCATGATTTTGTACTTTTACTTATGTGCGTATTTTTGTAGCGAGTGTTTTTGTGCACGTTTCTTGATGCGCATTCGTGTCCTCGAACTGTAGCAGGTATTTTCATGATCGCTGTTGGAATCCAATTTTGACCATGTTCGAGTCCGAATTTGGAAATTTGACATTAGACAGGAATTGTAGCCAGCTGAAATAGCTTTCTAATGCCGCCGGAACCAGTCGATTTGGAGTCCGGATGAGAAAGTTATGCTCGACTTCGTGGACACTACCGAAGATGTTGAGGGATCCTCTCTTCTATTTTGATTTTATTTTTCTAATTGCAACTCTTTTCTTACTCTTTGATCATTTTTGCTTCATGGACACCTAATTATCAATTTGTACCTAAAGAATACTAAATCCACCAATTGAAACAGAAATATAAATTAAACCATAAAAAAATCCACGTAAACGTAAACGTTGAGTGTTATTTCTACACTCCACCGTATCTTTTGTATCTTGTGTTTTTGTTGTTGTTTGGTTATGCGCATTAAAGTCCTAGTGTTGTACTTCGTGTTTTTACGAACGTTGTTGGGAATGCACTTTTGCGCATGTTTTTTTACATGTATGTTTGTGCATGTCCATTTGAGCGAGTGTGTTTGTGCATGTTTGTTGATTTGTATTAATGTCCTAGGATTGTAGTTTGTGTTTTCATAATCCTTTTTGCGAATGCAGTTTTGCGTGAGTAATTTTGTGCATGATTTTGTACTTTTACTTATGTGCGTATTTTTGTAGCGAGTGTTTTTGTGCACGTTTCTTGATGCGCATTCGTGTCCTCGAACTGTAGCAGGTATTTTCATGATCGCTGTTGGAATCCAATTTTGACCATGTTCGAGTCCGAATTTGGAAATTTGACATTAGACAGGAATTGTAGCCACCTGAAATAGCTTTCTAATGCCGTTGGAACCAGTCGATTTGGAGTCCGGATGAGAAAGTTATGCTCGACTTCGTGGACACTACCGAAGATGTTGAGGGATCCTCTCTTCTATTTTGATTTTATTTTGCTAATTGCAACTCTTTCTTACTCTTTGATCATTTTTGCTTCATGGACACCTAATTATCAATTTGTACCTATAGAATACTAAATCCACCAATTGAAACAGAAATATAAATTAAACCATAAAAAAATCCACGTAAACGTAAACGTTGAGTGTTATTTCTACACTCCACCGTATCTTTTGTATCTTGTGTTTTTGCTGTTGTTTGGTTATGCGCATTAAAGTCCTAGTGTTGTACTTCGTGTTTTTACGAACGTTGTTGGGAATGCACTTTCGCGCATGTTTTTTTACATGTATGTTTGTGCATGTCCATTTGAGCGAGTGTGTTTGTGCATGTTTGTTGATTTGTATTAATGTCCTAGGATTGTAGTTTGTGTTTTCATAATCCTTTTTGCGAATGCAGTTTTGCGTGAGTAATTTTGTGCATGATTTTGTACTTTTACTTATGTGCGTATTTTTGTAGCGAGTGTTTTTGTGCACGTTTCTTGATGCGCATTCGTGTCCTCGAACTGTAGCAGGTATTTTCATGATCGCTGTTGGAATCCAATTTTGACCATGTTCGAGTCCGAATTTGGAAATTTGACATTAGACAGGAATTGTAGCCAGCTGAAATAGCTTTCTAATGCCGCCAGAACCAGTCGATTTGGAGTCCGGATGAGAAAGTTATGCTCGACTTCGTGGACACTACCGAAGATGTTGAGGGATCCTCTCTTCTATTTTGATTTTATTTTCCTAATTGCAACTCTTTTCTTACTCTTTGATCATTTTTGCTTCATGGACACCTAATTATCAATTTGTACCTAAAGAATACTAAATCCACCAATTGAAACAGAAATATAAATTAAACCATAAAAAAATCCACGTAAACGTAAACGTTGACTGTTATTCCTACACTCCACCGTAACTTTTGTATCTTGTGTTTTTGCTGTTGTTTGGTTTTTTTTTTTTTTTTTTTTTTCAAGAGAACGACACCCAATGAGGGTGGGGGGTTAGGCTTGACCCCCTACCTGTTTATAAAACAAAATTTAAGAAGTACATAATGAGTTTCGCTCAAATTGCTACTGCCCAACATATGGCTAATAATAGCAATTGACAAACAAAAGACAATAGGTAACTAACAAAACGTTAAGAAAACGGGCAAAACAGGTGGCCCAAATAATAAAAACGACGGGGTGGGAATGATCATAAAAGGTCGGGGAAGACCAAGGTAGACCGTTCGCCTCACCACAACAGCCGAGGCCACTTACACTTTCGCCAAAAATGGGCGAAACAGGTATAACGGCTGCGAAATGTGTGGCACCATTCGGCAAACAGTCTAGTCTTGATAGACCCAAACAATCCATAATCACCCCAACCCTTCCTAACATGTAAAGTTCACGAAAATTCCTAAATTGCCAATAATATAAAAACGTGGAATGCGTGGCACCTATGTGCGAGACTGTCGTCGAAAGGATGGATATCCAAGCTGGTCCATCCGAATCATCTGCTGAATAGGTCGGGGAAGTTCCGCTGTTGTGAAGGTACGAGCCAACTCGGTCTGACACCCCAAGTTAGCTAATGCATCAGCTACTTTATTGCCCTCCCGGTAGATATGTGTAATCCTGTACTCCAAAGTAGAAAGAGAGTTCCGGATCGCCGTGAGAGAACTCTGAAGACTCCAATGACCTTGGTCCGTGTGCGAAAGAAGTCGAACAGCGACTTCTGCGTCAAGCTCGATCCAAACTCTAGTGAATTGCCTCTGAATAACAAATCGCAGCCCCGAGGCAAGGGCAGCAAGCTCGGCCGCAATACTGCTCGGGGCAGAGATCCTCTCGTGAAATGCAACTATGGCCTCAGCGTCCGAACCTCTGATAATCCCGCCAATAGCTGCAATCTGGGTGGATGCTCTACGTGCTCCGTCTGTGTTTAGCTTCACCCAACCCGGATCCGGTGGAAGCCAAACGACTCGATGAGGTGTGAGAGTTGGTGTTCTGACTCGGTAATATAGGCCAAGAGACTCAGCCACGTGGGGAATGCCAGTCCAGCTGGCCGCCGAAAGTAAGTTGGTTTGGTGAAGAATCCTGATGTGCTGGATGACCCTGTAAATGATGGAAGAAGCGCGAACCGTGATATCCTTGTGCTTGCTGTCATTTCTTGCAATCCATAAGTACCACAAGATCAAGCAAGGCACAATGGTCGTGATGTGTGTGTGGTGTGTGAGTGTGTGCGAAGTGAAGTGCTGCCAATAAAGTAAAATCTGGGGTATGTGCGTAGTGTGTGCAGGTGTATAGCCAAAAAGATAGAAAAAATGATGCCATACCCTCTTAGCCGTCGGGCTCTCCACGAAGATATGATCAATCGACTCAACAGAAGGAGACTCGACTGACTGAGATACGAGACTCGACACAGGAATAGATGGATCTGGACAACAATAGCACCTCGAGGCAAGAGAGGTGCCTCGAGACTGAAGTTTGGTATCCACTGGAAGACGCTGAAAAAGGAGACGCCAAAGAAAGATAGAAATTGTAGGAGTAAGACAAGATCCCCAAAATATACGAAGAAGAGGGGTAGGGGTATGCTGCTGTCGTATCAAGGCCCAAGCCGAGGTCAAGGAAAACTTGCCATCCGAAGAAGCTCTCCAAA
The DNA here is from genome assembly GCF_056151865.1 of Erythranthe guttata. Lineage (NCBI taxonomy): Eukaryota > Viridiplantae > Streptophyta > Magnoliopsida > Lamiales > Phrymaceae > Erythranthe > Erythranthe guttata. The sequence goes on from NC_142537.1 coordinate 8,935,697, forward strand.
TGGGCAAATCACCCGAAGCACCAGAGATTGGGACCGAGCAAATCCTATCGATCCACTCAAAAGGAATATCCTCAGCAAGCTTGTTTCGATCCCACTGACCGTTAACCAAATAATACTCCACACGAACTGACGTTAACCGACCACCATCAATAATGCCCGAAAGGGGACCATCGCCAAACCAGTGGTCGTGCCAGAAATAAACATGACCAGGACCAATCCGCCAAAATATTTGAGCTTGAACACGCTCTCGGACACGGCACATGCGCTTCCACACCGTGCTATAGAGTGAAGACACAACGGATGAACCTGGGAACCGATTCCGACAATACTTGTTTCGGAGAAAACGGGCCCAAAGAGAATCCTGAGCACGGAATCGGAACCAGAGCTTGTAAGTGAAGGCGTCAATCACATCCGTCAAACGCCTCAACCCCAAGCCACCCTCACCAACTGGCCGACAAATCGTCTCCCAAGCAACCCAATGAGGCCGGCGCTGATTACCATAAGATCCCCAGAGAAATCGGGCCATGCACTGCTCAATCTGCTGAATAATGTACTGCGGAGGTTGAATAACCTGAACAAGATGCAAAGCCATAGTCGAAAGCGTACTCCGGATCAAGGCAAGACGGCCCCCGAAAGCCAAAGCGGTCCGAGCCCATCCCGAAATCCTGGCTTGCATGCGATCAAGCAAAGTGTGAAACAAACTGCCCCGGTCCCTCCCTTTGTATAGTGGTGCTCCAAGATAAATGATAGGAAGGTCCTTTCTCGGATAACTGAGAATCCGAGAAATAGTGCGAAGATGACCATCAGAACATGCCCTATCAACTGTGAAAGTGCTCTTGTGCACACTAATCAACTGACCCGAAGTCCGACAGTAATGATCGAGAAAATCCCGCAGCTTCTTCAGTCCAAAATTATGGCACGAGGTAAATATCATCACATCATCCGCATAGGCCAAATGGGATATAGGAATGCCTCCCCTTGTAGAATAAAACATGCTTGGGCAACGGCTGTATAGTGCATCAAGACCTCTCGAAAAATACTCAGCCGCAAGTACAAAAAGAGTCGGCGAGAGCGGATCTCCCTGCCTTAGACCACGAGACGAAGTGAAATACCCCGTCAGCTCCCCGTTGATTAGTAAAGAGAACTGGCACGACGAAACACATCGCCGAATAATATCAACCAAGTTCGCCGAGAAACCCATCAGCTCGAGTACACGAAATAAGAACCTCCACTGAACCCTATCATAAGCCTTTGCCATATCCAGCTTCAAAATAAGATTCGGATTTCGACAACGAACTGATATCGAGTGGACCATTTCTTGTGCTAATAAAATATTATCACTAATGAGGCGACCCTGAACAAACCCACTCTGAGAAGGAGAAATAATGTGTGGCAAGTGAGGTGCAAGTCTGTTCGTAAGTACCTTGGTGATAATTTTATTGGTCACGTTGCACAAGCTAATCGGGCGGAAATCTGTCCAAGCCGTCGGAAAGTCCACCTTTGGAATAAGAACCAAGGTGGTAGCGGTGAAGCTCGCAGGCATAGATCCACCCTCGAAGAAATCCCAAACCGCTTCACAAACATCACACTGAATCAAGTCCCAACAATGCTGATAAAATAGCGAAGAATACCCATCAGGACCCGAAGCACTATCTCGACAAATCCCAAACACCGCATCTTTGATCTCCTCAACTGACGGACGAGTAGAGACTGAAGAAAAGTCCCTTTGAGGAGCGGAAAATAGGGACTCATCAACCGGAAGCAAACTAGGCATATCATCGGTAAGAAGCTTGCTAAAGAAATCAACGCCCGAATCCTTGATCTCCTGAGCTGATGTGAGAACCAAATCACCATGAGAGATAGAGTGGATTCGATTGACACATCGCTTTTTCTTGACTAACGAGTGGAAAAACTTAGAGTTTCTCTCTCCATCAGTCGCCCATCTACAAGCTGCCTTCTGCTTCCAAAAGTCCTCCTCAATATTGAGCATGAGAGTAAGTTCAGCAGTGGCCTTTTTCAAATTTGCACGATTCTCGGGGGATCGATCCAAGTCATATATGTGCTCGGCCTCTAGAACAGCTGCCTCGGCCCTCTCTTTATTCTTGAACACGTCCCCGAAAACATTCCAATTCCACCACTGAAGCTTCTGTTTCAATCGTCTCAACTTCGTATGTAATCGATGCATCCCCGTCTGAGCACACGGAAAATCCCAAACCTGTTCCACAATCTGACGAAACGTAGCGTGGCGGATCCACATATGCTGAAACCGGAATGAAGCAGGAGGCCTAGACGAAGAAGCAGCCGATGAAACCAAAAGAGGAGCATGATCCGACCAGGTCCGTGAGAGGTGGGTAACCTGCGTAATAGGCAGTAAATCTAGCCAAGCAGAGTTATATAGAATCCTGTCCAAACGCTCCAAAAGACCTGAAGGGCTCTCCCAAGTATAGCAAGAACTAGCCCCAGAGAACCCGGCATCCGAAAGTTCACAATCCGAAACCATAGCACCAAACTCAGCCATATCTAGTCTCCTATCCGAAACCGATCTATTCCGTTCTGACTCAAGTAAGATTGAGTTGAAGTCACCCCCAGAAATCCAAGGAGTGTCACCAATCGTCTCAAAAATGTCGCGGAACGAATTCCACAAAACACGGCGCTCGGAACGAGAGCATCTAGCATAGACCGCAGTAAATACAAAAGGAGCACCAAATAAACCAGATATGCATCTGACATGCAATAATTGTACCTCATCCCTAAGCAACTCGACTCGAAAATTGTGATCCCAAAAAATCCAGATCTTCCCCGCACAATTAGACAAACCAGCAACGAAACCCAAGCGACGGCAATAGTAATCATGCACAAACTCAGTCATAGGTTCAGAAATAACCAATAAATTAACTCTATGTTGGCGACAAATAAAGCGCAAGTGGGATTGGGTCGCCTTATTTTTTACCCCCCTTGCATTCCAAACCAAGAATTTACCCGACATCAAGAAGAGGGGGAATGCGACCCATCTGAAGATTTCCGAGATGTGATAAAGAATGAGTTACCAATAAGGTGGGCCTCCTCCGCATGCCAACGTTCGGCATTCTGCAAACGCCAACGCTCAGCATCAATTAGGCTCGATCGCCACGAGGCCGAAGGTTCATCAGTGATAGAGCCCGGAGTAGCGTGATCAGCTGGGCGTATGCTCGTGGCTGGGCTCACGGGCTCATAAGGTATCATGGCAAGGTGATTGAAAGGAGGCGTGCCGGCCAAATTTTGATCGGCCGTGGGCCGGACCTTGGTCACATAGTGTTCGCAAAATAAGGCAGCCGACGTAGGTGTAATCGGATCCGTACCCGCCGAAAGTCCTGACCCCTCTCGTCCGTGTACCCCATGATTAAGGGGAACATCCTTGGCCACCGAAGTGGCTGAAGGTGATAGAGAGGGGGTTGAGAGGGCTGCCCCCTTTGCGGTTCGGGAGCTAGAAGCTTGATTTCTGTTCTTTTTGGAGGGAGACACATGCTGATTTTTTTTGGACATGGATAAGGCCTCCATATCTTCTAAATAAGCTGCTTGATCATCGGCAATAGTATCTATAGGGTCTGGACTCATCGGTTGTTTGGTGTTAGAAGTATTTTTTCGGCCCTTTTTCGAAGATTTTGGAACATGTTTGGAAGCAACATCCGGTTGAATATGAGCAGCCTCTATATCCTCTTGAACCCCACTCTCCAACAATTCAAAGGGGTTGTAATGCTCAAAATCTCCTTCACTAATATTATCGGCAGTATTCCGCACAATAGCTTGAGAAAAACTAGGATTTTCAGTTGATTTTGTCCCCGATGTTTTAGGAATATCCATGTTTTCAACAACAACATTTTTCCTCTTTTCAACTCGTCGCCAAACTTGTTTTTCCTTTGGTGGGGCTGTGGGTTTGGGAATCCGTTGTGGCGGTGGTGGAAAATCCGGTTTTTTAGCATTTCCATTCATATAACAATTTTCAACCGAGTGACCCAGGTGAGAACAAAACGTGCAGAATTTTGGGACGTTCTCGTAGTTTACCGGCAAGGAAATCATCTCAATATCATCATAGCCAGTCATCACCGGAATTTGTTCAACCCTCGGTTTCAAGAGATCAATTTCGACGCAAAATCGAGCAACAGATAGCTTCTTTCGATCGGCTGTAAAATCATCAAACTCAAGTGGATTTCCAATAGAAGAAGCAAGGAAGAATATAGCTTCCCGGTTGTACATATAAGGAGGAACTCCCGGCACATTAACCCAGACCGGCGCTATAGAAGTTTCGTTTTTCAAATTAAAGCCCGGAGTATATTTAAAAACACGCATGGGCAGCCCATCAATATAGCATATCGATCTTCTCAAAAGCAAAGAATAATCATCTAATACCGAGAATTGAATCAACACATGCCGATAATTCAATTTATGCAACTCAAAGGAACCGCGGGGCTTTAAATCGTAAATAAACTTCTCCATAACTTTGTAATGAGGTATCCCATGAGAAAACTTACCAATCAAGGTGTACTTTAACGGCTCAAGCATCTTATCAACCTCCTCTTTCGAGAAATAGAGCACATTCTTGCCATCTATCACTTTAATTGTCCCAATTGGAGCGATATCTTCTCGGTGGAGCAAGTGACGACGACGATCAACCTTAGAAGAAGCAATTGGAGGTCCGAGATCACCGTGTACAGCAGCAGCAAAGGATTTGGTTGGGAATTGGAATTTTGGGGTTTGAATTTCGGGATTAGGGGTTTCAATTTCGGGATTGGGGTTTTTTAATTGGGGATTTTGGGTTTGGAATTGGGAATTCGGATTATGATTGTCCAATTTAGAAATAGGGATAGAAGTATCATTTTTAGTGTTTGAATTGGACATAAAACCAGCTTGGGCCACAAGATTGGGGTTTAGGTGGTCCGTTTTAGGGTTTTGGGCTCGGATTTGAGTAATATTATCGTGAGCCGGTTTTAGAGTGGAAGATAGGCCTTTCTTAGGAGAGTTAGGGGCTGAGATGGGCTTAGGGACCGGTAGTTTGAGGCTAGAAAAATCCTCATAGGATGGTGATTTGGCAAGTGGTGTAAACTTGGCGAATTGTGGTTGGCTGAGGTGAGGAGTTCTAGCCAAGTCAAGGGGTGAGGTGGAACGGGCGGGAAAAGTGGTTGGTGAAATTTGAATTGTGGCGACCTTGCCTTGTGTAGAAGATTCAGCTTCCACAATCGAGGAAGATTGATTGGTGAAATCTTCCATAATTACCACGTCCGAAAAGGAAGGTCCTGATTTAGAATGATCTTGATTTGCTGCACAAATTAAAGGAGGAACCAAGACAAGATGAGAGTCTAGATTCATGCGGGGCACAAGCAGCAGCTACCCACTCGAAGATCTCCACCGAGAGAAGGCGGAGATATGACGGAGATACGAAAAACCGATGACAAGACACGAAACAAAATGAGGACGAAACAAACCTCCACTAAAACTGAAATTAAAGAAGCAGAACGAGCAAAAAACGCCCAAGAATGGAAGCAAAAACGAGGCTGAGATCACAAGGAATGAAAGCAGCCCTAAAACCGAATGAAATGAAGGAGAAACAACCAAAAAACGACACAAAAACACAAGAATACGGCTGACCCAAACACAAACACGAAAAAAACAAAGAACACTACCAAATTTTGAGAAAATTATATGCAAAGAGCACGAAAACCTCAAAACCGATGGATAATTGAACTAAAATGACAATAAGAAACGATGATCAACTAACCAGAATGAATGAAATGAAAAACGAATATATGAATGGCTAAAATCGATCAAAATCTTCGTAGGAAAGACACAACTTTCTAGAGAGAAGGCAGAGCGTTAGCTGGAATTGTAGCCAGCTAAAATAGCTTTCTAATGCCGCCGGAACCAGTTGATTTGGAGTCCGGATGAGAAAGTTATGCTCGACTTCGTGGACACTACCGAATATGTTGAGGGATCCTCTCTTATAATTTGATTTTATTTTCCTAATTGCAACTCTTTTCTTACTCTTTATGCTGTTGTTTGGTTATGCGCATTAAGGTCCTAGTGTTGTACTTCGTGTTTTTACGAACGTTGATGGGAATGCACTTTCGCGCATGTTTTTTTACATGTATGTTTGTGCATGTCCATTTGAGCGAGTGTGTTTGTGCATGTTTGTTGATTTGTATTAATGTCCTAGGATTGTAGTTTGTGTTTTCATAATCCTTTTTGCGAATGCAGTTTTGCGTGAGTAATTTTGTGCATGATTTTGTACTTTTACTTATGTGCGTATTTTTGTAGCGAGTGTTTTTGTGCACGTTTCTTGATGCGCATTCGTGTCCTCGAACTGTAGCAGGTATTTTCATGATCGCTGTTGGAATCCAATTTTGACCATGTTCGAGTCCGAATTTGGAAATTTGACATTAGACAGGACTTGTAGCCACCTGAAATAGCTTTCTAATGCCGTTGGAACCAGTCGATTTGGAGTCCGGATGAGAAAGTTATGCTCGACTTCGTGGACACTACCGAAGATGTTGAGGGATCCTCTCTTCTATTTTGATTTTATTTTGCTAATTGCAACTCTTTCCTTACTCTTTGATCATTTTTGCTTCATGGACACCTAATTATCAATTTGTACCTATAGAATACTAAATCCACCAATTGAAACAGAAATATAAATTAAACCATAAAAAAATCCACGTAAACGTAAACGTTGAGTGTTATTTCTACACTCCACCGTATCTTTTGTATCTTGTGTTTTTGCTGTTGTTTGGTTATGCGCATTAAAGTCCTAGTGTTGTACTTCGTGTTTTTAAGAACGTTGTTGGGAATGCACTTTTGCGCATGTTTTTTTACATGTATGTTTGTGCATGTCCATTTGAGCGAGTGTGTTTGTGCATGTTTGTTGATTTGTATTAATGTCCTAGGATTGTAGTTTGTGTTTTCATGATCCTTTTTGCGAATGCAGTTTTGCGTGAGTAATTTTGTGCATGATTTTGTACTTTTACTTATGTGCGTATTTTTGTAGCGAGTGTTTTTGTGCACGTTTCTTGATGCGCATTCGTGTCCTCGAACTGTAGCAGGTATTTTCATGATCGCTGTTGGAATCCAATTTTGACCATGTTCGAGTCCGAATTTGGAAATTTGACATTAGACAGGAATTGTAGCCAGCTGAAATAGCTTTCTAATGCCGCCGGAACCAGTCGATTTGGAGTCCGGATGAGAAAGTTATGCTCGACTTCGTGGACACTACCGAAGATGTTGAGGGATCCTCTCTTCTATTTTGATTTTATTTTCCTAATTGCAACTCTTTTCTTACTCTTTGATCATTTTTGCTTCATGGACACCTAATTATCAATTTGTACCTATAGAATACTAAATCCACCAATTGAAACAGAAATATAAATTAAACCATAAAAAAATCCACGTAAACGTAAACGTTGAGTGTTATTCCTACACTCCACCGTATCTTTTGTATCTTGTGTTTTTGCTGTTGTTTGGTTATGCGCATTAAAGTCCTAGTGTTGTACTTCGTGTTTTTACGAACGTTGTTGGGAATGCACTTTTGCGCATGTTTTTTTACATGTATGTTTGTGCATGTCCATTTGAGCGAGTGTGTTTGTGCATGTTTGTTGATTTGTATTAATGTCCTAGGATTGTAGTTTGTGTTTTCATGATCCTTTTTGCGAATGCAGTTTTGCGTGAGTAATTTTGTGCATGATTTTGTACTTTTACTTATGTGCGTATTTTTGTAGCGAGTGTTTTTGTGCACGTTTCTTGATGCGCATTCGTGTCCTCGAACTGTAGCAGGTATTTTCATGATCGCTGTTGGAATCCAATTTTGACCATGTTCGAGTCCGAATTTGGAAATTTGACATTAGACAGGAATTGTAGCCAGCTGAAATAGCTTTCTAATGCCGCCGGAACCAGTCGATTTGGAGTCCGGATGAGAAAGTTATGCTCGACTTCGTGGACACTACCGAAGATGTTGAGGGATCCTCTCTTCTATTTTGATTTTATTTTCCTAATTGCAACTCTTTTCTTACTCTTTGATCATTTTTGCTTCATGGACACCTAATTATCAATTTGTACCTATAGAATACTAAATCCACCAATTGAAACAGAAATATAAATTAAACCATAAAAAAATCCACGTAAACGTAAACGTTGAGTGTTATTTCTACACTCCACCGTATCTTTTGTATCTTGTGTTTTTGCTGTTGTTTGGTTATGCGCATTAAAGTCCTAGTGTTGTACTTCGTGTTTTTAAGAACGTTGTTGGGAATGCACTTTTGCGCATGTTTTTTTACATGTATGTTTGTGCATGTCCATTTGAGCGAGTGTGTTTGTGCATGTTTGTTGATTTGTATTAATGTCCTAGGATTGTAGTTTGTGTTTTCATGATCCTTTTTGCGAATGCAGTTTTGCGTGAGTAATTTTGTGCATGATTTTGTACTTTTACTTATGTGCGTATTTTTGTAGCGAGTGTTTTTGTGCACGTTTCTTGATGCGCATTCGTGTCCTCGAACTGTAGCAGGTATTTTCATGATCGCTGTTGGAATCCAATTTTGACCATGTTCGAGTCCGAATTTGGAAATTTGACATTAGACAGGAATTGTAGCCAGCTGAAATAGCTTTCTAATGCCGCCGGAACCAGTCGATTTGGAGTCCGGATGAGAAAGTTATGCTCGACTTCGTGGACACTACCGAAGATGTTGAGGGATCCTCTCTTCTATTTTGATTTTATTTTCCTAATTGCAACTCTTTTCTTACTCTTTGATCATTTTTGCTTCATGGACACCTAATTATCAATTTGTACCTAAAGAATACTAAATCCACCAATTGAAACAGAAATATAAATTAAACCATAAAAAAATCCACGTAAACGTAAACGTTGAGTGTTATTTCTACACTCCACCGTATCTTTTGTATCTTGTGTTTTTGCTGTTGTTTGGTTATGCGCATTAAAGTCCTAGTGTTGTACTTCGTGTTTTTAAGAACGTTGTTGGGAATGCACTTTTGCGCATGTTTTTTTACATGTATGTTTGTGCATGTCCATTTGAGCGAGTGTGTTTGTGCATGTTTGTTGATTTGTATTAATGTCCTAGGATTGTAGTTTGTGTTTTCATGATCCTTTTTGCGAATGCAGTTTTGCGTGAGTAATTTTGTGCATGATTTTGTACTTTTACTTATGTGCGTATTTTTGTAGCGAGTGTTTTTGTGCACGTTTCTTGATGCGCATTCGTGTCCTCGAACTGTAGCAGGTATTTTCATGATCGCTGTTGGAATCCAATTTTGACCATGTTCGAGTCCGAATTTGGAAATTTGACATTAGACAGGAATTGTAGCCAGCTGAAATAGCTTTCTAATGCCGCCGGAACCAGTCGATTTGGAGTCCGGATGAGAAAGTTATGCTCGACTTCGTGGACACTACCGAAGATGTTGAGGGATCCTCTCTTCTATTTTGATTTTATTTTCCTAATTGCAACTCTTTTCTTACTCTTTGATCATTTTTGCTTCATGGACACCTAATTATCAATTTGTACCTATAGAATACTAAATCCACCAATTGAAACAGAAATATAAATTAAACCATAAAAAAATCCACGTAAACGTAAACGTTGAGTGTTATTTCTACACTCCACCGTATCTTTTGTATCTTGTGTTTTTGCTGTTGTTTGGTTATGCGCATTAAAGTCCTAGTGTTGTACTTCGTGTTTTTAAGAACGTTGTTGGGAATGCACTTTTGCGCATGTTTTTTTACATGTATGTTTGTGCATGTCCATTTGAGCGAGTGTGTTTGTGCATGTTTGTTGATTTGTATTAATGTCCTAGGATTGTAGTTTGTGTTTTCATGATCCTTTTTGCGAATGCAGTTTTGCGTGAGTAATTTTGTGCATGATTTTGTACTTTTACTTATGTGCGTATTTTTGTAGCGAGTGTTTTTGTGCACGTTTCTTGATGCGCATTCGTGTCCTCGAACTGTAGCAGGTATTTTCATGATCGCTGTTGGAATCCAATTTTGACCATGTTCGAGTCCGAATTTGGAAATTTGACATTAGACAGGAATTGTAGCCAGCTGAAATAGCTTTCTAATGCCGCCGGAACCAGTCGATTTGGAGTCCGGATGAGAAAGTTATGCTCGACTTCGTGGACACTACCGAAGATGTTGAGGGATCCTCTCTTCTATTTTGATTTTATTTTCCTAATTGCAACTCTTTTCTTACTCTTTGATCATTTTTGCTTCATGGACACCTAATTATCAATTTGTACCTATAGAATACTAAATCCACCAATTGAAACAGAAATATAAATTAAACCAAAAAAAAATCCACGTAAACGTAAACGTTGAGTGTTATTTCTACACTCCACCGTATCTTTTGTATCTTGTGTTTTTGCTGTTGTTTGGTTATGCGCATTAAAGTCCTAGTGTTGTACTTCGTGTTTTTAAGAACGTTGTTGGGAATGCACTTTTGCGCATGTTTTTTTACATGTATGTTTGTGCATGTCCATTTGAGCGAGTGTGTTTGTGCATGTTTGTTGATTTGTATTAATGTCCTAGGATTGTAGTTTGTGTTTTCATGATCCTTTTTGCGAATGCAGTTTTGCGTGAGTAATTTTGTGCATGATTTTGTACTTTTACTTATGTGCGTATTTTTGTAGCGAGTGTTTTTGTGCACGTTTCTTGATGCGCATTCGTGTCCTCGAACTGTAGCGGGTATTTTCATGATCGCTGTTGGAATCCAATTTTGACCATGTTCGAGTCCGAATTTGGAAATTTGACATTAGACAGGAATTGTAGCCAGCTGAAATAGCTTTCTAATGCCGCCGGAACCAGTCGATTTGGAGTCCGGATGAGAAAGTTATGCTCGACTTCGTGGACACTACCGAAGATGTTGAGGGATCCTCTCTTCTATTTTGATTTTATTTTCCTAATTGCAACTCTTTTCTTACTCTTTGATCATTTTTGCTTCATGGACACCTAATTATCAATTTGTACCTATAGAATACTAAATCCACCAATTGAAACAGAAATATAAATTAAACCATAAAAAAATCCACGTAAACGTAAACGTTGAGTGTTATTTCTACACTCCACCGTATCTTTTGTATCTTGTGTTTTTGCTGTTGTTTGGTTATGCGCATTAAAGTCCTAGTGTTGTACTTCGTGTTTTTAAGAACGTTGTTGGGAATGCACTTTTGCGCATGTTTTTTTACATGTATGTTTGTGCATGTCCATTTGAGCGAGTGTGTTTGTGCATGTTTGTTGATTTGTATTAATGTCCTAGGATTGTAGTTTGTGTTTTCATGATCCTTTTTGCGAATGCAGTTTTGCGTGAGTAATTTTGTGCATGATTTTGTACTTTTACTTATGTGCGTATTTTTGTAGCGAGTGTTTTTGTGCACGTTTCTTGATGCGCATTCGTGTCCTCGAACTGTAGCGGGTATTTTCATGATCGCTGTTGGAATCCAATTTTGACCATGTTCGAGTCCGAATTTGGAAATTTGACATTAGACAGGAATTGTAGCCAGCTGAAATAGCTTTCTAATGCCGCCGGAACCAGTCGATTTGGAGTCCGGATGAGAAAGTTATGCTCGACTTCGTGGACACTACCGAAGATGTTGAGGGATCCTCTCTTCTATTTTGATTTTATTTTCCTAATTGCAACTCTTTTCTTACTCTTTGATCATTTTTGCTTCATGGACACCTAATTATCAATTTGTACCTATAGAATACTAAATCCACCAATTGAAACAGAAATATAAATTAAACCATAAAAAAATCCACGTAAACGTAAACGTTGAGTGTTATTTCTACACTCCACCGTATCTTTTGTATCTTGTGTTTTTGCTGTTGTTTGGTTATGCGCATTAAAGTCCTAGTGTTGTACTTCGTGTTTTTAAGAACGTTGTTGGGAATGCACTTTTGCGCATGTTTTTTTACATGTATGTTTGTGCATGTCCATTTGAGCGAGTGTGTTTGTGCATGTTTGTTGATTTGTATTAATGTCCTAGGATTGTAGTTTGTGTTTTCATGATCCTTTTTGCGAATGCAGTTTTGCGTGAGTAATTTTGTGCATGATTTTGTACTTTTACTTATGTGCGTATTTTTGTAGCGAGTGTTTTTGTGCACGTTTCTTGATGCGCATTCGTGTCCTCGAACTGTAGCGGGTATTTTCATGATCGCTGTTGGAATCCAATTTTGACCATGTTCGAGTCCGAATTTGGAAATTTGACATTAGACAGGAATTGTAGCCAGCTGAAATAGCTTTCTAATGCCGCCGGAACCAGTCGATTTGGAGTCCGGATGAGAAAGTTATGCTCGACTTCGTGGACACTACCGAAGATGTTGAGGGATCCTCTCTTCTATTTTGATTTTATTTTCCTAATTGCAACTCTTTTCTTACTCTTTGATCATTTTTGCTTCATGGACACCTAATTATCAATTTGTACCTATAGAATACTAAATCCACCAATTGAAACAGAAATATAAATTAAACCATAAAAAAATCCACGTAAACGTAAACGTTGAGTGTTATTTCTACACTCCACCGTATCTTTTGTATCTTGTGTTTTTGCTGTTGTTTGGTTATGCGCATTAAAGTCCTAGTGTTGTACTTCGTGTTTTTAAGAACGTTGTTGGGAATGCACTTTTGCGCATGTTTTTTTACATGTATGTTTGTGCATGTCCATTTGAGCGAGTGTGTTTGTGCATGTTTGTTGATTTGTATTAATGTCCTAGGATTGTAGTTTGTGTTTTCATGATCCTTTTTGCGAATGCAGTTTTGCGTGAGTAATTTTGTGCATGATTTTGTACTTTTACTTATGTGCGTATTTTTGTAGCGAGTGTTTTTGTGCACGTTTCTTGATGCGCATTCGTGTCCTCGAACTGTAGCGGGTATTTTCATGATCGCTGTTGGAATCCAATTTTGACCATGTTCGAGTCCGAATTTGGAAATTTGACATTAGACAGGAATTGTAGCCAGCTGAAATAGCTTTCTAATGCCGCCGGAACCAGTCGATTTGGAGTCCGGATGAGAAAGTTATGCTCGACTTCGTGGACACTACCGAAGATGTTGAGGGATCCTCTCTTCTATTTTGATTTTATTTTCCTAATTGCAACTCTTTTCTTACTCTTTGATCATTTTTGCTTCATGGACACCTAATTATCAATTTGTACCTATAGAATACTAAATCCACCAATTGAAACAGAAATATAAATTAAACCATAAAAAAATCCACGTAAACGTAAACGTTGAGTGTTATTTCTACACTCCACCGTATCTTTTGTATCTTGTGTTTTTGCTGTTGTTTGGTTATGCGCATTAAAGTCCTAGTGTTGTACTTCGTGTTTTTAAGAACGTTGTTGGGAATGCACTTTTGCGCATGTTTTTTTACATGTATGTTTGTGCATGTCCATTTGAGCGAGTGTGTTTGTGCATGTTTGTTGATTTGTATTAATGTCCTAGGATTGTAGTTTGTGTTTTCATGATCCTTTTTGCGAATGCAGTTTTGCGTGAGTAATTTTGTGCATGATTTTGTACTTTTACTTATGTGCGTATTTTTGTAGCGAGTGTTTTTGTGCACGTTTCTTGATGCGCATTCGTGTCCTCGAACTGTAGCGGGTATTTTCATGATCGCTGTTGGAATCCAATTTTGACCATGTTCGAGTCCGAATTTGGAAATTTGACATTAGACAGGAATTGTAGCCAGCTGAAATAGCTTTCTAATGCCGCCGGAACCAGTCGATTTGGAGTCCGGATGAGAAAGTTATGCTCGACTTCGTGGACACTACCGAAGATGTTGAGGGATCCTCTCTTCTATTTTGATTTTATTTTCCTAATTGCAACTCTTTTCTTACTCTTTGATCATTTTTGCTTCATGGACACCTAATTATCAATTTGTACCTATAGAATACTAAATCCACCAATTGAAACAGAAATATAAATTAAACCATAAAAAAATCCACGTAAACGTAAACGTTGAGTGTTATTTCTACACTCCACCGTATCTTTTGTATCTTGTGTTTTTGCTGTTGTTTGGTTATGCGCATTAAAGTCCTAGTGTTGTACTTCGTGTTTTTAAGAACGTTGTTGGGAATGCACTTTTGCGCATGTTTTTTTACATGTATGTTTGTGCATGTCCATTTGAGCGAGTGTGTTTGTGCATGTTTGTTGATTTGTATTAATGTCCTAGGATTGTAGTTTGTGTTTTCATGATCCTTTTTGCGAATGCAGTTTTGCGTGAGTAATTTTGTGCATGATTTTGTACTTTTACTTATGTGCGTATTTTTGTAGCGAGTGTTTTTGTGCACGTTTCTTGATGCGCATTCGTGTCCTCGAACTGTAGCGGGTATTTTCATGATCGCTGTTGGAATCCAATTTTGACCATGTTCGAGTCCGAATTTGGAAATTTGACATTAGACAGGAATTGTAGCCAGCTGAAATAGCTTTCTAATGCCGCCGGAACCAGTCGATTTGGAGTCCGGATGAGAAAGTTATGCTCGACTTCGTGGACACTACCGAAGATGTTGAGGGATCCTCTCTTCTATTTTGATTTTATTTTCCTAATTGCAACTCTTTTCTTACTCTTTGATCATTTTTGCTTCATGGACACCTAATTATCAATTTGTACCTATAGAATACTAAATCCACCAATTGAAACAGAAATATAAATTAATCCATAAAAAAATCCACGTAAACGTAAACGTTGAGTGTTATTTCTACACTCCACCGTATCTTTTGTATCTTGTGTTTTTGCTGTTGTTTGGTTATGCGCATTAAAGTCCTAGTGTTGTACTTCGTGTTTTTAAGAACGTTGTTGGGAATGCACTTTTGCGCATGTTTTTTTACATGTATGTTTGTGCATGTCCATTTGAGCGAGTGTGTTTGTGCATGTTTGTTGATTTGTATTAATGTCCTAGGATTGTAGTTTGTGTTTTCATGATCCTTTTTGCGAATGCAGTTTTGCGTGAGTAATTTTGTGCATGATTTTGTACTTTTACTTATGTGCGTATTTTTGTAGCGAGTGTTTTTGTGCACGTTTCTTGATGCGCATTCGTGTCCTCGAACTGTAGCGGGTATTTTCATGATCGCTGTTGGAATCCAATTTTGACCATGTTCGAGTCCGAATTTGGAAATTTGACATTAGACAGGAATTGTAGCCAGCTGAAATAGCTTTCTAATGCCGCCGGAACCAGTCGATTTGGAGTCCGGATGAGAAAGTTATGCTCGACTTCGTGGACACTACCGAAGATGTTGAGGGATCCTCTCTTCTATTTTGATTTTATTTTCCTAATTGCAACTCTTTTCTTACTCTTTGATCATTTTTGCTTCATGGACACCTAATTATCAATTTGTACCTATAGAATACTAAATCCACCAATTGAAACAGAAATATAAATTAATCCATAAAAAAATCCACGTAAACGTAAACGTTGAGTGTTATTTCTACACTCCACCGTATCTTTTGTATCTTGTGTTTTTGCTGTTGTTTGGTTATGCGCATTAAAGTCCTAGTGTTGTACTTCGTGTTTTTAAGAACGTTGTTGGGAATGCACTTTTGCGCATGTTTTTTTACATGTATGTTTGTGCATGTCCATTTGAGCGAGTGTGTTTGTGCATGTTTGTTGATTTGTATTAATGTCCTAGGATTGTAGTTTGTGTTTTCATGATCCTTTTTGCGAATGCAGTTTTGCGTGAGTAATTTTGTGCATGATTTTGTACTTTTACTTATGTGCGTATTTTTGTAGCGAGTGTTTTTGTGCACGTTTCTTGATGCGCATTCGTGTCCTCGAACTGTAGCGGGTATTTTCATGATCGCTGTTGGAATCCAATTTTGACCATGTTCGAGTCCGAATTTGGAAATTTGACATTAGACAGGAATTGTAGCCAGCTGAAATAGCTTTCTAATGCCGCCGGAACCAGTCGATTTGGAGTCCGGATGAGAAAGTTATGCTCGACTTCGTGGACACTACCGAAGATGTTGAGGGATCCTCTCTTCTATTTTGATTTTATTTTCCTAATTGCAACTCTTTTCTTACTCTTTGATCATTTTTGCTTCATGGACACCTAATTATCAATTTGTACCTATAGAATACTAAATCCACCAATTGAAACAGAAATATAAATTAATCCATAAAAAAATCCACGTAAACGTAAACGTTGAGTGTTATTTCTACACTCCACCGTATCTTTTGTATCTTGTGTTTTTGCTGTTGTTTGGTTATGCGCATTAAAGTCCTAGTGTTGTACTTCGTGTTTTTAAGAACGTTGTTGGGAATGCACTTTTGCGCATGTTTTTTTAAATGTATGTTTGTGCATGTTTGTTGATTTGTATTAATGTCCTAGGATTGTAGTTTGTGTTTTCATGATCCTTTTTGCGAATGCAGTTTTGCGTGAGTAATTTTGTGCATGATTTTGTACTTTTACTTATGTGCGTATCTTTTGTAGCGAGTGTTTTTGTGCACGTTTCTTGATGCGCATTCGTGTCCTCGAACTGTAGCGGGTATTTTCATGATCGCTGTTGGAATCCAATTTTGACCATGTTCGAGTCCGAATTTGGAAATTTGACATTAGACAGGAATTGTAGCCAGCTGAAATAGCTTTCTAATGCCGCCGGAACCAGTCGATTTGGAGTCCGGATGAGAAAGTTATGCTCGACTTCGTGGACACTACCGAAGATGTTGAGGGATCCTCTCTTCTATTTTGATTTTATTTTCCTAATTGCAACTCTTTTCTTACTCTTTGATCATTTTTGCTTCATGGACACCTAATTATCAATTTGTACCTATAGAATACTAAATCCACCAATTGAAACAGAAATATAAATTAATCCATAAAAAAATCCACGTAAACGTAAACGTTGAGTGTTATTTCTACACTCCACCGTATCTTTTGTATCTTGTGTTTTTGCTGTTGTTTGGTTATGCGCATTAAAGTCCTAGTGTTGTACTTCGTGTTTTTAAGAACGTTGTTGGGAATGCACTTTTGCGCATGTTTTTTTACATGTATGTTTGTGCATGTTTGTTGATTTGTATTAATGTCCTAGGATTGTAGTTTGTGTTTTCATGATCCTTTTTGCGAATGCAGTTTTGCGTGAGTAATTTTGTGCATGATTTTGTACTTTTACTTATGTGCGTATCTTTTGTAGCGAGTGTTTTTGTGCACGTTTCTTGATGCGCATTCGTGTCCTCGAACTGTAGCGGGTATTTTCATGATCGCTGTTGGAATCCAATTTTGACCATGTTCGAGTCCGAATTTGGAAATTTGACATTAGACAGGAATTGTAGCCAGCTGAAATAGCTTTCTAATGCCGCCGGAACCAGTCGATTTGGAGTCCGGATGAGAAAGTTATGCTCGACTTCGTGGACACTACCGAAGATGTTGAGGGATCCTCTCTTCTATTTTGATTTTATTTTCCTAATTGCAACTCTTTTCTTACTCTTTGATCATTTTTGCTTCATGGACACCTAATTATCAATTTGTACCTATAGAATACTAAATCCACCAATTGAAACAGAAATATAAATTAATCCATAAAAAAATCCACGTAAACGTAAACGTTGAGTGTTATTTCTACACTCCACCGTATCTTTTGTATCTTGTGTTTTTGCTGTTGTTTGGTTATGCGCATTAAAGTCCTAGTGTTGTACTTCGTGTTTTTAAGAACGTTGTTGGGAATGCACTTTTGCGCATGTTTTTTTACATGTATGTTTGTGCATGTTTGTTGATTTGTATTAATGTCCTAGGATTGTAGTTTGTGTTTTCATGATCCTTTTTGCGAATGCAGTTTTGCGTGAGTAATTTTGTGCATGATTTTGTACTTTTACTTATGTGCGTATCTTTTGTAGCGAGTGTTTTTGTGCACGTTTCTTGATGCGCATTCGTGTCCTCGAACTGTAGCGGGTATTTTCATGATCGCTGTTGGAATCCAATTTTGACCATGTTCGAGTCCGAATTTGGAAATTTGACATTAGACAGGAATTGTAGCCAGCTGAAATAGCTTTCTAATGCCGCCGGAACCAGTCGATTTGGAGTCCGGATGAGAAAGTTATGCTCGACTTCGTGGACACTACCGAAGATGTTGAGGGATCCTCTCTTCTATTTTGATTTTATTTTCCTAATTGCAACTCTTTTCTTACTCTTTGATCATTTTTGCTTCATGGACACCTAATTATCAATTTGTACCTATAGAATACTAAATCCACCAATTGAAACAGAAATATAAATTAATCCATAAAAAAATCCACGTAAACGTAAACGTTGAGTGTTATTTCTACACTCCACCGTATCTTTTGTATCTTGTGTTTTTGCTGTTGTTTGGTTATGCGCATTAAAGTCCTAGTGTTGTACTTCGTGTTTTTAAGAACGTTGTTGGGAATGCACTTTTGCGCATGTTTTTTTACATGTATGTTTGTGCATGTCCATTTGAGCGAGTGTGTTTGTGCATGTTTGTTGATTTGTATTAATGTCCTAGGATTGTAGTTTGTGTTTTCATGATCCTTTTTGCGAATGCAGTTTTGCGTGAGTAATTTTGTGCATGATTTTGTACTTTTACTTATGTGCGTATCTTTTGTAGCGAGTGTTTTTGTGCACGTTTCTTGATGCGCATTCGTGTCCTCGAACTGTAGCGGGTATTTTCATGATCGCTGTTGGAATCCAATTTTGACCATGTTCGAGTCCGAATTTGGAAATTTGACATTAGACAGGAATTGTAGCCAGCTGAAATAGCTTTCTAATGCCGCCGGAACCAGTCGATTTGGAGTCCGGATGAGAAAGTTATGCTCGACTTCGTGGACACTACCGAAGATGTTGAGGGATCCTCTCTTCTATTTTGATTTTATTTTCCTAATTGCAACTCTTTTCTTACTCTTTGATCATTTTTGCTTCATGGACACCTAATTATCAATTTGTACCTATAGAATACTAAATCCACCAATTGAAACAGAAATATAAATTAATCCATAAAAAAATCCACGTAAACGTAAACGTTGAGTGTTATTTCTACACTCCACTGTATCTTTTGTATCTTGTGTTTTTGCTGTTGTTTGGTTATGCGCATTAAAGTCCTAGTGTTGTACTTCGTGTTTTTAAGAACGTTGTTGGGAATGCACTTTTGCGCATGTTTTTTTACATGTATGTTTGTGCATGTCCATTTGAGCGAGTGTGTTTGTGCATGTTTGTTGATTTGTATTAATGTCCTAGGATTGTAGTTTGTGTTTTCATGATCCTTTTTGCGAATGCAGTTTTGCGTGAGTAATTTTGTGCATGATTTTGTACTTTTACTTATGTGCGTATCTTTTGTAGCGAGTGTTTTTGTGCACGTTTCTTGATGCGCATTCGTGTCCTCGAACTGTAGCGGGTATTTTCATGATCGCTGTTGGAATCCAATTTTGACCATGTTCGAGTCCGAATTTGGAAATTTGACATTAGACAGGAATTGTAGCCAGCTGAAATAGCTTTCTAATGCCGCCGGAACCAGTCGATTTGGAGTCCGGATGAGAAAGTTATGCTCGACTTCGTGGACACTACCGAAGATGTTGAGGGATCCTCTCTTCTATTTTGATTTTATTTTCCTAATTGCAACTCTTTTCTTACTCTTTGATCATTTTTGCTTCATGGACACCTAATTATCAATTTGTACCTATAGAATACTAAATCCACCAATTAAAACAGAAATATAAATTAATCCATAAAAAAATCCACGTAAACGTAAACGTTGAGTGTTATTTCTACACTCCACCGTATCTTTTGTATCTTGTGTTTTTGCTGTTGTTTGGTTATGCGCATTAAAGTCCTAGTGTTGTACTTCGTGTTTTTAAGAACGTTGTTGGGAATGCACTTTTGCGCATGTTTTTTTACATGTATGTTTGTGCATGTCCATTTGAGCGAGTGTGTTTGTGCATGTTTGTTGATTTGTATTAATGTCCTAGGATTGTAGTTTGTGTTTTCATGATCCTTTTTGCGAATGCAGTTTTGCGTGAGTAATTTTGTGCATGATTTTGTACTTTTACTTATGTGCGTATCTTTTGTAGCGAGTGTTTTTGTGCACGTTTCTTGATGCGCATTCGTGTCCTCGAACTGTAGCGGGTATTTTCATGATCGCTGTTGGAATCCAATTTTGACCATGTTCGAGTCCGAATTTGGAAATTTGACATTAGACAGGAATTGTAGCCAGCTGAAATAGCTTTCTAATGCCGCCGGAACCAGTCGATTTGGAGTCCGGATGAGAAAGTTATGCTCGACTTCGTGGACACTACCGAAGATGTTGAGGGATCCTCTCTTCTATTTTGATTTTATTTTCCTAATTGCAACTCTTTTCTTACTCTTTGATCATTTTTGCTTCATGGACACCTAATTATCAATTTGTACCTATAGAATACTAAATCCACCAATTAAAACAGAAATATAAATTAATCCATAAAAAAATCCACGTAAACGTAAACGTTGAGTGTTATTTCTACACTCCACTGTATCTTTTGTATCTTGTGTTTTTGCTGTTGTTTGGTTATGCGCATTAAAGTCCTAGTGTTGTACTTCGTGTTTTTAAGAACGTTGTTGCGAATGCACTTTTGCGCATGTTTTTTTACATGTATGTTTGTGCATGTCCATTTGAGCGAGTGTGTTTGTGCATGTTTGTTGATTTGTATTAATGTCCTAGGATTGTAGTTTGTGTTTTCATGATCCTTTTTGCGAATGCAGTTTTGCGTGAGTAATTTTGTGCATGATTTTGTACTTTTACTTATGTGCGTATCTTTTGTAGCGAGTGTTTTTGTGCACGTTTCTTGATGCGCATTCGTGTCCTCGAACTGTAGCGGGTATTTTCATGATCGCTGTTGGAATCCAATTTTGACCATGTTCGAGTCCGAATTTGGAAATTTGACATTAGACAGGAATTGTAGCCAGCTGAAATAGCTTTCTAATGCCGCCGGAACCAGTCGATTTGGAGTCCGGATGAGAAAGTTATGCTCGACTTCGTGGACACTACCGAAGATGTTGAGGGATCCTCTCTTCTATTTTGATTTTATTTTCCTAATTGCAACTCTTTTCTTACTCTTTGATCATTTTTGCTTCATGGACACCTAATTATCAATTTGTACCTATAGAATACTAAATCCACCAATTAAAACAGAAATATAAATTAATCCATAAAAAAATCCACGTAAACGTAAACGTTGAGTGTTATTTCTACACTCCACTGTATCTTTTGTATCTTGTGTTTTTGCTGTTGTTTGGTTATGCGCATTAAAGTCCTAGTGTTGTACTTCGTGTTTTTAAGAACGTTGTTGCGAATGCACTTTTGCGCATGTTTTTTTACATGTATGTTTGTGCATGTCCATTTGAGCGAGTGTGTTTGTGCATGTTTGTTGATTTGTATTAATGTCCTAGGATTGTAGTTTGTGTTTTCATGATCCTTTTTGCGAATGCAGTTTTGCGTGAGTAATTTTGTGCATGATTTTGTACTTTTACTTATGTGCGTATCTTTTGTAGCGAGTGTTTTTGTGCACGTTTCTTGATGCGCATTCGTGTCCTCGAACTGTAGCGGGTATTTTCATGATCGCTGTTGGAATCCAATTTTGACCATGTTCGAGTCCGAATTTGGAAATTTGACATTAGACAGGAATTGTAGCCAGCTGAAATAGCTTTCTAATGCCGCCGGAACCAGTCGATTTGGAGTCCGGATGAGAAAGTTATGCTCGACTTCGTGGACACTACCGAAGATGTTGAGGGATCCTCTCTTCTATTTTGATTTTATTTTCCTAATTGCAACTCTTTTCTTACTCTTTGATCATTTTTGCTTCATGGACACCTAATTATCAATTTGTACCTATAGAATACTAAATCCACCAATTAAAACAGAAATATAAATTAATCCATAAAAAAATCCACGTAAACGTAAACGTTGAGTGTTATTTCTACACTCCACTGTATCTTTTGTATCTTGTGTTTTTGCTGTTGTTTGGTTATGCGCATTAAAGTCCTAGTGTTGTACTTCGTGTTTTTAAGAACGTTGTTGGAATGCACTTTTGCGCATGTTTTTTTACATGTATGTTTGTGCATGTCCATTTGAGCGAGTGTGTTTGTGCATGTTTGTTGATTTGTATTAATGTCCTAGGATTGTAGTTTGTGTTTTCATGATCCTTTTTGCGAATGCAGTTTTGCGTGAGTAATTTTGTGCATGATTTTGTACTTTTACTTATGTGCGTATCTTTTGTAGCGAGTGTTTTTGTGCACGTTTCTTGATGCGCATTCGTGTCCTCGAACTGTAGCGGGTATTTTCATGATCGCTGTTGGAATCCAATTTTGACCATGTTCGAGTCCGAATTTGGAAATTTGACATTAGACAGGAATTGTAGCCAGCTGAAATAGCTTTCTAATGCCGCCGGAACCAGTCGATTTGGAGTCCGGATGAGAAAGTTATGCTCGACTTCGTGGACACTACCGAAGATGTTGAGGGATCCTCTCTTCTATTTTGATTTTATTTTCCTAATTGCAACTCTTTTCTTACTCTTTGATCATTTTTGCTTCATGGACACCTAATTATCAATTTGTACCTATAGAATACTAAATCCACCAATTAAAACAGAAATATAAATTAATCCATAAAAAAATCCACGTAAACGTAAACGTTGAGTGTTATTTCTACACTCCACTGTATCTTTTGTATCTTGTGTTTTTGCTGTTGTTTGGTTATGCGCATTAAAGTCCTAGTGTTGTACTTCGTGTTTTTAAGAACGTTGTTGCGAATGCACTTTTGCGCATGTTTTTTTACATGTATGTTTGTGCATGTCCATTTGAGCGAGTGTGTTTGTGCATGTTTGTTGATTTGTATTAATGTCCTAGGATTGTAGTTTGTGTTTTCATGATCCTTTTTGCGAATGCAGTTTTGCGTGAGTAATTTTGTGCATGATTTTGTACTTTTACTTATGTGCGTATCTTTTGTAGCGAGTGTTTTTGTGCACGTTTCTTGATGCGCATTCGTGTCCTCGAACTGTAGCGGGTATTTTCATGATCGCTGTTGGAATCCAATTTTGACCATGTTCGAGTCCGAATTTGGAAATTTGACATTAGACAGGAATTGTAGCCAGCTGAAATAGCTTTCTAATGCCGCCGGAACCAGTCGATTTGGAGTCCGGATGAGAAAGTTATGCTCGACTTCGTGGACACTACCGAAGATGTTGAGGGATCCTCTCTTCTATTTTGATTTTATTTTCCTAATTGCAACTCTTTTCTTACTCTTTGATCATTTTTGCTTCATGGACACCTAATTATCAATTTGTACCTATAGAATACTAAATCCACCAATTAAAACAGAAATATAAATTAATCCATAAAAAAATCCACGTAAACGTAAACGTTGAGTGTTATTTCTACACTCCACTGTATCTTTTGTATCTTGTGTTTTTGCTGTTGTTTGGTTATGCGCATTAAAGTCCTAGTGTTGTACTTCGTGTTTTTAAGAACGTTGTTGCGAATGCACTTTTGCGCATGTTTTTTTACATGTATGTTTGTGCATGTCCATTTGAGCGAGTGTGTTTGTGCATGTTTGTTGATTTGTATTAATGTCCTAGGATTGTAGTTTGTGTTTTCATGATCCTTTTTGCGAATGCAGTTTTGCGTGAGTAATTTTGTGCATGATTTTGTACTTTTACTTATGTGCGTATCTTTTGTAGCGAGTGTTTTTGTGCACGTTTCTTGATGCGCATTCGTGTCCTCGAACTGTAGCGGGTATTTTCATGATCGCTGTTGGAATCCAATTTTGACCATGTTCGAGTCCGAATTTGGAAATTTGACATTAGACAGGAATTGTAGCCAGCTGAAATAGCTTTCTAATGCCGCCGGAACCAGTCGATTTGGAGTCCGGATGAGAAAGTTATGCTCGACTTCGTGGACACTACCGAAGATGTTGAGGGATCCTCTCTTCTATTTTGATTTTATTTTCCTAATTGCAACTCTTTTCTTACTCTTTGATCATTTTTGCTTCATGGACACCTAATTATCAATTTGTACCTATAGAATACTAAATCCACCAATTAAAACAGAAATATAAATTAATCCATAAAAAAATCCACGTAAACGTAAACGTTGAGTGTTATTTCTACACTCCACTGTATCTTTTGTATCTTGTGTTTTTGCTGTTGTTTGGTTATGCGCATTAAAGTCCTAGTGTTGTACTTCGTGTTTTTAAGAACGTTGTTGCGAATGCACTTTTGCGCATGTTTTTTTACATGTATGTTTGTGCATGTCCATTTGAGCGAGTGTGTTTGTGCATGTTTGTTGATTTGTATTAATGTCCTAGGATTGTAGTTTGTGTTTTCATGATCCTTTTTGCGAATGCAGTTTTGCGTGAGTAATTTTGTGCATGATTTTGTACTTTTACTTATGTGCGTATCTTTTGTAGCGAGTGTTTTTGTGCACGTTTCTTGATGCGCATTCGTGTCCTCGAACTGTAGCGGGTATTTTCATGATCGCTGTTGGAATCCAATTTTGACCATGTTCGAGTCCGAATTTGGAAATTTGACATTAGACAGGAATTGTAGCCAGCTGAAATAGCTTTCTAATGCCGCCGGAACCAGTCGATTTGGAGTCCGGATGAGAAAGTTATGCTCGACTTCGTGGACACTACCGAAGATGTTGAGGGATCCTCTCTTCTATTTTGATTTTATTTTCCTAATTGCAACTCTTTTCTTACTCTTTGATCATTTTTGCTTCATGGACACCTAATTATCAATTTGTACCTATAGAATACTAAATCCACCAATTAAAACAGAAATATAAATTAATCCATAAAAAAATCCACGTAAACGTAAACGTTGAGTGTTATTTCTACACTCCACTGTATCTTTTGTATCTTGTGTTTTTGCTGTTGTTTGGTTATGCGCATTAAAGTCCTAGTGTTGTACTTCGTGTTTTTAAGAACGTTGTTGCGAATGCACTTTTGCGCATGTTTTTTTACATGTATGTTTGTGCATGTCCATTTGAGCGAGTGTGTTTGTGCATGTTTGTTGATTTGTATTAATGTCCTAGGATTGTAGTTTGTGTTTTCATGATCCTTTTTGCGAATGCAGTTTTGCGTGAGTAATTTTGTGCATGATTTTGTACTTTTACTTATGTGCGTATCTTTTGTAGCGAGTGTTTTTGTGCACGTTTCTTGATGCGCATTCGTGTCCTCGAACTGTAGCGGGTATTTTCATGATCGCTGTTGGAATCCAATTTTGACCATGTTCGAGTCCGAATTTGGAAATTTGACATTAGACAGGAATTGTAGCCAGCTGAAATAGCTTTCTAATGCCGCCGGAACCAGTCGATTTGGAGTCCGGATGAGAAAGTTATGCTCGACTTCGTGGACACTACCGAAGATGTTGAGGGATCCTCTCTTCTATTTTGATTTTATTTTCCTAATTGCAACTCTTTTCTTACTCTTTGATCATTTTTGCTTCATGGACACCTAATTATCAATTTGTACCTATAGAATACTAAATCCACCAATTAAAACAGAAATATAAATTAATCCATAAAAAAATCCACGTAAACGTAAACGTTGAGTGTTATTTCTACACTCCACTGTATCTTTTGTATCTTGTGTTTTTGCTGTTGTTTGGTTATGCGCATTAAAGTCCTAGTGTTGTACTTC
Organism: Erythranthe guttata; assembly: GCF_056151865.1. NCBI lineage: Eukaryota > Viridiplantae > Streptophyta > Magnoliopsida > Lamiales > Phrymaceae > Erythranthe > Erythranthe guttata. The sequence goes on from NC_142537.1 coordinate 8,961,320, forward strand.
GTGTTTTTAAGAACGTTGTTGCGAATGCACTTTTGCGCATGTTTTTTTACATGTATGTTTGTGCATGTCCATTTGAGCGAGTGTGTTTGTGCATGTTTGTTGATTTGTATTAATGTCCTAGGATTGTAGTTTGTGTTTTCATGATCCTTTTTGCGAATGCAGTTTTGCGTGAGTAATTTTGTGCATGATTTTGTACTTTTACTTATGTGCGTATCTTTTGTAGCGAGTGTTTTTGTGCACGTTTCTTGATGCGCATTCGTGTCCTCGAACTGTAGCGGGTATTTTCATGATCGCTGTTGGAATCCAATTTTGACCATGTTCGAGTCCGAATTTGGAAATTTGACATTAGACAGGAATTGTAGCCAGCTGAAATAGCTTTCTAATGCCGCCGGAACCAGTCGATTTGGAGTCCGGATGAGAAAGTTATGCTCGACTTCGTGGACACTACCGAAGATGTTGAGGGATCCTCTCTTCTATTTTGATTTTATTTTCCTAATTGCAACTCTTTTCTTACTCTTTGATCATTTTTGCTTCATGGACACCTAATTATCAATTTGTACCTATAGAATACTAAATCCACCAATTAAAACAGAAATATAAATTAATCCATAAAAAAATCCACGTAAACGTAAACGTTGAGTGTTATTTCTACACTCCACTGTATCTTTTGTATCTTGTGTTTTTGCTGTTGTTTGGTTATGCGCATTAAAGTCCTAGTGTTGTACTTCGTGTTTTTAAGAACGTTGTTGCGAATGCACTTTTGCGCATGTTTTTTTACATGTATGTTTGTGCATGTCCATTTGAGCGAGTGTGTTTGTGCATGTTTGTTGATTTGTATTAATGTCCTAGGATTGTAGTTTGTGTTTTCATGATCCTTTTTGCGAATGCAGTTTTGCGTGAGTAATTTTGTGCATGATTTTGTACTTTTACTTATGTGCGTATCTTTTGTAGCGAGTGTTTTTGTGCACGTTTCTTGATGCGCATTCGTGTCCTCGAACTGTAGCGGGTATTTTCATGATCGCTGTTGGAATCCAATTTTGACCATGTTCGAGTCCGAATTTGGAAATTTGACATTAGACAGGAATTGTAGCCAGCTGAAATAGCTTTCTAATGCCGCCGGAACCAGTCGATTTGGAGTCCGGATGAGAAAGTTATGCTCGACTTCGTGGACACTACCGAAGATGTTGAGGGATCCTCTCTTCTATTTTGATTTTATTTTCCTAATTGCAACTCTTTTCTTACTCTTTGATCATTTTTGCTTCATGGACACCTAATTATCAATTTGTACCTATAGAATACTAAATCCACCAATTAAAACAGAAATATAAATTAATCCATAAAAAAATCCACGTAAACGTAAACGTTGAGTGTTATTTCTACACTCCACTGTATCTTTTGTATCTTGTGTTTTTGCTGTTGTTTGGTTATGCGCATTAAAGTCCTAGTGTTGTACTTCGTGTTTTTAAGAACGTTGTTGCGAATGCACTTTTGCGCATGTTTTTTTACATGTATGTTTGTGCATGTCCATTTGAGCGAGTGTGTTTGTGCATGTTTGTTGATTTGTATTAATGTCCTAGGATTGTAGTTTGTGTTTTCATGATCCTTTTTGCGAATGCAGTTTTGCGTGAGTAATTTTGTGCATGATTTTGTACTTTTACTTATGTGCGTATCTTTTGTAGCGAGTGTTTTTGTGCACGTTTCTTGATGCGCATTCGTGTCCTCGAACTGTAGCGGGTATTTTCATGATCGCTGTTGGAATCCAATTTTGACCATGTTCGAGTCCGAATTTGGAAATTTGACATTAGACAGGAATTGTAGCCAGCTGAAATAGCTTTCTAATGCCGCCGGAACCAGTCGATTTGGAGTCCGGATGAGAAAGTTATGCTCGACTTCGTGGACACTACCGAAGATGTTGAGGGATCCTCTCTTCTATTTTGATTTTATTTTCCTAATTGCAACTCTTTTCTTACTCTTTGATCATTTTTGCTTCATGGACACCTAATTATCAATTTGTACCTATAGAATACTAAATCCACCAATTAAAACAGAAATATAAATTAATCCATAAAAAAATCCACGTAAACGTAAACGTTGAGTGTTATTTCTACACTCCACTGTATCTTTTGTATCTTGTGTTTTTGCTGTTGTTTGGTTATGCGCATTAAAGTCCTAGTGTTGTACTTCGTGTTTTTAAGAACGTTGTTGCGAATGCACTTTTGCGCATGTTTTTTTACATGTATGTTTGTGCATGTCCATTTGAGCGAGTGTGTTTGTGCATGTTTGTTGATTTGTATTAATGTCCTAGGATTGTAGTTTGTGTTTTCATGATCCTTTTTGCGAATGCAGTTTTGCGTGAGTAATTTTGTGCATGATTTTGTACTTTTACTTATGTGCGTATCTTTTGTAGCGAGTGTTTTTGTGCACGTTTCTTGATGCGCATTCGTGTCCTCGAACTGTAGCGGGTATTTTCATGATCGCTGTTGGAATCCAATTTTGACCATGTTCGAGTCCGAATTTGGAAATTTGACATTAGACAGGAATTGTAGCCAGCTGAAATAGCTTTCTAATGCCGCCGGAACCAGTCGATTTGGAGTCCGGATGAGAAAGTTATGCTCGACTTCGTGGACACTACCGAAGATGTTGAGGGATCCTCTCTTCTATTTTGATTTTATTTTCCTAATTGCAACTCTTTTCTTACTCTTTGATCATTTTTGCTTCATGGACACCTAATTATCAATTTGTACCTATAGAATACTAAATCCACCAATTAAAACAGAAATATAAATTAATCCATAAAAAAATCCACGTAAACGTAAACGTTGAGTGTTATTTCTACACTCCACTGTATCTTTTGTATCTTGTGTTTTTGCTGTTGTTTGGTTATGCGCATTAAAGTCCTAGTGTTGTACTTCGTGTTTTTAAGAACGTTGTTGCGAATGCACTTTTGCGCATGTTTTTTTACATGTATGTTTGTGCATGTCCATTTGAGCGAGTGTGTTTGTGCATGTTTGTTGATTTGTATTAATGTCCTAGGATTGTAGTTTGTGTTTTCATGATCCTTTTTGCGAATGCAGTTTTGCGTGAGTAATTTTGTGCATGATTTTGTACTTTTACTTATGTGCGTATCTTTTGTAGCGAGTGTTTTTGTGCACGTTTCTTGATGCGCATTCGTGTCCTCGAACTGTAGCGGGTATTTTCATGATCGCTGTTGGAATCCAATTTTGACCATGTTCGAGTCCGAATTTGGAAATTTGACATTAGACAGGAATTGTAGCCAGCTGAAATAGCTTTCTAATGCCGCCGGAACCAGTCGATTTGGAGTCCGGATGAGAAAGTTATGCTCGACTTCGTGGACACTACCGAAGATGTTGAGGGATCCTCTCTTCTATTTTGATTTTATTTTCCTAATTGCAACTCTTTTCTTACTCTTTGATCATTTTTGCTTCATGGACACCTAATTATCAATTTGTACCTATAGAATACTAAATCCACCAATTAAAACAGAAATATAAATTAATCCATAAAAAAATCCACGTAAACGTAAACGTTGAGTGTTATTTCTACACTCCACTGTATCTTTTGTATCTTGTGTTTTTGCTGTTGTTTGGTTATGCGCATTAAAGTCCTAGTGTTGTACTTCGTGTTTTTAAGAACGTTGTTGCGAATGCACTTTTGCGCATGTTTTTTTACATGTATGTTTGTGCATGTCCATTTGAGCGAGTGTGTTTGTGCATGTTTGTTGATTTGTATTAATGTCCTAGGATTGTAGTTTGTGTTTTCATGATCCTTTTTGCGAATGCAGTTTTGCGTGAGTAATTTTGTGCATGATTTTGTACTTTTACTTATGTGCGTATCTTTTGTAGCGAGTGTTTTTGTGCACGTTTCTTGATGCGCATTCGTGTCCTCGAACTGTAGCGGGTATTTTCATGATCGCTGTTGGAATCCAATTTTGACCATGTTCGAGTCCGAATTTGGAAATTTGACATTAGACAGGAATTGTAGCCAGCTGAAATAGCTTTCTAATGCCGCCGGAACCAGTCGATTTGGAGTCCGGATGAGAAAGTTATGCTCGACTTCGTGGACACTACCGAAGATGTTGAGGGATCCTCTCTTCTATTTTGATTTTATTTTCCTAATTGCAACTCTTTTCTTACTCTTTGATCATTTTTGCTTCATGGACACCTAATTATCAATTTGTACCTATAGAATACTAAATCCACCAATTAAAACAGAAATATAAATTAATCCATAAAAAAATCCACGTAAACGTAAACGTTGAGTGTTATTTCTACACTCCACTGTATCTTTTGTATCTTGTGTTTTTGCTGTTGTTTGGTTATGCGCATTAAAGTCCTAGTGTTGTACTTCGTGTTTTTAAGAACGTTGTTGCGAATGCACTTTTGCGCATGTTTTTTTACATGTATGTTTGTGCATGTCCATTTGAGCGAGTGTGTTTGTGCATGTTTGTTGATTTGTATTAATGTCCTAGGATTGTAGTTTGTGTTTTCATGATCCTTTTTGCGAATGCAGTTTTGCGTGAGTAATTTTGTGCATGATTTTGTACTTTTACTTATGTGCGTATCTTTTGTAGCGAGTGTTTTTGTGCACGTTTCTTGATGCGCATTCGTGTCCTCGAACTGTAGCGGGTATTTTCATGATCGCTGTTGGAATCCAATTTTGACCATGTTCGAGTCCGAATTTGGAAATTTGACATTAGACAGGAATTGTAGCCAGCTGAAATAGCTTTCTAATGCCGCCGGAACCAGTCGATTTGGAGTCCGGATGAGAAAGTTATGCTCGACTTCGTGGACACTACCGAAGATGTTGAGGGATCCTCTCTTCTATTTTGATTTTATTTTCCTAATTGCAACTCTTTTCTTACTCTTTGATCATTTTTGCTTCATGGACACCTAATTATCAATTTGTACCTATAGAATACTAAATCCACCAATTAAAACAGAAATATAAATTAATCCATAAAAAAATCCACGTAAACGTAAACGTTGAGTGTTATTTCTACACTCCACTGTATCTTTTGTATCTTGTGTTTTTGCTGTTGTTTGGTTATGCGCATTAAAGTCCTAGTGTTGTACTTCGTGTTTTTAAGAACGTTGTTGCGAATGCACTTTTGCGCATGTTTTTTTACATGTATGTTTGTGCATGTCCATTTGAGCGAGTGTGTTTGTGCATGTTTGTTGATTTGTATTAATGTCCTAGGATTGTAGTTTGTGTTTTCATGATCCTTTTTGCGAATGCAGTTTTGCGTGAGTAATTTTGTGCATGATTTTGTACTTTTACTTATGTGCGTATCTTTTGTAGCGAGTGTTTTTGTGCACGTTTCTTGATGCGCATTCGTGTCCTCGAACTGTAGCGGGTATTTTCATGATCGCTGTTGGAATCCAATTTTGACCATGTTCGAGTCCGAATTTGGAAATTTGACATTAGACAGGAATTGTAGCCAGCTGAAATAGCTTTCTAATGCCGCCGGAACCAGTCGATTTGGAGTCCGGATGAGAAAGTTATGCTCGACTTCGTGGACACTACCGAAGATGTTGAGGGATCCTCTCTTCTATTTTGATTTTATTTTCCTAATTGCAACTCTTTTCTTACTCTTTGATCATTTTTGCTTCATGGACACCTAATTATCAATTTGTACCTATAGAATACTAAATCCACCAATTAAAACAGAAATATAAATTAATCCATAAAAAAATCCACGTAAACGTAAACGTTGAGTGTTATTTCTACACTCCACTGTATCTTTTGTATCTTGTGTTTTTGCTGTTGTTTGGTTATGCGCATTAAAGTCCTAGTGTTGTACTTCGTGTTTTTAAGAACGTTGTTGCGAATGCACTTTTGCGCATGTTTTTTTACATGTATGTTTGTGCATGTCCATTTGAGCGAGTGTGTTTGTGCATGTTTGTTGATTTGTATTAATGTCCTAGGATTGTAGTTTGTGTTTTCATGATCCTTTTTGCGAATGCAGTTTTGCGTGAGTAATTTTGTGCATGATTTTGTACTTTTACTTATGTGCGTATCTTTTGTAGCGAGTGTTTTTGTGCACGTTTCTTGATGCGCATTCGTGTCCTCGAACTGTAGCGGGTATTTTCATGATCGCTGTTGGAATCCAATTTTGACCATGTTCGAGTCCGAATTTGGAAATTTGACATTAGACAGGAATTGTAGCCAGCTGAAATAGCTTTCTAATGCCGCCGGAACCAGTCGATTTGGAGTCCGGATGAGAAAGTTATGCTCGACTTCGTGGACACTACCGAAGATGTTGAGGGATCCTCTCTTCTATTTTGATTTTATTTTCCTAATTGCAACTCTTTTCTTACTCTTTGATCATTTTTGCTTCATGGACACCTAATTATCAATTTGTACCTATAGAATACTAAATCCACCAATTAAAACAGAAATATAAATTAATCCATAAAAAAATCCACGTAAACGTAAACGTTGAGTGTTATTTCTACACTCCACTGTATCTTTTGTATCTTGTGTTTTTGCTGTTGTTTGGTTATGCGCATTAAAGTCCTAGTGTTGTACTTCGTGTTTTTAAGAACGTTGTTGCGAATGCACTTTTGCGCATGTTTTTTTACATGTATGTTTGTGCATGTCCATTTGAGCGAGTGTGTTTGTGCATGTTTGTTGATTTGTATTAATGTCCTAGGATTGTAGTTTGTGTTTTCATGATCCTTTTTGCGAATGCAGTTTTGCGTGAGTAATTTTGTGCATGATTTTGTACTTTTACTTATGTGCGTATCTTTTGTAGCGAGTGTTTTTGTGCACGTTTCTTGATGCGCATTCGTGTCCTCGAACTGTAGCGGGTATTTTCATGATCGCTGTTGGAATCCAATTTTGACCATGTTCGAGTCCGAATTTGGAAATTTGACATTAGACAGGAATTGTAGCCAGCTGAAATAGCTTTCTAATGCCGCCGGAACCAGTCGATTTGGAGTCCGGATGAGAAAGTTATGCTCGACTTCGTGGACACTACCGAAGATGTTGAGGGATCCTCTCTTCTATTTTGATTTTATTTTCCTAATTGCAACTCTTTTCTTACTCTTTGATCATTTTTGCTTCATGGACACCTAATTATCAATTTGTACCTATAGAATACTAAATCCACCAATTAAAACAGAAATATAAATTAATCCATAAAAAAATCCACGTAAACGTAAACGTTGAGTGTTATTTCTACACTCCACTGTATCTTTTGTATCTTGTGTTTTTGCTGTTGTTTGGTTATGCGCATTAAAGTCCTAGTGTTGTACTTCGTGTTTTTAAGAACGTTGTTGCGAATGCACTTTTGCGCATGTTTTTTTACATGTATGTTTGTGCATGTCCATTTGAGCGAGTGTGTTTGTGCATGTTTGTTGATTTGTATTAATGTCCTAGGATTGTAGTTTGTGTTTTCATGATCCTTTTTGCGAATGCAGTTTTGCGTGAGTAATTTTGTGCATGATTTTGTACTTTTACTTATGTGCGTATCTTTTGTAGCGAGTGTTTTTGTGCACGTTTCTTGATGCGCATTCGTGTCCTCGAACTGTAGCGGGTATTTTCATGATCGCTGTTGGAATCCAATTTTGACCATGTTCGAGTCCGAATTTGGAAATTTGACATTAGACAGGAATTGTAGCCAGCTGAAATAGCTTTCTAATGCCGCCGGAACCAGTCGATTTGGAGTCCGGATGAGAAAGTTATGCTCGACTTCGTGGACACTACCGAAGATGTTGAGGGATCCTCTCTTCTATTTTGATTTTATTTTCCTAATTGCAACTCTTTTCTTACTCTTTGATCATTTTTGCTTCATGGACACCTAATTATCAATTTGTACCTATAGAATACTAAATCCACCAATTAAAACAGAAATATAAATTAATCCATAAAAAAATCCACGTAAACGTAAACGTTGAGTGTTATTTCTACACTCCACTGTATCTTTTGTATCTTGTGTTTTTGCTGTTGTTTGGTTATGCGCATTAAAGTCCTAGTGTTGTACTTCGTGTTTTTAAGAACGTTGTTGCGAATGCACTTTTGCGCATGTTTTTTTACATGTATGTTTGTGCATGTCCATTTGAGCGAGTGTGTTTGTGCATGTTTGTTGATTTGTATTAATGTCCTAGGATTGTAGTTTGTGTTTTCATGATCCTTTTTGCGAATGCAGTTTTGCGTGAGTAATTTTGTGCATGATTTTGTACTTTTACTTATGTGCGTATCTTTTGTAGCGAGTGTTTTTGTGCACGTTTCTTGATGCGCATTCGTGTCCTCGAACTGTAGCGGGTATTTTCATGATCGCTGTTGGAATCCAATTTTGACCATGTTCGAGTCCGAATTTGGAAATTTGACATTAGACAGGAATTGTAGCCAGCTGAAATAGCTTTCTAATGCCGCCGGAACCAGTCGATTTGGAGTCCGGATGAGAAAGTTATGCTCGACTTCGTGGACACTACCGAAGATGTTGAGGGATCCTCTCTTCTATTTTGATTTTATTTTCCTAATTGCAACTCTTTTCTTACTCTTTGATCATTTTTGCTTCATGGACACCTAATTATCAATTTGTACCTATAGAATACTAAATCCACCAATTAAAACAGAAATATAAATTAATCCATAAAAAAATCCACGTAAACGTAAACGTTGAGTGTTATTTCTACACTCCACTGTATCTTTTGTATCTTGTGTTTTTGCTGTTGTTTGGTTATGCGCATTAAAGTCCTAGTGTTGTACTTCGTGTTTTTAAGAACGTTGTTGCGAATGCACTTTTGCGCATGTTTTTTTACATGTATGTTTGTGCATGTCCATTTGAGCGAGTGTGTTTGTGCATGTTTGTTGATTTGTATTAATGTCCTAGGATTGTAGTTTGTGTTTTCATGATCCTTTTTGCGAATGCAGTTTTGCGTGAGTAATTTTGTGCATGATTTTGTACTTTTACTTATGTGCGTATCTTTTGTAGCGAGTGTTTTTGTGCACGTTTCTTGATGCGCATTCGTGTCCTCGAACTGTAGCGGGTATTTTCATGATCGCTGTTGGAATCCAATTTTGACCATGTTCGAGTCCGAATTTGGAAATTTGACATTAGACAGGAATTGTAGCCAGCTGAAATAGCTTTCTAATGCCGCCGGAACCAGTCGATTTGGAGTCCGGATGAGAAAGTTATGCTCGACTTCGTGGACACTACCGAAGATGTTGAGGGATCCTCTCTTCTATTTTGATTTTATTTTCCTAATTGCAACTCTTTTCTTACTCTTTGATCATTTTTGCTTCATGGACACCTAATTATCAATTTGTACCTATAGAATACTAAATCCACCAATTAAAACAGAAATATAAATTAATCCATAAAAAAATCCACGTAAACGTAAACGTTGAGTGTTATTTCTACACTCCACTGTATCTTTTGTATCTTGTGTTTTTGCTGTTGTTTGGTTATGCGCATTAAAGTCCTAGTGTTGTACTTCGTGTTTTTAAGAACGTTGTTGCGAATGCACTTTTGCGCATGTTTTTTTACATGTATGTTTGTGCATGTCCATTTGAGCGAGTGTGTTTGTGCATGTTTGTTGATTTGTATTAATGTCCTAGGATTGTAGTTTGTGTTTTCATGATCCTTTTTGCGAATGCAGTTTTGCGTGAGTAATTTTGTGCATGATTTTGTACTTTTACTTATGTGCGTATCTTTTGTAGCGAGTGTTTTTGTGCACGTTTCTTGATGCGCATTCGTGTCCTCGAACTGTAGCGGGTATTTTCATGATCGCTGTTGGAATCCAATTTTGACCATGTTCGAGTCCGAATTTGGAAATTTGACATTAGACAGGAATTGTAGCCAGCTGAAATAGCTTTCTAATGCCGCCGGAACCAGTCGATTTGGAGTCCGGATGAGAAAGTTATGCTCGACTTCGTGGACACTACCGAAGATGTTGAGGGATCCTCTCTTCTATTTTGATTTTATTTTCCTAATTGCAACTCTTTTCTTACTCTTTGATCATTTTTGCTTCATGGACACCTAATTATCAATTTGTACCTATAGAATACTAAATCCACCAATTAAAACAGAAATATAAATTAATCCATAAAAAAATCCACGTAAACGTAAACGTTGAGTGTTATTTCTACACTCCACTGTATCTTTTGTATCTTGTGTTTTTGCTGTTGTTTGGTTATGCGCATTAAAGTCCTAGTGTTGTACTTCGTGTTTTTAAGAACGTTGTTGCGAATGCACTTTTGCGCATGTTTTTTTACATGTATGTTTGTGCATGTCCATTTGAGCGAGTGTGTTTGTGCATGTTTGTTGATTTGTATTAATGTCCTAGGATTGTAGTTTGTGTTTTCATGATCCTTTTTGCGAATGCAGTTTTGCGTGAGTAATTTTGTGCATGATTTTGTACTTTTACTTATGTGCGTATCTTTTGTAGCGAGTGTTTTTGTGCACGTTTCTTGATGCGCATTCGTGTCCTCGAACTGTAGCGGGTATTTTCATGATCGCTGTTGGAATCCAATTTTGACCATGTTCGAGTCCGAATTTGGAAATTTGACATTAGACAGGAATTGTAGCCAGCTGAAATAGCTTTCTAATGCCGCCGGAACCAGTCGATTTGGAGTCCGGATGAGAAAGTTATGCTCGACTTCGTGGACACTACCGAAGATGTTGAGGGATCCTCTCTTCTATTTTGATTTTATTTTCCTAATTGCAACTCTTTTCTTACTCTTTGATCATTTTTGCTTCATGGACACCTAATTATCAATTTGTACCTATAGAATACTAAATCCACCAATTAAAACAGAAATATAAATTAATCCATAAAAAAATCCACGTAAACGTAAACGTTGAGTGTTATTTCTACACTCCACTGTATCTTTTGTATCTTGTGTTTTTGCTGTTGTTTGGTTATGCGCATTAAAGTCCTAGTGTTGTACTTCGTGTTTTTAAGAACGTTGTTGCGAATGCACTTTTGCGCATGTTTTTTTACATGTATGTTTGTGCATGTCCATTTGAGCGAGTGTGTTTGTGCATGTTTGTTGATTTGTATTAATGTCCTAGGATTGTAGTTTGTGTTTTCATGATCCTTTTTGCGAATGCAGTTTTGCGTGAGTAATTTTGTGCATGATTTTGTACTTTTACTTATGTGCGTATCTTTTGTAGCGAGTGTTTTTGTGCACGTTTCTTGATGCGCATTCGTGTCCTCGAACTGTAGCGGGTATTTTCATGATCGCTGTTGGAATCCAATTTTGACCATGTTCGAGTCCGAATTTGGAAATTTGACATTAGACAGGAATTGTAGCCAGCTGAAATAGCTTTCTAATGCCGCCGGAACCAGTCGATTTGGAGTCCGGATGAGAAAGTTATGCTCGACTTCGTGGACACTACCGAAGATGTTGAGGGATCCTCTCTTCTATTTTGATTTTATTTTCCTAATTGCAACTCTTTTCTTACTCTTTGATCATTTTTGCTTCATGGACACCTAATTATCAATTTGTACCTATAGAATACTAAATCCACCAATTAAAACAGAAATATAAATTAATCCATAAAAAAATCCACGTAAACGTAAACGTTGAGTGTTATTTCTACACTCCACTGTATCTTTTGTATCTTGTGTTTTTGCTGTTGTTTGGTTATGCGCATTAAAGTCCTAGTGTTGTACTTCGTGTTTTTAAGAACGTTGTTGCGAATGCACTTTTGCGCATGTTTTTTTACATGTATGTTTGTGCATGTCCATTTGAGCGAGTGTGTTTGTGCATGTTTGTTGATTTGTATTAATGTCCTAGGATTGTAGTTTGTGTTTTCATGATCCTTTTTGCGAATGCAGTTTTGCGTGAGTAATTTTGTGCATGATTTTGTACTTTTACTTATGTGCGTATCTTTTGTAGCGAGTGTTTTTGTGCACGTTTCTTGATGCGCATTCGTGTCCTCGAACTGTAGCGGGTATTTTCATGATCGCTGTTGGAATCCAATTTTGACCATGTTCGAGTCCGAATTTGGAAATTTGACATTAGACAGGAATTGTAGCCAGCTGAAATAGCTTTCTAATGCCGCCGGAACCAGTCGATTTGGAGTCCGGATGAGAAAGTTATGCTCGACTTCGTGGACACTACCGAAGATGTTGAGGGATCCTCTCTTCTATTTTGATTTTATTTTCCTAATTGCAACTCTTTTCTTACTCTTTGATCATTTTTGCTTCATGGACACCTAATTATCAATTTGTACCTATAGAATACTAAATCCACCAATTAAAACAGAAATATAAATTAATCCATAAAAAAATCCACGTAAACGTAAACGTTGAGTGTTATTTCTACACTCCACTGTATCTTTTGTATCTTGTGTTTTTGCTGTTGTTTGGTTATGCGCATTAAAGTCCTAGTGTTGTACTTCGTGTTTTTAAGAACGTTGTTGCGAATGCACTTTTGCGCATGTTTTTTTACATGTATGTTTGTGCATGTCCATTTGAGCGAGTGTGTTTGTGCATGTTTGTTGATTTGTATTAATGTCCTAGGATTGTAGTTTGTGTTTTCATGATCCTTTTTGCGAATGCAGTTTTGCGTGAGTAATTTTGTGCATGATTTTGTACTTTTACTTATGTGCGTATCTTTTGTAGCGAGTGTTTTTGTGCACGTTTCTTGATGCGCATTCGTGTCCTCGAACTGTAGCGGGTATTTTCATGATCGCTGTTGGAATCCAATTTTGACCATGTTCGAGTCCGAATTTGGAAATTTGACATTAGACAGGAATTGTAGCCAGCTGAAATAGCTTTCTAATGCCGCCGGAACCAGTCGATTTGGAGTCCGGATGAGAAAGTTATGCTCGACTTCGTGGACACTACCGAAGATGTTGAGGGATCCTCTCTTCTATTTTGATTTTATTTTCCTAATTGCAACTCTTTTCTTACTCTTTGATCATTTTTGCTTCATGGACACCTAATTATCAATTTGTACCTATAGAATACTAAATCCACCAATTAAAACAGAAATATAAATTAATCCATAAAAAAATCCACGTAAACGTAAACGTTGAGTGTTATTTCTACACTCCACTGTATCTTTTGTATCTTGTGTTTTTGCTGTTGTTTGGTTATGCGCATTAAAGTCCTAGTGTTGTACTTCGTGTTTTTAAGAACGTTGTTGCGAATGCACTTTTGCGCATGTTTTTTTACATGTATGTTTGTGCATGTCCATTTGAGCGAGTGTGTTTGTGCATGTTTGTTGATTTGTATTAATGTCCTAGGATTGTAGTTTGTGTTTTCATGATCCTTTTTGCGAATGCAGTTTTGCGTGAGTAATTTTGTGCATGATTTTGTACTTTTACTTATGTGCGTATCTTTTGTAGCGAGTGTTTTTGTGCACGTTTCTTGATGCGCATTCGTGTCCTCGAACTGTAGCGGGTATTTTCATGATCGCTGTTGGAATCCAATTTTGACCATGTTCGAGTCCGAATTTGGAAATTTGACATTAGACAGGAATTGTAGCCAGCTGAAATAGCTTTCTAATGCCGCCGGAACCAGTCGATTTGGAGTCCGGATGAGAAAGTTATGCTCGACTTCGTGGACACTACCGAAGATGTTGAGGGATCCTCTCTTCTATTTTGATTTTATTTTCCTAATTGCAACTCTTTTCTTACTCTTTGATCATTTTTGCTTCATGGACACCTAATTATCAATTTGTACCTATAGAATACTAAATCCACCAATTAAAACAGAAATATAAATTAATCCATAAAAAAATCCACGTAAACGTAAACGTTGAGTGTTATTTCTACACTCCACTGTATCTTTTGTATCTTGTGTTTTTGCTGTTGTTTGGTTATGCGCATTAAAGTCCTAGTGTTGTACTTCGTGTTTTTAAGAACGTTGTTGCGAATGCACTTTTGCGCATGTTTTTTTACATGTATGTTTGTGCATGTCCATTTGAGCGAGTGTGTTTGTGCATGTTTGTTGATTTGTATTAATGTCCTAGGATTGTAGTTTGTGTTTTCATGATCCTTTTTGCGAATGCAGTTTTGCGTGAGTAATTTTGTGCATGATTTTGTACTTTTACTTATGTGCGTATCTTTTGTAGCGAGTGTTTTTGTGCACGTTTCTTGATGCGCATTCGTGTCCTCGAACTGTAGCGGGTATTTTCATGATCGCTGTTGGAATCCAATTTTGACCATGTTCGAGTCCGAATTTGGAAATTTGACATTAGACAGGAATTGTAGCCAGCTGAAATAGCTTTCTAATGCCGCCGGAACCAGTCGATTTGGAGTCCGGATGAGAAAGTTATGCTCGACTTCGTGGACACTACCGAAGATGTTGAGGGATCCTCTCTTCTATTTTGATTTTATTTTCCTAATTGCAACTCTTTTCTTACTCTTTGATCATTTTTGCTTCATGGACACCTAATTATCAATTTGTACCTATAGAATACTAAATCCACCAATTAAAACAGAAATATAAATTAATCCATAAAAAAATCCACGTAAACGTAAACGTTGAGTGTTATTTCTACACTCCACTGTATCTTTTGTATCTTGTGTTTTTGCTGTTGTTTGGTTATGCGCATTAAAGTCCTAGTGTTGTACTTCGTGTTTTTAAGAACGTTGTTGCGAATGCACTTTTGCGCATGTTTTTTTACATGTATGTTTGTGCATGTCCATTTGAGCGAGTGTGTTTGTGCATGTTTGTTGATTTGTATTAATGTCCTAGGATTGTAGTTTGTGTTTTCATGATCCTTTTTGCGAATGCAGTTTTGCGTGAGTAATTTTGTGCATGATTTTGTACTTTTACTTATGTGCGTATCTTTTGTAGCGAGTGTTTTTGTGCACGTTTCTTGATGCGCATTCGTGTCCTCGAACTGTAGCGGGTATTTTCATGATCGCTGTTGGAATCCAATTTTGACCATGTTCGAGTCCGAATTTGGAAATTTGACATTAGACAGGAATTGTAGCCAGCTGAAATAGCTTTCTAATGCCGCCGGAACCAGTCGATTTGGAGTCCGGATGAGAAAGTTATGCTCGACTTCGTGGACACTACCGAAGATGTTGAGGGATCCTCTCTTCTATTTTGATTTTATTTTCCTAATTGCAACTCTTTTCTTACTCTTTGATCATTTTTGCTTCATGGACACCTAATTATCAATTTGTACCTATAGAATACTAAATCCACCAATTAAAACAGAAATATAAATTAATCCATAAAAAAATCCACGTAAACGTAAACGTTGAGTGTTATTTCTACACTCCACTGTATCTTTTGTATCTTGTGTTTTTGCTGTTGTTTGGTTATGCGCATTAAAGTCCTAGTGTTGTACTTCGTGTTTTTAAGAACGTTGTTGCGAATGCACTTTTGCGCATGTTTTTTTACATGTATGTTTGTGCATGTCCATTTGAGCGAGTGTGTTTGTGCATGTTTGTTGATTTGTATTAATGTCCTAGGATTGTAGTTTGTGTTTTCATGATCCTTTTTGCGAATGCAGTTTTGCGTGAGTAATTTTGTGCATGATTTTGTACTTTTACTTATGTGCGTATCTTTTGTAGCGAGTGTTTTTGTGCACGTTTCTTGATGCGCATTCGTGTCCTCGAACTGTAGCGGGTATTTTCATGATCGCTGTTGGAATCCAATTTTGACCATGTTCGAGTCCGAATTTGGAAATTTGACATTAGACAGGAATTGTAGCCAGCTGAAATAGCTTTCTAATGCCGCCGGAACCAGTCGATTTGGAGTCCGGATGAGAAAGTTATGCTCGACTTCGTGGACACTACCGAAGATGTTGAGGGATCCTCTCTTCTATTTTGATTTTATTTTCCTAATTGCAACTCTTTTCTTACTCTTTGATCATTTTTGCTTCATGGACACCTAATTATCAATTTGTACCTATAGAATACTAAATCCACCAATTAAAACAGAAATATAAATTAATCCATAAAAAAATCCACGTAAACGTAAACGTTGAGTGTTATTTCTACACTCCACTGTATCTTTTGTATCTTGTGTTTTTGCTGTTGTTTGGTTATGCGCATTAAAGTCCTAGTGTTGTACTTCGTGTTTTTAAGAACGTTGTTGCGAATGCACTTTTGCGCATGTTTTTTTACATGTATGTTTGTGCATGTCCATTTGAGCGAGTGTGTTTGTGCATGTTTGTTGATTTGTATTAATGTCCTAGGATTGTAGTTTGTGTTTTCATGATCCTTTTTGCGAATGCAGTTTTGCGTGAGTAATTTTGTGCATGATTTTGTACTTTTACTTATGTGCGTATCTTTTGTAGCGAGTGTTTTTGTGCACGTTTCTTGATGCGCATTCGTGTCCTCGAACTGTAGCGGGTATTTTCATGATCGCTGTTGGAATCCAATTTTGACCATGTTCGAGTCCGAATTTGGAAATTTGACATTAGACAGGAATTGTAGCCAGCTGAAATAGCTTTCTAATGCCGCCGGAACCAGTCGATTTGGAGTCCGGATGAGAAAGTTATGCTCGACTTCGTGGACACTACCGAAGATGTTGAGGGATCCTCTCTTCTATTTTGATTTTATTTTCCTAATTGCAACTCTTTTCTTACTCTTTGATCATTTTTGCTTCATGGACACCTAATTATCAATTTGTACCTATAGAATACTAAATCCACCAATTAAAACAGAAATATAAATTAATCCATAAAAAAATCCACGTAAACGTAAACGTTGAGTGTTATTTCTACACTCCACTGTATCTTTTGTATCTTGTGTTTTTGCTGTTGTTTGGTTATGCGCATTAAAGTCCTAGTGTTGTACTTCGTGTTTTTAAGAACGTTGTTGCGAATGCACTTTTGCGCATGTTTTTTTACATGTATGTTTGTGCATGTCCATTTGAGCGAGTGTGTTTGTGCATGTTTGTTGATTTGTATTAATGTCCTAGGATTGTAGTTTGTGTTTTCATGATCCTTTTTGCGAATGCAGTTTTGCGTGAGTAATTTTGTGCATGATTTTGTACTTTTACTTATGTGCGTATCTTTTGTAGCGAGTGTTTTTGTGCACGTTTCTTGATGCGCATTCGTGTCCTCGAACTGTAGCGGGTATTTTCATGATCGCTGTTGGAATCCAATTTTGACCATGTTCGAGTCCGAATTTGGAAATTTGACATTAGACAGGAATTGTAGCCAGCTGAAATAGCTTTCTAATGCCGCCGGAACCAGTCGATTTGGAGTCCGGATGAGAAAGTTATGCTCGACTTCGTGGACACTACCGAAGATGTTGAGGGATCCTCTCTTCTATTTTGATTTTATTTTCCTAATTGCAACTCTTTTCTTACTCTTTGATCATTTTTGCTTCATGGACACCTAATTATCAATTTGTACCTATAGAATACTAAATCCACCAATTAAAACAGAAATATAAATTAATCCATAAAAAAATCCACGTAAACGTAAACGTTGAGTGTTATTTCTACACTCCACTGTATCTTTTGTATCTTGTGTTTTTGCTGTTGTTTGGTTATGCGCATTAAAGTCCTAGTGTTGTACTTCGTGTTTTTAAGAACGTTGTTGCGAATGCACTTTTGCGCATGTTTTTTTACATGTATGTTTGTGCATGTCCATTTGAGCGAGTGTGTTTGTGCATGTTTGTTGATTTGTATTAATGTCCTAGGATTGTAGTTTGTGTTTTCATGATCCTTTTTGCGAATGCAGTTTTGCGTGAGTAATTTTGTGCATGATTTTGTACTTTTACTTATGTGCGTATCTTTTGTAGCGAGTGTTTTTGTGCACGTTTCTTGATGCGCATTCGTGTCCTCGAACTGTAGCGGGTATTTTCATGATCGCTGTTGGAATCCAATTTTGACCATGTTCGAGTCCGAATTTGGAAATTTGACATTAGACAGGAATTGTAGCCAGCTGAAATAGCTTTCTAATGCCGCCGGAACCAGTCGATTTGGAGTCCGGATGAGAAAGTTATGCTCGACTTCGTGGACACTACCGAAGATGTTGAGGGATCCTCTCTTCTATTTTGATTTTATTTTCCTAATTGCAACTCTTTTCTTACTCTTTGATCATTTTTGCTTCATGGACACCTAATTATCAATTTGTACCTATAGAATACTAAATCCACCAATTAAAACAGAAATATAAATTAATCCATAAAAAAATCCACGTAAACGTAAACGTTGAGTGTTATTTCTACACTCCACTGTATCTTTTGTATCTTGTGTTTTTGCTGTTGTTTGGTTATGCGCATTAAAGTCCTAGTGTTGTACTTCGTGTTTTTAAGAACGTTGTTGCGAATGCACTTTTGCGCATGTTTTTTTACATGTATGTTTGTGCATGTCCATTTGAGCGAGTGTGTTTGTGCATGTTTGTTGATTTGTATTAATGTCCTAGGATTGTAGTTTGTGTTTTCATGATCCTTTTTGCGAATGCAGTTTTGCGTGAGTAATTTTGTGCATGATTTTGTACTTTTACTTATGTGCGTATCTTTTGTAGCGAGTGTTTTTGTGCACGTTTCTTGATGCGCATTCGTGTCCTCGAACTGTAGCGGGTATTTTCATGATCGCTGTTGGAATCCAATTTTGACCATGTTCGAGTCCGAATTTGGAAATTTGACATTAGACAGGAATTGTAGCCAGCTGAAATAGCTTTCTAATGCCGCCGGAACCAGTCGATTTGGAGTCCGGATGAGAAAGTTATGCTCGACTTCGTGGACACTACCGAAGATGTTGAGGGATCCTCTCTTCTATTTTGATTTTATTTTCCTAATTGCAACTCTTTTCTTACTCTTTGATCATTTTTGCTTCATGGACACCTAATTATCAATTTGTACCTATAGAATACTAAATCCACCAATTAAAACAGAAATATAAATTAATCCATAAAAAAATCCACGTAAACGTAAACGTTGAGTGTTATTTCTACACTCCACTGTATCTTTTGTATCTTGTGTTTTTGCTGTTGTTTGGTTATGCGCATTAAAGTCCTAGTGTTGTACTTCGTGTTTTTAAGAACGTTGTTGCGAATGCACTTTTGCGCATGTTTTTTTACATGTATGTTTGTGCATGTCCATTTGAGCGAGTGTGTTTGTGCATGTTTGTTGATTTGTATTAATGTCCTAGGATTGTAGTTTGTGTTTTCATGATCCTTTTTGCGAATGCAGTTTTGCGTGAGTAATTTTGTGCATGATTTTGTACTTTTACTTATGTGCGTATCTTTTGTAGCGAGTGTTTTTGTGCACGTTTCTTGATGCGCATTCGTGTCCTCGAACTGTAGCGGGTATTTTCATGATCGCTGTTGGAATCCAATTTTGACCATGTTCGAGTCCGAATTTGGAAATTTGACATTAGACAGGAATTGTAGCCAGCTGAAATAGCTTTCTAATGCCGCCGGAACCAGTCGATTTGGAGTCCGGATGAGAAAGTTATGCTCGACTTCGTGGACACTACCGAAGATGTTGAGGGATCCTCTCTTCTATTTTGATTTTATTTTCCTAATTGCAACTCTTTTCTTACTCTTTGATCATTTTTGCTTCATGGACACCTAATTATCAATTTGTACCTATAGAATACTAAATCCACCAATTAAAACAGAAATATAAATTAATCCATAAAAAAATCCACGTAAACGTAAACGTTGAGTGTTATTTCTACACTCCACTGTATCTTTTGTATCTTGTGTTTTTGCTGTTGTTTGGTTATGCGCATTAAAGTCCTAGTGTTGTACTTCGTGTTTTTAAGAACGTTGTTGCGAATGCACTTTTGCGCATGTTTTTTTACATGTATGTTTGTGCATGTCCATTTGAGCGAGTGTGTTTGTGCATGTTTGTTGATTTGTATTAATGTCCTAGGATTGTAGTTTGTGTTTTCATGATCCTTTTTGCGAATGCAGTTTTGCGTGAGTAATTTTGTGCATGATTTTGTACTTTTACTTATGTGCGTATCTTTTGTAGCGAGTGTTTTTGTGCACGTTTCTTGATGCGCATTCGTGTCCTCGAACTGTAGCGGGTATTTTCATGATCGCTGTTGGAATCCAATTTTGACCATGTTCGAGTCCGAATTTGGAAATTTGACATTAGACAGGAATTGTAGCCAGCTGAAATAGCTTTCTAATGCCGCCGGAACCAGTCGATTTGGAGTCCGGATGAGAAAGTTATGCTCGACTTCGTGGACACTACCGAAGATGTTGAGGGATCCTCTCTTCTATTTTGATTTTATTTTCCTAATTGCAACTCTTTTCTTACTCTTTGATCATTTTTGCTTCATGGACACCTAATTATCAATTTGTACCTATAGAATACTAAATCCACCAATTAAAACAGAAATATAAATTAATCCATAAAAAAATCCACGTAAACGTAAACGTTGAGTGTTATTTCTACACTCCACTGTATCTTTTGTATCTTGTGTTTTTGCTGTTGTTTGGTTATGCGCATTAAAGTCCTAGTGTTGTACTTCGTGTTTTTAAGAACGTTGTTGCGAATGCACTTTTGCGCATGTTTTTTTACATGTATGTTTGTGCATGTCCATTTGAGCGAGTGTGTTTGTGCATGTTTGTTGATTTGTATTAATGTCCTAGGATTGTAGTTTGTGTTTTCATGATCCTTTTTGCGAATGCAGTTTTGCGTGAGTAATTTTGTGCATGATTTTGTACTTTTACTTATGTGCGTATCTTTTGTAGCGAGTGTTTTTGTGCACGTTTCTTGATGCGCATTCGTGTCCTCGAACTGTAGCGGGTATTTTCATGATCGCTGTTGGAATCCAATTTTGACCATGTTCGAGTCCGAATTTGGAAATTTGACATTAGACAGGAATTGTAGCCAGCTGAAATAGCTTTCTAATGCCGCCGGAACCAGTCGATTTGGAGTCCGGATGAGAAAGTTATGCTCGACTTCGTGGACACTACCGAAGATGTTGAGGGATCCTCTCTTCTATTTTGATTTTATTTTCCTAATTGCAACTCTTTTCTTACTCTTTGATCATTTTTGCTTCATGGACACCTAATTATCAATTTGTACCTATAGAATACTAAATCCACCAATTAAAACAGAAATATAAATTAATCCATAAAAAAATCCACGTAAACGTAAACGTTGAGTGTTATTTCTACACTCCACTGTATCTTTTGTATCTTGTGTTTTTGCTGTTGTTTGGTTATGCGCATTAAAGTCCTAGTGTTGTACTTCGTGTTTTTAAGAACGTTGTTGCGAATGCACTTTTGCGCATGTTTTTTTACATGTATGTTTGTGCATGTCCATTTGAGCGAGTGTGTTTGTGCATGTTTGTTGATTTGTATTAATGTCCTAGGATTGTAGTTTGTGTTTTCATGATCCTTTTTGCGAATGCAGTTTTGCGTGAGTAATTTTGTGCATGATTTTGTACTTTTACTTATGTGCGTATCTTTTGTAGCGAGTGTTTTTGTGCACGTTTCTTGATGCGCATTCGTGTCCTCGAACTGTAGCGGGTATTTTCATGATCGCTGTTGGAATCCAATTTTGACCATGTTCGAGTCCGAATTTGGAAATTTGACATTAGACAGGAATTGTAGCCAGCTGAAATAGCTTTCTAATGCCGCCGGAACCAGTCGATTTGGAGTCCGGATGAGAAAGTTATGCTCGACTTCGTGGACACTACCGAAGATGTTGAGGGATCCTCTCTTCTATTTTGATTTTATTTTCCTAATTGCAACTCTTTTCTTACTCTTTGATCATTTTTGCTTCATGGACACCTAATTATCAATTTGTACCTATAGAATACTAAATCCACCAATTAAAACAGAAATATAAATTAATCCATAAAAAAATCCACGTAAACGTAAACGTTGAGTGTTATTTCTACACTCCACTGTATCTTTTGTATCTTGTGTTTTTGCTGTTGTTTGGTTATGCGCATTAAAGTCCTAGTGTTGTACTTCGTGTTTTTAAGAACGTTGTTGCGAATGCACTTTTGCGCATGTTTTTTTACATGTATGTTTGTGCATGTCCATTTGAGCGAGTGTGTTTGTGCATGTTTGTTGATTTGTATTAATGTCCTAGGATTGTAGTTTGTGTTTTCATGATCCTTTTTGCGAATGCAGTTTTGCGTGAGTAATTTTGTGCATGATTTTGTACTTTTACTTATGTGCGTATCTTTTGTAGCGAGTGTTTTTGTGCACGTTTCTTGATGCGCATTCGTGTCCTCGAACTGTAGCGGGTATTTTCATGATCGCTGTTGGAATCCAATTTTGACCATGTTCGAGTCCGAATTTGGAAATTTGACATTAGACAGGAATTGTAGCCAGCTGAAATAGCTTTCTAATGCCGCCGGAACCAGTCGATTTGGAGTCCGGATGAGAAAGTTATGCTCGACTTCGTGGACACTACCGAAGATGTTGAGGGATCCTCTCTTCTATTTTGATTTTATTTTCCTAATTGCAACTCTTTTCTTACTCTTTGATCATTTTTGCTTCATGGACACCTAATTATCAATTTGTACCTATAGAATACTAAATCCACCAATTAAAACAGAAATATAAATTAATCCATAAAAAAATCCACGTAAACGTAAACGTTGAGTGTTATTTCTACACTCCACTGTATCTTTTGTATCTTGTGTTTTTGCTGTTGTTTGGTTATGCGCATTAAAGTCCTAGTGTTGTACTTCGTGTTTTTAAGAACGTTGTTGCGAATGCACTTTTGCGCATGTTTTTTTACATGTATGTTTGTGCATGTCCATTTGAGCGAGTGTGTTTGTGCATGTTTGTTGATTTGTATTAATGTCCTAGGATTGTAGTTTGTGTTTTCATGATCCTTTTTGCGAATGCAGTTTTGCGTGAGTAATTTTGTGCATGATTTTGTACTTTTACTTATGTGCGTATCTTTTGTAGCGAGTGTTTTTGTGCACGTTTCTTGATGCGCATTCGTGTCCTCGAACTGTAGCGGGTATTTTCATGATCGCTGTTGGAATCCAATTTTGACCATGTTCGAGTCCGAATTTGGAAATTTGACATTAGACAGGAATTGTAGCCAGCTGAAATAGCTTTCTAATGCCGCCGGAACCAGTCGATTTGGAGTCCGGATGAGAAAGTTATGCTCGACTTCGTGGACACTACCGAAGATGTTGAGGGATCCTCTCTTCTATTTTGATTTTATTTTCCTAATTGCAACTCTTTTCTTACTCTTTGATCATTTTTGCTTCATGGACACCTAATTATCAATTTGTACCTATAGAATACTAAATCCACCAATTAAAACAGAAATATAAATTAATCCATAAAAAAATCCACGTAAACGTAAACGTTGAGTGTTATTTCTACACTCCACTGTATCTTTTGTATCTTGTGTTTTTGCTGTTGTTTGGTTATGCGCATTAAAGTCCTAGTGTTGTACTTCGTGTTTTTAAGAACGTTGTTGCGAATGCACTTTTGCGCATGTTTTTTTACATGTATGTTTGTGCATGTCCATTTGAGCGAGTGTGTTTGTGCATGTTTGTTGATTTGTATTAATGTCCTAGGATTGTAGTTTGTGTTTTCATGATCCTTTTTGCGAATGCAGTTTTGCGTGAGTAATTTTGTGCATGATTTTGTACTTTTACTTATGTGCGTATCTTTTGTAGCGAGTGTTTTTGTGCACGTTTCTTGATGCGCATTCGTGTCCTCGAACTGTAGCGGGTATTTTCATGATCGCTGTTGGAATCCAATTTTGACCATGTTCGAGTCCGAATTTGGAAATTTGACATTAGACAGGAATTGTAGCCAGCTGAAATAGCTTTCTAATGCCGCCGGAACCAGTCGATTTGGAGTCCGGATGAGAAAGTTATGCTCGACTTCGTGGACACTACCGAAGATGTTGAGGGATCCTCTCTTCTATTTTGATTTTATTTTCCTAATTGCAACTCTTTTCTTACTCTTTGATCATTTTTGCTTCATGGACACCTAATTATCAATTTGTACCTATAGAATACTAAATCCACCAATTAAAACAGAAATATAAATTAATCCATAAAAAAATCCACGTAAACGTAAACGTTGAGTGTTATTTCTACACTCCACTGTATCTTTTGTATCTTGTGTTTTTGCTGTTGTTTGGTTATGCGCATTAAAGTCCTAGTGTTGTACTTCGTGTTTTTAAGAACGTTGTTGCGAATGCACTTTTGCGCATGTTTTTTTACATGTATGTTTGTGCATGTCCATTTGAGCGAGTGTGTTTGTGCATGTTTGTTGATTTGTATTAATGTCCTAGGATTGTAGTTTGTGTTTTCATGATCCTTTTTGCGAATGCAGTTTTGCGTGAGTAATTTTGTGCATGATTTTGTACTTTTACTTATGTGCGTATCTTTTGTAGCGAGTGTTTTTGTGCACGTTTCTTGATGCGCATTCGTGTCCTCGAACTGTAGCGGGTATTTTCATGATCGCTGTTGGAATCCAATTTTGACCATGTTCGAGTCCGAATTTGGAAATTTGACATTAGACAGGAATTGTAGCCAGCTGAAATAGCTTTCTAATGCCGCCGGAACCAGTCGATTTGGAGTCCGGATGAGAAAGTTATGCTCGACTTCGTGGACACTACCGAAGATGTTGAGGGATCCTCTCTTCTATTTTGATTTTATTTTCCTAATTGCAACTCTTTTCTTACTCTTTGATCATTTTTGCTTCATGGACACCTAATTATCAATTTGTACCTATAGAATACTAAATCCACCAATTAAAACAGAAATATAAATTAATCCATAAAAAAATCCACGTAAACGTAAACGTTGAGTGTTATTTCTACACTCCACTGTATCTTTTGTATCTTGTGTTTTTGCTGTTGTTTGGTTATGCGCATTAAAGTCCTAGTGTTGTACTTCGTGTTTTTAAGAACGTTGTTGCGAATGCACTTTTGCGCATGTTTTTTTACATGTATGTTTGTGCATGTCCATTTGAGCGAGTGTGTTTGTGCATGTTTGTTGATTTGTATTAATGTCCTAGGATTGTAGTTTGTGTTTTCATGATCCTTTTTGCGAATGCAGTTTTGCGTGAGTAATTTTGTGCATGATTTTGTACTTTTACTTATGTGCGTATCTTTTGTAGCGAGTGTTTTTGTGCACGTTTCTTGATGCGCATTCGTGTCCTCGAACTGTAGCGGGTATTTTCATGATCGCTGTTGGAATCCAATTTTGACCATGTTCGAGTCCGAATTTGGAAATTTGACATTAGACAGGAATTGTAGCCAGCTGAAATAGCTTTCTAATGCCGCCGGAACCAGTCGATTTGGAGTCCGGATGAGAAAGTTATGCTCGACTTCGTGGACACTACCGAAGATGTTGAGGGATCCTCTCTTCTATTTTGATTTTATTTTCCTAATTGCAACTCTTTTCTTACTCTTTGATCATTTTTGCTTCATGGACACCTAATTATCAATTTGTACCTATAGAATACTAAATCCACCAATTAAAACAGAAATATAAATTAATCCATAAAAAAATCCACGTAAACGTAAACGTTGAGTGTTATTTCTACACTCCACTGTATCTTTTGTATCTTGTGTTTTTGCTGTTGTTTGGTTATGCGCATTAAAGTCCTAGTGTTGTACTTCGTGTTTTTAAGAACGTTGTTGCGAATGCACTTTTGCGCATGTTTTTTTACATGTATGTTTGTGCATGTCCATTTGAGCGAGTGTGTTTGTGCATGTTTGTTGATTTGTATTAATGTCCTAGGATTGTAGTTTGTGTTTTCATGATCCTTTTTGCGAATGCAGTTTTGCGTGAGTAATTTTGTGCATGATTTTGTACTTTTACTTATGTGCGTATCTTTTGTAGCGAGTGTTTTTGTGCACGTTTCTTGATGCGCATTCGTGTCCTCGAACTGTAGCGGGTATTTTCATGATCGCTGTTGGAATCCAATTTTGACCATGTTCGAGTCCGAATTTGGAAATTTGACATTAGACAGGAATTGTAGCCAGCTGAAATAGCTTTCTAATGCCGCCGGAACCAGTCGATTTGGAGTCCGGATGAGAAAGTTATGCTCGACTTCGTGGACACTACCGAAGATGTTGAGGGATCCTCTCTTCTATTTTGATTTTATTTTCCTAATTGCAACTCTTTTCTTACTCTTTGATCATTTTTGCTTCATGGACACCTAATTATCAATTTGTACCTATAGAATACTAAATCCACCAATTAAAACAGAAATATAAATTAATCCATAAAAAAATCCACGTAAACGTAAACGTTGAGTGTTATTTCTACACTCCACTGTATCTTTTGTATCTTGTGTTTTTGCTGTTGTTTGGTTATGCGCATTAAAGTCCTAGTGTTGTACTTCGTGTTTTTAAGAACGTTGTTGCGAATGCACTTTTGCGCATGTTTTTTTACATGTATGTTTGTGCATGTCCATTTGAGCGAGTGTGTTTGTGCATGTTTGTTGATTTGTATTAATGTCCTAGGATTGTAGTTTGTGTTTTCATGATCCTTTTTGCGAATGCAGTTTTGCGTGAGTAATTTTGTGCATGATTTTGTACTTTTACTTATGTGCGTATCTTTTGTAGCGAGTGTTTTTGTGCACGTTTCTTGATGCGCATTCGTGTCCTCGAACTGTAGCGGGTATTTTCATGATCGCTGTTGGAATCCAATTTTGACCATGTTCGAGTCCGAATTTGGAAATTTGACATTAGACAGGAATTGTAGCCAGCTGAAATAGCTTTCTAATGCCGCCGGAACCAGTCGATTTGGAGTCCGGATGAGAAAGTTATGCTCGACTTCGTGGACACTACCGAAGATGTTGAGGGATCCTCTCTTCTATTTTGATTTTATTTTCCTAATTGCAACTCTTTTCTTACTCTTTGATCATTTTTGCTTCATGGACACCTAATTATCAATTTGTACCTATAGAATACTAAATCCACCAATTAAAACAGAAATATAAATTAATCCATAAAAAAATCCACGTAAACGTAAACGTTGAGTGTTATTTCTACACTCCACTGTATCTTTTGTATCTTGTGTTTTTGCTGTTGTTTGGTTATGCGCATTAAAGTCCTAGTGTTGTACTTCGTGTTTTTAAGAACGTTGTTGCGAATGCACTTTTGCGCATGTTTTTTTACATGTATGTTTGTGCATGTCCATTTGAGCGAGTGTGTTTGTGCATGTTTGTTGATTTGTATTAATGTCCTAGGATTGTAGTTTGTGTTTTCATGATCCTTTTTGCGAATGCAGTTTTGCGTGAGTAATTTTGTGCATGATTTTGTACTTTTACTTATGTGCGTATCTTTTGTAGCGAGTGTTTTTGTGCACGTTTCTTGATGCGCATTCGTGTCCTCGAACTGTAGCGGGTATTTTCATGATCGCTGTTGGAATCCAATTTTGACCATGTTCGAGTCCGAATTTGGAAATTTGACATTAGACAGGAATTGTAGCCAGCTGAAATAGCTTTCTAATGCCGCCGGAACCAGTCGATTTGGAGTCCGGATGAGAAAGTTATGCTCGACTTCGTGGACACTACCGAAGATGTTGAGGGATCCTCTCTTCTATTTTGATTTTATTTTCCTAATTGCAACTCTTTTCTTACTCTTTGATCATTTTTGCTTCATGGACACCTAATTATCAATTTGTACCTATAGAATACTAAATCCACCAATTAAAACAGAAATATAAATTAATCCATAAAAAAATCCACGTAAACGTAAACGTTGAGTGTTATTTCTACACTCCACTGTATCTTTTGTATCTTGTGTTTTTGCTGTTGTTTGGTTATGCGCATTAAAGTCCTAGTGTTGTACTTCGTGTTTTTAAGAACGTTGTTGCGAATGCACTTTTGCGCATGTTTTTTTACATGTATGTTTGTGCATGTCCATTTGAGCGAGTGTGTTTGTGCATGTTTGTTGATTTGTATTAATGTCCTAGGATTGTAGTTTGTGTTTTCATGATCCTTTTTGCGAATGCAGTTTTGCGTGAGTAATTTTGTGCATGATTTTGTACTTTTACTTATGTGCGTATCTTTTGTAGCGAGTGTTTTTGTGCACGTTTCTTGATGCGCATTCGTGTCCTCGAACTGTAGCGGGTATTTTCATGATCGCTGTTGGAATCCAATTTTGACCATGTTCGAGTCCGAATTTGGAAATTTGACATTAGACAGGAATTGTAGCCAGCTGAAATAGCTTTCTAATGCCGCCGGAACCAGTCGATTTGGAGTCCGGATGAGAAAGTTATGCTCGACTTCGTGGACACTACCGAAGATGTTGAGGGATCCTCTCTTCTATTTTGATTTTATTTTCCTAATTGCAACTCTTTTCTTACTCTTTGATCATTTTTGCTTCATGGACACCTAATTATCAATTTGTACCTATAGAATACTAAATCCACCAATTAAAACAGAAATATAAATTAATCCATAAAAAAATCCACGTAAACGTAAACGTTGAGTGTTATTTCTACACTCCACTGTATCTTTTGTATCTTGTGTTTTTGCTGTTGTTTGGTTATGCGCATTAAAGTCCTAGTGTTGTACTTCGTGTTTTTAAGAACGTTGTTGCGAATGCACTTTTGCGCATGTTTTTTTACATGTATGTTTGTGCATGTCCATTTGAGCGAGTGTGTTTGTGCATGTTTGTTGATTTGTATTAATGTCCTAGGATTGTAGTTTGTGTTTTCATGATCCTTTTTGCGAATGCAGTTTTGCGTGAGTAATTTTGTGCATGATTTTGTACTTTTACTTATGTGCGTATCTTTTGTAGCGAGTGTTTTTGTGCACGTTTCTTGATGCGCATTCGTGTCCTCGAACTGTAGCGGGTATTTTCATGATCGCTGTTGGAATCCAATTTTGACCATGTTCGAGTCCGAATTTGGAAATTTGACATTAGACAGGAATTGTAGCCAGCTGAAATAGCTTTCTAATGCCGCCGGAACCAGTCGATTTGGAGTCCGGATGAGAAAGTTATGCTCGACTTCGTGGACACTACCGAAGATGTTGAGGGATCCTCTCTTCTATTTTGATTTTATTTTCCTAATTGCAACTCTTTTCTTACTCTTTGATCATTTTTGCTTCATGGACACCTAATTATCAATTTGTACCTATAGAATACTAAATCCACCAATTAAAACAGAAATATAAATTAATCCATAAAAAAATCCACGTAAACGTAAACGTTGAGTGTTATTTCTACACTCCACTGTATCTTTTGTATCTTGTGTTTTTGCTGTTGTTTGGTTATGCGCATTAAAGTCCTAGTGTTGTACTTCGTGTTTTTAAGAACGTTGTTGCGAATGCACTTTTGCGCATGTTTTTTTACATGTATGTTTGTGCATGTCCATTTGAGCGAGTGTGTTTGTGCATGTTTGTTGATTTGTATTAATGTCCTAGGATTGTAGTTTGTGTTTTCATGATCCTTTTTGCGAATGCAGTTTTGCGTGAGTAATTTTGTGCATGATTTTGTACTTTTACTTATGTGCGTATCTTTTGTAGCGAGTGTTTTTGTGCACGTTTCTTGATGCGCATTCGTGTCCTCGAACTGTAGCGGGTATTTTCATGATCGCTGTTGGAATCCAATTTTGACCATGTTCGAGTCCGAATTTGGAAATTTGACATTAGACAGGAATTGTAGCCAGCTGAAATAGCTTTCTAATGCCGCCGGAACCAGTCGATTTGGAGTCCGGATGAGAAAGTTATGCTCGACTTCGTGGACACTACCGAAGATGTTGAGGGATCCTCTCTTCTATTTTGATTTTATTTTCCTAATTGCAACTCTTTTCTTACTCTTTGATCATTTTTGCTTCATGGACACCTAATTATCAATTTGTACCTATAGAATACTAAATCCACCAATTAAAACAGAAATATAAATTAATCCATAAAAAAATCCACGTAAACGTAAACGTTGAGTGTTATTTCTACACTCCACTGTATCTTTTGTATCTTGTGTTTTTGCTGTTGTTTGGTTATGCGCATTAAAGTCCTAGTGTTGTACTTCGTGTTTTTAAGAACGTTGTTGCGAATGCACTTTTGCGCATGTTTTTTTACATGTATGTTTGTGCATGTCCATTTGAGCGAGTGTGTTTGTGCATGTTTGTTGATTTGTATTAATGTCCTAGGATTGTAGTTTGTGTTTTCATGATCCTTTTTGCGAATGCAGTTTTGCGTGAGTAATTTTGTGCATGATTTTGTACTTTTACTTATGTGCGTATCTTTTGTAGCGAGTGTTTTTGTGCACGTTTCTTGATGCGCATTCGTGTCCTCGAACTGTAGCGGGTATTTTCATGATCGCTGTTGGAATCCAATTTTGACCATGTTCGAGTCCGAATTTGGAAATTTGACATTAGACAGGAATTGTAGCCAGCTGAAATAGCTTTCTAATGCCGCCGGAACCAGTCGATTTGGAGTCCGGATGAGAAAGTTATGCTCGACTTCGTGGACACTACCGAAGATGTTGAGGGATCCTCTCTTCTATTTTGATTTTATTTTCCTAATTGCAACTCTTTTCTTACTCTTTGATCATTTTTGCTTCATGGACACCTAATTATCAATTTGTACCTATAGAATACTAAATCCACCAATTAAAACAGAAATATAAATTAATCCATAAAAAAATCCACGTAAACGTAAACGTTGAGTGTTATTTCTACACTCCACTGTATCTTTTGTATCTTGTGTTTTTGCTGTTGTTTGGTTATGCGCATTAAAGTCCTAGTGTTGTACTTCGTGTTTTTAAGAACGTTGTTGCGAATGCACTTTTGCGCATGTTTTTTTACATGTATGTTTGTGCATGTCCATTTGAGCGAGTGTGTTTGTGCATGTTTGTTGATTTGTATTAATGTCCTAGGATTGTAGTTTGTGTTTTCATGATCCTTTTTGCGAATGCAGTTTTGCGTGAGTAATTTTGTGCATGATTTTGTACTTTTACTTATGTGCGTATCTTTTGTAGCGAGTGTTTTTGTGCACGTTTCTTGATGCGCATTCGTGTCCTCGAACTGTAGCGGGTATTTTCATGATCGCTGTTGGAATCCAATTTTGACCATGTTCGAGTCCGAATTTGGAAATTTGACATTAGACAGGAATTGTAGCCAGCTGAAATAGCTTTCTAATGCCGCCGGAACCAGTCGATTTGGAGTCCGGATGAGAAAGTTATGCTCGACTTCGTGGACACTACCGAAGATGTTGAGGGATCCTCTCTTCTATTTTGATTTTATTTTCCTAATTGCAACTCTTTTCTTACTCTTTGATCATTTTTGCTTCATGGACACCTAATTATCAATTTGTACCTATAGAATACTAAATCCACCAATTAAAACAGAAATATAAATTAATCCATAAAAAAATCCACGTAAACGTAAACGTTGAGTGTTATTTCTACACTCCACTGTATCTTTTGTATCTTGTGTTTTTGCTGTTGTTTGGTTATGCGCATTAAAGTCCTAGTGTTGTACTTCGTGTTTTTAAGAACGTTGTTGCGAATGCACTTTTGCGCATGTTTTTTTACATGTATGTTTGTGCATGTCCATTTGAGCGAGTGTGTTTGTGCATGTTTGTTGATTTGTATTAATGTCCTAGGATTGTAGTTTGTGTTTTCATGATCCTTTTTGCGAATGCAGTTTTGCGTGAGTAATTTTGTGCATGATTTTGTACTTTTACTTATGTGCGTATCTTTTGTAGCGAGTGTTTTTGTGCACGTTTCTTGATGCGCATTCGTGTCCTCGAACTGTAGCGGGTATTTTCATGATCGCTGTTGGAATCCAATTTTGACCATGTTCGAGTCCGAATTTGGAAATTTGACATTAGACAGGAATTGTAGCCAGCTGAAATAGCTTTCTAATGCCGCCGGAACCAGTCGATTTGGAGTCCGGATGAGAAAGTTATGCTCGACTTCGTGGACACTACCGAAGATGTTGAGGGATCCTCTCTTCTATTTTGATTTTATTTTCCTAATTGCAACTCTTTTCTTACTCTTTGATCATTTTTGCTTCATGGACACCTAATTATCAATTTGTACCTATAGAATACTAAATCCACCAATTAAAACAGAAATATAAATTAATCCATAAAAAAATCCACGTAAACGTAAACGTTGAGTGTTATTTCTACACTCCACTGTATCTTTTGTATCTTGTGTTTTTGCTGTTGTTTGGTTATGCGCATTAAAGTCCTAGTGTTGTACTTCGTGTTTTTAAGAACGTTGTTGCGAATGCACTTTTGCGCATGTTTTTTTACATGTATGTTTGTGCATGTCCATTTGAGCGAGTGTGTTTGTGCATGTTTGTTGATTTGTATTAATGTCCTAGGATTGTAGTTTGTGTTTTCATGATCCTTTTTGCGAATGCAGTTTTGCGTGAGTAATTTTGTGCATGATTTTGTACTTTTACTTATGTGCGTATCTTTTGTAGCGAGTGTTTTTGTGCACGTTTCTTGATGCGCATTCGTGTCCTCGAACTGTAGCGGGTATTTTCATGATCGCTGTTGGAATCCAATTTTGACCATGTTCGAGTCCGAATTTGGAAATTTGACATTAGACAGGAATTGTAGCCAGCTGAAATAGCTTTCTAATGCCGCCGGAACCAGTCGATTTGGAGTCCGGATGAGAAAGTTATGCTCGACTTCGTGGACACTACCGAAGATGTTGAGGGATCCTCTCTTCTATTTTGATTTTATTTTCCTAATTGCAACTCTTTTCTTACTCTTTGATCATTTTTGCTTCATGGACACCTAATTATCAATTTGTACCTATAGAATACTAAATCCACCAATTAAAACAGAAATATAAATTAATCCATAAAAAAATCCACGTAAACGTAAACGTTGAGTGTTATTTCTACACTCCACTGTATCTTTTGTATCTTGTGTTTTTGCTGTTGTTTGGTTATGCGCATTAAAGTCCTAGTGTTGTACTTCGTGTTTTTAAGAACGTTGTTGCGAATGCACTTTTGCGCATGTTTTTTTACATGTATGTTTGTGCATGTCCATTTGAGCGAGTGTGTTTGTGCATGTTTGTTGATTTGTATTAATGTCCTAGGATTGTAGTTTGTGTTTTCATGATCCTTTTTGCGAATGCAGTTTTGCGTGAGTAATTTTGTGCATGATTTTGTACTTTTACTTATGTGCGTATCTTTTGTAGCGAGTGTTTTTGTGCACGTTTCTTGATGCGCATTCGTGTCCTCGAACTGTAGCGGGTATTTTCATGATCGCTGTTGGAATCCAATTTTGACCATGTTCGAGTCCGAATTTGGAAATTTGACATTAGACAGGAATTGTAGCCAGCTGAAATAGCTTTCTAATGCCGCCGGAACCAGTCGATTTGGAGTCCGGATGAGAAAGTTATGCTCGACTTCGTGGACACTACCGAAGATGTTGAGGGATCCTCTCTTCTATTTTGATTTTATTTTCCTAATTGCAACTCTTTTCTTACTCTTTGATCATTTTTGCTTCATGGACACCTAATTATCAATTTGTACCTATAGAATACTAAATCCACCAATTAAAACAGAAATATAAATTAATCCATAAAAAAATCCACGTAAACGTAAACGTTGAGTGTTATTTCTACACTCCACTGTATCTTTTGTATCTTGTGTTTTTGCTGTTGTTTGGTTATGCGCATTAAAGTCCTAGTGTTGTACTTCGTGTTTTTAAGAACGTTGTTGCGAATGCACTTTTGCGCATGTTTTTTTACATGTATGTTTGTGCATGTCCATTTGAGCGAGTGTGTTTGTGCATGTTTGTTGATTTGTATTAATGTCCTAGGATTGTAGTTTGTGTTTTCATGATCCTTTTTGCGAATGCAGTTTTGCGTGAGTAATTTTGTGCATGATTTTGTACTTTTACTTATGTGCGTATCTTTTGTAGCGAGTGTTTTTGTGCACGTTTCTTGATGCGCATTCGTGTCCTCGAACTGTAGCGGGTATTTTCATGATCGCTGTTGGAATCCAATTTTGACCATGTTCGAGTCCGAATTTGGAAATTTGACATTAGACAGGAATTGTAGCCAGCTGAAATAGCTTTCTAATGCCGCCGGAACCAGTCGATTTGGAGTCCGGATGAGAAAGTTATGCTCGACTTCGTGGACACTACCGAAGATGTTGAGGGATCCTCTCTTCTATTTTGATTTTATTTTCCTAATTGCAACTCTTTTCTTACTCTTTGATCATTTTTGCTTCATGGACACCTAATTATCAATTTGTACCTATAGAATACTAAATCCACCAATTAAAACAGAAATATAAATTAATCCATAAAAAAATCCACGTAAACGTAAACGTTGAGTGTTATTTCTACACTCCACTGTATCTTTTGTATCTTGTGTTTTTGCTGTTGTTTGGTTATGCGCATTAAAGTCCTAGTGTTGTACTTCGTGTTTTTAAGAACGTTGTTGCGAATGCACTTTTGCGCATGTTTTTTTACATGTATGTTTGTGCATGTCCATTTGAGCGAGTGTGTTTGTGCATGTTTGTTGATTTGTATTAATGTCCTAGGATTGTAGTTTGTGTTTTCATGATCCTTTTTGCGAATGCAGTTTTGCGTGAGTAATTTTGTGCATGATTTTGTACTTTTACTTATGTGCGTATCTTTTGTAGCGAGTGTTTTTGTGCACGTTTCTTGATGCGCATTCGTGTCCTCGAACTGTAGCGGGTATTTTCATGATCGCTGTTGGAATCCAATTTTGACCATGTTCGAGTCCGAATTTGGAAATTTGACATTAGACAGGAATTGTAGCCAGCTGAAATAGCTTTCTAATGCCGCCGGAACCAGTCGATTTGGAGTCCGGATGAGAAAGTTATGCTCGACTTCGTGGACACTACCGAAGATGTTGAGGGATCCTCTCTTCTATTTTGATTTTATTTTCCTAATTGCAACTCTTTTCTTACTCTTTGATCATTTTTGCTTCATGGACACCTAATTATCAATTTGTACCTATAGAATACTAAATCCACCAATTAAAACAGAAATATAAATTAATCCATAAAAAAATCCACGTAAACGTAAACGTTGAGTGTTATTTCTACACTCCACTGTATCTTTTGTATCTTGTGTTTTTGCTGTTGTTTGGTTATGCGCATTAAAGTCCTAGTGTTGTACTTCGTGTTTTTAAGAACGTTGTTGCGAATGCACTTTTGCGCATGTTTTTTTACATGTATGTTTGTGCATGTCCATTTGAGCGAGTGTGTTTGTGCATGTTTGTTGATTTGTATTAATGTCCTAGGATTGTAGTTTGTGTTTTCATGATCCTTTTTGCGAATGCAGTTTTGCGTGAGTAATTTTGTGCATGATTTTGTACTTTTACTTATGTGCGTATCTTTTGTAGCGAGTGTTTTTGTGCACGTTTCTTGATGCGCATTCGTGTCCTCGAACTGTAGCGGGTATTTTCATGATCGCTGTTGGAATCCAATTTTGACCATGTTCGAGTCCGAATTTGGAAATTTGACATTAGACAGGAATTGTAGCCAGCTGAAATAGCTTTCTAATGCCGCCGGAACCAGTCGATTTGGAGTCCGGATGAGAAAGTTATGCTCGACTTCGTGGACACTACCGAAGATGTTGAGGGATCCTCTCTTCTATTTTGATTTTATTTTCCTAATTGCAACTCTTTTCTTACTCTTTGATCATTTTTGCTTCATGGACACCTAATTATCAATTTGTACCTATAGAATACTAAATCCACCAATTAAAACAGAAATA
The DNA here is from genome assembly GCF_056151865.1 of Erythranthe guttata. Taxonomy (NCBI): domain Eukaryota; kingdom Viridiplantae; phylum Streptophyta; class Magnoliopsida; order Lamiales; family Phrymaceae; genus Erythranthe; species Erythranthe guttata. The sequence continues at coordinate 8,996,861 of NC_142537.1, forward strand.
TAAATTAATCCATAAAAAAATCCACGTAAACGTAAACGTTGAGTGTTATTTCTACACTCCACTGTATCTTTTGTATCTTGTGTTTTTGCTGTTGTTTGGTTATGCGCATTAAAGTCCTAGTGTTGTACTTCGTGTTTTTAAGAACGTTGTTGCGAATGCACTTTTGCGCATGTTTTTTTACATGTATGTTTGTGCATGTCCATTTGAGCGAGTGTGTTTGTGCATGTTTGTTGATTTGTATTAATGTCCTAGGATTGTAGTTTGTGTTTTCATGATCCTTTTTGCGAATGCAGTTTTGCGTGAGTAATTTTGTGCATGATTTTGTACTTTTACTTATGTGCGTATCTTTTGTAGCGAGTGTTTTTGTGCACGTTTCTTGATGCGCATTCGTGTCCTCGAACTGTAGCGGGTATTTTCATGATCGCTGTTGGAATCCAATTTTGACCATGTTCGAGTCCGAATTTGGAAATTTGACATTAGACAGGAATTGTAGCCAGCTGAAATAGCTTTCTAATGCCGCCGGAACCAGTCGATTTGGAGTCCGGATGAGAAAGTTATGCTCGACTTCGTGGACACTACCGAAGATGTTGAGGGATCCTCTCTTCTATTTTGATTTTATTTTCCTAATTGCAACTCTTTTCTTACTCTTTGATCATTTTTGCTTCATGGACACCTAATTATCAATTTGTACCTATAGAATACTAAATCCACCAATTAAAACAGAAATATAAATTAATCCATAAAAAAATCCACGTAAACGTAAACGTTGAGTGTTATTTCTACACTCCACTGTATCTTTTGTATCTTGTGTTTTTGCTGTTGTTTGGTTATGCGCATTAAAGTCCTAGTGTTGTACTTCGTGTTTTTAAGAACGTTGTTGCGAATGCACTTTTGCGCATGTTTTTTTACATGTATGTTTGTGCATGTCCATTTGAGCGAGTGTGTTTGTGCATGTTTGTTGATTTGTATTAATGTCCTAGGATTGTAGTTTGTGTTTTCATGATCCTTTTTGCGAATGCAGTTTTGCGTGAGTAATTTTGTGCATGATTTTGTACTTTTACTTATGTGCGTATCTTTTGTAGCGAGTGTTTTTGTGCACGTTTCTTGATGCGCATTCGTGTCCTCGAACTGTAGCGGGTATTTTCATGATCGCTGTTGGAATCCAATTTTGACCATGTTCGAGTCCGAATTTGGAAATTTGACATTAGACAGGAATTGTAGCCAGCTGAAATAGCTTTCTAATGCCGCCGGAACCAGTCGATTTGGAGTCCGGATGAGAAAGTTATGCTCGACTTCGTGGACACTACCGAAGATGTTGAGGGATCCTCTCTTCTATTTTGATTTTATTTTCCTAATTGCAACTCTTTTCTTACTCTTTGATCATTTTTGCTTCATGGACACCTAATTATCAATTTGTACCTATAGAATACTAAATCCACCAATTAAAACAGAAATATAAATTAATCCATAAAAAAATCCACGTAAACGTAAACGTTGAGTGTTATTTCTACACTCCACTGTATCTTTTGTATCTTGTGTTTTTGCTGTTGTTTGGTTATGCGCATTAAAGTCCTAGTGTTGTACTTCGTGTTTTTAAGAACGTTGTTGCGAATGCACTTTTGCGCATGTTTTTTTACATGTATGTTTGTGCATGTCCATTTGAGCGAGTGTGTTTGTGCATGTTTGTTGATTTGTATTAATGTCCTAGGATTGTAGTTTGTGTTTTCATGATCCTTTTTGCGAATGCAGTTTTGCGTGAGTAATTTTGTGCATGATTTTGTACTTTTACTTATGTGCGTATCTTTTGTAGCGAGTGTTTTTGTGCACGTTTCTTGATGCGCATTCGTGTCCTCGAACTGTAGCGGGTATTTTCATGATCGCTGTTGGAATCCAATTTTGACCATGTTCGAGTCCGAATTTGGAAATTTGACATTAGACAGGAATTGTAGCCAGCTGAAATAGCTTTCTAATGCCGCCGGAACCAGTCGATTTGGAGTCCGGATGAGAAAGTTATGCTCGACTTCGTGGACACTACCGAAGATGTTGAGGGATCCTCTCTTCTATTTTGATTTTATTTTCCTAATTGCAACTCTTTTCTTACTCTTTGATCATTTTTGCTTCATGGACACCTAATTATCAATTTGTACCTATAGAATACTAAATCCACCAATTAAAACAGAAATATAAATTAATCCATAAAAAAATCCACGTAAACGTAAACGTTGAGTGTTATTTCTACACTCCACTGTATCTTTTGTATCTTGTGTTTTTGCTGTTGTTTGGTTATGCGCATTAAAGTCCTAGTGTTGTACTTCGTGTTTTTAAGAACGTTGTTGCGAATGCACTTTTGCGCATGTTTTTTTACATGTATGTTTGTGCATGTCCATTTGAGCGAGTGTGTTTGTGCATGTTTGTTGATTTGTATTAATGTCCTAGGATTGTAGTTTGTGTTTTCATGATCCTTTTTGCGAATGCAGTTTTGCGTGAGTAATTTTGTGCATGATTTTGTACTTTTACTTATGTGCGTATCTTTTGTAGCGAGTGTTTTTGTGCACGTTTCTTGATGCGCATTCGTGTCCTCGAACTGTAGCGGGTATTTTCATGATCGCTGTTGGAATCCAATTTTGACCATGTTCGAGTCCGAATTTGGAAATTTGACATTAGACAGGAATTGTAGCCAGCTGAAATAGCTTTCTAATGCCGCCGGAACCAGTCGATTTGGAGTCCGGATGAGAAAGTTATGCTCGACTTCGTGGACACTACCGAAGATGTTGAGGGATCCTCTCTTCTATTTTGATTTTATTTTCCTAATTGCAACTCTTTTCTTACTCTTTGATCATTTTTGCTTCATGGACACCTAATTATCAATTTGTACCTATAGAATACTAAATCCACCAATTAAAACAGAAATATAAATTAATCCATAAAAAAATCCACGTAAACGTAAACGTTGAGTGTTATTTCTACACTCCACTGTATCTTTTGTATCTTGTGTTTTTGCTGTTGTTTGGTTATGCGCATTAAAGTCCTAGTGTTGTACTTCGTGTTTTTAAGAACGTTGTTGCGAATGCACTTTTGCGCATGTTTTTTTACATGTATGTTTGTGCATGTCCATTTGAGCGAGTGTGTTTGTGCATGTTTGTTGATTTGTATTAATGTCCTAGGATTGTAGTTTGTGTTTTCATGATCCTTTTTGCGAATGCAGTTTTGCGTGAGTAATTTTGTGCATGATTTTGTACTTTTACTTATGTGCGTATCTTTTGTAGCGAGTGTTTTTGTGCACGTTTCTTGATGCGCATTCGTGTCCTCGAACTGTAGCGGGTATTTTCATGATCGCTGTTGGAATCCAATTTTGACCATGTTCGAGTCCGAATTTGGAAATTTGACATTAGACAGGAATTGTAGCCAGCTGAAATAGCTTTCTAATGCCGCCGGAACCAGTCGATTTGGAGTCCGGATGAGAAAGTTATGCTCGACTTCGTGGACACTACCGAAGATGTTGAGGGATCCTCTCTTCTATTTTGATTTTATTTTCCTAATTGCAACTCTTTTCTTACTCTTTGATCATTTTTGCTTCATGGACACCTAATTATCAATTTGTACCTATAGAATACTAAATCCACCAATTAAAACAGAAATATAAATTAATCCATAAAAAAATCCACGTAAACGTAAACGTTGAGTGTTATTTCTACACTCCACTGTATCTTTTGTATCTTGTGTTTTTGCTGTTGTTTGGTTATGCGCATTAAAGTCCTAGTGTTGTACTTCGTGTTTTTAAGAACGTTGTTGCGAATGCACTTTTGCGCATGTTTTTTTACATGTATGTTTGTGCATGTCCATTTGAGCGAGTGTGTTTGTGCATGTTTGTTGATTTGTATTAATGTCCTAGGATTGTAGTTTGTGTTTTCATGATCCTTTTTGCGAATGCAGTTTTGCGTGAGTAATTTTGTGCATGATTTTGTACTTTTACTTATGTGCGTATCTTTTGTAGCGAGTGTTTTTGTGCACGTTTCTTGATGCGCATTCGTGTCCTCGAACTGTAGCGGGTATTTTCATGATCGCTGTTGGAATCCAATTTTGACCATGTTCGAGTCCGAATTTGGAAATTTGACATTAGACAGGAATTGTAGCCAGCTGAAATAGCTTTCTAATGCCGCCGGAACCAGTCGATTTGGAGTCCGGATGAGAAAGTTATGCTCGACTTCGTGGACACTACCGAAGATGTTGAGGGATCCTCTCTTCTATTTTGATTTTATTTTCCTAATTGCAACTCTTTTCTTACTCTTTGATCATTTTTGCTTCATGGACACCTAATTATCAATTTGTACCTATAGAATACTAAATCCACCAATTAAAACAGAAATATAAATTAATCCATAAAAAAATCCACGTAAACGTAAACGTTGAGTGTTATTTCTACACTCCACTGTATCTTTTGTATCTTGTGTTTTTGCTGTTGTTTGGTTATGCGCATTAAAGTCCTAGTGTTGTACTTCGTGTTTTTAAGAACGTTGTTGCGAATGCACTTTTGCGCATGTTTTTTTACATGTATGTTTGTGCATGTCCATTTGAGCGAGTGTGTTTGTGCATGTTTGTTGATTTGTATTAATGTCCTAGGATTGTAGTTTGTGTTTTCATGATCCTTTTTGCGAATGCAGTTTTGCGTGAGTAATTTTGTGCATGATTTTGTACTTTTACTTATGTGCGTATCTTTTGTAGCGAGTGTTTTTGTGCACGTTTCTTGATGCGCATTCGTGTCCTCGAACTGTAGCGGGTATTTTCATGATCGCTGTTGGAATCCAATTTTGACCATGTTCGAGTCCGAATTTGGAAATTTGACATTAGACAGGAATTGTAGCCAGCTGAAATAGCTTTCTAATGCCGCCGGAACCAGTCGATTTGGAGTCCGGATGAGAAAGTTATGCTCGACTTCGTGGACACTACCGAAGATGTTGAGGGATCCTCTCTTCTATTTTGATTTTATTTTCCTAATTGCAACTCTTTTCTTACTCTTTGATCATTTTTGCTTCATGGACACCTAATTATCAATTTGTACCTATAGAATACTAAATCCACCAATTAAAACAGAAATATAAATTAATCCATAAAAAAATCCACGTAAACGTAAACGTTGAGTGTTATTTCTACACTCCACTGTATCTTTTGTATCTTGTGTTTTTGCTGTTGTTTGGTTATGCGCATTAAAGTCCTAGTGTTGTACTTCGTGTTTTTAAGAACGTTGTTGCGAATGCACTTTTGCGCATGTTTTTTTACATGTATGTTTGTGCATGTCCATTTGAGCGAGTGTGTTTGTGCATGTTTGTTGATTTGTATTAATGTCCTAGGATTGTAGTTTGTGTTTTCATGATCCTTTTTGCGAATGCAGTTTTGCGTGAGTAATTTTGTGCATGATTTTGTACTTTTACTTATGTGCGTATCTTTTGTAGCGAGTGTTTTTGTGCACGTTTCTTGATGCGCATTCGTGTCCTCGAACTGTAGCGGGTATTTTCATGATCGCTGTTGGAATCCAATTTTGACCATGTTCGAGTCCGAATTTGGAAATTTGACATTAGACAGGAATTGTAGCCAGCTGAAATAGCTTTCTAATGCCGCCGGAACCAGTCGATTTGGAGTCCGGATGAGAAAGTTATGCTCGACTTCGTGGACACTACCGAAGATGTTGAGGGATCCTCTCTTCTATTTTGATTTTATTTTCCTAATTGCAACTCTTTTCTTACTCTTTGATCATTTTTGCTTCATGGACACCTAATTATCAATTTGTACCTATAGAATACTAAATCCACCAATTAAAACAGAAATATAAATTAATCCATAAAAAAATCCACGTAAACGTAAACGTTGAGTGTTATTTCTACACTCCACTGTATCTTTTGTATCTTGTGTTTTTGCTGTTGTTTGGTTATGCGCATTAAAGTCCTAGTGTTGTACTTCGTGTTTTTAAGAACGTTGTTGCGAATGCACTTTTGCGCATGTTTTTTTACATGTATGTTTGTGCATGTCCATTTGAGCGAGTGTGTTTGTGCATGTTTGTTGATTTGTATTAATGTCCTAGGATTGTAGTTTGTGTTTTCATGATCCTTTTTGCGAATGCAGTTTTGCGTGAGTAATTTTGTGCATGATTTTGTACTTTTACTTATGTGCGTATCTTTTGTAGCGAGTGTTTTTGTGCACGTTTCTTGATGCGCATTCGTGTCCTCGAACTGTAGCGGGTATTTTCATGATCGCTGTTGGAATCCAATTTTGACCATGTTCGAGTCCGAATTTGGAAATTTGACATTAGACAGGAATTGTAGCCAGCTGAAATAGCTTTCTAATGCCGCCGGAACCAGTCGATTTGGAGTCCGGATGAGAAAGTTATGCTCGACTTCGTGGACACTACCGAAGATGTTGAGGGATCCTCTCTTCTATTTTGATTTTATTTTCCTAATTGCAACTCTTTTCTTACTCTTTGATCATTTTTGCTTCATGGACACCTAATTATCAATTTGTACCTATAGAATACTAAATCCACCAATTAAAACAGAAATATAAATTAATCCATAAAAAAATCCACGTAAACGTAAACGTTGAGTGTTATTTCTACACTCCACTGTATCTTTTGTATCTTGTGTTTTTGCTGTTGTTTGGTTATGCGCATTAAAGTCCTAGTGTTGTACTTCGTGTTTTTAAGAACGTTGTTGCGAATGCACTTTTGCGCATGTTTTTTTACATGTATGTTTGTGCATGTCCATTTGAGCGAGTGTGTTTGTGCATGTTTGTTGATTTGTATTAATGTCCTAGGATTGTAGTTTGTGTTTTCATGATCCTTTTTGCGAATGCAGTTTTGCGTGAGTAATTTTGTGCATGATTTTGTACTTTTACTTATGTGCGTATCTTTTGTAGCGAGTGTTTTTGTGCACGTTTCTTGATGCGCATTCGTGTCCTCGAACTGTAGCGGGTATTTTCATGATCGCTGTTGGAATCCAATTTTGACCATGTTCGAGTCCGAATTTGGAAATTTGACATTAGACAGGAATTGTAGCCAGCTGAAATAGCTTTCTAATGCCGCCGGAACCAGTCGATTTGGAGTCCGGATGAGAAAGTTATGCTCGACTTCGTGGACACTACCGAAGATGTTGAGGGATCCTCTCTTCTATTTTGATTTTATTTTCCTAATTGCAACTCTTTTCTTACTCTTTGATCATTTTTGCTTCATGGACACCTAATTATCAATTTGTACCTATAGAATACTAAATCCACCAATTAAAACAGAAATATAAATTAATCCATAAAAAAATCCACGTAAACGTAAACGTTGAGTGTTATTTCTACACTCCACTGTATCTTTTGTATCTTGTGTTTTTGCTGTTGTTTGGTTATGCGCATTAAAGTCCTAGTGTTGTACTTCGTGTTTTTAAGAACGTTGTTGCGAATGCACTTTTGCGCATGTTTTTTTACATGTATGTTTGTGCATGTCCATTTGAGCGAGTGTGTTTGTGCATGTTTGTTGATTTGTATTAATGTCCTAGGATTGTAGTTTGTGTTTTCATGATCCTTTTTGCGAATGCAGTTTTGCGTGAGTAATTTTGTGCATGATTTTGTACTTTTACTTATGTGCGTATCTTTTGTAGCGAGTGTTTTTGTGCACGTTTCTTGATGCGCATTCGTGTCCTCGAACTGTAGCGGGTATTTTCATGATCGCTGTTGGAATCCAATTTTGACCATGTTCGAGTCCGAATTTGGAAATTTGACATTAGACAGGAATTGTAGCCAGCTGAAATAGCTTTCTAATGCCGCCGGAACCAGTCGATTTGGAGTCCGGATGAGAAAGTTATGCTCGACTTCGTGGACACTACCGAAGATGTTGAGGGATCCTCTCTTCTATTTTGATTTTATTTTCCTAATTGCAACTCTTTTCTTACTCTTTGATCATTTTTGCTTCATGGACACCTAATTATCAATTTGTACCTATAGAATACTAAATCCACCAATTAAAACAGAAATATAAATTAATCCATAAAAAAATCCACGTAAACGTAAACGTTGAGTGTTATTTCTACACTCCACTGTATCTTTTGTATCTTGTGTTTTTGCTGTTGTTTGGTTATGCGCATTAAAGTCCTAGTGTTGTACTTCGTGTTTTTAAGAACGTTGTTGCGAATGCACTTTTGCGCATGTTTTTTTACATGTATGTTTGTGCATGTCCATTTGAGCGAGTGTGTTTGTGCATGTTTGTTGATTTGTATTAATGTCCTAGGATTGTAGTTTGTGTTTTCATGATCCTTTTTGCGAATGCAGTTTTGCGTGAGTAATTTTGTGCATGATTTTGTACTTTTACTTATGTGCGTATCTTTTGTAGCGAGTGTTTTTGTGCACGTTTCTTGATGCGCATTCGTGTCCTCGAACTGTAGCGGGTATTTTCATGATCGCTGTTGGAATCCAATTTTGACCATGTTCGAGTCCGAATTTGGAAATTTGACATTAGACAGGAATTGTAGCCAGCTGAAATAGCTTTCTAATGCCGCCGGAACCAGTCGATTTGGAGTCCGGATGAGAAAGTTATGCTCGACTTCGTGGACACTACCGAAGATGTTGAGGGATCCTCTCTTCTATTTTGATTTTATTTTCCTAATTGCAACTCTTTTCTTACTCTTTGATCATTTTTGCTTCATGGACACCTAATTATCAATTTGTACCTATAGAATACTAAATCCACCAATTAAAACAGAAATATAAATTAATCCATAAAAAAATCCACGTAAACGTAAACGTTGAGTGTTATTTCTACACTCCACTGTATCTTTTGTATCTTGTGTTTTTGCTGTTGTTTGGTTATGCGCATTAAAGTCCTAGTGTTGTACTTCGTGTTTTTAAGAACGTTGTTGCGAATGCACTTTTGCGCATGTTTTTTTACATGTATGTTTGTGCATGTCCATTTGAGCGAGTGTGTTTGTGCATGTTTGTTGATTTGTATTAATGTCCTAGGATTGTAGTTTGTGTTTTCATGATCCTTTTTGCGAATGCAGTTTTGCGTGAGTAATTTTGTGCATGATTTTGTACTTTTACTTATGTGCGTATCTTTTGTAGCGAGTGTTTTTGTGCACGTTTCTTGATGCGCATTCGTGTCCTCGAACTGTAGCGGGTATTTTCATGATCGCTGTTGGAATCCAATTTTGACCATGTTCGAGTCCGAATTTGGAAATTTGACATTAGACAGGAATTGTAGCCAGCTGAAATAGCTTTCTAATGCCGCCGGAACCAGTCGATTTGGAGTCCGGATGAGAAAGTTATGCTCGACTTCGTGGACACTACCGAAGATGTTGAGGGATCCTCTCTTCTATTTTGATTTTATTTTCCTAATTGCAACTCTTTTCTTACTCTTTGATCATTTTTGCTTCATGGACACCTAATTATCAATTTGTACCTATAGAATACTAAATCCACCAATTAAAACAGAAATATAAATTAATCCATAAAAAAATCCACGTAAACGTAAACGTTGAGTGTTATTTCTACACTCCACTGTATCTTTTGTATCTTGTGTTTTTGCTGTTGTTTGGTTATGCGCATTAAAGTCCTAGTGTTGTACTTCGTGTTTTTAAGAACGTTGTTGCGAATGCACTTTTGCGCATGTTTTTTTACATGTATGTTTGTGCATGTCCATTTGAGCGAGTGTGTTTGTGCATGTTTGTTGATTTGTATTAATGTCCTAGGATTGTAGTTTGTGTTTTCATGATCCTTTTTGCGAATGCAGTTTTGCGTGAGTAATTTTGTGCATGATTTTGTACTTTTACTTATGTGCGTATCTTTTGTAGCGAGTGTTTTTGTGCACGTTTCTTGATGCGCATTCGTGTCCTCGAACTGTAGCGGGTATTTTCATGATCGCTGTTGGAATCCAATTTTGACCATGTTCGAGTCCGAATTTGGAAATTTGACATTAGACAGGAATTGTAGCCAGCTGAAATAGCTTTCTAATGCCGCCGGAACCAGTCGATTTGGAGTCCGGATGAGAAAGTTATGCTCGACTTCGTGGACACTACCGAAGATGTTGAGGGATCCTCTCTTCTATTTTGATTTTATTTTCCTAATTGCAACTCTTTTCTTACTCTTTGATCATTTTTGCTTCATGGACACCTAATTATCAATTTGTACCTATAGAATACTAAATCCACCAATTAAAACAGAAATATAAATTAATCCATAAAAAAATCCACGTAAACGTAAACGTTGAGTGTTATTTCTACACTCCACCGTATCTTGTGTTTTTGCTGTTGTTTGGTTATGCGCATTAAAGTCCTAGTGTTGTACTTCGTGTTTTTAAGAACGTTGTTGCGAATGCACTTTTGCGCATGTTTTTTTACATGTATGTTTGTGCATGTCCATTTGAGCGAGTGTGTTTGTGCATGTTTGTTGATTTGTATTAATGTCCTAGGATTGTAGTTTGTGTTTTCATGATCCTTTTTGCGAATGCAGTTTTGCGTGAGTAATTTTGTGCATGATTTTGTACTTTTACTTATGTGCGTATCTTTTGTAGCGAGTGTTTTTGTGCACGTTTCTTGATGCGCATTCGTGTCCTCGAACTGTAGCGGGTATTTTCATGATCGCTGTTGGAATCCAATTTTGACCATGTTCGAGTCCGAATTTGGAAATTTGACATTAGACAGGAATTGTAGCCAGCTGAAATAGCTTTCTAATGCCGCCGGAACCAGTCGATTTGGAGTCCGGATGAGAAAGTTATGCTCGACTTCGTGGACACTACCGAAGATGTTGAGGGATCCTCTCTTCTATTTTGATTTTATTTTCCTAATTGCAACTCTTTTCTTACTCTTTGATCATTTTTGCTTCATGGACACCTAATTATCAATTTGTACCTATAGAATACTAAATCCACCAATTAAAACAGAAATATAAATTAATCCATAAAAAAATCCACGTAAACGTAAACGTTGAGTGTTATTTCTACACTCCACTGTATCTTTTGTATCTTGTGTTTTTGCTGTTGTTTGGTTATGCGCATTAAAGTCCTAGTGTTGTACTTCGTGTTTTTAAGAACGTTGTTGCGAATGCACTTTTGCGCATGTTTTTTTACATGTATGTTTGTGCATGTCCATTTGAGCGAGTGTGTTTGTGCATGTTTGTTGATTTGTATTAATGTCCTAGGATTGTAGTTTGTGTTTTCATGATCCTTTTTGCGAATGCAGTTTTGCGTGAGTAATTTTGTGCATGATTTTGTACTTTTACTTATGTGCGTATCTTTTGTAGCGAGTGTTTTTGTGCACGTTTCTTGATGCGCATTCGTGTCCTCGAACTGTAGCGGGTATTTTCATGATCGCTGTTGGAATCCAATTTTGACCATGTTCGAGTCCGAATTTGGAAATTTGACATTAGACAGGAATTGTAGCCAGCTGAAATAGCTTTCTAATGCCGCCGGAACCAGTCGATTTGGAGTCCGGATGAGAAAGTTATGCTCGACTTCGTGGACACTACCGAAGATGTTGAGGGATCCTCTCTTCTATTTTGATTTTATTTTCCTAATTGCAACTCTTTTCTTACTCTTTGATCATTTTTGCTTCATGGACACCTAATTATCAATTTGTACCTATAGAATACTAAATCCACCAATTAAAACAGAAATATAAATTAATCCATAAAAAAATCCACGTAAACGTAAACGTTGAGTGTTATTTCTACACTCCACCGTATCTTTTGTATCTTGTGTTTTTGCTGTTGTTTGGTTATGCGCATTAAAGTCCTAGTGTTGTACTTCGTGTTTTTAAGAACGTTGTTGCGAATGCACTTTTGCGCATGTTTTTTTACATGTATGTTTGTGCATGTCCATTTGAGCGAGTGTGTTTGTGCATGTTTGTTGATTTGTATTAATGTCCTAGGATTGTAGTTTGTGTTTTCATGATCCTTTTTGCGAATGCAGTTTTGCGTGAGTAATTTTGTGCATGATTTTGTACTTTTACTTATGTGCGTATCTTTTGTAGCGAGTGTTTTTGTGCACGTTTCTTGATGCGCATTCGTGTCCTCGAACTGTAGCGGGTATTTTCATGATCGCTGTTGGAATCCAATTTTGACCATGTTCGAGTCCGAATTTGGAAATTTGACATTAGACAGGAATTGTAGCCAGCTGAAATAGCTTTCTAATGCCGCCGGAACCAGTCGATTTGGAGTCCGGATGAGAAAGTTATGCTCGACTTCGTGGACACTACCGAAGATGTTGAGGGATCCTCTCTTCTATTTTGATTTTATTTTCCTAATTGCAACTCTTTTCTTACTCTTTGATCATTTTTGCTTCATGGACACCTAATTATCAATTTGTACCTATAGAATACTAAATCCACCAATTAAAACAGAAATATAAATTAATCCATAAAAAAATCCACGTAAACGTAAACGTTGAGTGTTATTTCTACACTCCACCGTATCTTTTGTATCTTGTGTTTTTGCTGTTGTTTGGTTATGCGCATTAAAGTCCTAGTGTTGTACTTCGTGTTTTTAAGAACGTTGTTGCGAATGCACTTTTGCGCATGTTTTTTTACATGTATGTTTGTGCATGTCCATTTGAGCGAGTGTGTTTGTGCATGTTTGTTGATTTGTATTAATGTCCTAGGATTGTAGTTTGTGTTTTCATGATCCTTTTTGCGAATGCAGTTTTGCGTGAGTAATTTTGTGCATGATTTTGTACTTTTACTTATGTGCGTATCTTTTGTAGCGAGTGTTTTTGTGCACGTTTCTTGATGCGCATTCGTGTCCTCGAACTGTAGCGGGTATTTTCATGATCGCTGTTGGAATCCAATTTTGACCATGTTCGAGTCCGAATTTGGAAATTTGACATTAGACAGGAATTGTAGCCAGCTGAAATAGCTTTCTAATGCCGCCGGAACCAGTCGATTTGGAGTCCGGATGAGAAAGTTATGCTCGACTTCGTGGACACTACCGAAGATGTTGAGGGATCCTCTCTTCTATTTTGATTTTATTTTCCTAATTGCAACTCTTTTCTTACTCTTTGATCATTTTTGCTTCATGGACACCTAATTATCAATTTGTACCTATAGAATACTAAATCCACCAATTAAAACAGAAATATAAATTAATCCATAAAAAAATCCACGTAAACGTAAACGTTGAGTGTTATTTCTACACTCCACCGTATCTTTTGTATCTTGTGTTTTTGCTGTTGTTTGGTTATGCGCATTAAAGTCCTAGTGTTGTACTTCGTGTTTTTAAGAACGTTGTTGCGAATGCACTTTTGCGCATGTTTTTTTACATGTATGTTTGTGCATGTCCATTTGAGCGAGTGTGTTTGTGCATGTTTGTTGATTTGTATTAATGTCCTAGGATTGTAGTTTGTGTTTTCATGATCCTTTTTGCGAATGCAGTTTTGCGTGAGTAATTTTGTGCATGATTTTGTACTTTTACTTATGTGCGTATCTTTTGTAGCGAGTGTTTTTGTGCACGTTTCTTGATGCGCATTCGTGTCCTCGAACTGTAGCGGGTATTTTCATGATCGCTGTTGGAATCCAATTTTGACCATGTTCGAGTCCGAATTTGGAAATTTGACATTAGACAGGAATTGTAGCCAGCTGAAATAGCTTTCTAATGCCGCCGGAACCAGTCGATTTGGAGTCCGGATGAGAAAGTTATGCTCGACTTCGTGGACACTACCGAAGATGTTGAGGGATCCTCTCTTCTATTTTGATTTTATTTTCCTAATTGCAACTCTTTTCTTACTCTTTGATCATTTTTGCTTCATGGACACCTAATTATCAATTTGTACCTATAGAATACTAAATCCACCAATTAAACAGAAATATAAATTAATCCATAAAAAAATCCACGTAAACGTAAACGTTGAGTGTTATTTCTACACTCCACTGTATCTTTTGTATCTTGTGTTTTTGCTGTTGTTTGGTTATGCGCATTAAAGTCCTAGTGTTGTACTTCGTGTTTTTAAGAACGTTGTTGCGAATGCACTTTTGCGCATGTTTTTTTACATGTATGTTTGTGCATGTCCATTTGAGCGAGTGTGTTTGTGCATGTTTGTTGATTTGTATTAATGTCCTAGGATTGTAGTTTGTGTTTTCATGATCCTTTTTGCGAATGCAGTTTTGCGTGAGTAATTTTGTGCATGATTTTGTACTTTTACTTATGTGCGTATCTTTTGTAGCGAGTGTTTTTGTGCACGTTTCTTGATGCGCATTCGTGTCCTCGAACTGTAGCGGGTATTTTCATGATCGCTGTTGGAATCCAATTTTGACCATGTTCGAGTCCGAATTTGGAAATTTGACATTAGACAGGAATTGTAGCCAGCTGAAATAGCTTTCTAATGCCGCCGGAACCAGTCGATTTGGAGTCCGGATGAGAAAGTTATGCTCGACTTCGTGGACACTACCGAAGATGTTGAGGGATCCTCTCTTCTATTTTGATTTTATTTTCCTAATTGCAACTCTTTTCTTACTCTTTGATCATTTTTGCTTCATGGACACCTAATTATCAATTTGTACCTATAGAATACTAAATCCACCAATTAAAACAGAAATATAAATTAATCCATAAAAAAATCCACGTAAACGTAAACGTTGAGTGTTATTTCTACACTCCACCGTATCTTTTGTATCTTGTGTTTTTGCTGTTGTTTGGTTATGCGCATTAAAGTCCTAGTGTTGTACTTCGTGTTTTTAAGAACGTTGTTGCGAATGCACTTTTGCGCATGTTTTTTTACATGTATGTTTGTGCATGTCCATTTGAGCGAGTGTGTTTGTGCATGTTTGTTGATTTGTATTAATGTCCTAGGATTGTAGTTTGTGTTTTCATGATCCTTTTTGCGAATGCAGTTTTGCGTGAGTAATTTTGTGCATGATTTTGTACTTTTACTTATGTGCGTATCTTTTGTAGCGAGTGTTTTTGTGCACGTTTCTTGATGCGCATTCGTGTCCTCGAACTGTAGCGGGTATTTTCATGATCGCTGTTGGAATCCAATTTTGACCATGTTCGAGTCCGAATTTGGAAATTTGACATTAGACAGGAATTGTAGCCAGCTGAAATAGCTTTCTAATGCCGCCGGAACCAGTCGATTTGGAGTCCGGATGAGAAAGTTATGCTCGACTTCGTGGACACTACCGAAGATGTTGAGGGATCCTCTCTTCTATTTTGATTTTATTTTCCTAATTGCAACTCTTTTCTTACTCTTTGATCATTTTTGCTTCATGGACACCTAATTATCAATTTGTACCTATAGAATACTAAATCCACCAATTAAAACAGAAATATAAATTAATCCATAAAAAAATCCACGTAAACGTAAACGTTGAGTGTTATTTCTACACTCCACCGTATCTTTTGTATCTTGTGTTTTTGCTGTTGTTTGGTTATGCGCATTAAAGTCCTAGTGTTGTACTTCGTGTTTTTAAGAACGTTGTTGCGAATGCACTTTTGCGCATGTTTTTTTACATGTATGTTTGTGCATGTCCATTTGAGCGAGTGTGTTTGTGCATGTTTGTTGATTTGTATTAATGTCCTAGGATTGTAGTTTGTGTTTTCATGATCCTTTTGCGAATGCAGTTTTGCGTGAGTAATTTTGTGCATGATTTTGTACTTTTACTTATGTGCGTATCTTTTGTAGCGAGTGTTTTTGTGCACGTTTCTTGATGCGCATTCGTGTCCTCGAACTGTAGCGGGTATTTTCATGATCGCTGTTGGAATCCAATTTTGACCATGTTCGAGTCCGAATTTGGAAATTTGACATTAGACAGGAATTGTAGCCAGCTGAAATAGCTTTCTAATGCCGCCGGAACCAGTCGATTTGGAGTCCGGATGAGAAAGTTATGCTCGACTTCGTGGACACTACCGAAGATGTTGAGGGATCCTCTCTTCTATTTTGATTTTATTTTCCTAATTGCAACTCTTTTCTTACTCTTTGATCATTTTTGCTTCATGGACACCTAATTATCAATTTGTACCTATAGAATACTAAATCCACCAATTAAAACAGAAATATAAATTAATCCATAAAAAAATCCACGTAAACGTAAACGTTGAGTGTTATTTCTACACTCCACCGTATCTTTTGTATCTTGTGTTTTTGCTGTTTTTGGTTATGCGCATTAAAGTCCTAGTGTTGTACTTCGTGTTTTTAAGAACGTTGTTGCGAATGCACTTTTGCGCATGTTTTTTTACATGTATGTTTGTGCATGTCCATTTGAGCGAGTGTGTTTGTGCATGTTTGTTGATTTGTATTAATGTCCTAGGATTGTAGTTTGTGTTTTCATGATCCTTTTTGCGAATGCAGTTTTGCGTGAGTAATTTTGTGCATGATTTTGTACTTTTACTTATGTGCGTATCTTTTGTAGCGAGTGTTTTTTGTGCACGTTTCTTGATGCGCATTCGTGTCCTCGAACTGTAGCGGGTATTTTCATGATCGCTGTTGGAATCCAATTTTGACCATGTTCGAGTCCGAATTTGGAAATTTGACATTAGACAGGAATTGTAGCCAGCTGAAATAGCTTCTAATGCCGCCCGAACCAGTCGATTTGGAGTCCGGATGAGAAAGTTATGCTCGACTTCGTGGACACTACCGAAGATGTTGAGGGATCCTCTCTTCTATTTTGATTTTATTTTCCTAATTGCAACTCTTTTCTTACTCTTTGATCATTTTGCTTCATGGACACCTAATATCAATTTGTACCTATAGAATACTAATCCACCAATTAAAACAGAAATATAAATTAATCCATAAAAAAATCCACGTAAACGAAAACGTTGAGTGTTATTTCTACACTCCACCGTATCTTATGTAATCTTGTGTTTTTGCTTTTGTTTGGTTATGCGCGATAAAGTCCTAGTGTTGACTTCGTGTTTTTAAGAACTTGTTGCGAATGCACTTTTGCGCATTTTTTTTACATGTATGTTTGTGCAGAATTACACACTAGGACTTTAAATGCGCATAACCCAAAACACCGGCAAAAAGCAACAAGATACAAAAGATAACGGTGGAGTGTAGAAATAACACTCAACGTTTACTTTACGTGGATTTTTTTATGGATTAATTTATATTTCTTATTTATTGGTGGATTTAGTATTCTATAGGTACAAATTGATAATTAGGTGTCCATGAAGCAAAAATGATCAAAGAGTAAGAAAAGAGTTGCAATTAGGAAAATAAAATCAAAATAAAGAGAGGATCCCTCAACATCTTCGGTAGTGCACACGAAGTCGAGCATAACTTTCTCATCCGGACTCCAAATCGACTGGTTCCGGCGGCATTAGAAAGCTATTTCAGCTGGCTACAATTCCTGTCTAATGTCAAATTTCCAAATTCGGACTCGAACATGGTCAAAAATTGGATTCCAACAGCGATCATGAAAATACCGCACAGTTCGAGGACACGAATGCATCAAGAAACGTGCACAAAAACACTCGCTACAAAAGATACGCACATAAGTAAAAGTACAAAATCATGCACAAAATTACTCACAAGCAAAAACAGCATTCGCAAAAAGGATCATGAAAACACAAACTACAATCCTAGGACATTAATACAAATCAACAAACATGCACAAACACACTCGCTCAAATGGACATGCACAAACATACATGTAAAAAAAACATGCGCAAAAGTGCATTCCCAACAACGTTCTTAAAAACACGAAGTACAACACTAGGACTTTAATGCGCATAACCAAACAACAGCAAAAACACAAGATACAAAAGATACAGTGGAGTGTAGAAATAACACTCAACGTTTACGTTTACGTGGATTTTTTTATGGATTAATTTATATTTCTGTTTTAATTGGTGGGATTTAGTATTCTATAGGTACAAATTGATAATTAGGTGTCCATGAAGCAAAAATGATCAAAGAGTAAGAAAAGAGTTGCAATTAGGAAAATAAAATCAAAATAGAAGAGAGGATCCCTCAACATCTTCGGTAGTGTCCACGAAGTCGAGCATAACTTTCTCATCCGGACTCCAAATCGACTGGTTCCGGCGGCATTAGAAAGCTATTTCAGCTGGCTACAATTCCTGTCTAATGTCAAATTTCCAAATTCGGACTCGAACATGGTCAAAATTGGATTCCAACAGCGATCATGAAAATACCCGCTACAGTTCGAGGACACGAATGCGCATCAAGAAACGTGCACAAAAACACTCGCTACAAAAGATACGCACATAAGTAAAAGTACAAAATCATGCACAAAATACTCACGCAAAACTACATTCGCAAAAAGGATCATGAAAACACAAACTACAATCCTAGGACATTAATACAAATCAACAAACATGCACAAACACACTCGCTCAAATGGACATGCACAAACATACATGTAAAAAAACATGCGCAAAAGTGCATTCGCAACAACGTTCTTAAAAACACGAAGTACAACACTAGGACTTTAATGCGCATAACCAACAACAGCAAAAACACAAGATACAAAAGATACGGTGGAGTGTAGAAATAACACTCAACGTTTACGTTTACGTGGATTTTTTATGGATTAATTTATATTTCTGTTTTTAATTGGTGGATTTAGTATTCATAGGTACAAATTGATAATTAGGTGTCCATGAAGCAAAAATGATCAAAGAGTAAGAAAAGAGTTGCAATTAGGAAAATAAAAATCAAAATAGAAGAGAGGATCCCTCAACATCTTCGGTAGTGTCCACGAAGTCGAGCATAACTTTCTCATCCGGACTCCAAATCGACTGGTTCCGGCGGCATTAGAAAGCTATTTCAGCTGGCTACAATTCCTGTCTAATGTCAAATTTCCAAATTCGGACTCGAACATGGTCAAAATTGGATTCCAACAGCGATCATGAAAATACCCGCTACAGTTCGAGGACACGAATGCGCATCAAGAAACGTGCACAAAAACACTCGCTACAAAAGATACGCACATAAGTAAAAGTACAAAATCATGCACAAAATTACTCACGCAAAACTGCATTCGCAAAAAGGATCATGAAAACACAAACTACAATCCTAGGACATTAATAAAAATCAACAAACATGCACAAACACACTCGCTCAAATGGACATGCACAAACATACATGTAAAAAAACATGCGCAAAAGTGCATTCGCAACAACGTTCTTAAAAACACGAAGTACAACACTAGGACTTTAATGCGCATAACCAAACAACAGCAAAAACACAAGATACAAAAGATACAGTGGAGTGTAGAAATAACACTCAACGTTTACGTTTACGTGGATTTTTTATGGATTAATTATATTTTTGTTTTAATTGGTGGATTTAGTATTCTATAGGTACAAATTGATAATTAGGTGTCCATGAAGCAAAAATGATCAAAGAGTAAGAAAAGAGTTGCAATTAGGAAAATAAAATCAAAATAGAAGAGAGGATCCCTCAACATTTTCGGTAGTGTC
Organism: Erythranthe guttata; assembly: GCF_056151865.1. Taxonomy (NCBI): domain Eukaryota; kingdom Viridiplantae; phylum Streptophyta; class Magnoliopsida; order Lamiales; family Phrymaceae; genus Erythranthe; species Erythranthe guttata. The sequence goes on from NC_142537.1 coordinate 9,016,256, forward strand.
CACGAAGTCGAGCATAACTTTCTCATCCGGACTCCAAATCGACTGGTTCCGGCGGCATTAGAAAGCTATTTCAGCTGGCTACAATTCCTGTCTAATGTCAAATTTCCAAATTCGGACTCGAACATGGTCAAAATTGGATTCCAACAGCGATCATGAAAATACCCGCTACAGTTCGAGGACACGAATGCGCATCAAGAAACGTGCACAAAAACACTCGCTACAAAAGATACGCACATAAGTAAAAGTACAAAATCATGCACAAAATACTCACGCAAAACTGCATTCGCAAAAAGGATCATGAAAACACAAACTACAATCCTAGGACATTAATACAAATCAACAAACATGCACAAACACACTCGCTCAAATGGACATGCACAAACATACATGTAAAAAAACATGCGCAAAAGTGCATTCGCAACAACGTTCTTAAAAACACGAAGTACAACACTAGGACTTTAATGCGCATAACCAAACAACAGCAAAAACACAAGATACAAAAGATACGGTGGAGTGTAGAAATAACACTCAACGTTTACGTTTACGTGGATTTTTTATGGATTAATTATATTTTTGTTTTAATTGGTGGATTTAGTATTCTATAGGTACAAATTGATAATTAGGTGTCCATGAAGCAAAAATGATCAAAGAGTAAGAAAAGAGTTGCAATTAGGAAAATAAAATCAAAATAGAAGAGAGGATCCCTCAACATCTTCGGTAGTGTCCACGAAGTCGAGCATAACTTTCTCATCCGGACTCCAAATCGACTGGTTCCGGCGGCATTAGAAAGCTATTTCAGCTGGCTACAATTCCTGTCTAATGTCAAATTTCCAAATTCGGACTCGAACATGGTCAAAATTGGATTCCAACAGCGATCATGAAAATACCCGCTACAGTTCGAGGACACGAATGCGCATCAAGAAACGTGCACAAAAACACTCGCTACAAAAGATACGCACATAAGTAAAAGTACAAAATCATGCACAAATTACTCACGCAAAACTGCATTCGCAAAAAGGATCATGAAAACACAAACTACAATCCTAGGACATTAATACAAATCAACAAACATGCACAAACACACTCGCTCAAATGGACATGCACAAACATACATGTAAAAAAACATGCGCAAAAGTGCATTCGCAACAACGTTCTTAAAAACACGAAGTACAACACTAGGACTTTAATGCGCATAACCAAACAACAGCAAAAACACAAGATACAAAAGATACGTGGAGTGTAGAAATAACACTCAACGTTTACGTTTACGTGGATTTTTTATGGATTAATTTATATTTCTGTTTTAATTGGTGGATTTAGTATTCTATAGGTACAAATTGATAATTAGGTGTCCATGAAGCAAAAATGATCAAAGAGTAAGAAAAGAGTTGCAATTAGGAAAATAAAATCAAAATAGAAGAGAGGATCCCTCAACATCTTCGGTAGTGTCCACGAAGTCGAGCATAACTTTCTCATCCGGACTCCAAATCGACTGGTTCCGGCGGCATTAGAAAGCTATTTCAGCTGGCTACAATTCCTGTCTAATGTCAAATTTCCAAATTCGGACTCGAACATGGTCAAAATTGGATTCCAACAGCGATCATGAAAATACCCGCTACAGTTCGAGGACACGAATGCGCATCAAGAAACGTGCACAAAAACACTCGCTACAAAAGATACGCACATAAGTAAAAGTACAAAATCATGCACAAAATTACTCACGCAAAACTGCATTCGCAAAAAGGATCATGAAAACACAAACTACAATCCTAGGACATTAATACAAATCAACAAACATGCACAAACACACTCGCTCAAATGGACATGCACAAACATACATGTAAAAAAACATGCGCAAAAGTGCATTCGCAACAACGTTCTTAAAAACACGAAGTACAACACTAGGACTTTAATGCGCATAACAAACAACAGCAAAAACACAAGATACAAAAGATACGGTGGAGTGTAGAAATAACACTCAACGTTTACGTTTACGTGGATTTTTTTATGGATTAATTTATATTTCTGTTTAATTGGTGGATTTAGTATTCTATAGGTACAAATTGATAATTAGGTGTCCATGAAGCAAAAATGATCAAAGAGTAAGAAAAGAGTTGCAATTAGGAAAATAAAATCAAAATAGAAGAGAGGATCCCTCAACATCTTTCGGTAGTGTCCACGAAGTCGAGCATAACTTTCTCATCCGGACTCCAAATCGACTGGTTCCGGCGGCATTAGAAAGCTATTTCAGCTGGCTACAATTCCTGTCTAATGTCAAATTTCCAAATTCGGACTCGAACATGGTCAAATTGGATTCCAACAGCGATCATGAAAATACCCGCTACAGTTCGAGGACACGAATGCGCATCAAGAAACGTGCACAAAAAACACTCGCTACAAAAGATACGCACATAAGTAAAAGTACAAAATCATGCACAAAATTACTCACGCAAAACTGCATTCGCAAAAAGGATCATGAAAACACAAACTACAATCCTAGGACATTAATACAAATCAACAAACATGCACAAACACACTCGCTCAAATGGACATGCACAAACATACATGTAAAAAAACATGCGCAAAAGTGCATTCGCAACAACGTTCTTAAAAACACGAAGTACAACACTAGGACTTTAATGCGCATAACCAAACAACAGCAAAAACACAAGATACAAAAGATACGTGGAGTGTAGAAATAACACTCAACGTTTACGTTTACGTGGATTTTTTTATGGATTAATTTATATTTCTGTTTTAATTGGTGGATTTAGTATTCTATAGGTACAAATTGATAATTAGGTGTCCATGAAGCAAAAATGATCAAAGAGTAAGAAAAGAGTTGCAATTAGGAAAATAAAATCAAAATAGAAGAGAGGATCCCTCAACATCTTCGGTAGTGTCCACGAAGTCGAGCATAACTTTCTCATCCGACTCCAAATCGACTGGTTCCGGCGGCATTAGAAAGCTATTTCAGTGGCTACAATTCCTGTCTAATGTCAAATTTCCAAATTCGGACTCGAACATGGTCAAAATTGGATTCCAACAGCGATCATGAAAATACCCGCTACAGTTCGAGGACACGAATGCGCATCAAGAAACGTGCACAAAAACACTCGCTACAAAAGATACGCACATAAGTAAAAGTACAAAAATCATGCACAAAATTACTCACGCAAAACAGCATTCGCAAAAAGGATCATGAAAACACAAACTACAATCCTAGGACATTAATACAAATCAACAAACATGCACAAACACACTCGCTCAAATGGACATGCACAAACATACATGTAAAAAAACATGCGCAAAAGTGCATTCCCAACAACGTTCTTAAAAAACGCGAGTACAACACTAGGACTTTAATGCGCATCAAACAACAGCAAAAACACAAGATACAAAAGATACGGTGGAGTGTAGAAATAACACTCAACGTTTACGTTTACGTGGATTTTTTTATGGATTAATTTATATTTCTGTTTTAATTGGTGGATTTAGTATTCTATAGGTACAAATTGATAATTAGGTGTCCATGAAGCAAAAATGATCAAAGAGTAAGAAAAGAGTTGCAATTAGGAAAATAAAATCAAAATAGAAGAGAGGATCCCTCAACATCTTCGGTAGTGTCCACGAAGTCGAGCATAACTTTCTCATCCGGACTCCAAATCGACTGGTTCCGGCGGCATTAGAAAGCTATTTCAGCTGGCTACAATTCCTGTCTAATGTCAAATTTCCAAATTCGGACTCGAACATGGTCAAAATTGGATTCCAACAGCGATCATGAAAATACCCGCTACAGTTCGAGGACACGAATGCGCATCAAGAAACGTGCACAAAAACACTCGCTACAAAGATACGCACATAAGTAAAAGTACAAAATCATGCACAAAATTACTCACGCAAAACTGCATTCGCAAAAAGGATCATGAAAACACAAACTACAATCCTAGGACATTAATACAAATCAACAAACATGCACAAACACACTCGCTCAAATGGACATGCACAAACATACATGTAAAAAACATGCGCAAAAGTGCATTCGCAACAACGTTCTTAAAAACACGAAGTACAACACTAGGACTTTAATGCGCATAACCAAAAACAGCAAAAACACAAGATACAAAAGATACGGTGGAGTGTAGAAATAACACTCAACGTTTACGTTTACGTGGATTTTTTTATGGATTAATTTATATTTCTGTTTTAATTGGTGGATTTAGTATTCTATAGGTACAAATTGATAATTAGGTGTCCATGAAGCAAAAATGATCAAAGAGTAAGAAAAGAGTTGCAATTAGGAAAATAAAATCAAAATAGAAGAGAGGATCCCTCAACATCTTCGGTAGTGTCCACGAAGTCGAGCATAACTTTCTCATCCGGACTCCAAATCGACTGGTTCCGGCGGCATTAGAAAGCTATTTCAGCTGGCTACAATTCCTGTCTAATGTCAAATTTCCAAATTCGGACTCGAACATGGTCAAAATTGGATTCCAACAGCGATCATGAAAATACCCGCTACAGTTCGAGGACACGAATGCGCATCAAGAAACGTGCACAAAAACACTCGCTACAAAAGATACGCACATAAGTAAAAGTACAAAATCATGCACAAAATTACTCACGCAAAACTGCATTCGCAAAAAGGATCATGAAAACACAAACTACAATCCTAGGACATTAATACAAATCAACAAACATGCACAAACACACTCGCTCAAATGGACATGCACAAACATACATGTAAAAAAACATGCGCAAAAGTGCATTCCCAACAACGTTCTTAAAAACACGAAGTACAACACTAGGACTTTAATGCGCATAACCAAACAACAGCAAAAACACAAGATACAAAAGATACGGTGGAGTGTAGAAATAACACTCAACGTTTACGTTTACGTGGATTTTTTTATGGATTAATTTATATTTCTGTTTTAATTGGTGGATTTAGTATTCTATAGGTACAAATTGATAATTAGGTGTCCATGAAGCAAAAATGATCAAAGAGTAAGAAAAGAGTTGCAATTAGGAAAATAAAATCAAAATAGAAGAGAGGATCCCTCAACATCTTCGGTAGTGTCCACGAAGTCGAGCATAACTTTCTCATCCGGACTCCAAATCGACTGGTTCCGGCGGCATTAGAAAGCTATTTCAGCTGGCTACAATTCCTGTCTAATGTCAAATTTCCAAATTCGGACTCGAACATGGTCAAAATTGGATTCCAACAGCGATCATGAAAATACCCGCTACAGTTCGAGGACACGAATGCGCATCAAGAAACGTGCACAAAAACACTCGCTACAAAAGATACGCACATAAGTAAAAGTACAAAATCATGCACAAAATTACTCACGCAAAACTGCATTCGCAAAAAGGATCATGAAAACACAAACTACAATCCTAGGACATTAATACAAATCAACAAACATGCACAAACACACTCGCTCAAATGGACATGCACAAACATACATGTAAAAAAACATGCGCAAAAGTGCATTCCCAACAACGTTCTTAAAAACACGAAGTACAACACTAGGACTTTAATGCGCATAACCAAACAACAGCAAAAACACAAGATACAAAAGATACGGTGGAGTGTAGAAATAACACTCAACGTTTACGTTTACGTGGATTTTTTTATGGATTAATTTATATTTCTGTTTTAATTGGTGGATTTAGTATTCTATAGGTACAAATTGATAATTAGGTGTCCATGAAGCAAAAATGATCAAAGAGTAAGAAAAGAGTTGCAATTAGGAAAATAAAATCAAAATAGAAGAGAGGATCCCTCAACATCTTCGGTAGTGCCCACGAAGTCGAGCATAACTTTCTCATCCGGACTCCAAATCGACTGGTTCCGGCGGCATTAGAAAGCTATTTCAGCTGGCTACAATTCCTGTCTAATGTCAAATTTCCAAATTCGGACTCGAACATGGTCAAAATTGGATTCCAACAGCGATCATGAAAATACCCGCTACAGTTCGAGGACACGAATGCGCATCAAGAAACGTGCACAAAAACACTCGCTACAAAAGATACGCACATAAGTAAAAGTACAAAATCATGCACAAAATTACTCACGCAAAACTGCATTCGCAAAAAGGATCATGAAAACACAAACTACAATCCTAGGACATTAATACAAATCAACAAACATGCACAAACACACTCGCTCAAATGGACATGCACAAACATACATGTAAAAAAACATGCGCAAAAGTGCATTCCCAACAACGTTCTTAAAAACACGAAGTACAACACTAGGACTTTAATGCGCATCACCAAACAACAGCAAAAACACAAGATACAAAAGATACGGTGGAGTGTAGAAATAACACTCAACGTTTACGTTTACGTGGATTTTTTTATGGATTAATTTATATTTCTGTTTTAATTGGTGGATTTAGTATTCTATAGGTACAAATTGATAATTAGGTGTCCATGAAGCAAAAATGATCAAAGAGTAAGAAAAGAGTTGCAATTAGGAAAATAAAATCAAAATAGAAGAGAGGATCCCTCAACATCTTCGGTAGTGTCCACGAAGTCGAGCATAACTTTCTCATCCGGACTCCAAATCGACTGGTTCCGGCGGCATTAGAAAGCTATTTCAGCTGGCTACAATTCCTGTCTAATGTCAAATTTCCAAATTCGGACTCGAACATGGTCAAAATTGGATTCCAACAGCGATCATGAAAATACCCGCTACAGTTCGAGGACACGAATGCGCATCAAGAAACGTGCACAAAAACACTCGCTACAAAAGATACGCACATAAGTAAAAGTACAAAATCATGCACAAAATTACTCACGCAAAACTGCATTCGCAAAAAGGATCATGAAAACACAAACTACAATCCTAGGACATTAATACAAATCAACAAACATGCACAAACACACTCGCTCAAATGGACATGCACAAACATACATGTAAAAAAACATGCGCAAAAGTGCATTCCCAACAACGTTCTTAAAAACACGAAGTACAACACTAGGACTTTAATGCGCATCAAACAACAGCAAAAACACAAGATACAAAAGATACGGTGGAGTGTAGAAATAACACTCAACGTTTACGTTTACGTGGATTTTTTTATGGATTAATTTATATTTCTGTTTTAATTGGTGGATTTAGTATTCTATAGGTACAAATTGATAATTAGGTGTCCATGAAGCAAAAATGATCAAAGAGTAAGAAAAGAGTTGCAATTAGGAAAATAAAATCAAAATAGAAGAGAGGATCCCTCAACATCTTCGGTAGTGTCCACGAAGTCGAGCATAACTTTCTCATCCGGACTCCAAATCGACTGGTTCCGGCGGCATTAGAAAGCTATTTCAGCTGGCTACAATTCCTGTCTAATGTCAAATTTCCAAATTCGGACTCGAACATGGTCAAAATTGGATTCCAACAGCGATCATGAAAATACCCGCTACAGTTCGAGGACACGAATGCGCATCAAGAAACGTGCACAAAAACACTCGCTACAAAAGATACGCACATAAGTAAAAGTACAAAATCATGCACAAAATTACTCACGCAAAACTGCATTCGCAAAAAGGATCATGAAAACACAAACTACAATCCTAGGACATTAATACAAATCAACAAACATGCACAAACACACTCGCTCAAATGGACATGCACAAACATACATGTAAAAAAACATGCGCAAAAGTGCATTCGCAACAACGTTCTTAAAACACGAAGTACAACACTAGGACTTTAATGCGCATAACCAAAACAACAGCAAAAACACAAGATACAAAAGATACGGTGGAGTGTAGAAATAACACTCAACGTTTACGTTTACGTGGATTTTTTTATGGATTAATTTATATTTCTTTTTTAATGGTGGATTTAGTATTCTATAGGTACAAATTGATTATTAGGTGTCCATGAAGCAAAAATGATCAAAGAGTAAGAAAAGAGTTGCAATTAGGAAAATAAAATCAAAATAGAAGAGAGGATCCCTCAACATCTTCGGTAGTGCCACGAAGTCGAGCATAACTTTCTCATCCGGACTCCAAATCGACTGGTTCCGGCGGCATTAGAAAGCTATTTCAGCTGGCTACAATTCCTGTCTAATGTCAAATTTCCAAATTCGGACTCGAACATGGTCAAAATTGGATTCCAACAGCGATCATGAAAATACTCGCTACAGTTCGAGGACACGAATGCGCATCAAGAAACGTGCACAAAAACACTCGCTACAAAAGATACGCACATAAGTAAAAGTACAAAATCATGCACAAAATTACTCACGCAAAACTGCATTCGCAAAAAGGATCATGAAAACACAAACTACAATCCTAGGACATTAATACAAATCAACAAACATGCACAAACACACTCGCTCAAATGGACATGCACAAACACACATGTAAAAAAACATGCGCAAAAGTGCATTCCCAACAACGTTCTTAAAAACACGAAGTACAACACTAGGACTTTAATGCGCATAACCAAACAACAGCAAAAACACAAGATACAAAAGATACGGTGGAGTGTAGAAATAACACTCAACGTTTACGTTTACGTGGATTTTTTTATGGATTAATTTATATTTCTGTTTTAATTGGTGGATTTAGTATTCTATAGGTACAAATTGATAATTAGGTGTCCATGAAGCAAAAATGATCAAAGAGTAAGAAAAGAGTTGCAATTAGGAAAATAAAATCAAAATAGAAGAGAGGATCCCTCAACATTTCGGTAGTGCCACGAAGTCGAGCATAACTTTCTCATCCGGACTCCAAATCGACTGGTTCCGGCGGCATTAGAAAGCTATTTCAGCTGGCTACAATTCCTGTCTAATGTCAAATTTCCAAATTCGGACTCGAACATGGTCAAAATTGGATTCCAACAGCGATCATGAAAATACCCGCTACAGTTCGAGGACACGAATGCGCATCAAGAAACGTGCACAAAAACACTCGCTACAAAAGATACGCACATAAGTAAAAGTACAAAATCATGCACAAAATTACTCACGCAAAACTGCATTCGCAAAAAGGATCATGAAAACACAAACTACAATCCTAGGACATTAATACAAATCAACAAACATGCACAAACACACTCGCTCAAATGGACATGCACAAACATACATGTAAAAAAACATGCGCAAAAGTGCATTCCCAACAACGTTCTTAAAAACACGAAGTACAACACTAGGACTTTAATGCGCATAACCAAACAACAGCAAAAACACAAGATACAAAAGATACGGTGGAGTGTAGAAATAACACTCAACGTTTACGTTTACGTGGATTTTTTTATGGATTAATTTATATTTCTGTTTCAATTGGTGGATTTAGTATTCTATAGGTACAAATTGATAATTAGGTGTCCATGAAGCAAAAATGATCAAAGAGTAAGAAAAGAGTTGCAATTAGGAAAATAAAATCAAAATAGAAGAGAGGATCCCTCAACATCTTCGGTAGTGCCCACGAAGTCGAGCATAACTTTCTCATCCGGACTCCAAATCGACTGGTTCCGGCGGCATTAGAAAGCTATTTCAGCTGGCTACAATTCCTGTCTAATGTCAAATTTCCAAATTCGGACTCGAACATGGTCAAAATTGGATTCCAACAGCGATCATGAAAATACCCGCTACAGTTCGAGGACACGAATGCGCATCAAGAAACGTGCACAAAAACACTCGCTACAAAAGATACGCACATAAGTAAAAGTACAAAATCATGCACAAAATTACTCACGCAAAACTGCATTCGCAAAAAGGATCATGAAAACACAAACTACAATCCTAGGACATTAATACAAATCAACAAACATGCACAAACACACTCGCTCAAATGGACATGCACAAACATACATGTAAAAAAACATGCGCAAAAGTGCATTCCCAACAACGTTCTTAAAAACACGAAGTACAACACTAGGACTTTAATGCGCATCCAAACAACAGCAAAAACACAAGATACAAAAGATACGGTGGAGTGTAGAAATAACACTCAACGTTTACGTTTACGTGGATTTTTGTATGGATTAATTTATATTTCTGTTTTAATTGGTGGATTTAGTATTCTATAGGTACAAATTGATAATTAGGTGTCCATGAAGCAAAAATGATCAAAGAGTAAGAAAAGAGTTGCAATTAGGAAAATAAAATCAAAATAGAAGAGAGGATCCCTCAACATTTTCGGTAGTGCCCACGAAGTCGAGCATAACTTTCTCATCCGGACTCCAAATCGACTGGTTCCGGCGGCATTAGAAAGCTATTTCAGCTGGCTACAATTCCTGTCTAATGTCAAATTTCCAAATTCGGACTCGAACATGGTCAAAATTGGATTCCAACAGCGATCATGAAAATACCCGCTACAGTTCGAGGACACGAATGCGCATCAAGAAACGTGCACAAAAACACTCGCTACAAAAGATACGCACATAAGTAAAAGTACAAAATCATGCACAAAATTACTCACGCAAAACTGCATTCGCAAAAAGGATCATGAAAACACAAACTACAATCCTAGGACATTAATACAAATCAACAAACATGCACAAACACACTCGCTCAAATGGACATGCACAAACATACATGTAAAAAAACATGCGCAAAAGTGCATTCCAACAACGTTCTTAAAAACGCGAAGTACAACACTAGGACTTTAATGCGCATCACCAAACAACAGCAAAAACACAAGATACAAAAGATACGGTGGAGTGTAGAAATAACACAAACGTTTACGTTTACGTGGATTTTTTTATGGATTAATTTATATTTCTGTTTTAATTGGTGGATTTAGTATTCTATAGGTACAAATTGATAATTAGGTGTCCATGAAGCAAAAATGATCAAAGAGTAAGAAAAGAGTTGCAATTAGGAAAATAAAATCAAAATAGAAGAGAGGATCCCTCAACATCTTCGGTAGTGCCCACGAAGTCGAGCATAACTTTCTCATCCGGACTCCAAATCGACTGGTTCCGGCGGCATTAGAAAGCTATTTCAGCTGGCTACAATTCCTGTCTAATGTCAAATTTCCAAATTCGGACTCGAACATGGTCAAAATTGGATTCCAACAGCGATCATGAAAATACCCGCTACAGTTCGAGGACACGAATGCGCATCAAGAAACGTGCACAAAAACACTCGCTACAAAAGATACGCACATAAGTAAAAGTACAAAATCATGCACAAAATTACTCACGCAAAACTACATTCGCAAAAAGGATCATGAAAACACAAACTACAATCCTAGGACATTAATACAAATCAACAAACATGCACAAACACACTCGCTCAAATGGACATGCACAAACATACATGTAAAAAAACATGCGCAAAAGTGCATTCCCAACAACGTTCTTAAAAACACGAAGTACAACACTAGGACTTTAATGCGCATCACCAAACAACAGCAAAAACACAAGATACAAAAGATACGGTGGAGTGTAGAAATAACACAAAACGTTTACGTTTACGTGGATTTTTTGTATGGATTAATTTATATTTCTGTTTTAATTGGTGGATTTAGTATTCTATAGGTACAAATTGATAATTAGGTGTCCATGAAGCAAAAATGATCAAAGAGTAAGAAAAGAGTTGCAATTAGGAAAATAAAATCAAAATAGAAGAGAGGATCCCTCAACATTTTCGGTAGTGCCCACGAAGTCGAGCATAACTTTCTCATCCGGACTCCAAATCGACTGGTTCCGGCGGCATTAGAAAGCTATTTCAGCTGGCTACAATTCCTGTCTAATGTCAAATTTCCAAATTCGGACTCGAACATGGTCAAAATTGGATTCCAACAGCGATCATGAAAATACCCGCTACAGTTCGAGGACACGAATGCGCATCAAGAAACGTGCACAAAAACACTCGCTACAAAAGATACGCACATAAGTAAAAGTACAAAATCATGCACAAAATTACTCACGCAAAACTACATTCGCAAAAAGGATCATGAAAACACAAACTACAATCCTAGGACATTAATACAAATCAACAAACATGCACAAACACACTCGCTCAAATGGACATGCACAAACATACATGTAAAAAAACATGCGCAAAAGTGCATTCCCAACAACGTTCTTAAAAACACGAAGTACAACACTAGGACTTTAATGCGCATCACCAAACAACAGCAAAAACACAAGATACAAAAGATACGGTGGAGTGTAGAAATAACACAAAACGTTTACGTTTACGTGGATTTTTGTATGGATTAATTTATATTTCTGTTTTAATTGGTGGATTTAGTATTCTATAGGTACAAATTGATAATTAGGTGTCCATGAAGCAAAAATGATCAAAGAGTAAGAAAAGAGTTGCAATTAGGAAAATAAAATCAAAATAGAAGAGAGGATCCCTCAACATTTTCGGTAGTGCCCACGAAGTCGAGCATAACTTTCTCATCCGGACTCCAAATCGACTGGTTCCGGCGGCATTAGAAAGCTATTTCAGCTGGCTACAATTCCTGTCTAATGTCAAATTTCCAAATTCGGACTCGAACATGGTCAAAATTGGATTCCAACAGCGATCATGAAAATACCCGCTACAGTTCGAGGACACGAATGCGCATCAAGAAACGTGCACAAAAACACTCGCTACAAAAGATACGCACATAAGTAAAAGTACAAAATCATGCACAAAATTACTCACGCAAAACTACATTCGCAAAAAGGATCATGAAAACACAAACTACAATCCTAGGACATTAATACAAATCAACAAACATGCACAAACACACTCGCTCAAATGGACATGCACAAACATACATGTAAAAAAACATGCGCAAAAGTGCATTCGCAACAACGTTCTTAAAAACACGAAGTACAACACTAGGACTTTAACGCGCATAACCAAACAACAGCAAAAACACAAGATACAAAAGATACGGTGGAGTGTAGAAATAACACTCAACGTTTACGTTTACGTGGATTTTTGTATGGATTAATTTATATTTCTGTTTTAATTGGTGGATTTAGTATTCTATAGGTACAAATTGATAATTAGGTGTCCATGAAGCAAAAATGATCAAAGAGTAAGAAAAGAGTTGCAATTAGGAAAATAAAATCAAAATAGAAGAGAGGATCCCTCAACATCTTCGGTAGTGCCCACGAAGTCGAGCATAACTTTCTCATCCGGACTCCAAATCGACTGGTTCCGGCGGCATTAGAAAGCTATTTCAGCTGGCTACAATTCCTGTCTAATGTCAAATTTCCAAATTCGGACTCGAACATGGTCAAAATTGGATTCCAACAGCGATCATGAAAATACCCGCTACAGTTCGAGGACACGAATGCGCATCAAGAAACGTGCACAAAAACACTCGCTACAAAAGATACGCACATAAGTAAAAGTAAAAAATCATGCACAAAATTACTCACGCAAAACTGCATTCGCAAAAAGGATCATGAAAACACAAACTACAATCCTAGGACATTAATACAAATCAACAAACATGCACAAACACACTCGCTCAAATGGACATGCACAAACATACATGTAAAAAAACATGCGCAAAAGTGCATTCGCAACAACGTTCTTAAAAACCCGAAGTACAACACTAGGACTTTAACGCGCATAACCAAACAACAGCAAAAACACAAGATACAAAAGATACGGTGGAGTGTAGAAATAACACTCAACGTTTACGTTTACGTGGATTTTTTTATGGATTAATTTATATTTCTGTTTTAATTGGTGGATTTAGTATTCTATAGGTACAAATGTATAATTAGGTGTCCATGAAGCAAAAATGATCAAAGAGTAAGAAAAGAGTTGCAATTAGGAAAATAAAATCAAAATAGAAGAGAGGATCCCTCAACATCTTCGGTAGTGCCCACGAAGTCGAGCATAACTTTCTCATCCGGACTCCAAATCAACTGGTTCCGGCGGCATTAGAAAGCTATTTCAGCTGGCTACAATTCCTGTCTAATGTCAAATTTCCAAATTCGGACTCGAACATGGTCAAAATTGGATTCCAACAGCGATCATGAAAATACCCGCTACAGTTCGAGGACACGAATGCGCATCAAGAAACGTGCACAAAAACACTCGCTAAAAAAGATACGCACATAAGTAAAAGTACAAAATCATGCACAAAATTACTCACGCAAAACTGCATTCGCAAAAAGGATCATGAAAACACAAACTACAATCCTAGGACATTAATACAAATCAACAAACATGCACAAACACACTCGCTCAAATGGACATGCACAAACATACATGTAAAAAAACATGCGCAAAAGTGCATTCCCAACAACGTTCTTAAAAACACGAAGTACAACACTAGGACTTTAATGTGCATAACCAAACAACAGCAAAAACACAAGATACAAAAGATACAGTGGAGTGTAGAAATAACACTCAACGTTTACGTTTACGGGATTTTTTTATGGATTAATTTATATTTCTGTTTTAATTGGTGGATTTAGTATTCTATAGGTACAAATTGATAATTAGGTGTCCATGAAGCAAAAATGATCAAAGAGTAAGAAAAGAGTTGCAATTAGGAAAATAAAATCAAAATAGAAGAGAGGATCCCTCAACATCTTCGGTAGTGCCCACGAAGTCGAGCATAACTTTCTCATCGGGACTCCAAATCGACTGGTTCCGGCGGCATTAGAAAGCTATTTCAGCTGGCTACAATTCCTGTCTAATGTCAAATTTCCAAATTCGGACTCGAACATGGTCAAAATTGGATTCCAACAGCGATCATGAAAATACCCGCTACAGTTCGAGGACACGAAGGCGCATCAAGAAACGTGCACAAAAACACTCGCTACAAAAGATACGCACATAAGTAAAAGTACAAAATCATGCACAAAATTACTCACGCAAAACTGCATTCGCAAAAAGGATCATGAAAACACAAACTACAATCCTAGGACATTAATAAAAATCAACAAACATGCACAAACACACTCGCTCAAATGGACATGCACAATCATACATGTAAAAAAACATGCGCAAAAGTGCATTCGCAACAACGTTCTTAAAAACACGAAGTACAACACTAGGACTTTAATGCGCATAACCAAACAACAGCAAAAACACAAGATACAAAAGATACGGTGGAGTGTAGAAATTACACTCAACGTTTACGTTTACGTGGATTTTTTTATGGATTAATTTATATTTCTGTTTTAATTGGTGGATTTAGTATTCTATAGGTACAAATTGATAATTAGGTGTCCATGAAGCAAAAATGATCAAAGAGTAAGAAAAGAGTTGCAATTAGGAAAATAAAATCAAAATAGAAGAGAGGATCCCTCAACATCTTCGGTAGTGCCCACGAAGTCGAGCATAACTTTCTCATCCGGACTCCAAATCGACTGGTTCCGGCGGCATTAGAAAGCTATTTCAGCTGGCTACAATTCCTGTCTAATGTCAAATTTCCAAATTCGGACTCGAACATGGTCAAAATTGGATTCCAACAGCGATCATGAAAATACCCGCTACAGTTCGAGGACACGAATGCGCATCAACAAACGTGCACAAAAACACTCGCTACAAAAGATACGCACATAAGTAAAAGTACAAAATCATGCACAAAATTACTCACGCAAAACTGCATTCGCAAAAAGGATCATGAAAACACAAACTACAATCCTAGGACATTAATACAAATCAACAAACATGCACAAACACACTCGCTCAAATGGACATGCACAAAGATACATGTAAAAAAACATGCGCAAAAGTTCATTCGCAACAACGTTCTTAAAAACACGAAGTACAACACTAGGACTTTAATGCGCATAACCAAACAACAGCAAAAACACAAGATACAAAAGATACGGTGGAGTGTAGAAATAACACTCAACGTTTACGTTTACGTGGATTTTTTATGGATTAATTTATATTTCTGTTTTAATTGGTGGATTTAGTATTCTATAGGTACAAATGTATAATTAGGTGTCCATGAAGCAAAAATGATCAAAGAGTAAGAAAAGAGTTGCAATTAGGAAAATAAAATCAAAATAGAAGAGAGGATCCCTCAACATCTTCGGTAGTGCCCACGAAGTCGAGCATAACTTTCTCATCCGGACTCCAAATCGACTGGTTCCGGCGGCATTAGAAAGCTATTTCAGCTGGCTACAATTCCTGTCTAATGTCAAATTTCCAAATTCGGACTCGAACATGGTCAAAATTGGATTCCAACAGCGATCATGAAAATACCCGCTACAGTTCGAGGACACGAATGCGCATCAAGAAACGTGCACAAAACACTCGCTACAAAAGATACGCACATAAGTAAAAGTACAAAATCATGCACAAAATTACTCACGCAAAACTGCATTCGCAAAAAGGATCATGAAAACACAAACTACAATCCTAGGACATTAATAAAAATCAACAAACATGCACAAACACACTCGCTCAAATGGACATGCACAAACATACATGTAAAAAAACATGCGCAAAAGTGCATTCGCAACAACGTTCTTAAAAACACGAAGTACAACACTAGGACTTTAATGCGCATAACCAAACAACAGCAAAAACACAAGATACAAAAGATACGGTGGAGTGTAGAAATTACACTCAACGTTTACGTTTACGGGGATTTTTTTATGGATTAATTTATATTTCTGTTTTAATTGGTGGATTTAGTATTCTATAGGTACAAATTGATAATTAGGTGTCCATGAAGCAAAAATGATCAAAGAGTAAGAAAAGAGTTGCAATTAGGAAAATAAAATCAAAATAGAAGAGAGGATCCCTCAACATCTTCGGTAGTGCCCACGAAGTCGAGCATAACTTTCTCATCCGGGCTCCAAATCGACTGGTTCCGGCGGCATTAGAAAGCTATTTCAGCTGGCTACAATTCCTGTCTAATGTCAAATTTCCAAATTCGGACTCGAACATGGTCAAAATTGGATTCCAACAGCGATCATGAAAATACCCGCTACAGTTCGAGGACACGAACGCGCATCAAGAAACGTGCACAAAAACACTCGCTACAAAAGATACGCACATAAGTAAAAGTACAAAATCATGCACAAAATTACTCACGCAAAACTGCATTCGCAAAAAGGATCATGAAAACACAAACTACAATCCTAGGACATTAATACAAATCAACAAACATGCACAAACACACTCGCTCAAATGGACATGCACAAAGATACATGTAAAAAAACATGCGCAAAAGTTCATTCGCAACAACGTTCTTAAAAACACGAAGTACAACACTAGGACTTTAACGCGCATAACCAAACAACAGCAAAAACACAAGATACAAAAGATACGGTGGAGTGTAGAAATAACACTCAACGTTTACGTTTACGTGGATTTTTTATTGGATTAATTTATATTTCTGTTTTAATTGGTGGATTTAGTATTCTATAGGTACAAATGTATAATTAGGTGTCCATGAAGCAAAAATGATCAAAGAGTAAGAAAAGAGTTGCAATTAGGAAAATAAAATCAAAATAGAAGAGAGGATCCCTCAACATCTTCGGTAGTGCCCACGAAGTCGAGCATAACTTTCTCATCCGGACTCCAAATCGACTGGTTCCGGCGGCATTAGAAAGCTATTTCAGCTGGCTACATTTCATGTCTAATGTCAAAATTCCAAATTCGGACTCGAACATGGTCAAAATTGGATTCCAACAGCGATCATGAAAATACCCGCTACAGTTCGAGGACACGAATGCGCATCAAGAAACGTGCACAAAAACACTCGCTACAAAAGATACGCACATAAGTAAAAGTACAAAATCATGCACAAAATTACTCACGCAAAACTGCATTCGCAAAAAGGATCATGAAAACACAAACTACAATCCTAGGACATTAATAAAAATCAACAAACATGCACAAACACACTCGCTCAAATGGACATGCACAATCATACATGTAAAAAAACATGCGCAAAAGTGCATTCGCAACAACGTTCTTAAAAACACGAAGTACAACACTAGGACTTTAATGCGCATAACCAAACAACAGCAAAAACACAAGATACAAAAGATACGGTGGAGTGTAGAAATAACACTCAACGTTTACGTTTACGGGGATTTTTTTATGGATTAATTTATATTTCTGTTTTAATTGGTGGATTTAGTATTCTATAGGTACAAATTGATAATTAGGTGTCCATGAAGCAAAAATGATCAAAGAGTAAGAAAAGAGTTGCAATTAGGAAAATAAAATCAAAATAGAAGAGAGGATCCCTCAACATCTTCGGTAGTGCCCACGAAGTCGAGCATAACTTTCTCATCCGGACTCCAAATCGACGGTTCCGGCGGCATTAGAAAGCTATTTCAGCTGGCTACAATTCCTGTCTAATGTCAAAATTCCAAATTCGGACTCGAACATGGTCAAAATTGGATTCCAACAGCGATCATGAAAATACCCGCTACAGTTCGAGGACACGAATGCGCATCAAGAAACGTGCACAAAAACACTCGCTAAAAAGATACGCACATAAGTAAAAGTACAAAATCATGCACAAAATTACTCACGCAAAACTGCATTCGCAAAAAGGATCATGAAAACACAAACTACAATCCTAGGACATTAATACAAATCAACAAACATGCACAAACACACTCGCTCAAATGGACATGCACAAACATACATGTAAAAAAACATGCGCAAAAGTGCATTCCCAACAACGTTCTTAAAAACACGAAGTACAACACTAGGACTTTAATGCGCATAACCAAACAACAGCAAAAACACAAGATACAAAAGATACGGTGGAGTGTAGAAATAACACTCAACGTTTACGTTTACGTGGATTTTTTTATGGATTAATTTATATTTCTGTTTTAATTGGTGGATTTAGTATTCTATAGGTACAAATTGATAATTAGGTGTCCATGAAGCAAAAATGATCAAAGAGTAAGAAAAGAGTTGCAATTAGGAAAATAAAATCAAAATAGAAGAGAGGATCCCTCAACATCTTCGGTAGTGCCCACGAAGTCGAGCATAACTTTCTCATCCGGACTCCAAATCGACTGGTTCCGGCGGCATTAGAAAGCTATTTCAGCTGGCTACAATTCCTGTCTAATGTCAAATTTCCAAATTCGGACTCGAACATGGTCAAAATTGGATTCCAACAGCGATCATGAAAATACCCGCTACAGTTCGAGGACACGAATGCGCATCAAGAAACGTGCACAAAAACACTCGCTAAAAAAGATACGCACATAAGTAAAAGTACAAAATCATGCACAAAATTACTCACGCAAAACTGCATTCGCAAAAAGGATCATGAAAACACAAACTACAATCCTAGGACATTAATACAAATCAACAAACATGCACAAACACACTCGCTCAAATGGACATGCACAATCATACATGTAAAAAAACATGCGCAAAAGTGCATTCGCAACAACGTTCTTAAAAACACGAAGTACAACACTAGGACTTTAATGCGCATAACCAAACAACAGCAAAAACACAAGATACAAAAGATACGGTGGAGTGTAGAAATAACACTCAACGTTTACGTTTACGTGGATTTTTTTATGGATTAATTTATATTTCTGTTTTAATTGGTGGATTTAGTATTCTATAGGTACAAATTGATAATTAGGTGTCCATGAAGCAAAAATGATCAAAGAGTAAGAAAAGAGTTGCAATTAGGAAAATAAAATCAAAATAGAAGAGAGGATCCCTCAACATCTTCGGTAGTGCCCACGAAGTCGAGCATAACTTTCTCATCCGGACTCCAAATCGACTGGTTCCGGCGGCATTAGAAAGCTATTTCAGCTGGCTACAATTCCTGTCTAATGTCAAATTTCCAAATTCGGACTCGAACATGGTCAAAATTGGATTCCAACAGCGATCATGAAAATACCCGCTACAGTTCGAGGACACGAATGCGCATCAAGAAACGTGCACAAAAACACTCGCTACAAAGATACGCACATAAGTAAAAGTACAAAATCATGCACAAAATTACTCACGCAAAACTGCATTCGCAAAAAGGATCATGAAAACACAAACTACAATCCTAGGACATTAATACAAATCAACAAACATGCACAAACACACTCGCTCAAATGGACATGCACAAAGATACATGTAAAAAAACATGCGCAAAAGTGCATTCGCAACAACGTTCTTAAAAACACGAAGTACAACACTAGGACTTTAATGCGCATAACCAAACAACAGCAAAAACACAAGATACAAAAGATACGGTGGAGTGTAGAAATAACACTCAACGTTTACGTTTACGTGGATTTTTTATGGATTAATTTATATTTCTGTTTTAATTGGTGGATTTAGTATTCTATAGGTACAAATGTATAATTAGGTGTCCATGAAGCAAAAATGATCAAAGAGTAAGAAAAGAGTTGCAATTAGGAAAATAAAATCAAAATAGAAGAGAGGATCCCTCAACATCTTCGGTAGTGCCCACGAAGTCGAGCATAACTTTCTCATCCGGACTCCAAATCGACGGTTCCGGCGGCATTAGAAAGCTATTTCAGCTGGCTACAATTCATGTCTAATGTCAAAATTCCAAATTCGGACTCGAACATGGTCAAAATTGGATTCCAACAGCGATCATGAAAATACCCGCTACAGTTCGAGGACACGAATGCGCATCAAGAAACGTGCACAAAAACACTCGCTAAAAAGATACGCACATAAGTAAAAGTACAAAATCATGCACAAAATTACTCACGCAAAACTGCATTCGCAAAAAGGATCATGAAAACACAAACTACAATCCTAGGACATTAATACAAATCAACAAACATGCACAAACACACTCGCTCAAATGGACATGCACAAACATACATGTAAAAAAACATGCGCAAAAGTGCATTCCCAACAACGTTCTTAAAAACACGAAGTACAACACTAGGACTTTAATGCGCATAACCAAACAACAGCAAAAACACAAGATACAAAAGATACGGTGGAGTGTAGAAATAACACTCAACGTTTACGTTTACGGGGATTTTTTTATGGATTAATTTATATTTCTGTTTTAATTGGTGGATTTAGTATTCTATAGGTACAAATTGATAATTAGGTGTCCATGAAGCAAAAATGATCAAAGAGTAAGAAAAGAGTTGCAATTAGGAAATTAAAATCAAAATAGAAGAGAGGATCCCTCAACATCTTCGGTAGTGCCCACGAAGTCGAGCATAACTTTCTCATCCGGACTCCAAATCGACTGGTTCCGGCGGCATTAGAAAGCTATTTCAGCTGGCTACAATTCCTGTCTAATGTCAAATTTCCAAATTCGGACTCGAACATGGTCAAAATTGGATTCCAACAGCGATCATGAAAATACCCGCTACAGTTCGAGGACACGAATGCGCATCAAGAAACGTGCACAAAAACACTCGCTAAAAAGATACGCACATAAGTAAAAGTACAAAATCATGCACAAAATTACTCACGCAAAACTGCATTCGCAAAAAGGATCATGAAAACACAAACTACAATCCTAGGACATTAATACAAATCAACAAACATGCACAAACACACTCGCTCAAATGGACATGCACAAACATACATGTAAAAAAACATGCGCAAAAGTGCATTCCCAACAACGTTCTTAAAAACACGAAGTACAACACTAGGACTTTAATGCGCATAACCAAACAACAGCAAAAACACAAGATACAAAAGATACGGTGGAGTGTAGAAATAACACTCAACGTTTACGTTTACGTGGATTTTTTTATGGATTAATTTATATTTCTGTTTTAATTGGTGGATTTAGTATTCTATAGGTACAAATTGATAATTAGGTGTCCATGAAGCAAAAATGATCAAAGAGTAAGAAAAGAGTTGCAATTAGGAAATTAAAATCAAAATAGAAGAGAGGATCCCTCAACATCTTCGGTAGTGCCCACGAAGTCGAGCATAACTTTCTCATCCGGACTCCAAATCGACTGGTTCCGGCGGCATTAGAAAGCTATTTCAGCTGGCTACAATTCCTGTCTAATGTCAAATTTCCAAATTCGGACTCGAACATGGTCAAAATTGGATTCCAACAGCGATCATGAAAATACCCGCTACAGTTCGAGGACACGAATGCGCATCAAGAAACGTGCACAAAAACACTCGCTAAAAAAGATACGCACATAAGTAAAAGTACAAAATCATGCACAAAATTACTCACGCAAAACTGCATTCGCAAAAAGGATCATGAAAACACAAACTACAATCCTAGGACATTAATACAAATCAACAAACATGCACAAACACACTCGCTCAAATGGACATGCACAAACATACATGTAAAAAAACATGCGCAAAGTGCATTCCCAACAACGTTCTTAAAAACACGAAGTACAACACTAGGACTTTAATGCGCATAACCAAACAACAGCAAAAACACAAGATACAAAAGATACGGTGGAGTGTAGAAATAACACTCAACGTTTACGTTTACGGGGATTTTTTTATGGATTAATTTATATTTCTGTTTTAATTGGTGGATTTAGTATTCTATAGGTACAAATGTATAATTAGGTGTCCATGAAGCAAAAATGATCAAAGAGTAAGAAAAGAGTTGCAATTAGGAAAATAAAATCAAAATAGAAGAGAGGATCCCTCAACATCTTCGGTAGTGCCCACGAAGTCGAGCATAACTTTCTCATCCGGACTCCAAATCGACTGGTTCCGGCGGCATTAGAAAGCTATTTCAGCTGGCTACAATTCCTGTCTAATGTCAAATTTCCAAATTCGGACTCGAACATGGTCAAAATTGGATTCCAACAGCGATCATGAAAATACCCGCTACAGTTCGAGGACACGAATGCGCATCAAGAAACGTGCACAAAAACACTCGCTACAAAAGATACGCACATAAGTAAAAGTACAAAATCATGCACAAAATTACTCACGCAAAACTGCATTCGCAAAAAGGATCATGAAAACACAAACTACAATCCTAGGACATTAATACAAATCAACAAACATGCACAAACACACTCGCTCAAATGGACATGCACAAACAACATGTAAAAAAACATGCGCAAAAGTGCATTCCCAACAACATTATTAAAAACACGAAGTACAACACTAGGACTTTAATGCGCATAACCAAACAACAGCAAAAACACAAGATACAAAAGATACGGTGGAGTGTAGAAATAACACTCAACGTTTACGTTTACGGGGATTTTTTTATGGATTAATTTATATTTCTGTTTTAATTGGTGGATTTAGTATTCTATAGGTACAAATGATAATTAGGTGTCCATGAAGCAAAAATGATCAAAGAGTAAGAAAAGAGTTGCAATTAGGAAAATAAAATCAAAATAGAAGAGAGGATCCCTCAACATCTTCGGTAGTGCCCACGAAGTCGAGCATAACTTTCTCATCCGGACTCCAAATCGACTGGTTCCGGCGGCATTAGAAAGCTATTTCAGCTGGCTACAATTCCTGTCTAATGTCAAAATTCCAAATTCGGACTCGAACATGGTCAAAATTGGATTCCAACAGCGATCATGAAAATACCCGCTACAGTTCGAGGACACGAATGCGCATCAAGAAACGTGCACAAAAACACTCGCTAAAAAAAATACGCACATAAGTAAAAGTACAAAATCATGCACAAAATTACTCACGCAAAACTGCATTCGCAAAAAGGATCATGAAAACACAAACTACAATCCTAGGACATTAATACAAATCAACAAACATGCACAAACACACTCGCTCAAATGGACATGCACAAACATACATGTAAAAAAACATGCGCAAAAGTGCATTCCCAACAACGTTCTTAAAAACACGAAGTACAACACTAGGACTTTAATGCGCATAACCAAACAACAGCAAAAACACAAGATACAAAAGATACGGTGGAGTGTAGAAATAACACTCAACGTTTACGTTTACGTGGATTTTTTTATGGATTAATTTATATTTCTGTTTTAATTGGTGGATTTAGTATTCTATAGGTACAAATTGATAATTAGGTGTCCATGAAGCAAAAATGATCAAAGAGTAAGAAAAGAGTTGCAATTAGGAAATTAAAATCAAAATAGAAGAGAGGATCCCTCAACATCTTCGGTAGTGCCCACGAAGTCGAGCATAACTTTCTCATCCGGACTCCAAATCGACTGGTTCCGGCGGCATTAGAAAGCTATTTCAGCTGGCTACAATTCCTGTCTAATGTCAAATTTCCAAATTCGGACTCGAACATGGTCAAAATTGGATTCCAACAGCGATCATGAAAATACCCGCTACAGTTCGAGGACACGAATGCGCATCAAGAAACGTGCACAAAAACACTCGCTAATAAAGATACGCACATAAGTAAAAGTACAAAATCATGCACAAAATTACTCCCGCAAAACTGCATTCGCAAAAAGGATCATGAAAACACAAACTACAATCCTAGGACATTATTACAAATCAACAAACATGCACAAACACACTCGCTCAAATGGACATGCACAAACATACATGTAAAAAAACATGCGCAAAAGTGCATTCCCAACAACGTTCTTAAAAACACGAAGTACAACACTAGGACTTTAATGAGCATAACCAAACAACAGCAAAAACACAAGATACAAAAGATACGGTGGAGTGTAGAAATAACACTCAACGTTTACGTTTACGGGGATTTTTTTATGGATTAATTTATATTTCTGTTTTAATTGGTGGATTTAGTATTCTATAGGTACAAATGTATAATTAGGTGTCCATGAAGCAAAAATGATCAAAGAGTAAGAAAAGAGTTGCAATTAGGAAAATAAAATCAAAATACAAGAGAGGATCCCTCAACATCTTCGGTAGTGCCCACGAAGTCGAGCATAACTTTCTCATCCGGACTCCAAATCGACTGGTTCCGGCGGCATTAGAAAGCTATTTCCGCTGGGTACAATTCCTGTCTAATGTCAAATTTCCAAATTCGGACTCGAACATGGTCAAAATTGGATTCCAACAGCGATCATGAAAATACCCGCTACAGTTCGAGGACACGAATGCGCATCAAGAAACGTGCACAAAAACACTCGCTACAAAAGATACGCACATAAGTAAAAGTACAAAATCATGCACAAAATTACTCACGCAAAACTGCATTCGCAAAAAGGATCATGAAAACACAAACTACAATCCTAGGACATTAATACAAATCAACAAACATGCACAAACACACTCGCTCAAATGGACATGCACAAACATACATGTAAAAAAACATGCGCAGAAGTGCATTCCCAACAACGTTCTTAAAAACACGAAGTACAACACTAGGACTTTAATGAGCATAACCAAACAACAGCAAAAACACAAGATACAAAAGATACGGTGGAGTGTAGAAATAACACTCAACGTTTACGTTTACGGGGATTTTTTTATGGATTAATTTATATTTCTGTTTTAATTGGTGGATTTAGTATTCTATAGGTACAAATGTTTAATTAGGTGTCCATGAAGCAAAAATGATCAAAGAGTAAGAAAAGAGTTGCAATTAGGAAAATAAAATCAAAATACAAGAGAGGATCCCTCAACATCTTCGGTAGTGCCCACGAAGTCGAGCATAACTTTCTCATCCGGACTCCAAATCGACTGGTTCCGGCGGCATTAGAAAGCTATTTCCGCTGGCTACAATTCATGTCTAATGTCAAAATTCCAAATTCGGACTCGAACATGGTCAAAATTGGATTCCAACAGCGATCATGAAAATACCCGCTACAGTTCGAGGACACGAATGCGCATCAAGAAACGTGCACAAAAACACTCGCTAAAAAAGATACGCACATAAGTAAAAGTACAAAATCATGCACAAAATTACTCACGCAAAACTGCGTTCGCAAAAAGGATCATGAAAACACAAACTACAATCCTAGGACATTAATACAAATCAACAAACATGCACAAACACACTCGCTCAAATGGACATGCACAAACATACATGTAAAAAAACATGCGCAAAAGTGCATTCCCAACAACGTTCTTAAAAACACGAAGTACAACACTAGGACTTCAATGAGCATAACCAAACAACAGCAAAAACACAAGATACAAAAGATACGGTGGAGTGTAGAAATAACACTCAACGTTTACGTTTACGGGGATTTTTTTATGGATTAATTTATATTTCTGTTTTAATTGGTGGATTTAGTATTCTATAGGTACAAATGTATAATTAGGTGTCCATGAAGCAAAAATGATCAAAGAGTAAGAAAAGAGTTGCAATTAGGAAAATAAAATCAAAATACAAGAGAGGATCCCTCAACATCTTCGGTAGTGCCCACGAAGTCGAGCATAACTTTCTCATCCGGACTCCAAATCGACTGGTTCCGGCGGCATTAGAAAGCTATTTCAGCTGGGTACAATTCCTGTCTAATGTCAAATTTCCAAATTCGGACTCGAACATGGTCAAAATTGGATTCCAACAGCGATCATGAAAATACCCGCTACAGTTCGAGGACACGAATGCGCATCAAGAAACGTGCACAAAAACACTCGCTACAAAAGATACGCACATAAGTAAAAGTACAAAATCATGCACAAAATTACTCCCGCAAAACTGCATTCGCAAAAAGGATCATGAAAACACAAACTACAATCCTAGGACATTAATACAAATCAACAAACATGCACAAACACACTCGCTCAAATGGACATGCACAAACATACATGTAAAAAAACATGCGCAAAAGTGCATTTCCAACAACGTTCTTAAAAACACGAAGTACAACACTAGGACTTTAATGCGCATAACCAAACAACAGCAAAAACACAAGATACAAAAGATACGGTGGAGTGTAGAAATAACACTCAACGTTTACGTTTACGGGGATTTTTTTATGGATTAATTTATATTTTTGTTTTAATTGGTGGATTTAGTATTCTATAGGTACAAATGTATAATTAGGTGTCCATGAAGCAAAAATGATCAAAGAGTACGAAAAGAGTTGCAATTAGGAAAATAAAATCAAAATACAAGAGAGGATCCCTCAACATCTTCGGTAGTGCCCACGAAGTCGAGCATAACTTTCTCATCCGGACTCCAAATCGACTGGTTCCGGCGGCATTAGAAAGCTATTTCCGCTGGCTACAATTCCTGTCTAATGTCAAATTTCCAAATTCGGACTCGAACATGGTCAAAATTGGATTCCAACAGCGATCATGAAAATACCCGCTACAGTTCGAGGACACGAATGCGCATCAAGAAACGTGCACAAAAACACTCGCTACAAAAGATACGCACATAAGTAAAAGTACAAAATCATGCACAAAATTACTCACGCAAAACTGCATTCGCAAAAAGGATCATGAAAACACAAACTACAATCCTAGGACATTAATACAAATCAACAAACATGCACAAACACACTCGCTCAAATGGACATTCACAAACAAACATGTAATAAAACATGCGCAAAAGTGCATTCCCAACAACATTATTAAAATCACGAACTGCAACACTAGGACTTTAATGCGCATAACCAAACAACATCAAAAACACAAGATACAAAAGATACGGTGGAGTGTTGAAATAACACTCAACGTTTACGTTTACGGGGATTTTTTTATGGATTAATTTATATTTCTGTTTTAATTGGTGGATTTAGTATTCTATAGGTACAAATGTATAATTAGGTGTCCATGAAGCAAAAATGATCAAAGAGTACGAAAAGAGTTGCAATTAGGAAAATAAAATCAAAATACAAGAGAGGATCCCTCAACATCTTCGGTAGTGCCCACGAAGTCGAGCATAACTTTCTCGTCCGGACTCCAAATCGACTGGTTCTGGCGGCATTAGAAAGCTATTTCCGCTGGCTACAATTCCTGTCTAATGTCAAATTTCCAAATTCGGACTCGAACATGGTCAAAATTGGATTCCAACAGCGATCATGAAAATACCCGCTACAGTTCGAGGACACGAATGCGCATCAAGAAACGTGCACAAAAACACTCGCTACAAAAGATACGCACATAAGTAAAAGTAAAAATCATGCACAAAATTACTCACGCAAAACTGCATTCGCAAAAAGGATCATGAAAACACAAACTACAATCCTAGGACATTAATACAAATCAACAAACATGCACAAACACACTCGCTCAAATGGACATGCACAAACATACATGTAAAAAAACATGCGCAGAAGTGCATTCCCAACAACGTTCTTAAAAACACGAAGTACAACACTAGGACTTTAATGCGCATAACCAAACAACAGCAAAAACACAAGATACAAAAGATACGGTGGAGTGTAGAAATAACACTCAACGTTTACGTTTACGGGGATTTTTTTATGGATTAATTTATATTTCTGTTTTAATTGGTGGATTTAGTATTCTATAGGTACAAATGTATAATTAGGTGTCCATGAAGCAAAAATGATCAAAGAGTAAGAAAAGAGTTGCAATTAGGAAAATAAAATCAAAATACAAGAGAGGATCCCTCAACATCTTCGGTAGTGCCCACGATGTCGAGCATAACTTTCTCGTCCGGACTCCAAATCGACTGGTTCCGGCCGCATTAGAAAGCTATTTCCGCTGGCTACAATTCCTGTCTAATGTCAATTTTCCAAATTCGGACTCGAACATGGTCAAAATTGGATTCCAACAACGATCATGAAAATACCCGCTACAGTTCGAGGACACGAATGCGCATCAAGAAACGTGCACTAAAAACACTCGCTACAAAAGATACGCACATAAGTAAAAGTACAAAATCATGCACAAAATTACTCACGCAAAACTGCATTCGCAAAAAGGATCATGAAAACACAAACTACAATCCTAGGACATTAATACAAATCAACAAACATGCACAAACACACTCGCTCAAATGGACATTCACAAACAACCATGTAAAAAAACATGCGCAAAAGTGCATTCCCAACAACATTATTAAAAACACGAAATGCAACACTAGGACTTTAATGCGCATAACCAAACAACAACAAAAACACAAGATACAAAAGATACGGTGGAGTGTAGAAATAACACTCAACGTTTACGTTTACGGGGATTTTTTTATGGATTAATTTATATTTCTGTTTTAATTGGTGGATTTAGTATACTATAGTTACAAATGTATAATTAGGTGTCCATGAAGCAAAAATGATCAAAGAGTACGAAAAGAGTTGCAATTAGGAAAATAAAATCAAAATACAAGAGAGGATCCCTCAACATCTTCGGTAGTGCCCACGAAGTCGAGCATAACTTTCTCGTCCGGACTCCAAATCGACTGGTTCCGGCGGCATTTGAAAGCTATTTCAGCTGGCTACAATTCCTGTCTAATGTCAAATTTCCAAATTCGGACTCGAACATGGTCAAAATTGGATTCCAACAGCGATCATGAAAATACCCGCTACAGTTCGAGGACACGAATGCGCATCAAGAAACGTGCACAAAAACACTCGCTAAAAAAGATACGCACATAAGTAAAAGTACAAAATCATGCACAAAATTACTCACGCAAAACTGCATTCGCAAAAAGGATTATGAAAACACAAACTACAATCCTAGGACATTAATACAAATCAACAAACATGCACAAACACACTCGCTCAAATGGACATGCACAAACATACATGTAAAAAAACATGCGCAGAAGTGCATTCCCAACAACGTTCTTAAAAACACGAAGTAAAACACTAGGACTTTAATGCGCATAACCAAACAACAGCAAAAACACAAGATACAAAAGATACGGTGGAGTGTAGAAATAACACTCAACGTTTACGTTTACGGGGATTTTTTTATGGATTAATTTATATTTCTGTTTTAATTGGTGGATTTAGTATTCTATAGGTACAAATGTATAATTAGGTGTCCATGAAGCAAAAATGATCAAAGAGTAAGAAAAGAGTTGCAATTAGGAAAATAAAATCAAAATACAAGAGAGGATCCCTCAACATCTTCGGTAGTGCCCACGAAGTCGAGCATAACTTTCTCGTCCGGACTCCAAATCGACTGGTTCCGGCGGCATTAGAAAGCTATTTCAGCTGGCTACAATTCCTGTCTAATGTCAAATTTCCAAATTCGGAGTCGAACATGGTCAAAATTGGATTCCAACAGCGATCATGAAAATACCCGCTACAGTTCGAGGACACGAACGCGCATCAAGAAACGTGCACAAAAACACTCGCTACAAAAGATACGCACATAAGTAAAAGTACAAAATCATGCACAAAATTACTCACGCAAAACTGCGTTCGCAAAAAGGATCATGAAAACACAAACTACAATCCTAGGACATTAATACAAATCAACAAACATGCACAAACACACTCGCTCAAATGGACATGCACAAACATACATGTAAAAAAACATGCGAAGAAGTGCATTCCCAACAACGTTCTTAAAAACACGAAGTACAACACTAGGACTTTAATGCGCATAACCAAACAACAGCAAAAACACAAGATACAAAAGATACGGTGTAGTGTAGAAATAACACTCAACGTTTACGTTTACGGGATTTTTTTATGGATTAATTTATATTTCTGTTTTAATTGGTGGATTTAGTATTCTATAGGTACAAATTGATAATTAGGTGTCTATGAAGCAAAAATGATCAAAGAGTAAGAAAAGAGTTGCAATTAGGAAATTAAAATCAAAATAGAAGAGAGGATCCCTCAACATATTCGGTAGTGCCCACGAAGTCGAGCATAACTTTCTCATCCGGACTCCAAATCGACTGGTTCCGGCGGCATTAGAAAGCTATTTCAGCTGGCTACAATTCATGTCTAATGTAAAAATTCCAAATTCGGACTCGAACATGGTCAAAATTGGATTCCAACAGCGATCATGAAAATACCCGCTACAGTTCGAGGACACGAATGCGCATCAAGAAACGTGCACAAAAACACTCGCTAAAAAAGATACGCACATAAGTAAAAGTACAAAATCATGCACAAAATTACTCACGCAAAACTGCATTCGCAAAAAGGATCATGAAAACACAAACTACAATCCTAGGACATTAATACAAATCAACAAACATGCACAAACACACTCGCTCAAATGGACATGCACAAACATACATGTAAAAAAACATGCGAAGAAGTGCATTCCCAACAACGTTCTTAAAAACACGAAGTTCAACACTAGGACTTTAATGCGCATAACCAAACAACAGCAAAAACACAAGATACAAAAGATACGGTGGAGTGTAGAAATAACACTCAACGTTTACGTTTACGGGGATTTTTTTATGGATTAATTTATATTTCTGTTTTAATTGGTGGATTTAGTATTCTATAGGTACAAATTGATAATTAGGTGTCCATGAAGCAAAAATGATCAAAGAGTAAGAAAAGAGTTGCAATTAGGAAATTAAAATCAAAATAGAAGAGAGGATCCCTCAACATCTTCGGTAGTGCCCACGAAGTCGAGCATAACTTTCTCATCCAGACTCCAAATCGACTGGTTCCGGCGGCATTAGAAAGCTATTTCAGCTGGCTACAATTCATGTCTAATGTAAAAATTCCAAATTCGGACTCGAACATGGTCAAAATTGGATTCCAACAGCGATCATGAAAATACCCGCTACAGTTCGAGGACACGAATGCGCATCAAGAAACGTGCACAAAAACACTCGCTAAAAAAGATACGCACATAAGTAAAAGTACAAAATCATGCACAAAATTACTCACGCAAAACTGCATTCGCAAAAAGGATCATGAAAACACAAACCACAATCCTAGGACATTAATACAAATCAACAAACATGCACAAACACACTCGCTCAAATGGACATGCACAAACATACATGTAAAAAAACATGCGAAGAAGTGCATTCCCAACAACGTTCTTAAAAACACGAAGTTCAACACTAGGACTTTAATGCGCATAACCAAACAACAGCAAAAACACAAGATACAAAAGATACGGTGGAGTGTAGAAATAACACTCAACGTTTACGTTTACGGGGATTTTTTTATGGATTAATTTATATTTCTGTTTTAATTGGTGGATTTAGTATTCTATAGGTACAAATTGATAATTAGGTGTCTATGAAGCAAAAATGATCAAAGAGTAAGAAAAGAGTTGCAATTAGGAAATTAAAATCAAAATAGAAGAGAGGATCCCTCAACATCTTCGGTAGTGCCCACGAAGTCGAGCATAACTTTCTCATCCAGACTCCAAATCGACTGGTTCCGGCGGCATTAGAAAGCTATTTCAGCTGGCTACAATTCATGTCTAATGTAAAAATTCCAAATTCGGACTCGAACATGGTCAAAATTGGATTCCAACAGCGATCATGAAAATACCCGCTACAGTTCGAGGACACGAATGCGCATCAAGAAACGTGCACAAAAACACTCGCTAAAAAAGATACGCACATAAGTAAAAGTACAAAATCATGCACAAAATTACTCACGCAAAACTGCATTCGCAAAAAGGATCATGAAAACACAAACTACAATCCTAGGACATTAATACAAATCAACAAACATGCACAAACACACTCGCTCAAATGGACATGCACAAACATACATGTAAAAAAACATGCGAAAAGTGCATTCCCAACAACGTTCTTAAAAACACGAAGTTCAACACTAGGACTTTAATGCGCATAACCAAACAACAGCAAAAACACAAGATACAAAAGATACGGTGGAGTGTAGAAATAACACTCAACGTTTACGTTTACGGGGATTTTTTTATGGATTAATTTATATTTCTGTTTTAATTGGTGGATTTAGTATTCTATAGGTACAAATTGATAATTAGGTGTCTATGAAGCAAAAATGATCAAAGAGTAAGAAAAGAGTTGCAATTAGGAAATTAAAATCAAAATAGAAGAGAGGATCCCTCAACATCTTCGGTAGTGCCCACGAAGTCGAGCATAACTTTCTCATCCGGACTCCAAATCGACTGGTTCCGGCGGCATTAGAAAGCTATTTCAGCTGGCTACAATTCCTGACTAATGTCAAATTTCCAAATTCGGACTCGAACATGGTCAAAATTGGATTCCAACAGCGATCATGAAAATACCCGCTACAGTTCGAGGACACGAATGCGCATCAAGAAACGTGCACAAAAACACTCGCTAAAAAAGATACGCACATAAGTAAAAGTACAAAATCATGCACAAAATTACTCACGCAAAACTGCATTCGCAAAAAGGATTATGAAAACACAAACTACAATCCTAGGACATTAATACAAATCAACAAACATGCACAAACACACTCGCTCAAATGGACATGCACAAACATACATGTAAAAAAACATGCGCAGAAGTGCATTCCCAACAACGTTCTTAAAAACACGAAGTACAACACTAGGACTTTAATGCGCATAACCAAACAACAGCAAAAACACAAGATACAAAAGATACGGTGGAGTGTAGAAATAACACTCAACGTTTACGTTTACGGGGATTTTTTTATGGATTAATTTATATTTCTGTTTTATTTGGTGGATTTAGTATTCTATAGGTACAAATGTATAATTAGGTGTCCATGAAGCAAAAATGATCAAAGAGTACGAAAAGAGTTGCAATTAGGAAAATAAAATCAAAATACAAGAGAGGATCCCTCAACATCTTCGGTAGTGCCCACGAAGTCGAGCATAACTTTCTCGTCCGGACTCCAAATCGACTGGTTCCGGCGGCATTAGAAAGCTATTTCAGCTGGCTACAATTCCTGTCTAATGTCAAATTTCCAAATTCGGAGTCGAACATGGTCAAAATTGGATTCCAACAGCGATCATGAAAATACCCGCTACAGTTCGAGGACACGAACGCGCATCAAGAAACGTGCACAAAAACACTCGCTACAAAAGATACGCACATAAGTAAAAGTACAAAATCATGCACAAAATTACTCACGCAAAACTGCGTTCGCAAAAAGGATCATGAAAACACAAACCACAATCCTAGGACATTAATACAAATCAACAAACATGCACAAACACACTCGCTCAAATGGACATGCACAAACATACATGTAAAAAAACATGCGAAGAAGTGCATTCCCAACAACGTTCTTAAAAACACGAAGTTCAACACTAGGACTTTAATGCGCATAACCAAACAACAGCAAAAACACAAGATACAAAAGATACGGTGGAGTGTAGAAATAACACTCAACGTTTACGTTTACGGGGATTTTTTTATGGATTAATTTATATTTCTGTTTTAATTGGTGGATTTAGTATTCTATAGGTACAAATTGATAATTAGGTGTCTATGAAGCAAAAATGATCAAAGAGTAAGAAAAGAGTTGCAATTAGGAAATTAAAATCAAAATAGAAGAGAGGATCCCTCAACATCTTCGGTAGTGCCCACGAAGTCGAGCATAACTTTCTCATCCGGACTCCAAATCGACTGGTTCCGGCGGCATTAGAAAGCTATTTCAGCTGGCTACAATTCATGTCTAATGTAAAAATTCCATATTCGGACTCGAACATGGTCAAAATTGGATTCCAACAGCGATCATGAAAATACCCGCTACAGTTCGAGGACACGAATGCGCATCAAGAAACGTGCACAAAAACACTCGCTAAAAAAGATACGCACATAAGTAAAAGTACAAAATCATGCACAAAATTACTCACGCAAAACTGCATTCGCAAAAAGGATCATGAAAACACAAACTACAATCCTAGGACATTAATACAAATCAACAAACATGCACAAACACACTCGCTCAAATGGACATGCACAAACATACATGTAAAAAAACATGCGAAGAAGTGCATTCCCAACAACGTTCTTAAAAACACGAAGTTCAACACTAGGACTTTAATGCGCATAACCAAACAACAGCAAAAACACAAGATACAAAAGATACGGTGGAGTGTAGAAATAACACTCAACGTTTACGTTTACGGGGATTTTTTTATGGATTAATTTATATTTCTGTTTTAATTGGTGGATTTAGTATTCTATAGGTACAAATTGATAATTAGGTGTCTATGAAGCAAAAATGATCAAAGAGTAAGAAAAGAGTTGCAATTAGGAAATTAAAATCAAAATAGAAGAGAGGATCCCTCAACATCTTCGGTAGTGCCCACGAAGTCGAGCATAACTTTCTCCTCCGGACTCCAAATCGACTGGTTCCGGCGGCATTAGAAAGCTATTTCAGCTGGCTACAATTCCTGACTAATGTCAAATTTCCAAATTCGGACTCGAACATGGTCAAAATTGGATTCCAACAGCGATCATGAAAATACCCGCTACAGTTCGAGGACACGAATGCGCATCAAGAAACGTGCACAAAAACACTCGCTAAAAAAGATACGCACATAAGTAAAAGTACAAAATCATGCACAAAATTACTCACGCAAAACTGCATTCGCAAAAAGGATTATGAAAACACAAACTACAATCCTAGGACATTAATACAAATCAACAAACATGCACAAACACACTCGCTCAAATGGACATGCACAAACATACATGTAAAAAAACATGCGCAGAAGTGCAATCCCAACAACGTTCTTAAAAACACGAAGTACAACACTAGGACTTTAACGCGCATAACCAAACAACAACAAAAACACAAGATACAAAAGATACGGTGGAGTGTAGAAATAACACTCAACGTTTACGTTTACGGGGATTTTTTTATGGATTAATTTATATTTCTGTTTTAATTGGTGGATTTAGTATTCTATAGGTACAAATGTATAATTAGGTGTCCATGAAGCAAAAATGATCAAAGAGTACGAAAAGAGTTGCAATTAGGAAAATAAAATCAAAATACAAGAGAGGATCCCTCAACATCTTCGGTAGTGCCCACGAAGTCGAGCATAACTTTCTCGTCCGGATTCCAAATCGACTGGTTCCGGCGGCATAAGAAAGCTATTTCAGCTGGCTACAATTCCTGTCTAATGTCAAATTTCCAAATTCGGAGTCGAACATGGTCAAAATTGGATTCCAACAGCGATCATGAAAATACCCGCTACAGTTCGAGGACACGAACGCGCATCAAGAAACGTGCACAAAAACACTCGCTACAAAAGATACGCACATAAGTAAAAGTACAAAATCATGCACAAAATTACTCACGCAAAACTGCGTTCGCAAAAAGGATCATGAAAACACAAACTACAATCCTAGGACATTAATACAAATCAACAAACATGCACAAACACACTCGCTCAAATGGACATGCACAAACATACATGTAAAAAAACATGCGCACAAGTGCATTCGCAACAACGTTCTTAAAAACACGAAGTACAACACTAGGACTTTAACGCGCATAACCAAACAACAGCAAAAACACAAGATACAAAAGATACGGTGGAGTGTAGAAATAACACTCAACGTTTACGTTTACGGGGATTTTTTTATGGATTAATTTATATTTCTGTTTTAATTGGTGGATTTAGTATTCTATAGGTACAAATGTATAATTAGGTGTCCATGAAGCAAAAATGATCAAAGAGTACGAAAAGAGTTGCAATTAGGAAAATAAAATCAAAATACAAGAGAGGATCCCTCAACATCTTCGGTAGTGCCCACGAAGTCGAGCATAACTTTCTCGTCCGGACTCCAAATCGACTGGTTCCGGCGGCATTAGAAAGCTATTTCCGCTGGCTACAATTCCTGTCTAATGTCAAATTTCCAAATTCCGACTCGAACATGGTCAAAATTGGATTCCAACAGCGATCATGAAAATACCCGCTACAGTTCGAGGACACGAATGCGCATCAAGAAACGTGCACTAAAACACTCGCTACAAAAGATACGCACATAAGTAAAAGTACAAAATCATGCACAAAATTACTCACGCAAAACTGCATTCGCAAAAAGGATCATGAAAACACAAACTACAATCCTAGGACATTAATACAAATCAACAAACATGCACAAACACACTCGCTCAAATGGACATTCACAAACAAACATGTAATAAAACATGCGCAAAAGTGCATTCCCAACAACATTATTAAAATCACGAAATGCAACACTAGGACTTTAATGCGCATAACCAAACAACAGCAAAAACACAAGATACAAAAGATACGGTGGAGTGTTGAAATAACACTCAACGTTTACGTTTACGGGGATATTTTTATGGATTAATTTATATTTCTGTTTTAATTGGTGGATTTAGTATTCTATAGGTACAAATGTATAATTAGGTGTCCATGAAGCAAAAATGATCAAAGAGTACGAAAAGAGATGCAATTAGGAAAATAAAATCAAAATACAAGAGAGGATCCCTCAACATCTTCGGTAGTGCCCACGAAGTCGAGCATAACTTTCTCGTCCGGACTCCAAATCGACTGGTTGCGGCGTCATTAGAAAGCTATTTCACCTGGCTACAATTCCTGTCTAATGTCAAATTTCCAAATTCGGAGTCGAACATGGTCAAAATTGGATTCCAACAGCGATCATGAAAATACCCGCTACAGTTCGAGGACACGAATGCGCATCAAGAAACGTGCACAAAAACACTCGCTAAAAAAGATACGCACATAAGTAAAAGTACAAAATCATGCACAAAATTACTCACGCAAAACTGCATTCGCAAAAAGGATCATGAAAACACAAACTACAATCCTAGGACATTAATACAAATCAACAAACATGCACAAACACACTCGCTCAAATGGACATGCACAAACATACATGTAAAAAAACATGCGCAGAAGTGCATTCCCAACAACGTTCTTAAAAACACGAAGTACAACACTAGGACTTTAATGCGCATAACCAAACAATAGCAAAAACACAAGATACAAAAGATACGGTGGAGTGTAGAAATAACACTCAACGTTTACGTTTACGGGGATTTTTTTATGGATTAATTTATATTTCTGTTTTAATTGGTGGATTTAGTATTCTATAGGTACCAATGTATAATTAGGTGTCCATGAAGCAAAAATGATCAAAGAGTACGAAAAGAGTTGCAATTAGGAAAATAAAATCAAAATACAAGAGAGGATCCCTCAACATCTTCGGTAGTGCCCACGAAGTCGAGCATAACTTTCTCGTCCGGACTCCAAATCGACTGGTTCCGGCGGCATTAGAAAGCTATTTCCGCTGGCTACAATTCCTGTCTAATGTCAAATTTCCAAATTCGGACTCGAACATGGTCAAAATTGGATTCCAACAGCGATCATGAAAATACCCGCTACAGTTCGAGGACACGAATGCGCATCAAGAAACGTGCACTAAAACACTCGCTACAAAAGATACGCACATAAGTAAAAGTACAAAATCATGCACAAAATTACTCACGCAAAACTGCATTCGCAAAAAGGTTCATGAAAACACAAATTACAATCCTGGGACATTAATACAAATCAACAAACATGCACAAACACACTCGCTCAAATGGACATTCACAAACAAACATGTAATAAAACATGCGCAAAAGTGCATTCCCAACAACATTATTAAAAACACGAAGTGCAACACTAGGACTTTAATGCGCATAACCAAACAACAGCAAAAACACAAGATACAAAAGATACGGTGGAGTGTAGAAATAACACTCAACGTTTACGTTTACGGGGATTTTTTTATGGATTAATTTATATTACTGTTTTAATTGGTTGATTTAGTATTCTATAGGTACAAATGTATAATTAGGTGTCCATGAAGCAAAAATGATCAAAGAGTAAGAAAAGAGTTGCAATTAGGAAAATAAAATCAAAATACAAGAGAGGATCCCTCAACATCTTCGGTAGTGCCCACGAAGTCGAGCATAACTTTCTCATCCGGACTCCAAATCGACTGGTTGCGGCGGCATTAGAAAGCTATTTCAGCTGGCTACAATTCATGTCTAATGTCAAAATTCCAAATTCGGAGTCGAACATGGTCAAAATTGGATTCCAACAGCGATCATGAAAATACCCGCTACAGTTCGAGGACACGAATGCGCATCAAGAAACGTGCACAAAAACACTCGCTAAAAAAGATACGCACATAAGTAAAAGTACAAAATCATGCACAAAATTACTCACGCAAAACTGCATTCGCAAAAAGGATCATGAAAACACAAACTACAATCCTAGGACATTAATACAAATCAACAAACATGCACAAACACACTCGCTCAAATGGACATGCACAAACATACATGTAAAAAAACATGCGCAGAAGTGCATTCCCAACAACGTTCTTACAAACACGAAGTACAACACTAGGACTTTAATGCGCATAACCAAACAACAGCAAAAACACAAGATACAAAAGATACGGTGGAGTGTAGAAATAACACTCAACGTTTACGTTTACGGGGATTTTTTTATGGATTAATTTATATTTCTGTTTTAATTGGTGGATTTAGTATTCTATAGGTACCAATGTATAATTAGGTGTCCATGAAGCAAAAATGATCAAAGAGTACGAAAAGAGTTGCAATTAGGGAAATAAAATCAAAATACAAGAGAGGATCCCTCAACATCTTCGGTAGTGCCCACGAAGTCGAGCATAACTTTCTCGTCCGGACTCCAAATCGACTGGTTCCGGCGGCATTAGAAAGCTATTTCCGCTGGCTACAATTCCTGTCTAATGTGAAATTTCCAAATTCGGACTCGAACATGGTCAAAATTGGATTCCAACAGCGATCATGAAAATACCCGCTACAGTTCGAGGACACGAATGCGTATCAAGAAACGTGCACTAAAACACTCGCTACAAAAGATACGCACATAAGTAAAAGTACAAAATCATGCACAAAATTACTCACGCAAAACTGCATTCGCAAAAAGGATCATGAAAACACAAACTACAATCCTAGGACATTAATACAAATCAACAAACATGCACAAACACACTCGCTCAAATGGACATTCACAAACAAACATGTAATAAAACATGCGCAAAAGTGCATTCCCAACAACATTATTAAAAACACGAAATGCAACACTAGGACTTTAATGCGCATAACCAAACAACAGCAAAAACACAAGATACAAAAGATACGGTGGAGTGTAGAAATAACACTCAACGTTTACGTTTACGTGGATTTTTTTATGGATTAATTTATATTACTGTTTTAATTGGTGGATTTAGTATTCTATAGGTACAAATGTATAATTAGGTGTCCATGAAGCAAAAATGATCAAAGAGTAAGAAAAGAGTTGCAATTAGGAAAATAAAATCAAAATACAAGAGAGGATCCCTCAACATCTTCGGTAGTGCCCACGAAGTCGAGCATAACATTCTCATCCGGACTCCAAATCGACTGGTTCCGGGGGCATTAGAAAGCTATTTCAGCTGGCTACAATTCCTGTCTAATGTCAAAATTCCAAATTCGGACTCGAACATGGTCAAAATTGGATTCCAACAGCGATCAAGAAAATACCCGCTACAGTTCGAGGACACGAACGCGCATCAAGAAACGTGCACAAAAACACTCGCTACAAAAGATACGCACATAAGTAAAAGTACAAAATCATGCACAAAATTACTCACGCAAAACTGCGTTCGCAAAAAGGATCATGAAAACACAAACTACAATCCGAGGACATTAATACAAATCAACAAACATGCACAAACACACTCGCTCAAATGGACATGCACAAACATACATGTAAAAAAACATGCGCAAAAGTGCATTCGCAACAACGTTCTTAAAAACACGAAGTACAACACTAGGACTTTAACGCGCATAACCAAACAACAGCAAAAACACAAGATACAAAAGATACGGTGGAGTGTAGAAATAACACTCAACATTTACGTTTACGTGGATTTTTTTATGGATTAATTTATATTTCTGTTTGAATTGGTGGATTTAGTATTCTATAGGTACAAATGTATAATTAGGTGTCCATGAAGCAAAAATGATCAAAGAGTAAGAAAAGAGTTGCAATTAGGAAAATAAAATCAAAATACAAGAGAGGATCCCTCAACATCTTCGGTAGTGCCCACGAAGTCGAGCATAACTTTCTCAT
Source organism: Erythranthe guttata (assembly GCF_056151865.1). Classification (NCBI taxonomy): domain Eukaryota; kingdom Viridiplantae; phylum Streptophyta; class Magnoliopsida; order Lamiales; family Phrymaceae; genus Erythranthe; species Erythranthe guttata. The sequence goes on from NC_142537.1 coordinate 9,057,010, forward strand.
CCGGACTCCAAATCGACTGGTTCCGGCGGCATTAGAAAGCTATTTCAGCTGGCTACAATTCATGTCTAATGTCAAAATTCCAAATTCGGACTCGAACATGGTCAAAATTGGATTCCAACAGCGATCATGAAAATACCCGCTACAGTTCGAGGACACGAATGCGCATCAAGAAACGTGCACAAAAACACTCGCTAAAAAAGATACGCACATAAGTAAAAGTACAAAATCATGCACAAAATTACTCACGCAAAACTGCATTCGCAAAAAGGATCATGAAAACACAAACTACAATCCTAGGACATTAATACAAATCAACAAACATGCACAAACACACTCGCTCAAATGGACATGCACAAACATACATGTAAAAAAACATGCGTAGAAGTGCATTCCCAACAACGTTCTTAAAAACACGAAGTTCAACACTAGGACTTTAATGCGCATAACCAAACAACAGCAAAAACACAAGATACAAAAGATACGGTGGAGTGTAGAAATAACACTCAACGTTTACGTTTACGGGGATTTTTTTATGGATTAATTTATATTTCTGTTTTAATTGGTGGATTTAGTATTCTATAGGTACAAATTGATAATTAGGTGTCTATGAAGCAAAAATGATCAAAGAGTAAGAAAAGAGTTGCAATTAGGAAATTAAAATCAAAATAGAAGAGAGGATCCCTCAACATCTTCGGTAGTGCCCACGAAGTCGAGCATAACTTTCTCATCCGGACTCCAAATCGACTGGTTCCGGCGGCATTAGAAAGCTATTTCAGCTGGCTACAATTCCTGTCTAATGTCAAATTTCCAAATTCGGAGTCGAACATGGTCAAAATTGGATTCCAACAGCGATCATGAAAATACCCGCTACAGTTCGAGGACACGAATGCGCATCAAGAAACGTGCACAAAAACACTCGCTAAAAAAGATACGCACATAAGTAAAAGTAAAAAATCATGCACAAAATTACTCACGCAAAACTGCATTCGCAAAAAGGATCATGAAAACACAAACTACAATCCTAGGACATTAATACAAATCAACAAACATGCACAAACACACTCGCTCAAATGGACATTCACAAACAAACATGTAATAAAACATGCGCAAAAGTGCATTCCCAACAACATTATTAAAAACACGAAATGCAACACTAGGACTTTAATGCGCATAACCAAACAACAGCAAAAACACAAGATACAAAAGATACGGTGGAGTGTAGAAATAACACTCAACGTTTACGTTTACGGGGATTTTTTTATGGATTAATTTATATTTCTGTTTTAATTGTTGGATTTAGTATTCTATAGGTACCAATGTATAATTAGGTGTCCATGAAGCAAAAATGATCAAAGAGTACGAAAAGAGTTGCAATTAGGAAAATAAAATCAAAATACAAGAGAGGATCCCTCAACATCTTCGGTAGTGCCCACGAAGTTGAGCATAAATTTCTCGTCCGGACTCCAAATCGACTGGTTCCGGCGGCATTAGAAAGCTATTTCCGCTCGCTACAATTCCTGTCTAATGTGAAATTTCCAAATTCGGACTCGAACATGGTCAAAATTGGATTCCAACAGCGATCATGAAAATACCCGCTACAGTTCGAGGACACGAACGCGCATCAAGAAACGTGCACAAAAACACTCGCTACAAAAGATACGCACATAAGTAAAAGTACAAAACCATGCACAAAATTACTCACGCAAAACTGCGTTCGCAAAAAGGATCATGAAAACACAAACTACAATCCTAGGACATTAATACAAATCAACAAACATGCACAAACACACTCGCTCAAATGGACATGCACAAACATACATGTAAAAAAACATGCGCAAAAGTGCATTCGCAACAACGTTCTTAAAAACACGAAGTACAACACTAGGACTTTAATGCGCATAACCAAACAACAGCAAAAACACAAGATACAAAAGATACGGTGGAGTGTAGAAATAACACTCAACGTTTACGTTTACGGGGATTTTTTTATGGATTAATTTATATTTCTGTTTTAATTGGTGGATTTAGTATTCTATAGGTACAAATGTATAATTAGGTGTCCATGAAGCAAAAATGATCAAAGAGTAAGAAAAGAGTTGCAATTAGGAAAATAAAATCAAAATACAAGAGAGGATCCCTCAACATCTTCGGTAGTGCCCACGAAGTCGAGCATAACTTTCTCATCCGGACTCCAAATCGACTGGTTCCGGCGGCATTAGAAAGCTATTTCAGCTGGCTACAATTCCTGTCTAATGTCAAAATTCCAAATTCGGACTCGAACATGGTCAAAATTGGATTCCAACAGCGATCATGAAAATACCCGCTACAGTTCGAGGACACGAATGCGCATCAAGAAACGTGCACAAAAACACTCGCTACAAAAGATACGCACATAAGTAAGAGTACAAAATCATGCACAAAATTACTCACGCAAAACTGCATTCGCAAAAAGGATCATGAAAACACAAACTACAATCCTAGGACATTAATACAAATCAACAAACATGCACAAACACACTCGCTCAAATGGACATGCACAAACATACATGTAAAAAAACATGTGCATAAGTGCATTCCCAACAACGTTCTTAAAAACACGAAGTACAACACTAGGACTTTAATGCGCATAACCAAACAACAGCAAAAACACAAGATACAAAAGATACGGTGGAGTGTAGAAATAACACTCAACGTTTACGTTTACGTGGATTTTTTTATGGATTAATTTATATTTCTGTTTTAATTGGTGGACTTTTTATTCTATAGGTACAAATTGATAATTAGGTGTCCATGAAGCAAAAATGATCAAAGAGTAAGAAAAGAGTTGCAATTAGGAAAATAAAATCAAAATAGAAGAGATGATCCCTCAACATCTTCGGTAGTGCCCACGAAGTCGAGCATAACTTTCTCATCCGGACTCCAAATCGACTGGTTCCGGCGGCATTAGAAAGCTATTTCAGCTGGCTACAATTCCTGTCTAATGTCAAATTTCCAAATTCGGACTCGAACATGGTCAAAATTGGATTCCAACAGCGATCATGAAAATACCCGCTACAGTTCGAGGACACGAATGCGCATCAAGAAACGTGCACAAAAACACTCGCTAAAAAAGATACGCACATAAGTAAAAGTACAAAATCATGCACAAAATTACTCACGCAAAACTGCATTTGCAAAAAGGATCATGAAAACACAAACTACAATCCTAGGACATTAATACAAATCAACAAACATGCACAAACACACTCGCTCAAATGGACATGCACAACTATACATGTAAAAAAACATGCGCAAAAGTGCATTCCCAACAACTTTCTTAAAAACACGAAGTACAACACTAGGACTTTAATGCGCATAACCAAACAACAGCAAAAACACAAGGTACAAAAGATACGGTGGAGTGTAGAAATAACACTCAACGTTTACGTTTACGTGGATTTTTTTATGGATTAATTTATATTTCTGTTTTAATTGGTGGATTTAGTATTCTATAGGTACAAATGTATAATTAGGTGTCCATGAAGCAAAAATGATCAAAGAGTAAGAAAAGAGTTGCAATTAGGAAAATAAAATCAAAATAGAAGAGAGGATCCCTCAACATCTTCGGTTGCCCACGAAGTCGAGCATAACTTTCTCATCCGGACTCCAAATCGACTGGTTCCGGCGGCATTAGAAAGCTATTTCAGCTGGCTACAATTCTTGTCTAAGGTCAAATTTCCAAATTCGGACTCGAACATGGTCAAAATTGGATTCCAACAGCGATCATGAAAATACCCGCTACAGTTGGAGGACACGAATGCGCATCATGAAACGTGCACAAAAACACTCGCTACAAAAGATACGCACATGAGTAAGAGTACAAAATCATGCACAAAATTACTCACGCAAAACTGCATTCGCAAAAAGGATCGTGAAAACAGAAACTACAATCCTAGGACATTAATACAAATCAACAAACATGCACAAACACACTCGCTCAAATGGACATGCACAAACATACATGTAAAAAAACATGCGCAAAAGTGAATTCCCAACAACATTCTTAAAAACACGAAGTACAACACTAGGATTTTAATGCGCATAACCAAACAACAGCAAAAACACAAGATACAAAAGATACGGTGGAGTGTAGAAATAACACTCAACGTTTACATTTACGTGGATTTTTTTATGGATTAATTTATATTTCTGTTTTAATTGGTGGATTTAGTATTCTATAGGTACAAATTGATAATTAGGTGTCCATGAAGCAAAAATGATCATGCACGCAATTCGGTTTTATATTGAGAAACATGCGCCGCAGCGGCTTAAAGCGTTGATAACTTTTGACTCGGGATGAGTTACGAGGCGATCTGCATACGCACGCGAAGCTCTTTCAGACGCCGTCGGCGTGTTAATTCGGCGAAGCCCCATTGACCCCGCGCTCGCAGTGAAAAGAGGCCGTTTAGACCAGCTTCCGCCAATATTAGACGGGATCGACGCGTTTATCGATGCAATCAGATCGTTTGATCGATCCGACCGGCCCCACATTGCTCGGCGCACATCGTGCCCGCGCTGAGATATGCATTAGATGCCTGCTCATGGCTGTCAAAATAAAAAGAAAAAAAAAAAAAACTACTGGAAAACGGGAGGTGAGACGAGAAAATAAAATACAAAAAGGTGGGGTGGGGGTGCAACACGAGGACTTCCCAGGGGGTCACCCATCCTAGTACTACTCTCGCCCAAGCACGCTCAACTTCGGAGTTCTGATGGGATCCGGTGCATTAGTGCTGGTATGATCGCACCCGTAAGTCTATGCACGCAATTCAGTTTTATGTTGAGAAACCTACGCCGCAGCGGCTTAAAGCGTTGATAACTTTTGACTCGGGATGAGTTACGAGGTGATCTGCATACGCACGCGAAGCTCTTTCAGACGCCGTCGGCGTGTTAAATATGCGAAGCTCCATTGACCCCGCGCTCGCAGTGAAAAGAGGGCGTTTAGCCCAGCTTCCGCCAATATTAGACGGGAACGACGCGTTTATCGGTGCAATCAGCTCGTTCGATCGATCCGACCGGCCCCACATTGCTCGGCGCACGTCGTGCTCGCGCTGAGATATGCATTAGATGCGCCTGCTCATGGCCGTCAAAATAAAAAGAAAAAAAAAAACTACTGGAAAACGGGAGGTGAGACGAGAAAATAAAATACAAAAAGGTGGGGTGGGGGTGCAACATGAGGACTTCCCAGGGGGTCACCCATCCTAGTACTATCTCGCCCAAGCACGCTTAACTTCGGAGTTCTGATGGGATCCGGTGCATTAGTGCTGGTATGATCACACCCGTAAGTCTATGCACGCAATTCGGTTTTATGTTGAGAAACTTGCGCCGCAGCGGCTTAAAGCGTTGATAACTTTTGACTCGGGATGAGTTACGAGGCGATCTGCATACGCACGCGAAGCTCTTTCAGACGTATATATTAGATCTGCATCTGCATGAAAAATATATATGCAGCACTAATGACCGCAAGTGATCATTAGTGATCAACTTCTGCTTATAATACAAAAAAAAAATCCGCGTAAACGGAAACGTAGAGTTTTATTTCTACACTCCACCGTACCTTTTTTGTCTAGTGTTTTTGCTGTTGTTTGTTGATGCGTATTAAAGTCCTAGTATTGTAGTTCGTGTTTTTAAGAAAGTTGTTGCGAATGCACTTTTGCGCATGTTTTCTTACATGTACGTTTGTGCATGTCCATTTGAGCGAGTGTGCTTGTGCATGTTTGTTGATTTTTATTAATGACCTAGGATTGTAGTTTGTGTTTTCATGATCCTTTTTTCGAATGCACTTTTGCGTGAGTTCTTTTGTGCATGCTTTTGTACTCTTACTTATGTGCGTATCTTTCTAGCGAGAGTTTTTGTGCACGTTTCTTGATGCGCATTCATATCCTCGAACTGTAGTACGTATTTTCATGATCGCTTTTGGAATCCAATTTTGACCATGTTCGAGTCCGAATTTGGATTTTTGCCGTTAGACAGGGATTGTAGCCAGCTGAAATAGCTTTCTAATGCCGCCTGAACCAGTTGATTTGGAGTCCGGATGAGAAAGTTATGGTCGACTTCGTGGACGTACACTACCAAAGATGTTGAGGGATTCTCTCTTCTAGTTTGATTTTATTTTCCTAATTGCAACTCTTTTCTTACTCTTTGATCATTTTTGCTTCTTGGACACCTAATTTTCGATTTGTAACTATAAGATACGAAATCCACAAATTCAAACGGAAATATAAATTAATCCAAAAAAAAAATCCACGTAAACGGAAACGTAGAGTTTTATTTCTACACTCCACCGTACCTTTTTTGTCTAGTGTTTTTGCTGTTGTTTGTTGATGCGTATTAAAGTCCTAGTATTGTAATTCGTGTTTTTAAGAACGTTGTTGCGAATGCACTTTTGCGCATGTTAGAATAATTCTATCACAAAAGATATAATTAATACAAAAGTTGTTGCGAACATAAGTAAGAGTGCATTCGCCAAAATCAGGGATATTGAACTGGGGTCCCTGATAAGAAAAGAGTTGCATTTGCAACATCAGATTACCATTTTAGAATAATTCGGCTACGAAAGATTATTTATTTCTTATTTATATTTTTCATGTTCTCATAAATACGACATTAAAATCAGGGATACATAAGATCTTACATATATACCCACCAATTTGTAGAGCTGACTTTCCAAATAAATCAGGGACTTCCTATTGAAGTTTCATTAATAGTGCCTCCAAATTTTGAGGGCGAAAACTACGGCGGCAAGTTCCAAGTCGTGCGTCGGGTAGTTCAATTGACGAGAGGCATATGCAATTACGTTCCCATTTTGCATCAAGACGGCTCCTAGTCCATGCTTGGAAGCATCGCTATAGACTACGTAGTTTCCGGTTTTGTCGGGTAAGGCGAGAATCGGGGCGGAAGTTGATCGACTCTTGAGCTCTTGGAAGCTAGACTCACATTCGGCAGTCCATTGGTACTTGGCTTCTTTTCGGGTCAATCGAGTGAGTGGAGAAGCAATTTTGGAGAAGTTCGGAACGAATCGTCGATAGTAACCCGCGAGACCGAGGAAGCTTCGAATTTCTCCAACATTTCGGGGAGTCGACCAATTGCAAACGGCTTCGATCTTGCTTGGATCAACCGGTATTCCTTATTTTGAGATCACGTGCCCAAGGAAGTGCACTTGGCGTAACCAAAATTCACATTTGGAGAACTTTGCGCAAAGTTGGTTTTCTCGGAGGGTTTGGAGCACGATTCTCAAATGTTCTTCGTGTTCTTCATCATTTCGGGAGTAGATTAAGATGTCGTCGATGAAGACCATTACAAATTGGTCGAGGTACTTCCGGAAGATTCGGTTCATTAGATCCATGAAAGCGGCCGGGGCGTTGGTGTATCATGGTTTTGAATCATTGGACGTTTTCCCTTGTTTTGGCTCGGTCCGGGGTGGGGCCTCTTCCATTTGTGAGTAGTGGCAGGTGGAACGGATCGAGATTGACGGATCTCTTGCTCGGCTTGGTCTGCTTCGAGTTCTTTGTCGACTATTTTCCGATAATGTATAGGTATTAATCATAGAGTTTCGACATGACCGCAAGAATTCTGTATATGTATCTCTATTCATGTCCTTATTAATAACACGAACTACAGATAAGATTCCATTCGCCAAAATCAGGGACCCCAGTTTTTAAGCACGCTAGCTTCTCGTATACCTAAAAATTAAAGCACATCTTTAATAACTCATTTTAATAATAAGATAGTTTCCTATATAAAAGAAACAACTAATGACAAATTATAGAATTAAATTAAACAAGGAGACTTCCCTTTTGTGTTTCACGGTACATAAGGACTTGTTGCACCACTCTTTACTCATCCCTAGTTTACTAGAATCCAATTAGATTCTAACATATACCATAACACAGAAGTTATGGGATATCCAAGTTCTTTAACCATATCTAGCAGCTCAAAATACGACATTAAATCGGGATCAATATCCGGCACAACTGAAACCATTCCCCCAACATAATTAAAATAACTTTCAAACCTCCCTCCATGATTAATTCTAAAGGTAAAAAACGTATCTAGGATTTTAACCTGTATAAAAACATGAAAAATAAGTGAATTACATTAGCTAAAATCCAAAAACTTCCCAAAATTCTGAAAACCCCTAAGACCCAAAAATCCCCAAATTCTACTGAGTATAGAAACCATCTCTTCAAAACCCTTTTCAAATAATTTAAGTTTTAACATCGTAGACTTGGTAATATTTTCAAGTCGTGTATGAATTATTCAACTCGTTTTATTGGACAAATAAATAAAAGATATTAATTAAAATCATTGATCTCAATATGTATTTAACGCCAAACTTTTCTACACAAAATATAAATCAATCTTTGATGTGATACGTTCATTGAACTAACGCAATTTATAAACATGGTTGATTTTCTATCAACGTGTTTAAATATTTTTTCCTCCAAAATTATTAACAATATTGGGGAAAAAAAACTGAATTTCAAAAAATTCCAAAACCCCCGAATTCCTTCACTCGTAAACCCCAAAATCCCCAAATCCAAAAAAACATAACTTTAAATACAAAATAGAGCTTGTAATGTAAATACTAATCCAAAACAAAAAATTTTGTATTGATAATTCTGTGAAAGCAGGGTTGTAACCAAATCCTTGAAGATCTAAACCCAACTTCGGCGTGGGATAAAACCCCAAAAAAATCTCAACCCTAAATTAAGCGAAAATTTCAGAACTTACCTTTGTTTACACCAAGTTCTCTTCAAATTTCTTCAAAGAGGTCTATGATGTGTTGAATCGCAGGGGAGAAGATGAATGACAGGGGAAGAGGGGAAAGTTTCTTCCAATGTGTTTTGCAGAACGTGTTTGATATTTTTTTTCGCCAAATTGCAAAGTCTAAAAAGGGCTACTTCTATCAAATAAAAGGAAGGGTAAAAATATAATTACACAGCAGAAACTAACATCGTTAAATATGTGAGAGTTGATTGTTAAGGTGAAGGGTTGTTTTGTCGCATTTCATAGTACAGAGGGTAAATGCGACAGTGATGATAGTACAGGGGTGCAAACTGTATTTAGCCCTCAATTTTATAAGAAAAAATAGTTAAATTCAATATAATAAAATTAAAAGAAATTAAAAATGGAAATTGTTCTTTTTTCTTCTCACTTCCGCCCCACCCAAAACAAGCCTCATTCCTCATCCAGCATCCGCCACCGTACCACCACCCTCCACATCAGCCCCCCACCCTAAACAATTTCTCCATTCACCAATTCATATCAGCGGCATCATCGATGCCCAAGTGATGACGGGAGTGCTCAGAGACGAACGAACAGAGAAATCCATCGCAGTGCAAATAGAGACGACGTTTGTTTGAATGGCAGTACACTGTACACTATTGCTCTCACCACTCCACAAAAATCACACAGTGGCAGAGGCTCACCCATTTTGATTTGGAGAGATGGCCCTTTAAAAAATATGAAGGACTGAATTGAAAATTCTGAGAATTTTGTTTTGGGCTTTATAAAGTTTTTTAGGTGAATTTATAATTTTTGAAATTTATGATTTAGAGGATAATATTGTCTTTTCACGTCAATCCCACAACCCCAGTCGCATAATTTGCGCGTGTAGCACACTGGAACTTCCAGCTTATAGGGGCTTTATTAGCTTTGACTAATTTTCACAGGGTGGTTTGTGCAATTAGAAATTACACAAGGGTAGTTTTTGCAAAAAACCCTACTTTAGGTTACCAGAACAAAATAACATAACAACAAGAAGAAAATGCTTTCTTGTCTTCCCTGTTTAGAGATTAATGTTGGTATAATTAATAACAATATGCGTAAACAAAAAATACTTACTTGTTTGTCGAAAAGAGGAATTGTGAAAACCATAAAGAACGATCGAGGCTTGCCGAAGCAATTCTCTTAAGACAATATTTCCGGGATGTCAACGGTGCATAGTCTCTTTCCGGTAGTCACCCAATGTACAAAGATCAGTTGTCGAATATATGCACGAATATTCGACCCACGGCGAACTTGAACAACCAACGGAACTTTGACGAAGAAAAAGAAAAAAAAATATGAAGAACTATCTCTGTATTGCCGATTAAATTCAGTACAGAATTGGTCAGATTCTGCCTTTATTTATAGGTTGTAGAGATCCATTCACAGAGGGATGCAATGGTTGGAAGAAGAAGCAGAGAGATGTGTCTGTTCTTTTTACCTAGTTCAAAAAACGTAGGAAAATTAATTGGTCATGGGCCAATTAATTAAATTGATCTGGGCCAAATATTTTATTATTTGGATTTTGGGTCAAATAATTTGACTAACTACTAAATGTCCCCAAAAGTAATATTTGTGAACACCTAAACCCAAACTAGTCCTATTACTCGATCACATCGAGCGCACATCTTTTGAACTTTAACCATTTACTCAAGACAATTTTCATTCAATTTACTTCATGATTATGATCAAGTAAATAAATGAAATTAATCTTTACATAATTTAATTAATATTACTCAATATTAATTATTGGAAATCATGAAAATTCCAACAATCCCCCACATGAATAAAATTGTTCTTCCAATCTTATCGCATAAGATCTATTAGTCAAAATTCCGTAGTGAATAGTACAGCATCGGGATAGGTGAAATATTTCATCTTGAACCTTCCCTAGTTAAAGCTTATCGGATTTACTTAGCCAATCGGTGAATTATTTCATCTTGAACCGTCGGCTGTTTATGTAAACCAATTCAATAAACTTAACACCATACTAAACGAACTTGTTCAAGTTCTCGGTTGTGTTCGTTTTGGCCCTGAACATCCTCGGGTTCAGCGAGTGCTTTAGAGGATTCTAGCCTTTAAGAATTCTCAACGAGCCGACCCAGCTCACACTAACATAGGTGACCGCATCTATAAAAAGTATCCTAGTATACCCCACTTGTAATTTACAAGATATAGACTCATTAAAAGCAATAGCTTAACCTTTTTGAACGTCGTAGGTTGCACTTATTGCATCATAGGAATAAGGTGAAGTTAAAACTCCTAAGTGCTCCATTTATTTAAGTTACACAGAACTGGTTGTCCTATTGAACTTGCTCCGCGGGATCTCCAGTCGCCAAGTTAGGTTTCCGTATAAGGTAACTTAGTTATTTAGGCTTTAAACTTATTGTTACAAAGTGCCTTTCTCCTGTTATTAAAATATGGAAATATTAAAATTCTCACGCAAAAGTACTCACGCAAAAGTGGATCATATTGGTGGGTATTTTAGTCTTTTACACACCTCTCCTATTGTCTATGCCATGCGCATAACAACAAAAAAAATTCACGTAAACGTAAACGTAGAGTGTTATTTCTACACTCCACTGTATCTTTTGTATCTAGTGGTTTTGCTGTTGTTTGGTTATGCGTTTTAAAGTCCTAGTGTTGCAATGTTTTTAAAAACGTGGTTGCGAATGCACTTCTGCGCTTGTTTTTCTACATGTACGTTTGTGCATGTCTATTTGAGCGAGTGTGTTTGTGCATGTTTGTTGATATGTATTAATGTCCTAGGATTGTAGTTTGTGTTTTCATGATCCTTTTTGCGAATGCACTTTTGCGTGAGTACTTTTGTGCATGCTTTTGTACTTTTACTTATGTGCGTATCTTTTCTAGAGAGTGTTTTTGTGCATGTTTCTTGATGCGCATTCATTTCCTCGAACTGTAGTACGTATTTTCGTGATCGCTTTTGGAATCCAATTTTGACCATGTTCGAGTCCGAATTTGGAATTTTGACGTTAGACAGGAATTGTAGCCAGCTGAAATAGCTTTCTAATGCCGCCGGAACCATTTGATTTGGAGTCCGGATGAGAAAGTTATGCTCGACTTCCTGGACACTACCAAAGATGTTGAGGGATCCTCTCTTCTAATTTGATTTTATTTTCCTAATTGCAACTCTTTTGTTACTCTTTGATCATTTTTTCTTCATGAACACCTAATTTTCGATTTGTAACTATAAGATATTAAATCCACCAATTAAAACAGAAAAAAAAAAATTAATCCAAAAACAATCCACGTAAACGTAAACGTAGAGTGTTATTTCTGCACTCCACTATATCTTTTGTTTCTAGTAACGTTGTTGTTGTTTGGTTATGCGTATTAAAGTCCTAGTGTTGTAGTTCGTGTTTTTAAGAACGTTGTTGCGAATGTAGTTATGCGCATGTTTTTTTACACGTACGTTTGTGCATGTCCATTTGAGCGAGTGTCTTTATCCATGTTTGTTGATTTGTATTAATGTCCTAGGAATGAGTTTGTGTTTTCATAATCCTTTTTGCGAATGCAGTTTTGCGTGCATGCTTTTGTAGTTTTACTTATGTGTTTATCTTTTCTAGCGAGTGTTTTTGTGCATGTTTCTTGATGCGCATTCATGTCCTCGAACTGTAGTACGTATTTTCGTGATCGCTTTTGGAATCAAATTTTGACCATGTTCGAGTCCGAATTTAAAATTTTGACGTTAGACGGGAATTGTAGCCAGCAGAAATAGCTATCTTCTGCCGCCAGATACAGTTGATTTGGAGTCCGGTTGAGAAAGTTATGCTGGACTTCGTGGACACTACCAAAGATGTTGAGGGATCCACTCGTCTAATTTGATTTTATTTTCCTAATTGCAACTCTTTTGTTACTCTTTGATTATTTTTGCTTCATGGACACCTAATTTTCGATTTGTACCTATAAGATACTAAATCCACCAATTAAAACAGAAATATAAATTAATCCAAAAAAAAATCCACGTAAACGTAAACGTAGAGTGTTATTTCTACACTCCACTGTATCTTTTGTATTTAGTGGTTTTGCTGTTGTTTGGTTATGCATTTTAAAGTCCTAGTGTTGCAATGTTTTTAAGAACGTGGTTGCGAATGCACTTCTGCGCATGTTTTTCTACATGTACGTTTGTGCATGTCTATTTGAGCGAGTGTGTTTGTGCATGTTTGTTGATTTGTATTAACGTCCTAGGATTGTAGTTTGTGTTTTCATGATCCTTTTTGCGAATGCACTTTTGCGTGAGTACTTTTGTGCATGCTTTTGTACTTTAACTTATGTGCGTATCTTTTCTAGAGAGTGTTTTTGTGCATGTTTCTTGATGCGCATTCATTTCTTCGAACTGTAGTACGTATTTTCGTGATCGCTTTTGGAATCCAATTTTGACCATGTTCGAGTCCGAATTTGGAATTTTGACGTTAGACATGAATTGTAGCCAGCCGAAATAGCTTTCTAATGCCGCCGGAACCATTTGATTTGGAGTTCGGATGAGAAAGTTATGCTCGACTTCCTGGACACTACCAAAGATGTTGAGGGATCCTCTCTTCTAATTTGATTTTATTTTCCTAATTGCAACTCTTTTGTTACTCTTTGATCATTTTTTCTTCATGGACACCTAATTTTCGATTTGTACCTATAAGATATTAAATCCACCAATTAAAACAGAAAAAAAAATTAATCCAAAAACAATCCACGTAAACGTAAACGTAGAGTGTTATTTCTGCACTCCACTATATCTTTTGTTTCTAGTAACGTTGTTGTTGTTTGGTTATGCGTATTAAAGTACTAGTGTTGTAGTTCGTGTTTTTAAGAACGTTGTTGCGAATGTAGTTATGCGCATGTTTTTTTACATGTACGTTTGTGCATGTCCATTTGAGCGAGTATGTTTATGCATGTTTGTTGATTTGTATTAATGTCCTAGGAATGTAGTTTGTGTTTTCATAATCCTTTTTGCGAATGCAGTTTTGCGTGCATGCTTTTGTAATTTTACTTATGTGCGTATCTTTTCTAGCGAGTGTTTTTGTGCATGTTTCTTGATGCGCATTCATGTCCTCGAACTGTAGTACGTATTTTCGTGATCGCTTTTGGAATCCAATTTTGACCATGTTCGAGTCCGAATTTGGAATTTTGACGTTAGACAGGAATTGTAGCCAGCTGAAATAGCTATCTTCTGCCGCCAGATACAGTTGATTTGGAGTCCGGTTGAGAAAGTTATGCTCGACTTCGTGGACACTACCAAAGATGTTGAGGGATCCATTCTTCTAATTTGATTTTATTTTCCTAATTGCAACTCTTTTGTTACTCTTTGATCATTTTTGCTTCATGGACACCTAATTTTCGATTTGTACCTATAAGATACTAAATCCACCAATTAAAACTGAAATATAAATTAATCCAAAAAAAAATCCATGTAAACGTAAACGTAGAGTGTTATTTCTACACTCCACTGTATCTTTTGTATCTAGTGGTTTTGCTGTTGTTTGGTTATGCATTTTAAAGTCCTAGTGTTGCAATGTTTTAAAAAACGTGGTTGCCAATGCACTTCTGCGCATGTTTTTCTACATGTACGTTTGTGTATGTCTATTTGAGCGAGTGTGTTTCTACATGTACGTTTGTGTATGTCTGTTGTAGTTCGTGTTTTTAAGAACGTTGTTGCGAATGCACTTTTACGCATGTTTTTTTACATGTACGTTTGTGCATGTCCATTTGAGCGAGTGTACTTGTGCATGTTTGTTGATTTTAGTAATGTCCTAGGATTGTAGTTTGTGTTTTCATGATCCTTTTTGCGAATGCACTTTTGCGCATGTTTTTTTACAAGTACGTTTGTGCATGTCTATTTGAGCGAGTGTGCTTATGCATGTTTGTTGATTTGTATTAATGTCCCAGGATTGTAGTTTGTGTTTTCATGATCCTTTTTGTGAATGCACTTTTGCGCGAGTACTTTTGTACTCTTACTTATGTCCTTATCTTTTCTAGCGAGTGTTTTTGTGCATGTTTCTTGATGCGCATTCATTTCCTCGAACTGTAGTACATATTTTCGTGATCGCTTTTGGAATCCAATTTCTACCATGTTCTTAAAAACACGAACTACAGTTCGAGGACATGAATGCGCATCAAGAAACATGCACAAAAACACTCGCTAGAAAAGATAAGGACATAAGTAAGAGTACAAAAGTACTCACGCAAAAGTGCATTCACAAAAAGGATCATGAAAACACAAACTACAATCCTAGGACATTAATACAAATCAACAAACATGCATAAGCACACTCGCTCAAATGGACATGCACAAACGTACTTGTAAAAAAACATGCGCAAAAGTGCATTCGCAACAACGTTCTTAAAAACACGAACTACAATACTAGGACTTTAATACGCATCAACAAACAACAGCAAAAACACTAGACAAAAAAGGTACGGTGGAGTGTAGAAATAAAACTCTACGTTTCCGTTTACGTGGATTTTTTTTTTGGATTATTTTATATTTATGTTTGAATTTGTGGATTTGGTATCTTATAGATGCAAATCGAAAATTAGGTGTCTAGGAAGAAAAAATGATCAAAGAGTAAGAAAATAGTTGCAATTAGGAAAATAAAATCAAATAAGAAGAGAGAATCCCTCAACATCTTCGGTAGTGTACGTCCACGAAGTCGAGCATAACTTTCTCATGTGGACTCCAAATCAACTAGTTCTGGCGGCATTAGAAAGCTATTTGAGCTGGCTACAATTCCTGTCTAACAGCAAAAATCCAAATTCGGACTCGAACATGGTCAAAATTGGATTCCAAAAGCGATCATGAAAATACGTACTATAGTTCGAGGACATGAATGCGCATCAAGAAACGTGCACAAAAACACTCGCTAGAAGAGATACGCACATTAGTAAAAGTACAAAAGCATGCACAAAAGTACTCACGCAAAAGTGGATTCGCAAAAAGGATCATGAAAACACAAACTACAATCCTAGGACATTACTAAAATCAACAAACATGCACAAGAACACTCGCTCAAATGGACATGCACAAACGTACATGTAAAAAAACATGCGCAGAAGTGCATTCGCAACAACGTTCTTAAAAACACGAACTACAATACTAGGACTTTAATACGCATCAACAAACAACAGCAAAAAACACTAGACAAAAAAGGTACGGTGGAGTGTAGAAATAAAACTCTACGTTTCCGTTTACGTGGATTTTTTTTTTGGATAAATTTATATTTCTGTTTGAATTTGTGGACTTGGTATCAGTTGAGTGTAGATATTACACTCAATACGTTTACTTTACGTGGATCTTTTGTTTAGATTTAATTATATTTGTGCTTTAATTGATTGATTTTGTGTTTTATAGGTGAAAAACGAGAATTAGGTGTCCATGAAGGAAAAAAGATCAAAAAGAAAGGAAAAAGTTGTAAATAAGGAAACAAATCAAATTGGAAGAAGGAATCTCGCCACAGCTTTGACAGTGTCCACAATTTCGAGCATATCTCTCTCATACGAACTCCGAATTAGGTGATTTTGACGGCATTGGAAAGCTAATTTCAAGGGCTACAATTCTTATTTACACAACATTCCAAAATTCGGACTCCAACATGGCACAAAGTGACGAACAAATCCTGATGGGGGAAAGTGGCGGAAATTGATTCCTATTAGGTTTCCACTACTTCCTTATCAAGAAAAGCCTATAAAAGCAACAAGTCTCTACACCATAAGCACGAAATTTTACACCACAAAACACGAAGAACGAAGATCAACGAAGACTCAAGCATAGTTTTTCTTATTTCTTTTATTTTTATTTTGTTTATCATAAGAATTACGAGTAGCTAAGTTTTTAATCTAGGATTTTATTTGAACCCTATGTGGTAATTCGAACCTCTTTTTCTACTTTTATGCAAGTTTAATTCTTCGATTATTTCTTCTATTTTGATCTTATTTAGCGCATGAACGTAGCTAATTTATGTTGCTATTGGTTATTGTTAGAATTGATTGACAGATCGTTTTAATAATTAGAACAGGGATAGAAGAGTCTTCGAGTAGTTTTCACCGGATGAGTGTGTCAATTGCATGTATTATCGTAGACATATAGATAATACCTTAGGTAGCCGTTTACGAGACTTGTTATTTAATGCTTTATTTATACTAGGTTTGCATAGACATATAGTGAATCTTTTATGAATAATAGACTTATAATACAGCGACAGCTGGTTATGAGTAATTTCGTGTCTTGGGTTAATAATCGGGAATCATAACTTGCATGATAGGGAATTAATTGGGTGAAGAATCATCGCATATGGGGAAGATAAAATTCTAGATCCGTTTTATATTGATATTTTCTCGTGTTTAATTGCTTTCTTAATTAGTTTAATTTATTTAGTTAATTAATTTGACAAACTTGCGTAGGCTGGATAAAAATCGTAATTGTTAAAATTTGGTACTTAGGATTAAATAATTTGCGTATTCCCTGTGGGATCGACATCCGACTCTCACGAGTCTATTTTACTACTTGTTCGCGATACGTGCACTTGCGTGTGGGTATTTAGCACCCAACAAGTTTTTGGCGCCGTTGCCGGAGAATACGGCTAAATTATTTATTTATTCTAATATCAAATTTGAGCAATTTTTCTTACTTCAGCCATTTAATTTTAATTTTAATTTTTATTTTTAATTTTGATTTTTTTTTTTGTTACATGTCAGGTTACAATGTTGGGGCACCTCAAACGGGATATGAATGGCTTCCAACTGACGAATACCTCCAAAACACCTATGATATGCCTCCGTTTTGTTCCGCATGTGGTGGAAATCATTATTCCGATCAATGTTGGGGATCACCAAAGGCGACAAATTTCGTCGAAATTACCAACGGAGGTTATTGGAACACTTACACCAACACATACGAGCAAAGCTTTCAAGACCAAGATTTGAACGAGTTTCAACATAGAGAGCCACAAATTGATGATTATCAAAATTATTATCCAATGCAGCAGCAGACCACTGATGAACAACTTGATTTGGTATCCCTTATTGCCGAATTCATGAAGTCCACTCAAGCATCATTTCAAAACATGGAGATACAACTAGAAGAGATGACTCTCAAATTAAAATCTGAATCTCTTGAAAATATTCCAGACGAAATAGGCAATGGTTATATCAAAGAAAATTCGGGTGAAGCCTGCGGTGAGAAAAATCTTCTATGTCCAGAAAATAGTGTCGATATGAGAGAAATAGAAATTACGAAGACACTTGAGCATGATGAATCTGAGAAGGCAATCGAGCTAAACCACGAAGATGCCTCAGAACAAGAGAAGAAGGAGATGGATGTAATGATTGAAGATGTTCTAGTTGTGGACCCTGTCGTTGATCTAAATGTAGATTTGAAGGCATCAATAGAGGTTGATGAGAAGATGAATGTGTTTGAAGTGGAGGTTATACGCGGATGTGAGGTTTTTGTGTGATGCGCATTCATGTCCTCGAACTGTAGTACGTATTTTCATGATCGCTTTTGGAATCCAATTTTGACCATGTTCGAGTCCGAATTTGGATTTTTGCCGTTAGACAGGAATTGTAGCCAGTTGAAATAGCTTTCCAATGCCGCCGGAACCAATTGATTTGGAATCCGGATGAGAAAGTTATGCTCGACTTCGTGGACGTACACTACCAAAGATGTTGAGGAATTCTCTCTTCTAATTTGATTTTATTTTCCTAATTGCAACTCTTTTCTTACTCTTTAATCATTTTTGCTTCCTGGACACCTAATTTTCGATTTGTACCTATAAGATACAAAATCCACAAATTCAAACAGAAATATAAATTAATCCTAATAAATAATCCACGCAAACGTAAACGTAGAGTTTTATTTCTACACTCCACCGTACCTTTTTTATCTAGTGTTTTTGCTGTTGTTTGTTGATGCGTATTATAGTCCTTGTATTGTAGTTCGTGTTTTTAAGAAGGTTGTTGCGAATGCACTTTTGCGCATGTTTTTTTACATGTACGTTTGTGCATGTCCATTTGAGCGAGTGCGCTTGTGCATGTTTGTTGATTTGTATTAATCTCCTAGGATTGTAGTTTGTGTTTTCATGATCTTTTTTGCGAATGCACTTTTGCGTGAGTACTTTTGTGCATGCTTTTGTACTCTTACTTATGTGCGTATCTTTCTAGCGAGAGTTTTTGTGCACGTTTCTTGATGCGCATTCATGTCCTCAAATAGTAGTACGTATTTTCATGATCGCTTTTGGAATCCAATTTTGACCATGTTCGAGTCCGAATTTGGATTTTTGCCGTTAGACAGGAATTGTAGCCAGCTGAAATAGCTCTCTAATGCCGCCGGAATCAGTTGATTTGGAGTCCGGATGAGAAAGTTATGCTCGACTTCGTGGACGTACACTACCAAAGATGTTGAGGGATTCTCTCTTCTAATTTGATATTATTTTCCTAATTGCAACTATTTTCTTACTCTTTGATCATTTTTGCTTCCTGGACACCTAATTTTCGATTTGTACCTATAATACCAAATCCAAAAATTCAAACAGAAATATAAATTAATCCAATAAAATAATCCACGCAAACGTAAACGTAGAGTTTTATTTCTACACTCCACCGTACCTTTTTTATCTAGGTTTTTTGTTGTGCTTTGTTGACGCGTATTAAAGTTCTAGTATTGTAGTTCGTGTTTTTAAGAACGTTGTTGCGAATGCACTTTTGCGCATGTTTTTTTACATGTACGTTTGTGCATGTCCATTTGAACGAGTGTAGTTGTGCATGTTTGTTGATTTGTATTAATATCCTAGGATTGTAGTTTGTGTTTTCATTATCATTTTTGCGAATGCACTTTTGCGTGAGTGCTTTTGTGCATGCTTTTGAACTCTTACTTATGTGCGTATCTTTCTAGCGAGAGTTTTTGTGCACGTTTCTTGATGCGCATTCATGTCCTCGAACTGTAGTACGTATTTTCATGATCGCTTTTGGAATCCAATTTTGACCATGTTCGAGTCTGAATTTGGATTTTCGCCTTTAGACAGGAATTGTAGCCAGCTGATATAGCTTTCTAATGTCGCCAGAACCAGTTGATTTGGAGTCCGGATGAGAAAGTTATGCTCGACTTCGTGGACGTACACTACCAAAGATGTTGAGGGATTCTCTCTTCTAATTTGATTTTATTTTCCTAATTGCAACTCTTTTCTTACTCTTTGATCATTTTTGCTTCCTGGACACCTAATTTTCGATTTGTACCTATAAGATACCAAATCCACAAATTCAAACCAAAATATAAATTAATCCAAAAAAATAATCCACGCAAACGTAAACGCAGAGTTTTATTTCTACACTCCACCGTACCTTTTTTATCTAGTGTTTTTGCTGATGTTTGTTGATGAGTATTAAAGTCCTAGTATTGTAGTTCGTGTTTTTAAGAACGTTGTTGCGAATGCACTTTTGCGCATGTTTTTTCACATATACGGTTGTGCATGTCCATTTGAGAGAGTGTGCTTGTGCATGTTTGTTGATTTGTATTAATGTCCTAGGATTGTAGTTTGTGTTTTCATGATCCTTTTTGCTTATGCACTTTTGCGTGAGTACTTTTGTGCATGCTTTTGTACTCTTGCTTATGTGCGTATCTTTCTAGCGAGAGTTTTTGTGCATGTTTCTTGATGCGCATTCATGTCCTCGAACTGTAGTACGTATTTTCATGATCGCTTTTGGAATCCAATTTTGACCATGTTCGAGTCCGAATTTGGATTTTTGCCGATAGACAGAAATTGTAGCCAGCTGAAATAGCTCTCTAATGCCGCCAGAACCAGTTGATTTGGAGTCCGGATGAGAAAGTTATGCTCGACTTTGTGGACGTACACTACCAAAGATGTTGAGGGATTCTCTCTTCTAATTTGATTTCATTTTCCTAATTGCAACTCTTTTCTTACTCTTTGATCATTTTTGCTTCCTAGACACCTAATTTTCGATTTGTACCTATAATATACCAAATCCACAAATTCAAACAGAAATAGAAATTAATCCAAAAAAATAATCCCACAAACGTAAACGTAGAGTTTTATTTCTACACTCCACCATACCTTTTTTATCTAGTGTTTTTGCTATTGTTTGTTGATGCGTATTAAAGTCCTAGTATTGTAGTTCGTGTTTTTGAGAACGTTGTTGCGAATGCACTTTTGCGCATGTTTTTTTACATGTACGTCTGTGCATGTCCATTTGAGCGAGTGTGCTTGTGCATGTTTGTTGATTTGTATTAATTTCCTAGGATTGTAGTTTGTGTTTTCATGATCCTTTTTTCGAATGCACTTTTGCGTGAGTACTTTTGTGCATGCCTTTGTACTCTTACTTATGTGCGTATCTTTCTAGCGAGAGTTTTTGTGCAAGTTTCTTGATGCGCATTCATGTCCTCGAACTGTATTACGTATTTTAATGATCGCTTTTGGAATCCAATTTTGACCATGTTCGAGTCCGAATTTGGATTTTTGCTGTTAGACAGGCATTGTAGCCTGCTGAAATAGCTTTCTAATGCCGCTACAACCATATGATTTGGAGTCTGGATGAGAAAGTTATGCTCGACTTCGTGGACGTACACTACCAAAGATGTTGAGGGATATTCTCTTCTAATTTGATTTTATTTTCCTAATTGCAACTCTTTTCGTACTCTTTGATCATTTTTGCTTCCTGGACACCTAATTTTCGATTTGTACCTATAATATACCAAATCCACAAATTCAAACAGAATTATAAATTAATCCAAAAAAATAATCCACGCAAACGTAAACGCAGAGTTTTATTTCTACACTCAACCGTACCTTTTTTATCTAGTGTTTTTGCTGTTGTTTGTTGATGCGTATTAAAGTCCTAGTATTGTAGTTCGTGTTTTTAAGAACGTTGTTGCGAATGCACTTTTGCTCATGTTTTTTTACATGTACGGTTGTGCATGTCCATTTGAGCGACTGTGCTTGTGCATGTTTGTTGATTTGTATTAATTTCCTAGGATTGTAGTTCTTGTTTTCATGATCCTTTTTGCGAATGCACTTTTGCGTGAGTACTTTTGTGCATGCTTTTGTACTCTTACTTATGTACGTATCTTTCTAACAAGAGTTTTTGTGCACGTTTCTTGATGCGCATTCATGTCCTCGAACTGTAGTACGTATTTTCATGATCGCTTTTGGAATCCAATTTTGACAATGTTCGAGTCCGAATTTGGATTTTTGTCGTTAGACATGAATGGTAGACAGCTGAAATAGTTTTCTAATGCCGCCGGAACCAGTTGATTTGGAGTCCGGATGAGAAAGTTATGCTCGACTTCGTGGACGTACACTACCAAAGATGTTGAGGGATTCTCTCTTCTAATTTGATTTTATTTTCCTAATTGCAACTCTTTTCTTTCTCCTTGATCATTTTTGCTTCCTGGACACCTAATTTTCGCTTTGTACCTATAAGATACCAAATCCACAAATTCAAACAGAAATATATATTAATCCAAAAAAATAATCCACGCAAACGTAAACGTAGAGTTTTATTTCTACACTCCACCGTACCTTTTTTATCTAGTGTTTTTGCTGTTGTTTGTTGATGCGTATTAAAGTCCTAGTATTGTAGTTCGTGTTTTTGAGAACGTTGTTGCGAATGCACTTTTGCGCATGTTTTTTTACATGTACGTCTGTGCATGTCCATTTGAGCGAGTGTGCTTGTGCATGTTTGTTGATTTGTATTAATTTCCTAGGATTGTAGTTTGTGTTTTCATGATCCTTTTTTCGAATGCACTTTTGCGTGAGTACTTTTGTGCATGCTTTTGTACTCTTACTTATGTGCGTATCTTTCTAGCGAGAGTTTTTGTGCAA
The DNA here is from genome assembly GCF_056151865.1 of Erythranthe guttata. Classification (NCBI taxonomy): domain Eukaryota; kingdom Viridiplantae; phylum Streptophyta; class Magnoliopsida; order Lamiales; family Phrymaceae; genus Erythranthe; species Erythranthe guttata. The sequence continues at coordinate 9,079,659 of NC_142537.1, forward strand.
GTTTCTTGATGCGCATTCATGTCCTCGAACTGTATTACGTATTTTAATGATCGCTTTTGGAATCCAATTTTGACCATGTTCGAGTCCGAATTTGGATTTTTGCTGTTAGACAGGAATTGTAGCCTGCTGAAATAGCTTTCTAATGCCGTTAGAACCATATGATTTGGAGTCTGGATGAGAAAGTTATGCTCGACTTCGTGGACGTACACTACCAAAGATGTTGAGGGATATTCTCTTCTAATTTGATTTTATTTTCCTAATTGCAACTCTTTTCGTACTCTTTGATCATTTTTGCTTCCTGGACACCTAATTTTCGATTTGTACCTATAATATACCAAATCCACAAATTCAAACAGAATTATAAATTAATCCAAAAAATTAATCCACGCAAACGTAAACGTAGAGTTTTATTTCTACACTCCACCGTACCTTTTTTATCTAGTGTTTTTGCGGTTGTTTGTTGATGCGTATTAAAGTCCTAGTATTGTAGTTCGTGTTTTTAAGAACGTTGTTGCGAATGCACTTTTGCGCATGTTTTTTTACATGTACGCTTGTGCATGTCCATTTGAGCGAGTGTGCTTCTACATGTTTGTTGATTTGTATTAATGTCCTAGGATTGTAGTTTGTGTTTTCATGATCCTTTTTGCGAATGCACTTTTGCGTGAGTACTTTTGTGCATGCTTTTGTACTCTTACTATTGTGCGCATCTTTCTAGCGAGAGTTTTTGTGCAAGTTTCTTGATGCGCATTCATGTCCTCGAACTGTAGTACGTATTTTCATGATCGCTTTTGGAATCCAATTTTGACCATGTTCGAGTCCGAATTTAGATTTTTGCCGTTAGACAGGATGTGTAGCCAGCTGAAATAGCTTTCTAATGCCGCCGGAACCAGTTGATTTGGAGTCCGGATGAGAATGTTATGCTCGACTTCGTGGACGTACACTACCAAAGATGTTGAGGGATTCTCTCTTCTAATTTGATTTTATTTTCCTAATTGCAACTCTACTCTTACTCTCTGATCATTTTTGTTTCCTGGACACCAAATTTTCGATTTGTACCTATAAGATACCAAATCCACAAATTCAAACAGAAATAGAAATTAATCGAAAAAACTAATCAACGGAAACGTAAACGTAGAGTTTTCTTTCTACACTCCACCGTACCTTTTTTATATAGTGTTTTTGCTGTTGTTTGTTGATGCGTATTAAAGTCCTAGTATTAAAGTTCGTGTTTTTAAGAACGTTGTTGCGAATGCACTTTTGCGCATGTTTTTTTACATTTACGTTTGTGCATGTCCATTTGAGCGAGTGTGCTTCTGCATGTTTGTTGATTTGTATTAATGTCCTAGGATTGTAGTTTGTGTTTTCATGATCCTTTTTGCGAATGCACTTTTGCGTGAGTACTTTTGTGCATGCTTTCGTACTCTTACTTATGTGCGTATCTTTCTAACGAGAGTTTTTGTGCAAGTTTCTTGATGCGCATTCATGTCCTCGAACTGTAGTACGTATTTTCATGATCGCTTTTGGAATCCAATTTTGACCATGTTCGAGTCCGAATTTGGATTTTTGCCGTTAGACAGGAATTGTAGCCAGCTGAAATAGCTTTCTAATGTCGCCAGAACCAGTTGATTTGGAGTCCGGATGAGAACGTTATGCTCGACTTTGTGGACGTACACTACCAAAGATGTTGAGGGATTCTCTCTTCTAATTTGATTTTATTGTCCGAATTGCAACTCTTTTCTTACTCTTTGATCATTTTTGCTTCCTGGACACCTAATTTTCGATTTGTACCTATAAGATACCAAATCCACAGATTCAAAAAGAAATATAAATTAATCCAAAAAAATAATCCACGCAAACGTAAACGTAGAGTTTTATTTCTACACTCCACCGTACCTTTTTTATCTAGTGTTTTTGCTGTTGTTTGTTGATGCGTATTAAAGTCCTAGTATTGTAGTTCGTGTTTTTAAGAACGTTGTTGGGAATGCACTCTTGCGCATGTTTGTTTACATTTACGTCTGTGCATGTCCATTTGAGCGAGTGTGCTTGTGCATGTTTGTTGATTTGTATTAATGTCCTAGGATTGTAGTTAGTGTTTTCATGATCGTTTTTGCGAATGCACTTTTGCGTGACTACTCTTGTGCATGCTTTTGTACTCTTACTTATGTGCGTATGTTTCTAGCGAGAGCTTTTGTGCACGTTTCTTGATGCGCATTCATGTCCTCGAACTGTAGTACGTATTTTCATGATCGCTTTTGGAATCCAATTTTGACCATGTTCGAGTCCAAATTTAGATTTTTGCCGTTTGACAGGAATTGTAGCCAGCTGAAATAGCTTTCTAATGCCGCCGGAACCAGTTGATTTGGAGTCCGGATGAGAAAGTTATGCTGGACTTCGTGGACGTACACTACCAAAGATGTTGAGGGATTCTCTCTTCTAATATTATTTTATTTTCCTAATTGCAACTCTTTTCTTGCTCTTTGATCATTTTTGCTTCCTGGACACATAATTTTTGATTTGTACCTATAAGATACCAAATCCACAAATTCAAACAGAAATAGAAATTAATCCAAAAAACTAATCCACGCAAACGTAAACGTAGAGTTTTATTTCTACACTCCACCGTGTCTTTTTTATCTAGTGTTTTTGCTGTTGTTTGTTGATGCGTATTAAAGTCCTAGTATTGTAGTTCGTGTTTTTAAGAACGTTGTTGGGAATGCACTTTTGCGCATGTTTGTTTACATGCACGTTTGTGCATGTCCATTTGAGCGAGTGTGCTTGTGCATGTTTGTTGATTTGTATTAATGTCCTAGGATTGTAGTTTGTGTTTTCATGATCCTTTTTGCGAATGCACTTTTGCGTGAGTACTTTTGTGCATGATTTTGTACTCTTACTTATGTGCGTATCTTTCTAGCGAGAGTTTTTGTGCAAGTTTCTTGATGCGCATTCATGTTCTCGAACTGTAGTACGTATTTCATGATCGCTTTTGGAATCCAATTTTGACCATGTTCGAGGCCGAATTTGGATTTTTGCCGTTAGATAGGAATTGTAGCCAGCTGAAATAGCTTTCTAATGCCGCCAGAACCAGTTGATTTGGAGTCCAGATGAAAATGTTATGCTCGACTTCGTGGACGTATAGTACCAAAGATGTTGAGGGATTCTCTATTCTAATTTGATTTTATTTTCCTAATTGCAACTCTTTCCTTACTCTTTGATCATTTTTGCTTCCTGGACACCTAATTTTCGATTTGTACCTATAAGATACCAAATCCACAGATTCAAACAGAAATAGAAATTAATCCAAAAAACTAATCCACGCAAACGTAAACGTAGAGTTTTATTTCTACACTCAACCGTACCTTTTTTATCTAGTGTTTTTGCTGTTGTTTGTTGATGCGTATTAAAGTCCTAGTATTGTAGTTCATGTTTTTAAGAACGTTGTTGCGAATGCACTTTTGCGCATGTTTTCTTACATTTACGTTTGTGCATGTCCATTTGAGCGACTGTGCTTCTACATGTTTGTTGATTTGTATTAATTTCCTAGGATTGTAGTTTGTGTTTTCATGATTCTTTTTGCGAATCCACTTTTGCGTGAGTACTTTTGTGCATGCTTTTGTACTCTTACTTATGTGCGTATCTTTCTAGCGAGAGTTTTTGTGCACGTTTCTTGATGCGCATTCATGTCCTCGAACTGTAGTACGTATTTTTATGATCGCTTTTGGAATCCAATTTTGACCATGTTCGAGACCGAATTTGGATTTTTGCCGTTAGACAGGAATGGTAGCCAGCTGAAATAGCTTTCTAATGCCGCATGAACCAGTTTATTTGGAGTCCGGATGAGAATGTTATGCTCGACTTCGTGGACGTACACTACCATAGTTGTTGAGGGATTCTCTCTTCTAATTCGATTTTATTAACCTAATTGCAACTCTTTTCTTACTCTTTGATCATTTTTGCTTCCTGGACACCTAATTTTCGCTTTGTACCTATAAGATACCAAATCCACAAATTCAAACAGAAATAAAAATTAATCCAAAAAACTAATCCACGCAAACGTAAACGTAGAGCTTTATTTCTACACTCCACCTTACCTTTTTTATCTAGTGTTTTTGCTGTTGTTTGTTGATGCGTATTAAAGTCCTAGTATTGTAGTTCGTGTTTTTAAGAACGTTGTTGCGAATGCACTTTTGCGCATGTTTGTTTACATGTACGTTTGTGCATGTCCATTTGAGCGAGTGTGCTTGTGCATGTTTGTTGATTTGTATTAATTTCCTAGGATTGTAGTTCTTGTTTTCATGATCCTTTTTGCGAATGCACTTTTGCGTGAGTACTTTTGTGCATGCTTTTGTACTCTTACTTATGTACGTATCTTTCTAACGAGAGTTTTTGTGCACGTTTCTTGATGCGCATTCATGTCCTCGAACTGTAGTACGTATTTTCATGATCGCTTTTGGAATCCAATTTTGACAATGTTCGAGTCCGAATTTAGATTTTTGTCGTTAGACAGGAATTGTAGCCAGCTGAAATAGCTTTCTAATGCCGCCGGAACCAGTTGATTTGGAGTCCGGATGAGAAAGTTATGCTCGACTTCGTGGACGTACACTACCAAAGATGTTGAGGGATTCTCTCTTCTAATTTGATTTTATTTTCCTAATTGCAACTCTTTTCTTTCTCCTTGATCATTTTTGCTTCCTGGACACCAAATTTTCGATTTGTACCTATAAGATACCAAATCCACAAATTCAAACAGAAATATATATTAATCCAAAAAAATAATCCACGCAAACGTAAACGTAGAGTTTTATTTCTACACTCCACCGTACCTTTTTTATCTAGTGTTTTTGCTGTTGTTTGTTGATGCGTATTAAAGTCCTAGTATTGTAGTTCGTGTTTTTGAGAACGTTGTTGCGAATGCACTTTTGCGCATGTTTTTTTACATGTACGTCTGTGCATGTCCATTTGAGCGAGTGTGCTTGTGCATGTTTGTTGATTTGTATTAATTTCCTAGGATTGTAGTTTGTGTTTTCATGATCCTTTTTGCGAATGCACTTTTGCGTGAGTACTTTTGTGCATGCTTTTGTACTCTTACTTATGTGCGTATCTTTCTAGCGAGAGTTTTTGTGCAAGTTTCTTGATGCGCATTCATGTTCTCGAACTGTATTACGTATTTTCATGATCGCTTTTGGAATCCAATTTTGACCATGTTCGAGTCCGAATTTGGATTTTTGCTGTTAGACAGGAATTGTAGCCTGCTGAAATAGCTTTCTAATGCCGCCCGAACCAGATGATTTGGAGTCTGGATGAGAAAGTTATGCTCGACTTCGTGGACGTACACTACCAAAGATGTTGAGGGATAGTCTCTTCTAATTTGATTTTATTTTCCTAATTGCAACTCTTTTCGTACTCTTTGATCATTTTTGCTTCCTGGACACCTAATTTTCGATTTGTACCTATAATATACCAAATCCACAAATTCAAACAGAATTATAAATTAATCCAAAAAAATAATCCACGCAAACGTAAACGTAGAGTTTTATTTCTACACTCCACCGTACCTTTTTTATCTAGTGTTTTTGCGGTGGTTTGTTGATGCGTATTAAAGTCCTAGTATTGTAGTTCGTGTTTTTAAGAACGTTCTTGCGAATGCACTTTTGCGCATGTTTTTTTACATTTACGTCTGTGCATGTCCATTTGAGCGAGTGTGCTTCTAAATGTTTGTTGATTTGTATTAATGTCCTAGGATTGTAGTTTGTGTTTTCATGATCCTTTTTGCGAATGCACTTTTGCGTGCGTACTTTTGTGCATGCTTTTGTACTCTTACTTATGTGCGTATCTTTCTAGCGAGAATTTTTGTGCAAGTTTCTTGATGCGCATTCATGTCCTCGAACTGTAGTACGTATTTTCATGATCGCTTTTGGAATCCAATTTTGACCATGTTCGAGTCCGAATTTAGATTTTTGCCGTTAGACAGGATGTGTAGCCAGCTGAAATAGCTTTCTAATGCCGCCGGAACCAGTTGATTTGGAGTCCGGATGAGAAAGTTATGCTCGACTTCGTGGACGTACACTACCAAAGATGTTGAGGGATTCTCTCTTCTAATTTGATTTTATTTTCCTAATTGCAACTCTTTTCTTACTCTCTGATCATTTTTGTTTCCTGGACACCACATCTTTCGATTTGTACCTATAAGATACCAAATCCACAAATTCAAACAGAAATATAAATTAATCCGAAAAAATAATCCACGCAAACGTAAACGTAGAGTTTTATTTCTACACTCCACCGTACCGTTTTTATCTAGTGTTTTTGCTGTTGTTTATTGATGCGTATTAAAGTCCTAGTATTGTAGTTCGTGTTTTTAAGAACGTTGTTGCGAATGCACTTTTGCACATGTTTTTTTACATGTACGTCTGTGCATGTCCATTTGAGCGAGTGTGCTTGTGCATGTTTGTTGATTTGTATTAATGTCCAGGATTGTAGTTTGTGTTTTCATGATCCTTTTTGCGAATGCACTTTTGCGTGAGTACTTTTGTGCATGCTTTTGTACTCTTACTTATGTGCGTATCTTTCTAGCGAGAGTTTTTGTGCAAGGTTCTTGATGCGCATTCATGTCCTCGAACTGTAGTACGTATTTTCATGATCGCTTTTGGAATCCAATTTTGACCATGTTCGAGTCCGAATTTGGATTTTTGTCGTTAGACAGGAATTGTAGCTAGCTGAAATAGCTTTCTAATGCCGCCGGAACCAGTTGATTTGGAGTCCGGATGAGAAAGTTATGCTCGACTTCGTGGACGTACACTACCAAAGATGTTGAGGGATTCTTTCTTCTAATTTGATTTTATTTTCCTAATTACAACTCTTTTCTTACTCTTTGATCATTTTTGCTTCCTGGACACCTAATTTTCGATTTGTACCTATAAGATACGAAATCGACAAATTCAAACAGAAATATAAATTAATCGAAAAAAATAATCCACGCAAACGTAAAGGTAGAGTTTTATTTCTACAGTCCACCGTACCTTTTTTATCTAGTGTTTTTGCTGTTGTTTGTTGATGCGTATTAAAGTTCTAGTATTGTAGTTCGTGTTTTTAAGAACGTTGTTGCGAATGCACTTTTGCGCATGTTTTTTTACATTTACGTTTGTGCATGTCCATTTGAGCGAGTGTGCTTTTACATGTTTTTTGATTTGTATTAATGTCCTAGGATTGTAGTTTGTGTTTTCATGATCCTTTTTGCGAATGCACTTTTGCGTGAGTACTTTTGTGCATGCTTTTGTACTCTTACTTATGTGCGTATCTTTCTAGCGAGAGTTTTTGTGCAAGTTTCTTGATGCGCATTCATGTCCTCGAACTGTAGTACGTATTTTCATGATCGCTTTTGCAATCCAATTTTGACCATGTTCGAGTCCGAATTTGGATTTTTGCCGTTAGACAGGAATTGTAGCCAGCTGAAATAGCTTTCTAATGCCGCCGGAACCAGTTGATTTGGAGTCCGGATGAGAAAGTTATGCTTGACTTCGTGGACGTACACTACCAAAGATGTTGAGGGATTCTCTCTTCTAATTTGATTTTATTTTCCTAATTGCAACTCTTTTCTTACTCTTTGATCATTTTTGCTTCCTAGACACCAAATTTTCGATTTTTACCTATATGATACCAAATCCACAAATTCAAACAGAAATATAAATTAATCCAAAAAAATAATCCACGCAAACGTAAACGTAGAGTTTTATTTCTACACTCCACCGTACCTTTTTTATCTAGTGTTTTTGCTGTTGTTTGTTGATGCGTATTAAAGTCCTAGTATTGTAGTTCGTGTTTTTAAGAACGTTGTTGCGAATGCACTTTTGCGCATGTTTGTTTACATGTACGTGTGTGCATGTCCATTTGAGCGAGTGTGCTTGTGCATGTTTGTTGATTTGTATTGATGTCCTTGGATAGTAGTTTGTGTTTTCATGATCCTTTTTGCGAATGCACTTTTGCGTGAGTACTTTTGTGCATGCTTTTGTACTCTTACTTATGTGCGTATCTTTCTAGCGAGAGTCTTATGCAAGTTTCTTGATGCGCATTCATGTCCTCGAACTGTAGTACGTATTTTCATGATCGCTTTTGGAATCCAATTTTGACCATGTTCGAGTCCGAATATGGATTTTTGCCGTTAGACAGGAATTGTAGCCAGCTGAAATAGCTTTCTAATGCCGCCGGAACCAGTTGATTTGGAGTCCGGATGAGAATGTTATGCTCGACTTCGTGGACGTACACTACCAAAGATGTTGAGGGATTCTCTCTTCTAATTTGATTTTATTTTCCTAATTGCAACTCTTTTCTTACTCTTTGATCATTTTTGCTTCCTGGACACATAATTTTCGATTTTTACCTATAAGATACCAAATCCACAAATTCAAAAAGAAATATAAATTAATCCAAAAAAATAATCCACGCAAACGTAAACGTAGAGTTTTATTTCTACACTCCACCGTACCTTTTTTATCTAGTATTTTTGCTGTTGTTTGTTGATGCGTATTAAAGTCCTAGTATTGTAGTTCGTGTTTTTAAGAACGTTGTTGCGAATGCACTTTTGCGCATGTTTGTTTACATATACGTTTGTGCATGTCCATTTGAGCGAGTGTGCTTCTACATGTTTGTTGATTTGTATTAATGTCCTAGGATTGTAATTTGTGTTTTCATGATCCTTTTTGCGAATGCACTTTTGCGTGAGAACTTTTGTGCATGCTTTTGTACTCTTACTTATGTGCGTATCTTTCTACCGAGAGTTTTTGTGCACGTTCTAGATGCGCATTCATGTCCTCGAACTTTAGTACGTATTTTCATGATCGCTTTTGCAATCCTATTTTGACCATGTTCGAGTCCGAATTTAGATTTTTGCCGTTAGACAGGAATTGTAGCCAGCTGAAATAGCTTTCTCATGCCGCCGGAACCAGTTGATTTGGAGTCCGGATGAGAAAGTTATGCTCGACGTCGTGGACGTACACTACAAAAGATGTTGAGGGATTTTTTCTTCTAATTTGATTTTATTTTCCTAATTACAACTCTTTTCTTACTCTTTGATCATTTTTGCTTCCTGGACACCTAATTTTTGATTTGTACCTATAACATACCAAATCCACAAATTCAAACAGAAATATAAATTAATCCAAAAAAATAATCCACGCAAACGTAAACATAGAGTTTTATTTCTACACTCCACCGTACCTTTTTTATCTAGTGTTTTTGCTGTTGTTTGTTGATGCGTATTAAAGTCCTAGTATTGTAGTTCGTGTTTTTAAGAACGTTGTTGGGAATGCACTTTTGCACATGTTTTTTTACATGTACGTTTGTGCATGTCCATTTGAGCGAGTGTGCTTGTGCATGTTTGTTGATTTGTATTAATGTCCTAGGATTGTAGTTTCTGTTTTCATGATCCTTTTTGCGAATGCACTTTTGCGTGAGTACTTTTGGGCATGCTTTTGTACTCTTACTTATGTGCGTATCTTTCTAACGAGAGTTTTTGTGCACGTTCTAGATGCGCATTCATGTCCTCGAACTGTAGTACGTATTTTCATGATCGCTTTTGGAATCCAATTTTGACCATGTTCGAGTCCGAATTTAGATTTTTGCCGTTAGACAGGAATTGTAGCCAGCTGAAATAGCTTTCTAATGCCGCCGGAACCAGTTGATTTGGAGTCCGGATGAGTAAGTTATGCTTGACTTCGTGGACGTACACTACCAAAGATGTTGAGGGATTCTCTCTTCTAATTTGATTTTATTTTCCTAATTGCAACTCTTTTCTTACTCTTTGATCATTTTTGCTTCCTAGACACCAAATTTTCGATTTGTACCTATATGATACCAAATCCACAAATTCAAACAGAAATATAAATTAATCCAAAAAAATAATCCACGCAAACGTAAACGTAGAGTTTTATTTCTACACTCCACCGTACCTTTTTTATCTAGTGTTTTTGCTGTTGTTTGTTGATGCGTATTAAAGTCCTAGTATTGTAGTTCGTGTTTTTAAGAACGTTGTTGCGAATGCACTTTTGAGCATGTTTTTTTACATGTACTTGTGTGCATGTCCATTTGAGCGAGTGTGCTTGTGCATGTTTGTTGATTTGTATTGATGTCCTTGGATTGTAGTTTGTGTTTTCATGATCCTTTTTGCGAATGCACTTTTGCGTGAGTACTTTTGTGCATGCTTTTGTACTCTTACTTATGTGCGTATCTTTCTTGCGAGAGTGTTACACAAGTTTCTTGATGCGCATTCATGTCCTCGAACTGTAGTACGTATTTTCATGATCGCTTTTGGAATCCAATTTTGACCATGTTCGAGTCCGAATATGGATTTTTGCCGTTAGACAGGAATTGTAGCCAGCTGAAATAGCTTTCTAATGCCGCCGGAACCAGTTGATTTGGAGTCTGGATGAGAATGTTATGCTCGACTTCGTGGACGTACACTACCAAAGATGTTGAGGGATTCTCTTTTGCATGTTTGTTGATTTGTATTAATATCCTAGGATTGTAGTTTGTGTTTTCATGATCCTTTTTGCGAATGCACTTTTGCGTGAGTACTTTTGTGCATGCTTTTGTACTCTTACTTATGTGCGTATCTTTCTAGCGAGAGTTTTATGCAAGTTTCTTGATGCGCATTCATGTCCTTGAACTGTAGTACGTATTTTCATGATCGCTTTTGGAATCAAATTTTGACCATGGTCGAGTCCGAATATGGATTTTTGCCGTTAGACAGGAATTGTAGCCAGCTGAAATAGCTTTCTAATGCCGCCGGAACCAGTTGATTTGGAGTCCGGATGAGAATGTTATGCTCGACTTCGTGGACGTACACTACCAAAGATGTTGAGGGATTCTCTCTTCTAATTTCATTTTATTTTCCTAATTGCAACTCTTTTCTTACTCTTTGATCATTTTTGCTTCATGGACACATAATTTTCGATTTGTAACTATAAAATACCAAATCCACAAATTCAAACAGAAATATAAATTAATCCAAAAAAATAATCCACGCAAACGTATACGTAGAGTTTTATTTCTACACTCCACCGTACCTTTTTTATCTAGTATTTTTGCTGTTGTTTGTTGATGCGTATTAAAGTCCTAGTATTGTAGTTCGTGTTTTTAAGAACGTTGTTGCGAATGCACTTTTGCGCATGTTTGTTTACATGTACGTTTGTGCATGTCCATTTGAGCGAGTGTGCTTGTGCATGTTTGTTGATTTGTATTAATGTCCTTGGATTGTAGTTTGTGTTTTCATGATCCTTTTTGCGAATGCACTTTTGCGTGAGTACTTTTGTGCATGCTTTTGTACTCTTACTTATGTGCGTATCTTTCTAACGAGAGTTTTTGTGCACGTTTCTTGATGCGCATTCATGTCCTCGAACTGTAGTACGTATTTTCATGATCGCTTTTGGAATCCAATTTTGACCATGTTCGAGTCCGAATTTAGATTTTTAACATTAGACAGGAATTGTAGCCAGCTGAAATAGCTTTCAAATACCGCAGGAACCAGTGGATTTGGAGTCCGGATGAGAAAGTTATGCTCGACTTCGTGGACGTACACTACCAAAGATGTTGAGGGATTCTCTCTTCTAATTTGATTTTATTTTCCTAATTGCAACTCTTTTCCTACTCTTTGATCATTTTTGCTTCCTGGACACCAAATTTTCGATTTGTACCTATTCGATACCAAATCCACAAATTCAAACAGAAATATAAATTAATCCAAAAAAATAATCCATGCAAACGTAAACGTAGAGTTTTATTTCTACACTCCACCGTACCTTTTTTATCAATTGTTTTTGCTGTTGTTTGTTGATGCGTATTAAAGTCCTAGTATTGTAGTTCGTGTTTTTAAGAACGTTGTTGCGAATGCACTTTTGAGCATGTTTTTTTACATGTACTTGTGTGCATGTCCATTTGAGCGAGTGTGCTTGTGCATGTTTGTTGATTTGTATTGATGTCCTTGGATTGTAGTTTGTGTTTTCATGATCCTTTTTGCGAATGCACTTTTGCGTGAGTACTTTTGTGCATGCTTTTGTACTCTTACTTATGTGCGTATCTTTCTAGCGAGAGTTTTATGCAAGTTTCTTGATGCGCATTCATGTCCTCGAACTGTAGTACGTATTTTCATGATCGCTTTTGAAATCCAATTTTGACCATGTTCGAGTCCGAATTTGGATTTTTGCCGTTAGACAGGAATTGTAGCCAGCTGAAATAGCTTTCTAATGCCGCCGGAACAAGTTGATTTGGAGTCTGGATGAGAATGTTATGCTCGACTTCATGGACGTACACTACCAAAGATGTTGAGGGATTCTCTTTTGCATGTTTGTTGATTTGTATTAATATCCTAGGATTGTAGTTTGTGTTTTCATGATCCTTTTTGCGAATGCACTTTTGCGTGAGTACTTTTGTGCATGCTTTTGTACTCTTACTTATGTGCGTATCTTTCTAGCGAGAGTTTTATGCAAGTTTCTTGATGCGCATTCATGTCCTTGAACTGTAGTACGTATTTTCATGATCGCTTTTGGAATCAAATTTTGACCATGGTCGAGTCCGAATATGGATTTTTGCCGTTAGACAGGAATTGTAGCCAGCTGAAATAGCTTTCTAATGCTGCCGGAACCAGTTGATTTGGAGTCCGGATGAGATTGTTATGCTCGACTTCGTGGACGTACACTACCAAAGATGTTGAGGGATTCTCTCTTCTAATTTGATTTTATTTTCCTAATTGCAACTCTTTTCTTACTATTTGATCATTTTTGCTTCCTGGACACATAATTTTCGATCAGTACCTATAAGATACCAAATCCACAAATTCAAACATAAATAGAAATTAATCCAAAAAACTAATCAACGCAAACGTAAACGTAGAGTTTTTTTCTACACTCCACCGTACCTTTTTTATCTAGTATTTTTGCTGTTGTTTGTTGATGCGTATTAAAGTCCTAGTATTGTAGTTCGTGTTTTTAAGAACGTTGTTGCGAATGCACTTTTGCGCATGTTTGTTTACATATGCGTTTGTGCATGTCCATTTGAGCGAGTGTGCTTGTGCATGTTTGTTGATTTGTATAAATGTCCTAGGATTGTAGTTTGTGTTTTCATGATCCTTTTTGCGAATGCACTTTTGCGTGAGTACTTTTGTGCATGCTTTTGTACTCTTACTTATGTGCGTATCTTTCTAACGAGAGTTTTTGTGCACGTTTCTTGATGCGCATTCATGTCCTCGAACTGTAGTACGTATTTTCATGATCGCTTTTGGAATCCAATTTTGACCATGTTCGAGTCCGAATTTAGATTTTTGCCGTTAGACAGGAATTGTAGCCAGTTGAAATAGCTTTCTCATGCCGCCGGAACCAGTTGATTTGGAGTCCGGATGAGAAAGTTATGCTCGACGTCGTGGACGTACACTACCAAAGATGTTGAGGGATTTTTTCTTCTAATTTGATTTTATTTTCCTAATTACCACTCTTTTCTTACTCTTTGATCATTTTTGCTTCCTGGACACCTAATTTTTGATTTGTACCTATAACATACCAAATCCACAAATTCAAACAGAAATATAAATTAATCCAAAAAAATAATCCACGCAAACGTAAACGTAGAGTTTTATTTCTACACTCCACCGTACCTTTTTTATCTACTGTTTTTGCTGTTGTTTGTTGATGCGTATTAAAGTCCTAGTATTGTAGTTCGTGTTTTTAAGAACGTTGTTGGGAATGCACTTTTGCGCATGTTTTTTTACATGTACGTTTGTGCATGTCCATTTGAGCGAGTGTGCTTGTGCATGTTTGTTGATTTGTATTAATGTCCTAGGATTGTAGTTTCTGTTTTCATGATCCTTTTTGCGAATGCACTTTTGCGTGAGTACATTTGTGCATGCTTTTGTACTCTTACTTATGTGCGTATCTTTCTAACGAGAGTTTTTGTGCACGTTCTAGATGCGCATTCATGTCCTCGAATTGTAGTACGTATTTTCATGATCGCTTTTGGAATCCAATTTTGACCATGTTCGAGTCCGAATTTAGATTTTTGCCGTTAGACAGGAATTGTAGCCAGCTGATATAGCTTTCTAATGCCGCCGGAACCAGTTGATTTGGAGTCTAGATGAGTAAGTTATGCTTGACTTCGTGGACGTACACTACCAAAGATGTTAAGGGATTCTCTCTTCTAATTTGATTTTATTTTCCTAATTGCAACTCTTTTCTTACTCTTTGATCATTTTTGCTTCCTAGACACCAAATTTTCGATTTGTACCTATATGATACCAAATCCACAAATTCAAACAGAAATATAAATTAATCCAAAAAAATAATCCACGCAAACGTAAACGTAGAGTTTTATTTCTACACTCCACCGTACCTTTTTTATCTAGTGTTTTTGCTGTTGTTTGTTGATGCGTATTAAAGTCCTAGTATTGTAGTTCGTGTTTTTAAGAACGTTGTTGCGAATGCACTTTTGAGCATGTTTTTTTACATGTACGTGTGTGCATGTCCATTTGAGCGAGTGTGCTTGTGCATGTTTGTTGATTTGTATTGATGTCCTTGGATTGTAGTTTGTGTTTTCATGATCCTTTTTGCGAATGCACTTTTGCGTGAGTACTTTTGTGCATGCTTTTGTACTCTTACTTATGTGCGTATCTTTCTAGAGAGAGTGTTATGCAAGTTTCTTGATGCGCATTCATGTCCTCGAACTGTAGTACGTATTTTCATGATCGCTTTTGGAATCCAATTTTGACCATGTTCGAGTCCGAATATGGATTTTTGCCGTTAGACAGGAATTGTAGCCAGCTGAAATAGCTTTCTAATGCCGCCGGAACCAGTTGATTTGGAGTCTGGATGAGAATGTTATGCTCGACTTCGTGGACGTACACTACCAAAGATGTTGAGGGATTCTCTTTTGCATGTTTGTTGATTTGTATTAATATCCTAGGATTGTAGTTTGTGTTTTCATGATCCTTTTTGCGAATGCACTTTTGCGTGAGTACTTTTGTGCATGCTTTTGTACTCTTACTTATGTGCGTATCTTTCTAGCGAGAGTTTTATGCAAGTTTCTTGATGCGCATTCATGTCCTTGAACTGTAGTACGTATTTTCATGATCGCTTTTGGAATCAAATTTTGACCATGGTCGAGTTCGAATATGGATTTTTGCCGTTAGAAAGGAATTGTAGCCAGCTGAAATAGCTTTCTAATGCCGCCGGAACCAGTTGATTTGGAGTCCGGATGAGAATGTTATGCTCGACTTCGTGGACGTACACTACCAAAGATGTTGAGGGATTCTCTCTTCTAATTTCATTTTATTTTCCTAATTGCAACTCTTTTCTTACTCTTTGATCATTTTTGCTTCATGGACACATAATTTTAGATTTGTAATTATAAAATACCAAATCCACAAATTCAAACAGAAATATAAATTAATCCAAAAAAATAATCCACGCAAACGTATACGTAGAGTTTTATTTCTACACTCCACCGTACCTTTTTTATCTAGTATTTTTGCTGTTGTTTGTTGATGCGTATTAAAGTCCTAGTATTGTAGTTCGTGTTTTTAAGAACGTTGTTGCGAATGCACTTTTGTGCATGTTTGTTTACATGTACGTTTGTGCATGTCCATTTGAGCGAGTGTGCTTGTGCATGTTTGTTGATTTGTATTAATGTCCTTGGATTGTAGTTTGTGTTTTCATGATCCTTTTTGCGAATGCACTTTTGCGTGAGTACTTTTGTGCATGCTTTTGTACTCTTACTTATGTGCGTATCTTTCTAACGAGAGTTTTTGTGCACGTTTCTTGATGCGCATTCATGTCCTCGAACTGTAGTACGTATTTTCATGATCGCTTTTGGAATCCAATTTTGACCATGTTCGAGTCCGAATTTAGATTTTTAACATTAGACACGAATTGTAGCCAGCTGAAATAGCTTTCAAATACCGCAGGAACCAGTGGATTTGGAGTCCGGATGAGAAAGTTATGCTCGACTTCGTGGACGTACACTACCAAAGATGTTGAGGGATTCTCTCTTCTAATTTGATTTTATTTTCCTAATTGCAACTCTTTTCCTACTCTTTGATCATTTTTGCTTCCTGGACACCAAATTTTCGATTTGTACCTATTCGATACCAAATCCACAAATTCAAACAGAAATATAAATTAATCCAAAAAAATAATCCATGCAAACGTAAACGTAGAGTTTTATTTCTACACTCCACCGTACCTTTTTTATCAATTGTTTTTGCTGTTGTTTGTTGATGCGTATTAAAGTCCTAATATTGTAGTTCGTGTTTTTAAGAACGTTGTTGCGAATGCACTTTTGCGCATGTTTTTTTACATGTACGTTTGTGCATGTCCATTTGAGCGAGTGTGCTTGTGCATGTTTGTTGATTTGTATTAATGTCCTACGATTGTAGTTTGTGTTTTCATGATCCTTTTTGCGAATGCACTTTTGCGTGAGTACTTTTGTGCATGCTTTTGTACTCTTACTTATGTGCGTATCTTTCTAGCGAGAGTTTTATGCAAGTTTCTTGATGCGCATTCATGTCCTCGAACTGTAGTACGTATTTTCATGATCGCTTTTGAAATCCAATTTTGACCATGTTCGAGTCCGAATTTGGATTTTTGCCGTTAGACCGGAATTGTAGCCAGCTGAAATAGCTTTCTAATGCTGCCGGAACCAGTTGATTTGGAGTCCGGATGAGATTGTTATGCTCGACTTCGTGGACGTACACTACCAAAGATGTTGAGGGATTCTCTCTTCTAATTTGATTTTATTTTCCTAATTGCAACTCTTTTCTTACTATTTGATCATTTTTGCTTCCTGGACACATAATTTTCGATCTGTACCTATAAGATACCAAATCCACAAATTCAAACATAAATAGAAATTAATCCAAAAAACTAATCAACGCAAACGTAAACGTAGAGTTTTTTTCTACACTCCACCGTACCTTTTTTATCTAGTATTTTTGCTGTTGTTTGTTGATGCGTATTAAAGTCCTAGTATTGTAGTTCGTGTTTTTAAGAACGTTGTTGCGAATGCACTTTTGCGCATGTTTGTTTACATATGCGTTTGTGCATGTCCATTTGAGCGAGTGTGCTTGTGCATGTTTGTTGATTTGTATAAATGTCCTAGGATTGTAGTTTGTGTTTTCATGATCCTTTTTGCGAATGCACTTTTGCGTGAGTACTTTTGTGCATGCTTTTGTACTCTTACTTATGTGCGTATCTTTCTAACGAGAGTTTTTGTGCACGTTTCTTGATGCGCATTCATGTCCTCGAACTGTAGTACGTATTTTCATGATCGCTTTTGGAATCCAATTTTGACCATGTTCGAGTCCGAATTTAGATTTTTGCCGTTAGACAGGAATTGTAGCCAACTGAAATAGCTTTCTAATGCCGCAGGAACCAGTGGATTTTGAGTCCGGATGAGAAAGTTATGCTCGACTTCGTGGACGTACACTACCAAAGATGTTGAGGGATTCTCTCTTCTAATTTGAATTTATTTTCCTAATTGCAACTCTTTTCTTACTCTTTCATCATTTTTGCTTCCTGGACACCAAATTTTCGATTTGTACCTATATGATACCAAATCCACAAATTCAAACAGAAATATAAATTAATCCAAAAAAATAATCCATGCAAACGTAAACGTAGAGTTATATTTCTACACTCCACCGTACCTTTTTTATCTAGTGTTTTTGTTGTTGTTTGTTGATGCGTATTAAAGTCCTAGTATTGTAGTTCGTGTTTTTAAGAACGTTGTTGCGAATGCACTTTTGCGCATGTTTTTTTACATGTACGTCTGTGCATGTCCATTTGAGCGAGTGTGCTTGTGCATGTTTGTTGATTTGTATTAATGTCCTACGATTGTAGTTTGTGTTTTCATGATCCTTTTTGCGAATGCACTTTTGCGTGAGTACTTTTGTGCATGCTTTTGTACTCTTACTTATGTGCGTATCTTTCTAGCGAGAGTTTTATGCAAGTTTCTTGATGCGCATTCATGTCCTCGAACTGTAGTACGTATTTTCATGATCGCTTTTGGAATCCAATTTTGACCATGTTCGAGTCCGAATTTGGATTTTTGCCGTTAGACAGGAATTGTAGCCAGCTGAAATAGCTTTCTAATGCTGCCGGAACAAGTTGATTTGGAGTCCGGATGAGATTGTTATGCTCGACTTCGTGGACGTACACTACCGAAGATGTTGAGGGATTCTCTCTTCTAATTTGATTTTATTTTCCTAATTGCAACTCTTTTCTTACTATTTGATCATTTTTGCTTCCTCGACACATAATTTTCGATCTACACCTATAAGATACCAAATCCACAAATTCAAACATAAATAGAAATTAATCCATAAAATTAATCCACGCAAACGTAAACGTAGAGTTTTTTTCTACACTCCACCGTACCTTTTTTATCTAGTGTTTTTGTTGTTGTTTGTTGATGCGTATTAAAGTCCTAGTATTGTAGTTCGTTTTTTTAAGAACGTTGTTGCGAATGCACTTTTGCGCATGTTTTTTTTACATGTACGTTTGTGCATGTCCATTTGAGCGATTGTGCTTGTGCATGTTTGTTGATTTGTATTAATGTCCTAGGATTGTAGTTTGTGTTTTCATGATCCTTTTTGTGAATGCACTTTTGCGTGAGTTCTTTTGTGCATGCTTTTGTACTCTTACTTGTGTGCGTATCTTTCTAACGAGAGTTTTTGTGCACGTTTCTTGATGCGCATTCATGTCCTCGAACTGTAGTACGTATTTTCATGATCGCTTTTGGAATCCAATTTTGACCATGTTCGAGTCCGAATTTAGATTTTTGCCGTTAGACAGGAATTGTAGCCAGCTGAAATAGCTTTCTAATGCCGCCGGAACCAGTTGATTTGGAGTCTGGATGAGAATGTTATGCTCGACTTTGTGGACGTACACTACCAAAGATGTTGAGGGATTCTCTCTTCTAATTTGATTTTATTTTCCTAATTGCAACTCTTTTCTTACTGTTTCATCATTTTTGCTTCCTGGACATCTAAATTTCGATTTGTACCTATAAGATACCAAATCCACAAATTCAAACAGAAATATAAATTAATCCAAAAAAATAATCCACGCAAACGTAAACGTAGAGTTTTATTTCTACACTCCACCGTACCTTTTTTATCTATTGTTTTTGTTGTTGTTTGTTGATGCGTATTAAATTTCTAGTATTGTAGTTCGTGTTTTTAAGAACGTTGTTGCGAATGCACTTTTGCGCATGTTTTTTTACATGTACGTCTGTGCATGTCCATTTGAGCGAGTGTGCTGGTGCATGTTTGTTGATTTGTATTAATGTCCTAGGATTGTAGTTTGTGTTTTCATGATCCTTTTTGCGAATCCACTTTTGCGTGAGTACTTTTGTGCATGCTTTTGTACTCTTACTTATGTGCGTATCTTTCTAACGAGAGTTTTTGTGCACGTTTCTTGATGCGCATTCATGTCCTCGAACTGTAGTACGTATTTTCATGATCGGTTTTGGATTCCAATTTTGACCATGTTCGAGTCCGAATTTAGATTTTTGCCATTAGACAGGAATTGTAGCCAGCTGAAATAACTTTCAAATGCCGCTTGAACCAGTGGATTTGGAGTCCGGATGAGAAAGTTATGCTCGACTTCGTGGACGTACACTACCAAAGATGTTGAGGGATTCTCTCTTCTAATTTGATTTTATTTTCCTAATTGCATTTCTTTTCTTACTCTTTGATCATTTTTGCTTCCTGGACACCAAATTTTCGATTTGTACCTATATGATACCAAATCCACAAATTCAAACAGAAATATAAATTAATCCAAAAAAATAATCCATGCAAACGTTAACGTAGAGTTTTATTTCTACACTCCACCGTACCTTTTTTATCTAGTGTTTTTGTTGTTGTTTGTTGATGCGTATTAAAGTCGTAGTATTGTAGTTCTTGTTTTTAAGAACGTTGTTGCGAATGCACTTTTGCGCATGTTTTTTTACATGTACGTTTGTGCATGTCCATTTGAGCGAGTGTGCTTGTGCATGTTTGTTGATTTGTATTAATGTCCTACGATTGTAGTTTGTGTTTTCATGATCCTTTTTGCGAATGCACTTTTGCGTGAGTACTTTTGTGCATGCTTTTGTACTCTTACTTATGTGCGTATCTTTCTAGCGAGAGTTTTTGTGCAAGTTTCTTGATGCGCATTCATGTCCTCGAACTGTAGTACGTATTTTCATGATCGCTTTTGGAATCCAATTTTGACCATGTTCGAGTCCGAATTTGGATTTTTGCCGTTAGACAGGAATTGTAGCCAGCTGAAATAGGTTTCTAATGCTGCCGGAACAAGTTGATTTGGAGTCCGGATGAGATTGTTATGCTCGACTTCGTGGACGTACACTACCAAAGATGTTGAGGGATTCTCTCTTCTAATTTGATTTTATTTTCCTAATTTCAACTCTTTTCTTACTCTTTGATCATTTTTGCTTCCTGGACACCTAATTTTCGATTTGTACCTATAGTATACCAAATCCACAAATTCAAACAGAAATATAAATTAATCCAAAAAAATAATCCAGGCAAACGTAAACGTAGAGTTTTATTTCTACACTCCACCGTACCTTTTTTATCTAGTGTTTTTGCTGTTGTTTGTTGATGCGTATTAAAGTCCCAGTATTGTAGTTCGTGTTTTTAAGAACGTTGTTGCGAATGCACTTTTGCGCATGTTTTTTTACATTTACGTTTGTGCATGTCCATTTGAGCGAGTGTGCTTCTACATGTCTGTTGATTTGTATTAATGTCCTAGGATTGTAGTTTGTGTTTTCATGATCCTTTTTGCGAATGCACTTTTGCGTGAGTACTTTTGTGCATGCTTTTGTACTCTTACTTCTGTGCGTATCTTTCTAGCGAGAGTTTTTGTGCAAGTTTCTTGATGCGCATTCATGTCCTCGAACTGTAGTACGTATTTTCATGATCGCTTTTGGAATCCAATTTTGACCATGTTCGAGTCCGAATTTGGATTTTTGCCGTTAGACAGGAATTGTAGCCAGCTGAAATAGCTTTCTCATGCCGCCGGAACCAGTTGATTTGGAGTCCGGATGAGAAAGTTATGCTCGACTTTGTGGACGTACACTACCAAATATGTTGAGGGATTCTTTCTTCTAATCTTATTTTACTTTCCTAATTACAACTCTTTTCTTACTCTTTGATCATTTTTGCTTCCTGGACATCTAATTTTCAATTTGTACCTATAATATACCAAATCCACAAATTCAAACAGAAATCTAAATTAATCCAAAAAAATAATCCACGCAAACGTAAACGTAGAGTTTTATTTCTACACTCCACCGTACGTTTTTTATCTAGTGTTTTTGCTGTTGTTTGTTGATGCGTATTAAAGTCCTAGTATTGTAGTTCGTGTTTTTAAGAATGTTGCTGCGAATGCACTTTTGCGCATGTTCTTTTACATGTACGCTTGTGCATGTCCATTTGAGCGAGTGTGCTTGTGCATGTTTGTTGATTTGTATTAATGCCCTAGGATTGCAGTTTGTGTTTTCATGATCCTTTTTGCGAATGCACTTTTGCGTGAGTACTTTTGTGCATGCTTTTGTACTCTTACTTATGTGCGTATCTTTCTAGCGAGAGTTTTTGTGCACGTTTCTTGATGCGCATTCATGTCCTCGAACTGTATTACGTATTTTCATGATCGCTTTTGGAATCCAATTTTGACCATGTTCGAGTCCGAATTTGGATTTTTGCCGTTAGACAGAAATTGTAGCCAGCGGAAATAGCTTTCTAATGCCGCCCGAACCAGTTGATTTGGAGTACGGATGAGAAAGTTATGCTCGACTTCGTGGACGTACACTACCAAAGATGTTGAGGGATTCTCTCTTCTACTTTGATTTTATTTTCCTAATTGCAACTATTTTCTTACTCTTTGATCATTTTTGCTTCCTGGACACCTAATTTTTGATTTGTACCTATAATATACCAAATCCACAAATTCAAACAGAAATATAAATTAATCCAAAAAAATAATCCTCGCAAACGTAAACGTAGAGTTTTATTTCTAAACTCCACCGTACCTTTTTTATCTAGTGTTTTTGCTGTTGTTTGTTGATGCGTATTAAAGTCCTAGTATTTTAGTTCGTGTTTTTAAGAACGTTGTTTCGAATGCACTTTTGCGCATGTTTTTTTACATTTACATTTGTGCATGTCCATTTGAGCGAGTGTGCTTCTACATGTTTGTTGATTTGCATTAATGTCCGAGGATTGTAGTTTGTGTTTTCATGATCCTTTTTGCGAATGCACTTTTGTTGGAGTATTTTTTTGCATGCTTTTGTACTCTTACTTATGTGCGTATCTTTCTAGCGAGAGTTTTTGTGCACGTTTCTTGATGCGCATTCATGTCCTCGAACTGAAGTATGTATTTTCATGATCGCTTTTGGAATCCAATTTTGACCATGTTCGAGTCCGAATTTGGATTTTTGCCGTTAGACAGGAATTGTAGCCAGTTGAAATAGCTTTCCAATGCCGCCGGAACCAGTTGATTTGGAGTCCGGATGAGAAAGTTATGCTCGACTTCGTGGACGTACACTACCAAAGATGTTGAGGAATTCTCTCTTCTATTTTTATTTTATTTTCCTAATTGCAACTATTTTCTTACTCTTTGATCATTTTTGCTTCCTGGACACCTAATTTTAGATTTGACCTATAAGAAACAAAATCCACAAATTCAAACAGAAATATAAATTAATCCAAAAAAATAATCCACGCAAACGTAAACGTAGAGTTTTATTTCTACACTCCACCGTACCTATTTTATCTAGTGTTTTTGCTGTTGTTTGTTCATGTGTATTAAAGTCCTAGTATTGTAGTTCGTGTATTTAAGAACGTTGTCCCGAAAGCACTTTTGCGCATGTTTTTTTACATGTACGCTTGTGCATGTCTATTTGAGCGAGTGTGTTTGTGCATGTTTGTTGATTTGTATTAATGTCCTAGGATTGTAGTTTGTGTTTTCATGATCCTTTTTGCGAATGCAGTTTTGCGTGAGTACTTTTGTGCATGCTTTTGTACTCTTACTTATGTGCGTATCTTTCTAGCGAGAGTTCATGTGCACGTTTCTTGATGCACATTCATGTCCTCGAACTGTAGTACGTATTTTCATGATCGCTTTTGGAATCCAATTTTGACCATGTTCGAGTCCGAATTTGGATTTTTGCCGTTAGACAGGAGTTGAAGCAAGTTGAAATAGCTTTCCAATGCCGCCGGAACCAGTTGATTTGGAGTCCGGATGAGAAAGTTATGCTCGACTTCATGGACGTACACTACCAAAGATGTTGAGGAATTCTCTCTTCTAATTTTATATTATTTTCCTAATTGCAACTATTTTCTTACTCTTTGATCATTTTTGCTTCCTCGACACCTAATTTTACATTTGACCTATAAGAAAAAAAATCCACAAATTCAAACAGAAATATAAATTAATCCAAAAAAATAATCCACGCAAACGTAAACGTAGAGTTTTATTTCTACACTCCACCGTACCTTTTTTATCTATTGTTTTTGCTGTTGTTTGTTGATGCGTATTAAATTTCTAGTATTGTAGTTCGTGTTTTTAAGAACGATGTTGCGAATGCACTTTTGCGCATGTTTTTTTACATGTACGTCTGTGCATGTCCATTTGAGCGAGTGTGCTGGTGCATGTTTGTTGATTTGTATTAATGTCCTAGGATTGTAGTTTGTGTTTTCATGATCCTTTTTGCGAATGCACTTTTGCGTGAATACTTTTGTGCATGCTTTTGTACTCTTACTTATGTGCGTATCTTTCTAGCGAGAGTTTTTGTGCAAGTTTCTTGATGCGCATTCATGTCCTCGAACTGTAGTACGTATTTTCATGATCGCTTTTGGAATCCCATTTTGACCATGTTCGAGTCCGAATTTGAATTTTTGCTGTTAGACTTAACAGTAGCCAGCAGAAATAGCTTTCTAATGCTGCCGGAACCAGCTGATTTGGAGTCCGGATGAGAAAGTTATGCTCGACTTCGTGGACGTACACTACCAAAGATGTTGAGGGATTCTCTCTTCTACTGTGATTTTATTTTCCTAATTGCAACTCTTTTCTTACTCTTCGATCATTTTTGCTTCCTGGACACCTAATTTTCGATTTGTACCTATAATATACCAAATCCACAAATTCAAACAGAAATATAAATTAATCCAAAAAAATAATCCAGGCAAACGTAAACGTAGAGTTTTATTTCTACACTCCACCGTACCTTTTTTATCTAGTGTTTTTGCTGTTGTTTGTTGATGCGTATTAAAGTCCCAGTATTGTAGTTCGTGTTTTTAAGAACGTTGTTGCGAATGCACTTTTGCGCATGTTTTTTTACATTTACGTTTGTGCATGTCCATTTGAGCGAGTGTGCTTCTACATGTTTGTTGATTTGTATTAATGTCCTAGGATTGTAGTTTGTGTTTTCATGATCCTTTTTGCGAATGCACTTTTGCGTGAGTACTTTTGTGCATGCTTTTGTACTCTTACTTATGTGCGTATCTTTCTAGCGAGAGTTTTTGTGCAAGTTTCTTGATGCGCATTCATGTCCTCGAACTGTAGTACGTATTTTCATGATCGCTTTTGGAATCCAATTTTGACCATGTTCGAGTCCGAATTTAGATTTTTGCCGTTAGACTGGAATTGTAGCCAGCTGAAATAGCTTTCCAATGCCGCCGGAACCAGTTGATTTGGAGTCCGGATGAGAAAGTTATGCTCATCTTTGTGGACGTACACTACCAAAGATGTTGAGGAATTCTCTCTTCTAATTTTATTTTATTTTCCTAATTGCAACTATTTTCTTACTCTTTGATCATTTTTGCTTCCTAGACACCTAATTTTAGATTTGACCTATAAGAAACAAAATCCACAAATTCAAACAGAAATATAAATTAATCCAAAAAAATAATCCACGCAAATGTAAACGTAGAGTTTTATTTCTACACTCCACCGTACCTATTTTATCTAGTGTTTTTGCTGTTGTTTGTTCATGTGTATTAAAGTCCTAGTATTGTAGTTCGTGTATTTAAGAACGTTGTCCCGAAAGCACTTTTGCGCATGTTTTTTTACATGTACGCTTGTGCTTGTCTATTTAAGCGAGTGTGTTTGTGCATGTTTGTTGATTTGTATTAATGTCCTAGGATTGTAGTTTGTGTTTTCATGATCCTTTTTGCGAATGCACTTTTGCGTGAGTACATTTGTGCATGCTTTTGTACTCTTACTTATGTGCGTATCTTTCTAGCGAGAGTTTTTGTGCACGTTTCTTGATGCGCATTCATGTCCTCGAACTGTATTACGTATTTTCATGATCGCTTTTGGAATCCAATTTTGACCATGTTCGAGTCCGAATTTGGATTTTTGCCGTTAGACAGGAATTGTAGCCAGCTGAAATAGCTTTCTAATGCCGCCGGAACCAGTTGATTTGGAGTCCGGATAAGAAAGTTATGCTCGACTTCGTGGACGTACACTACCAAAGATGTTGAGGGACTCTCTCTTCTAATTTGATTTTATTTTCCTAATTGCAACTATTTTCTTTCTCTTTGATCATTTTTGCTTCCTGGACACCTAATTTTCGATTTGTACCTATAAGATACCAAATCCACAAATTCAAAAAGAAATATAAATTAATCCAAAAAAAAACTATCCCCGTAAACGTAAACGTAGAGTTTAATTTCTACACTCCACCGTATCTTCTTTATCTAGTGTTTGTGATTTGTTTGTTGATGCGTATTAAAGTCCTAGTATTGTAGTTCGTGTTTTCAAGAATGTTGTTGCGAATGCACTTTTGCGCATGTTTTTTTGACATGTATGTTTGTGCATGTCCATTTGAGCGATTGTGCTTGTGCATGTTTGTTGATTTGTATTAATGTCCTAGGATTGTAGTTTGTGTTTTCATGATCCGTTTTGCGAATGCACGTTTGCGTGAGTTCTTTTGTGCATGATTTTGTACTCTTACTTATGTGCGTATCTTTCTAGCGAGAGTTTTTGTGCACGTTTCTTGATGCGCATTCATGCCCTCGAACTGTATTACGTATTTTCATGATCGCTTTTGGAATCCAATTTTGACCATGTTCGAGTCCGAATTCAGATTTTTGCCGTGAGACAGAAATTGTAGCCAGCGGAAATAGCTTTCTAATGCCGCCCGAACCAGTTGATTTGGAGTACGGATGAGAAAGTTATGCTCGACTTCGTGGACGTACACTACCAAAGATGTTGAGGGATTCTCTCTTCTACTTTGATTTTATTTTCCTAATTGCAACTCTTTTCTTACTCTTTGATCATTTTTGCTTCCAGGACACCTAATTTTTGATTTGTACCGATAATATACCAAATCCACAAATTCAAACAGAAATATAAATTAATCCAAAAAAATAATCCTCGCAAACGTAAACGTAGAGTTTTATTTCTAAACTCCACGGTACCTTTTTTATCTTGTGTTTTTGCTGTTGTTTGTTGATGCGTATTAAAGTCCTAGTATTGTAGTTCGTGTTTTTAAGAACGTTGTTTCGAATGCACTTTTGCGCATGTTTTTTTACATTTACGTTTGTGCATGTCCATTTGAGCGAGTGTGCTTCTACATGTTTGTTGATTTGTATTAATGTCCTAGGATTGTAGTTTGTGTTTTCATGATCCTTTTTGCGAATGCACTTTTGCGTGAGTACTTTTTTGCATGCTTTTGTACTCTTACTTATGTGCGTATCTTTCTAGCGAGAGTTTTTGTGCACGTTTCGTGATGCGCATTCATGTCCTCGAACAGTAGTATGTATTTTCATGATCGCTTTTGGAATCCAATTTTGACCATGTTCGAGTCCGAATTTGGATTTTTGCCGTTAGACAGGAATTGTAGCCAGTTGAAATAGCTTTCCAATGCCGCCGGAACAAGTAGATTTGGAGTCCGGATGAGAAAGTTATGCTCGACTTCGTGGACGTACACTACCAAAGATGTTGAGGAATTCTCTCTTCTAATTTTATTTTATTTTCCTAATTGCAACTATTTTCTTACTCTTTGATCATTTTTGCTTCCTGGACACCTAATTTTAGATTTGACCTATAAGAAACAAAATCCACAAATTCAAACAGAAATATAAATTAATCCAAAAAAATAATCCACGCAAACGTAAACGTAGAGTTTTATTTCTACACTCCACCGTACGTATTTTATCTAGTGTTTTTGTTGTTGTTCGTTGATGTGTATTAAAGTCATAGTATTGTAGTTCGTGTTTTTGAGAACGTTGTTCCGAAAGCATTTTTGCGCATGTTTTTTTACATGTACGCTTGTGCATGTCTATTTGAGCGAGTGTGTTTGTGCATGTTTGTTGATTTGTATTAATGTCCTAGGATTGTAGTTTGTGTTTTCATGATCCTTTTTGCGAATGCACTTTTGCGTGAGTACTTATGTGCATGCTTTTGTACTCTTACTTATGTGCGTATCTTTCTAGCGAGAGTTTTTGTTCACGTTTCTTGATGCGCATTCATGTCCTCGAACTGTAGTACGTATTTTCATGATCGCTTTTGGAATCAAATTTTGACCATGTTCGAGTCCGAATTCGGATTTTTGCCGTTAGACAGGAATTGTAGCCAGTTGAAATAGCTTTCCAATGCCGCCGGAACCAGTTGATTTGGAGTCCGGATGAGAAAGTTATGCTCGACTTCGTGGACGTACACTACCAAAGATGTTGAGGAATTCTCTCTTCTAATTTTAATTTATTTTCCTAATTGCAACTATTTTCTTACTCTTTGATCATTTTTGCTTCCTGGACACCAAATTTTAGATTTGACCTATAAGAAACAAATCCACAAATTCAAACAGAAATATAAATTAATCCAAAAAAATAATCCACGCAAACGTAAACGTAGAGTTTTATTTCTACACTCGACCGTACCTATTTTATCTAGTGTTTTTGCTGTTGTTTGTTGATGTGTATTAAAGTCCTAGTATTGTAGTTCGTGTTTTTAAGAACGTTGTTCCGAAAGCACTTTTGCGCATGTTTTTTTACATGTACGCTTGTGCATGTCTATTTGAGCGAGTGTGTTTGTGCATGTTTGTTGATTTGTATTAATGTCCTAGGATTGTAGTTTGTGTTTTCATTATCCTTTTTGCGAATGCACTTTTGCGTGAGTACTTTGTGCATGCTTTTGTACTCTTACTTATGTGCGTATCTTTCTAGCGAGAGTTTTTGTGCACGTTTCTTGATGCGCATTCATGTCCTCGAACTGTATTACGTATTTTCATGATCGCTTTTGGAATCCAATTTTGACCATGTTCGAGTCAGAATTTGGATTTTTGCCGTTAGACAGGAATTGTAGCCAGCTGAAATAGCTTTCTAATGCCGCCGGAACCAGTTGATTTGGAGTCCGGATAAGAAAGTTATGCTCGACTTCGTGGACGTACACTACCAAATATGTTGAGGGACTCTCTCTTCTAATTTGATTTTATTTTCCTAATTGCAACTATTTTCTTTCTCTTTGATCATTTTTGCTTCCTGGACACCTAATTTTCGATTTGTACCTATAAGATACCAAATCCACAAATTCAAAAAGAAATATAAATTAATCCAAAAAAAAACTATCCCCGTAAACGTAAACGTAGAGTTTAATTTCTACACTCCACCGTATCTTCTTTATCTAGTGTTTGTGATGTTGTTTGTTGATGCGTATTAAAGTCCTAGTATTGTAGTTCGTGTTTTCAAGAATGTTGTTGCGAATGCACTTTTGCGCATGTTTTTTTGACATGTATGTTTGTGCATGTCCATTTGAGCGATTGTGCTTGTGCATGTTTGTTGATTTGTATTAATGTCCTAGGATTGTAGTTTGTGTTTTCATGATCCGTTTTGCGAATGCACGTTTGCGTGAGTTCTTTTGTGCATGATTTTGTACTCTTACTTATGTCCGTATCTTTCTAGCTAGAGTTTTTGTGCACGTTTCTTGATGCGCATTCATGTCCTCGAACTGTATTACGTATTTTCATGATCGCTTTTGGAATCCAATTTTGACCATGTTCGAGTCCGAATTCAGATTTTTGCCGTGAGACAGAAATTGTAGCCAGCGGAAATAGCTTTCTAATGCCGCCCGAACCAGTTGATTTGGAGTACGGATGAGAAAGTTATGCTCGACTTCGTGGACGTACACTACCAAAGATGTTGAGGGATTCTCTCTTCTACTTTGATTTTATTTTCCTAATTGCAACTCTTTTCTTACTCTTTGATCATTTTTGCTTCCAGGACACCTAATTTTTTGATTTGTACCTATAATATACCAAATCCACAAATTCAAACAGAAATATAAATTAATCCAAAAAAATAATCCTCGCAAACGTAAACGTAGAGTTTTATTTCTAAACTCCACCGTACCTTTTTTATCTTGTGTTTTTGCTGTTGTTTGTTGATGCGTATTAAAGTCCTAGTATTGTAGTTCGTGTTTTTAAGAACGTTGTTTCGAATGCACTTTTGCGCATGTTTTTTTACATTTACGTTTGTGCATGTCCATTTGAGCGAGTGTGCTTCTACATGTTTGTTGATTTGTATTAATGTCCTAGGATTGTAGTTTGTGTTTTCATGATCCTTTTTGCGAATGCACTTTTGCGTGAGTACTTTTTTGCATGCTTTGGTACTCTTACTTATGTGCGTATCTTTCTAGCGAGAGTTTTTGTGCACGTTTCGTGATGCGCATTCATGTCCTCGAACTGTAGTAGGTATTTTCATGATCGCTTTTGGAATCCAATTTTGACCATGTTCGAGTCCGAATTTGGATTTTTGCCGTTAGACATGAAATGTAGCCAGTTGAAATAGCTTTCCAATGCCGCCGGAACAAGTTGATTTGGAGTCCGGATGAGAAAGTTATGCTCGACTTCGTGGACGTACACTACCAAAGATGTTGAGGAATTCTCTCTTCTAATTTTATTTTATTTTCCTAATTGCAACTATTTTCTTACTCTTTGATCATTTTTGCTTCCTGGACACCTAATTTTAGATTTGACCTATAAGAAACAAAATCCACAAATTCAAACAGAAATATAAATTAATCCAAAAAAATAATCCACGCAAACGTAAACGTAGAGTTTTATTTCTACACTCCACCGTACGTATTTTATCTAGTGTTTTTGTTGTTGTTTGTTGATGTGTATTAAAGTCCTAGTATTGTAGTTCGTGTTTTTGAGAACGTTGTTCCGAAAGCACTTTTGCGCATGTTTTTTTACATGTACGCTTGTGCATGTCTATTTGAGCGAGTGTGTTTGTGCATGTTTGTTGATTTGTATTAATGTCCTAGGATTGTAGTTTGTGTTTTCATGATCCTTTTTGCGAATGCACTTTTGCGTGAGTACTTATGTGCATGCTTTTGTACTCTTACTTATGTGCGTATCTTTCTAGCGAGAGTTTTTGTGCACGTTTCTTGATGCGCATTCATGTCCTCGAACTGTAGTACGTATTTTCATGATCGCTTTTGGAATCCAATTTTGACCATGTTCGAGTCCGAATTCGGATTTTTGCCGTTAGACAGGAATTGTAGCCAGTTGAAATAGCTTTCCAATGCCGCCGGAACCAGTTGATTTGGAGTCTGGATGAGAAAGTTATGCTCGACTTCGTGGACGTACACTACCAAAGATGTTGAGGAATTCTCTCTTCTAATTTTAATTTATTTTCCTAAGTGCAACTATTTTCTTACTCTTTGATCATTTTTGCTTCCTGGACACCAAATTTTATATTTGACCTATAAGAAACAAAATCCACAAATTCAAACAGAAATATAAATTAATCCAAAAAAATAATCCACGCAAACGTAAACGTAGAGTTTTATTTCTACACTCCACCGTACCTATTTTATCTAGTGTTTTTGCTGTTGTTTGTTGATGTGTATTAAATTCCTAGTATTGTAGTTCGTGTTTTTAAGAACGTTGTTCCGAAAGCACTTTTGCGCATGTTTTTTTACATGTACGCTTGTGCATGTCTATTTGAGCGAGTGTGTTTGTTCATGTTTGTTGATTTGTATTAATGTCCTAGGATTGTAGTTTGTGTTTTCATGATCCTTTTTGCGAATGAACTTTTGTGTGAGTACTTTTGTGCATGCTTTTGTACTCTTACTTATGTGTGTATCTTTCTAGCGAGAGTTTTTGTGCACGTTTCTTGATGCGCATTCATGTCCTCATACTGTATTACGTATTTTCACGATGGCTTTTGGAATCCAATTTTGACCATGTTCGAGTCCGAATTTGGATTTTTGCCGTTAGACAGGAATTGTAGCCTGTTGAAATAGCTTTCTAATGCCGCCGGAACCAGTTGATTTGGAGTCCGGATGAGAAAGTTATGATCGACTTCGTGGACGTACACTACCAAAGATGTTGAGGGATTCTCTCTTCTAATTCTATTTTATTTTGCTAATTGCAACTATTTTCTTTCTCTTTGATCATTTTTGCTTCCTGCACACCTAATTTTCGATTTGTACCTATAAGATACCAAATCCACAAATTCAAAAAGAAATATAAATTAATCCAAAAAAAAAATCCCCGTAAACGTAAACGCAGAGTTTAATTTCTACACTCCATCGTATCTTCTTTATCTAGTGTTTGTGATGTTGTTTGTTGATGCGTATTAAAGTCCTAGTATTGTAGTTCGTGTTTTTAAGAATGTTGTTGCGAATGCACTTTTGCGCATGTTTTTTTTACATGTATGTTTGTGCATGTCCATTTGAGCGATTGTGCTTGTGCATGTTTGTTGATTTGTATTTATGTCCTAGGATTGTAGTTTGTGTTTTCATGATCCTTTTTGCGAATGCACTTTTGCGTGAGTTCTGTTGTGCATACTTTTGTACTCTTACTTATGTTCGTATCTTTCTAGCGAGAGTTTTTGTGCACGTTTCTTGATGCGCATTCATGTCCTCGAACTGTAGTACGTATTTTCATGATCGCTTTTGGAATCCAATTTTGACCATGTTCGAGTCCGAATTTGGATTTTTGCCATTAGACAGGAATTGTATCCAGTTGAAATAGCTTTCCAATGCCGGCGGAACCAGTTGATTTGGAGTCCGGATGAGAAAGTTATGCTCGACATCGTGGACGTACACTACCAAAGATGTTGAGGGATTCTCTCTTCTA
This sequence comes from Erythranthe guttata, assembly GCF_056151865.1. Lineage (NCBI taxonomy): Eukaryota > Viridiplantae > Streptophyta > Magnoliopsida > Lamiales > Phrymaceae > Erythranthe > Erythranthe guttata. The sequence continues at coordinate 9,111,783 of NC_142537.1, forward strand.
ATTTGATTTTATTTTCCTCATTGCAACTCTTTTCTTACTCTTTGGTCATTTTTGCTTCCTGGACACCTAATTTAAGATTTGTACCTATAAGATACCAAATCCACAAACTCAAACAGAAATATAAATTAATCCCAAAAAATAATCCACGCAAACGTAAACGTAGAGTTTTATTTCTACACTCCACCGTACCTATTTTATCTAGTGTGTTTGCTGTTGTTTGTTCATGCGTATTAAAGTCCTAGTATTGTAGTTCGTGCTTTTAAGAAAGTTGTTGCGAATGGACTTTTGCGCATGTTCTTTTACATGTACGCTTGTGCATGTCCATTTGAGCGAGTGTTCTTGTGCATGTTTGTTGATTTGTATTAATGCCCTAGGATTGTAGTTTGTGTTTTCATAATCCTTTTTGCGAATGCACTTTTGCGTGAGTACTTTTGTGCATGCTTTTGTACTCTTACTTATGTGCGTATCTTTGTAGCGAGAGTTTTGTGCACGTTTCTTGATGCGCATTCATGTCCTCGAACTGTATTACGTATGTTCATGATCGCTTTTGGAATCCAATTTTGACCATGTTCGAGTTCGAATTTGGAATTTTGCCGTTAGGCAGGAATTGTAGCCAGCTGAAATAGCTTTCTAATGCCGCCGGAACAAGTTGATTTGGAGTCCGGATGAGATAGTTAGGTTCGACTTTGTGGACGTACACTACCAAAGATGTTGAGGGATTCTCTCTTCTAATTTGATTTTATTTTCCTCATTGCAACTCTTTTCTTACTCTTTGGTCATTTTTGCTTCCTGGACACCTAATTTAAGATTTGTACCTATAAGATACCAAATCCACAAACTCAAACAGAAATATAAATTAATCCAAAAAAATAATCCACGCAAACGTAAACGTAGAGTTTTATTTCTACACTCCACCGTACCTATTTTATCTAGTGTTTTTGCTGTTGTTTGTTGATGCGTATTAAAGTCCTAGTATTGTAGTTCGTGTTTTTAAGAACGTTGTTGCGAATTCACTTTTGCGCATGTTCTTTTTCATGTACGCTTGTGCATGTCCATTTGAGCGAGTGTGCTTGTGCATGTTTGTTGATTTATATTAATGTCATAGGATTGTAGTTTGTGTTTTCATGATCCTTTTTGCGAATGGACTTTTGCGTGAGTACTTTTGTGCATGCTTTTGTACTCTTACTTATGTGCGTATCTTTCTAGCGAGAGTTTTTGTGCACGTTTCTTGATGCGCATTCATGTCCTCTGACTGTATTACGTATTTTCACGATCGCTTTTGGAATCCAATTTTGACCATGTTCGAGTCCGAATTTGGATTTTTGCCGTTAGGCAGGAATTGTAGCCAGCTGAAATAGCTTTTTAATGCCGCCGGAACAAGTTGATTTGGAGTCCGGATGAGAAAGTTAGGTTCGACTTCCTGGACGTACACTACCAAAGATGTTGAGGGATTCTCTCTTCTAATTTGATTTTATTTTCCTAATTGCAACTATTTTCTTACTATTTGATCATTTTTGCTTCCTGGACACCTAATTTTTGATTTGTACCTATAAGATACCAAATCCACAAATTCAAAAAGAAATATAAATTAATCCAAAAAAAAAATCCCCGTAAACGTGAACGTAGAGTTTAATTTCTACACTCCACTGTATCTTTTTTATCTAGTGTTTTTGCTGTTGTTTGTTGATGCGTATTAAAGTCCTAGTATTGTAGTTCGTGTTTTAAAGAATGTTGTTGCGAATGCACTTTTGCGTATGTTTTTTTACATGTACGTTTGTGCATGTCCATTTGAGCAATTGTGCTTGTGCATGTTTGTTGATTTGTATTAATGTCCCAGGATTGTAGTTTGTGTATTCATGATCCTGTTTGCGAATGCACTTTTGCGTGAGTACTTTTGTGCATGCTTTTGTACTCTTACTTATGTTCGTATCTTTCTAGCGAGAGTTTTTGTGCACGTTTCTTGATGCACATTCATGTCATCGAACTGTAGTACGTATTTTCATGATCGCTTTTGGAATCCAATTTTGACCATGTTCGAGTCCGAATTTTGATTTTTGCCGTTAGACAGGAATTGTAGCCAACTGAAATAGCTTTCTAATGCCGCCGGAATCAGTCGATTAGGAGTCCGGATGAGAAAGTTATGCTCGACTTCGTGGACGTACACTACCAAAGTTGTTGAGGGATTCTCTTTTCTAATTTGATTTTATTTTCCTAATTGCAAATCTTTTTTTACTCTTTGATCATTTTTGCTTCCTGGACACCCAATTTTTGATTTGTACCTATAAGATACCAAATCCACAAATTCAAACAAAAATATAAATTAATCCAAAAAAATAATCCACGCAAACGTAAACGTAGAGTTTTATTTCTACACTCCACCGTACCTATTGATACGAACCCCATAGAACTTGTTACGAGACCCTAATACCTTACGCGGAAGCAAGATCGAAAACATCCAAAAACAAAGATTCAAAGGGTTGAACCGCGACCCGTTGCCTATAAAGAGGCAAGAACCTTGGTATGTGAAGACGCCACAATCGATTGCGAAAGATCGATTGATAAGTCGGGGTGAACAAACGGAATCCACCAATATGTTCGAAAAGTTCTTAAAGAACCAAAGAGAATATTCTCAATTAAATCATCAAAATTCGTCCTATCAAATAAGCCAAATTGGCAACCTATTTATAAGGTCTAAAAAGACTCCTTTTTCACAAGGAAAATGACTCCTGCCTAAACTATAATAAGGTAACTTGTAAATAAGTAAATCATAACCATAAAAGACTCTAAAATAATAAAAACATAATAAATACTAAATTAATAACGTGAATAAGTAAATTAAATAAATTGATCTTCAAGTCGACTTCTCGATCACCCTTCTTAACTCGCGACATTGGGCTGTGCACGTGCATGCAATTAAAGCTCAATTTCGACACTATTCTACTTCGAATATCTCTTCGCTCAAAACATGAAAGTTGTAGATCTTTCAGTTAGCTTTCGGAATCAATTTGAATCATCTTAATTGGACTTCATATGGGAGAGTTATATTTCGAATGTAAACTCTGCCACAATAGGCGAGAATCTCGGATGCATGGAATTCGACTTGTCCAACGAATTCTTCTCTTCCTTTTCTTCTAATTCCAAACCACGGACTCTTCAAAGGCCTGATTCAAGCCTTTATTCTTCAATCCCAACACGAATGGCTCCATTAATCTCACTCTCTTTCTCTTATTCCAATTCTTTGTCTTGGAGCTTGTGCCGATCGTATCATTCTCCCCCTCTTTAAAAGGATTCGTCCTCGAATCCGGACAAATATCACAAGGAGTGTAAACAAGATCGATCTCTCTCTTTGTTATCGAACTTACACATCTCTGCACCACATCGCATAACACACCATCTTGCAGCCATTGAAATGTGTACGAACATGGATATTTTTTAGCTCGAATTCCCAATGCGTCCAACCTCTGTATAGAGAATGGATGAAGCATCTCTCTATGCACCGCCATCTCATCAACATTCACACTGAGAGTGTGCACTTTGGTCAGCTCTGCATTAACTTCGATGCATGGCTGCATCATATCATTCTCCACCTCTTCAAAAGGATTCGTCCTCTAATCCGAACCTTTTTTTTCTTCAAGTGGTGGCGCGGGTTTGCAATTTTCTTCCCCCTTGGACTCGACCTCAACATCCTCATTTAACTTTTCCTCAATCAGCGGTTTATCACTTGCTAAATCGGCTACAATGTTCTGATTCTCAAATGCTTGACGAGTATCTTCCTTTCCAAGTGACGAGAAAGAATCACCATTTCTCTTCAATTTCTCGTAGTCCGACCGCAAATTCATGAATGGGTTATCCAAACAATCTGAAGCGACATGACCAAAACCCAAACACCAAAAACATTTAGTATCATGAATTGAACGAGATTGAGAAGAATAATAACCTCTTTCTTTAGTCTCATATGGAGGATCGAACGTGGCCTCTCTCGGTATTGATTCCATATCTCGGTTTGATGAAGAGCTCCACCGTGATTTTCGACTCGGCAATCTCCTTTCTTTTAACTCAGTAGCATAGGATGAATGAACTGAGTACTTACTTGATCTAGGATAATCATCTAACTCTCGCTCGTAATCATCGGAATGACCTCGTCTTGGTCGATCGAACTGAGCCCCTCGCCGCAAATAAACATCTCTTGGTGTTGCAGCAGTCACACCATATCTTACATTACCATAAACTTCCTTATCACGATGAGGTAGAACCGGTTGGTGAACATCACGTCGTAGGTATGGCCCTCGAACATGTTGATCTTTATTTAGTTCCTTTAGTTGGGTAATAATTCCTTCCATCTGATCTTGGAGTTCTTGGAAGCGTTTATCCATTGGCGACATCCTACGCTGCTCAATTCTTTCTCCGTAATAACCAGCCTTCTCGGACATGATCAAAGTAATTTTTTTTTTTTTTTTTTTTTTATTTTTATTTTTAACGACACTAACAAAACCTAACTTAGACTCTAAGAAACTAAAAAAAGAAATAACTAAAATAAGAATTTGAATTTTTTGTTTTGACAAAAACAAACCCTAACTTGTCTGGAGAAAATCTAAATAAAAAAAGAAAAATTCGAATTTTTTGTATTTGTTTTTTTTTTTTGACGAAGACTCTAAATAACACAACTCAAGAATAGATGAGATATACTAGAAGACACAACAAAAAATAAAGATAGTTGAAACCTGTTTTGGATGTTGGCTCTGGTTACCAACTGATACGAACCCCGTAGAACTTGTTACGAGACCCTAATACCTTACGCGGAAGCAAGATCGAAAAAATCCAAAAACAAAGATTCAAAGGGTGGAACCGCGACCCGTTGCCTATAAAGAGGCAAGAACCTTGGTATGTGAAGACGCCACAATCGATTGCGAAAGATCGATTGATAAGTCGGGGTGAACAAACGGAATCCACCGATATGTTCGAAAAGTTCTTAAAGAACCAAAGAGAATATTCTCAATTAAATCATCAAAATTCGTCCTATCAAATAAGCCAAATTGGCAACCTATTTATAAGGTCTAAAAAGACTCCTTTTTCACAAGGAAAAGGACTCCTACCTAAACTATAATAAGGTAACTTGTAAATAAGTAAATCATAACCATAAAATACTCTAAAATAATAAAAACATAATAAATACTAAATTAAAAACGTGAATAAGTAAATTAAATAACTTGATCTTCAAGTCGACTTCTCGATCACCCTTCTTAACTCGCGACATTGGGCTGTGCACGTGCATGCAATTAAAGCTCAATTTCTACACTGTTCCACTTCGAATATCTCTTCGCTAAAAACATGAAAGTTGTAGATCTTTCAGTTAGCTTTCTGAGTCATTTTGAATCAGCTTAATTGGACTTCATATGGGAGAGTTATAACTCGAATGGTAAACTCTGCCACAATAGGCGAGAATCTCGGATGCATGGAATTCGACTTGTCCAACGAATTCTTCTCTTCCTTTCCTTCCAATTCCAAACCACGGACTCTTCAAAGGCCTGATTCAAGCCTTTATTCTTCAATCCCAACACGAACGGCTCCATTAATCTCACTCTCTTTCTCTTCTTCCAATTCTTTGTCTTGGAGCTTGTGCGATCGTATCATTCTCCCCCTCTTTAAAAAAATTCGTCATCGAATCCGGACAAATATCACAAGGAGTGTCAACAAGATCGATCTCTCTCTTTGGTATCGAACTTACACATCTCTGCACCACATCGCATAAAACACCATCTTGCAGCCATTGAAGTGTGTACGAACATGGATATTTTGTAGCTCGAATTCCCAATGCGTCCAACCTCTGTATAGAGAATCGATGAAGCATCTCTCTATGCACCGCCATCTCATCAACATTCACACTAAGAGTGTGCACTTTGGTCAGCTCGGCATTAACTTCGATGCATGGCTGCATCATATCACCTATTTTATCTAGTGTTTTTGCTGTTGTTTGTTGATGCGTATTAAAGTCCTAGTATTGTAGTTCGTGTTTTTAAGAACGTTGTTGCGAATGCACTTTTGCACATGTTTTTTTACATGTACGCTTGTGCATGTCCATTTGAGCGAGTGTGCTTGTGCATGTTTGTTTATTTGTATTAATGTCCAAGGATTGTAGTTTGTGTTTTCATGATCCTTTTTGCGAATGCACTTTTGCGTGAGTACTTCTGTGCATGCTTTTGTACTCTTACTTATGTTCGTATCTTTCTAGCGAGAGTTTTTGTGCACGTTTCTTGATGCGCATTCATGTCATCGAACTGTAGTACGTATTTTCATGATCGCTTTTGGAATCCAATTTTGACCATGTTCGAGTCCGAATTTGGATTTTTGCCGTTAGACAGGAAATGTTGCCACCTGAAATAGCTTACTAATGCCGCCGGAACCAGTTGATTTGGAGTCCGGATGAGATTGTTATGCTCGACTTCGTGGACGTACACTACCAAAGATATTGAGGGATTCTCTCTTCTAATTTGATTTTATTTTCCTAATTGCAACTCTTTTCTTACTCTTTGATCATTTTTTCTTCCTGGACACCTAATTTTCGATTTGTACCTATAAGATACCAAATCCACAAATTCAAACAGAAATATAAATTAATCCAAAAAAATAATCCACGCAAACGTAAACGTAGAGTTTTATTTCTACACTCCACCGTACCTATTTTATCTAGTGTTTTTGCTGTTGTTTGTTGATGCGTATTAAAGTCCTAGTATTGTAGTTCGTGTTTTAAGAACGTTGTTGCGAATGCACTTTTGCGCATGTTTTTTTACATTTACGGTTGTGCATGTCCATTTGAGCGAGTGTGCTTGTGCATGTTTGTTGATTTGTATTAATGTCCTAGGATTGTAGTTTGTGTTTTCATGATCCTTTTTGCGAATGCACTTTCGCGTGAGTACTTTTGTGCATGCTTTTGTACTCTTACTTATGTGCGTATCTTTCTAGCGAGAGTTTTTGTGCACGTTTCTTGATGCGAATTCATGTCCTCGAACTGTATTACATATTTTCATGATCGCTTTTGGAATCAAATTTTGACCATGTTCGAGTCCGAATTTGGATTTTTGCGTTAGACAGGAATTGTAGCCAGCTGAAATAGCTTTCTAATGCCGCCGGAACAAGTTGATTTGGATTCCGGATGAGAAAGTTATGCTCGACTTCGTGGACGTACACTACCAAAGATGTTGAGGGATTCTCTCTTCTAATTTTATTTTACTTTCCTAATTGCAACTATTTTCTTACTCTTTGATCATTTTTGCTTCCTGGACACCTAATTTTCGATTTGTACCTATAAGATACCAAATCAACAAATTCAAAAAGAAATATAAATTAATCCAAAAAAAAAAAATCTACGCAAACGTAAACGTAGAGTTTTATTTCTACACTCCACCGTATCATTTTTATCTAGTGTTTGTGCTGTTGTTTGTTGATGCGTATTAAAGTCCTAGTATTCTGGTTCGTATTTTTAAGAACGTTGTTGCGAATGCACTTTTGCGCAAGTTTTTTTACATGTACGTTTGTGCATGTCCATTTGAGCGATTGTGCTTGTGCATGTTTGTTGATTTGTATTAATGTCCTAGGATTGTAGTTTGTGTTTTCATGATCCTTTTGCGAATGCACTTTTGTGACACCCCCTAGATATCGTATAGCAAACCGAGAGGGTTTGCCATGCACGGAAGCTTAAAAGGTATTATATAAGTATTGAGATATATGGGTAGACTCCAATGATTAGCGAACCGATATATAACACGTGAGCCAAGGCTAAAAAGAAAACGGGGTCGATTTCGGAAGAATTTTCGGCGAATGATTTATACTAAGTCCTAGCATGCATGTATAATTTACCCGTAAACACATAGGCATATAAGGTCACGTATAAAATTCGATATCTAATAATTCGGCACATAATAATCCACGTATAGCCCTATTATTAGCAACATTTAGTATTTACGCGACTAGAGATTTATGATTTAGAATTTATCGTGTTTTGAAAACGTGGGGTGTTACAATCTTCCCCCCTTAAAAAATTTTGTCCCCAAAATTTGTTTCCTGTCCCGAATAATTCGGGATAGAGACTTTTCATTTCTGACTCGCGTTCCCATGTAGCTTCTTCGGGGGTGTGGTTGTGCCACTGTACTTTGACTAGGTGTATCTCGCGGTTTCGAAGTGTCTTGGTTTTGGAGTCGAGAATTCGGAGGGGTTTTTCTTCGTAGGAAAGGTTTGGATTTAGCTCAATAGGTTCGGTTTTGAGGACGTGTTCGGGGCTGAAAATGTATTTGCGAAGCATGGAGACGTGGAATACGTTATGGATTCTGGATAGATTAGGTGGAAGTGCTAGACGGTAAGCGCGACTGCCTATTCTTTCGAGTATTTCGAACGGTCCGATATATCGTGGAGATAGTTTGCCTCGGTTCCCGAATCGCAAAATTCCTTTAAAAGGGGCTATTTTTAGGAATACCAATCCTCCGACTTTGAATTCCGAATCTCGCCTCCTATTATTAGCGTAGCTTTGTTGTCGGTTTTGGGCAACTCGCATATTTTCTTGGATGTCTCGAACTAGGTTCACCGTTTGTTGAACTAGGTCGGCCCGAGAAGTTTTCTCTCTCCAACTTCATCCCAGTAAAGGGGAGATCGGCACTTGCGTCCGTACAGTGCTTCGTATGGTGCCATTCCGATTGATGATTGGAAACTATTATTATACGCAAATTCGATCAACGGTAGCCGAGATTCCAAGTTGCCTCCAAAGTCGAGTATACAGGCTCGAAGTAGGTCCTCTAGGGTTTTGATCGTACGTTCCGATTGGCCGTCGGTTTGGGGATGAAAGGCAGTGCTGAACGATAATTTGGTTCCAAGAGTTTCTTGCAAACTCTTCCAGAACTTTGAGGTGAACCGTGGGTCTCGATCCGAAATAATAGCCGTCGGAATTCCATGGAGTCGAACGATTTCTCGCATGTAGAGTTCTGCGAGTTTATCTAGGCTAAACATCTTGCGGATTGGAAGAAAATGGGCCGATTTGGTTAGCCGGTCGATGATTACCCAAATTGAGTTGGATCCGCGCTGGGTCCTTGGGAATCCTTGAACAAAGTCCATCGTTATCACTTCCCATTTCCATTCGGGAATTTGATTTTGTTGAAGTAATCCTCCGGGTCGTTGGTGTTCCGTCTTGATTGGTTGGCAGGTGAGGCATTGCGCAACGAATCGAGCTATATCTTTCTTCATTCCCGGCCACCAATATAGTTTCTTCAAGTCTTGGTACATTTTGGTTGATCCGGGATGACATGTATATGTGGTCTGATGTGCCTCGGCTAAAATGAGTCGTTTAATTTCAGCATCGTCGGGAATGCAAGTGCGGTTTTGGAATAGGAGAAATCCGTCTTTGGAAATTCAGAAATTAGGGTTTGCTTCGAGGTTTGTGCGAATTTTCTGAAGTTGGGGGTCTTGATCCTGAGCTGTCCTCACGCGGTCTCGGAAATCTGATTCAACCACTAGGGCGTTCATCGATTTTCGACTAAGGGCATCTGCCACAACATTCGCCTTCCCGGGATGGTATAGGAATTCGCAGTCATAATCTTTAACCAGATCGAGCCATCTTCGCTGCCTCATGTTTAATTCCTTCTAAGTGAAGAAATACTTCAGGCTTTTGTGATCGGTGTAAACGGTGCACTTATCGCCGTATAGGTAGTGACGCCAGATTTTAAGTGCAAAGACTACTGCTGCGAGCTCTAGATCGTGAGTTGGGTAGTTCTTCTCGTATTCCTTGAGTTGGCGGGACGCGTAAGCTATCACTTTTCCGTTTCGCACAAGTACAACACCTAATCCGAGTTTGGATGCGTCGCTATAAATCACAAACCCTCCGGATCCATCTGGTAGTGAAAGAATTGGAGCGGTGGTCAAACGCTTCTTTAGTTCTTGGAAGCTAGCCTCGCGGTCTGGGGTCCATCGGTAAGTGACTCCTTTCTTCGTGAGTTGAGTGAGGGGTGATGCGATTTTTGAAAAATCTTGAACGAATTTGCGATAGTATCCGGCTAAGCCAAGGAAACTTCGTATCTCCCTAACATTCTTTGGAGTGGGCCAGGTTGAGATTGCTTCTATTTTGCCGGGGTCGACGGAGAGTCCTTCGGCAGAGATGATGTGGCCAAGGAAAGTGACTCGGGATAGCCAAAATTCACATTTATTGAACTTGGCGTAGAGTTGATGTTCTCGGAGTGTTTGGAGTACTATTCGTAATTGGGAGGCATGTTCTTCTTGGGTTTTGGAGTATATAAGAATATCATCGATAAAGACGATGACAAACTTGTCGAGGTACTGATGAAAAACTCGGTTCATAAGATCCATAAAAGCGGCGGGGGCGTTGGTCAATCCAAACGGCATTACTACGAATTCGTAGTGGCCGTATCGAGTTCGGAAAGCAGTCTTAGGAATATCAGCTTCTTTGACTTTAAGCTGGTGGTAACCTGACTGGAGGTCGATTTTGGAGAAGACGGATGACCCTTGGAGTTGGTCAAAGAGATCGTCGATGCGGGGTAGAGGATATTTATTCTTTATGGTCACCTTATTTAGTTCTCGATAGTCGATGCAAAGGCGGAAAGATCCGTCTTTCTTCTTAACGAATAGTACCGGGGCTCCCAATGGAGAGTGACTGGGGCGGATGTAACCCTTATCGAGTAATTCTTGAACTTGATTTTTCAATTCTTTGAGTTCCACAGGAGCCATGCGGTATGGAGCCTTTGAGATTGGTTCCGTTCCCGGAATAAGATGAATTTCGAATTCGATTTCGCGATCGGGCGGTAGCCTGGGTAGGTCATCGGGGAAGACGTCGGGAAATTCTTGAACAACGGGAAGTTCGGACATCACCGGTTGAGGTTTTGGGCTCGTCTCCAGAAGATCGACTAGGTAGCCGATATGTCCCTTGTTGATGAGTTTGGTGGCTTTGATTGCGGATATTATGGGAATTGGAGTCTCGGTGTCGCTTCGAAACTCTAAGAGGGCGTGATTTGGGAGAGAAAAGCTTACGGTTTTTAGGGCGCAGTTGACTTGGGCCTTGAACTTGGTCAACCAATCCATTCCCATTATGAGGTCAAAGTTCTCGATTGCTAAGACGATGAGATCGAACCTCATGGGTTGGGATTGAATTCGAATAGGGCAATCCTTCATTATTTTGTCAGTGATCATTTCTTCGCCCGAGGGCATAGAGATGCGATATCCGTGGCTTACTTGAGTTGGTATCAGTCCAAGACATACGCACACATTGGAGGAAATAAAGGAGTGTGTAGAACCAGAATCAATCAAAGCATACACGGGTTCTCCAAGAATAAGGACGGTACCTGCGATCATCGTCGGATCTTGACGCACTTGTTCTCGGGTCATGGCAAACGCGCGGCCTGGGACTCGAGTTTGAGCGTTGGGGCAGTCTCTCGCCTTATGGCCGGGCCTTTTGCATCGAAAACACAACTCGGTATCCTTTACGCAGATCCCAAAGTGAGCCTTTCCGCAGTTCGAGCAAGTTGGCTTGGTCGTCGGTGCTACTGGTTTAGAGTTTGGACTTTGGACCTTCTTTCCTCTGAATTTGTGGTTTCCAAAATTGGCCTTCTTCCATGGTCGTAGTGTGGGTGGCTGGGGTCGTTTCCCTTGCTGGATTTCATTTTCGTCTTGAGCAGCCGTTAGTGCCTTGTCCACCATTTGGCGAAAAGTAGTGGCGTCGGACATGCGGATGTCCCTTCGAATTTCGGGTTGTAAACCCCTTGTGAAGTGATTTTTCTTTTCCTCAACGTCCTTGGCGATGAATGGGGCGTACAAGCATCCTCGTTCAAATAGTCGAACGTATTCGGTCATGGTGAGATCCCCTTGGCGGAGCTCCAAAAATTCTTTGAGTTTGTTGGCCCGAACGTCCTTGGAAAAGTACTTCTCGAAGAATTGGACCTTGAATGACTCCCATGACAAGTTCTCGAGTTCAATACCTTCCTTAGCTCCCTCCCACCGGTTCCGGGCTTCGTTACGAAGTAAAAAGAGGGCACAGTGCACTCGTTCACGGTCATCCATTTGCATATAATCAAAGATTACTTCCAAGGATTTGACCCACTCTTCGGCTATGACCGGGTCGGGATCGCCGTGAAACTCAGAGGGTTTCATGCGAAGGAAACGCTCGTATAGACTTTGGGGATTTAGTGGAGGTGTAGGTGGGGGTTGTCGGCTTTGAAGGAGTTGTTGAATTTGATCGTGATGATTTTGCGCTTGCTCGCGGATAAGGTTGGAGAGACCGAGAATAACGTTAGCGGTGTCTGGGAGATTGTTCGTGGCGCCGGTGTTTCGTGATTGTCTTCCTGTCATGTCTTAGTGTGTGTCGCAATTATTTTAGATCAATAAAGAAATATAAAACACAAGTAAGCACATAATTACCGGACAGACCGAGTCTTCACGCTTCGAGGGTTCCGAATTCCGGTTTGGTGCTCGTATAAAGTTCCTACAAATTTTGCTCTGATACCATGTCTGTGACACCCCCTAGATATCGTATAGCAAACCGAGAGGGTTTGCCATGCACGGAAGCTTAAAAGGTATTATATAAGTATTGAGATATATGGGTAGACTCCAATGATTAGCGAACCGATATATAACACATGAGCCAACGCTAAAAAGAAAACGGGGTCGATTTCGGAAGAATTTTCGGCGAATGATTTAGTGGGATGGAGAAACATATATCTAACTACTCGATAAATCCTTAATATAGACTATAAGTTGTGTCACCTTGATAAAACATAGTAATAAAAGAGTTTAGAGTCCATAATCAAAACAACATGTTCGTTCTACAAAAGTGGACCATAGTTTAACAAAAAGGGGCCCATAATCGGAGGAGTTAGCCTCCTTTACCACGGGTAATAATACACATGGGCTACTACGGAAATAGTAATTGTCCTAAGGACAATATACACAAAAGACAACACTACAAGCATTATGAGTAGATCCTCCATACGAGCCAAAAACCCGGAGTCGGCTTCTCGAACCGTCGACTAGTCCAATCTGGTGGAGTGAGTAGTACTAATACCTGCAAACGGAGAATATCTATATGAGCTAACAAAGCTCAGTAAGGATCTCGAAAGATATTGAGACTTCAAAATATAGTCGTATTACATATATTATACATATAACCACACAAATGAAAAGAAGTTAAATATAGCGCATATTTCTAGCATTCAAAATTCGTGGACGTAAGAAAGCTTTTTCAGTTTATCGGATCCGATGAGAACTTAACTCCGTTACTTAGAAAATAAGAAGATTATTCTGAGCCCGTTTTCGGTGGAATCAAACCACCCAACTGTAGTATCTATGGTTGGAATACCGGCCCCCCGTATCCTTTCTCATCCTTTCTAAGTAATTCATTAATCTCCCCAATTTATTTTATTTAATTACAAAATGGCACAGCCGAAATATTTAGAATTCCGGTTGAGTTCATAAAAGTATCAATATTCCACAATGACCCATAAGAAATTTATAACACCACAAGACATCACAAATATCAATCAAGTGACAAACAACCAAATAACACACAAGAATTAACCATCCTCACACATGGAATTATGCATTCGTGAATGTTCACCCACATATAACCAAAATTCCAAACAAGACTAATAAAGATCCATTTAATTCCTATATTTTCCTTAAACTACTAAATCCCAAAATTTCTTTGCTAACACATCAACTTAAAAGAGTTCGGGTATTCAGCACAATACCCCTTAATTTCTGGAAATTACAATTTGACCCCAACAGTTTCAAAACTCACACATGCAATTAAGCCAAAAGTTCCTAATTCAGATCTTCATGAAATCAACCCTTAATCTATCTGAAGTTTCATTAAATGCAGAAAAAATCCTGTTAAAAGTTATTTTATGCATATTTTTCGAAATTACATTTTCCACCCTAGACTCTCTAGATCTATACATGCATGACTCTTAGAAATTCCCAAAAATCCTTTTTCTTATAAAACTTTTTAGAAACTGAAATTGTCTTTCACTAAGTGCTGAAAAACAGACTTGGAAAACTACTAAAATTTAATTTCTCAAAAATTGCAGATTTGCCCCAAAAAGCTTTCGGATTACACATGCATCCATACTAAAATTTCAAATTCCATTTCTTCATAAACAACCTTCAAAAGTCCGAAATCTTTGTTCAATATATGCAGAAGAATGCAACTAAAAACTTGAGTTATGCAACAAATTCAAAAATTCCATTTTTCACCCCAAAACCTTTAGATCCATACATGCAAGACCACTAGAAGTTTCGAAAAATACTTTTTCTTGCAAAAGTTTCCTAAATCTGGAATTTCCGTTCCATAAATGCTAAAAACCAGTTTTGAAGACTCATATGAGTCTGACTTCTCACAAATTACAGATCTGGCCCAAAAGTATGCATATTTACACATGCAACCACAAAACTTTCCAAAATTCAATTTTCTTCACCATTTCCGAAATAACTGAAATTTCTTGAAAGCTATTAACTCAAATCTACCATTTCAGACCTCTGATCATACATGCAATAACATAAATCATGAGAATTAACAAAAAAGGAACCATTAAGTGCAAGAAAGAACATAAAACAAGAATTAGGGGTGTCTTTTAATTAATTTCGAAATTTTCTGTTCTTGATACTTTGATACCTCCATTTGCAGCAAGGATTTCGATTCCTTACCTCAAAAATAGAAAGGAATGAAAGCTAGCTGAAAAGGGGAAGGTTCTAAGGAACCTTCAAAGAAAAGCCGAAAGTTAGAAGAAGAAAGGAACGAAGAAGAAAGAAGGGGGTTGGAGAACTTGGAATGGCAGCTTCTTACCTCTTCAAGTTTGGAGATTCAACCAAGCTACTTTGATATGAAATGACACGGTATAGATTTCAAGATGAGAGTTGTTTTCACTAGTGAAAGGACACCATGTATTTATAGTGTTCTTGGAGTATTCTAGGGCAAGGGTGAGATAGGGAATTCTCATCTTGGCTTGATAAAAATCTTGTTGGTTTAGGGGGGTTTCGAGCTTGATGGAGCTGGTGACAATGGTGGTTTGAGGAGGAAGAAATTTAAGGGAGAGAGAGGGAGAGTGATGCAGCCGAAATGAGAGAGAGAGAGAGACCTTTGGCCTTCTAATAGGCATGGTTGAGGTTTAGTGTGAGAATGGCACTAGTAGGGATTAGGCTAGGCTTAGGATAATCATGTGTTTATTTTATAATTATTAATTAATCCTCCTCTAAATACACACACATATACGGCACATATACATACATATATATCATGTATTATGATTTTATACTAAGTCCTAGCATGCATGTATAATTTACCCGTAAACACATAGGCATATAAGGTCACGTATAAAATTCGATATCTAATAATTCGGCACATAATAATCCACGTATAGCCCTATTATTAGCAACATTTAGTATTTACGCGACTAGAGATTTATGATTTAGAATTTATCGTGTTTTGAAAACATGGGGTGTTACAACTTTTGCGTGAGTACTTCTGTGCATGCTTTTGTACTCTTACTTATGAGCGTATCTTTCTAGCGAGAGTTTTTGTGCACGTTTCTTGATGCGCATGCATGTCCTCGAACTGTATTACGTATTTTCATGATCGCTGTTGGAATCCAATTTTGACCATGTTCGAGTCCGAATTTGGATTTTTGCCATTAGACAGGAATTGTAGCCAGCTGAAATAGCTTTCTAATGCCGCCGGAATCAGTTGATTTGGAGTCCGGATGAGAAAGTTATGCTCGACTTCGTGGACGTACACTACCAAAGATGTTGAGGGATTCTCTCTTCTAATTTGATTTTATTTTCCTAATTGCAACTCTTTTCTTACTCTTTATCATTTTTGCTTCCTGGACACCTAATTTTAGATTTGTACCTATAAGATACCAAATCCACAAATTCAAACAGAAATATAAATTAATCCAAAAAAATAATCCACGCAAACGTAAACGTAGAGTTTTATTTCTACACTCCACCGTACCTATTTTATCTAGTGTTTTTGCTGTTGTTTGTTGATGTGTATTAAAGTCCTAGTATTGTAGTTCGTGTTTTTAAGAACGTTGTTGCGAATGCACTTTTGCGCATGTTTTTTTACATGTACGCTTGTGCATGTCCATTTGAGCGAGTGTGCTTGTGCATGTTTGTTGATTTGTATTAATGTCCTAGGATTGTAGTTTGTGTTTTCATGATCCTTTTTGCGAATGCACTTTTGCGTGAGTACTTTTGTGCATGCTTTTGTACTCTTACTTATGTGCGTATCTTTCTAGCGAGAGTTTTTGTGCACGTTTCTTGATGCGCATGCATGTCCTCGAACTGTATTACATATTTTCATGATCGCTTTTGGAATCCAATTTTGACCATGTTCGAGTCCGAATTTAGATTTTTGCCATTAGAAAGGAATTTTAGCCAGCTGAAATAGGTTTCTAATGCCGCCGGAACCAGTTGATTTGGAGTCCGGATCAGAATGTTATGCTCGACTTCGTGGACGTACACTACCAAAGATGTTGAGGGATTCTCTCTTCCAATTTGATTTGATTTTCCTAATCGCAACTCTTTTCTTACTCTTTGTTCATTTTTGCTTCCTGGACACCTAATTTTCGATTTGTACCTATAAGATACCAAATCCACAAATTCAAACAGAAATATAAATTAATACAAAAAAATATTCCACGCAAACGTAAACGTAGAGTTTTATTTCTACACTCCACCGTAACTATTTTATCTAGTGTTTTTGCTGTTGTTTGTTGATGCGTATTAAAGTCCTAGTATTGTAATTCGTGTTTTTAAGAATGTTGTTGCGAATGCACTTTTGCGCATGTTGTTTTACATGTACGTTTATGCATGTCCATTTGAGCGAGTGTGCTTGTGCATGTTTGTTGATTTGTATTAATGTCCTAGGATTGTAGTTTGTGTTTTCATGATCCTTTTTGCGAATGCACTTTTGTGTGAGTACTTTTGTGCATGATTTTGTACTCTTACTTATGTTCGTATCTTTCTAGCGAGATTTTTTGTACACGTTTCTTGATGAGCATTCATGTCATCGAACTGTAGTACGTATTTTCATGAACGCTTTTGGAATCCAATTTTGACCATGTTCGAGTCCGAATTTGGAGTTTTGCCGTTAGACAGGAATTGTAGCCAGCTGAAATAGCTTTCTAATGCCGCCGGAACCAGTTGATTTGGAGTCCGGGTGAGAAAGCTATGCTCGACTTCGTGGACGTACATTACCAAAGATGTTGAGGGATTCTCTCTTCTAATTTGATTTTATTTTCCTAATTGCAACTCTTTTCTTACTCTTTGATCATTTTTGCTTCCTGGACACCTAATTTTAGATTTGTACCTATAAGATACGAAATCCACAAATTAAAACAGAAATATAAATTAATCCAAAAAAATAATCCACGCAAACGTAAACGTAGAGTTTTATTTCTACACTCCACCGTACCTATTTTATCTAGTGTTTTTGCTGTTGTTTGTTGATGCGTATTAAAGTCCTAGTATTTTAGTTCGTGTTTTTAAGAACGTTGTTGCGAATGCACTTTTGCGCATGTTTTTACATGTACGCTTGTGCATATCCATTTGAGCGAGTGTGCTTGTGCATGTTTGTTGATTTGTATTAATGTCCTAGGATTGTAGTTTGTGTTTTCATGATCCTTTTTGCGAATGCACTTTTGCGTGACTACTTCTGTGCATGCTTTTGTACTCTTACTTATGTGCGTATCTTTCTAGCGAGAGTTTTTGTGCACGTTTCTTGATGCACATGCATGTCCTCGAACTTTATTACGTATTTTCATGATCGCTTTTGGAATCTAATTTTGACCATGTTCGAGTCCGAATTTGGATTTTTGCCATTAGAAAGGAATTGTAGCCAGCTAAAATAGGTTTCTAATGCCGCCGGAACCACTTGATTTGGAGTCCGGATTAGAAAGTTATGCTCGACTTCGTGGACGTACACTACCAAAGATGTTGAGGGATTCTATCTTCTAATTTGATTTGATTTTCCTAATCGCAACTGTTTTCTTACTCTTTGATCATTTTTGCTTCCTGGACACCTAATTTTCGATTTGTACCCATAAGATACCAAATCCACAAATTCAAACAGAAATATAAATTGATCCAAAAAAATAATCCACGCAAACGTAAACGTAGAGTTTTATTTCTACACTCCACCGTTACTATTTTATCTAGTGTTTTTGCTGTTGTTTGTTGATGCGTATTAAAGTCCTAGTATTGTAGTTCGTGTTTTAAAAAACGTTGTTGCGTATGCACTTTTGCGCATGTTTTTTTACATGTACGTTTGTGCATGTCCATTTGAGCGAGTGTGCTTGTGCATGTTTGTTGATTTGTATTAATGTCCAAGGATTGTAGTTTGTATTTTCATGATCCTTTTTGCGAAAGCACTTTTGCGTGAGTACTTCTGTGCATGCTTTTGTACTCTTACTTATGTTCGTATCTTTCTAGCGAGACTTTTTGTGCACGTTTCTTGATGCGCATTCATGTCATCGAACTGTAGTACGTATTTTCATGATCGCTTTTGGAATCAAATTTTGACCATGTTCGAGTCCGAATTTGGATTTTTGCCGTTAGACAGGAATTGTAGCCAGCTGAAATACCTTTCTAATGCCGCCGAAACCAGTTGATTTGGAGTCCGGATGAGAAAGTTATGCTCGACATCGTGGACGTACACTACCAAAGATGTTGAGGGATTCTCTCTTCTAATTTGATTTTATTTTCCTAATTGCAACTCTTTTCTTACTCTTTGATCATTTTTTCTTCCTGGCACCTAATTTTCGATTTGTACCTATAAGATACCAAATCCACAAATTCAAACAGAAATATAAATAAATCCAAAAAATTAATCAACGCAAACGTAAACGTAGAGTTTTATTTCTACACTCCACCGTACCTATTTTATCTAGTGTTTTTGCTGTTGTTTGTTGATGCGTATTAAAGTCCTAGTATTGTAGTTCGTGTTTTTAAGAACGTTGTTGC
Organism: Erythranthe guttata; assembly: GCF_056151865.1. Classification (NCBI taxonomy): domain Eukaryota; kingdom Viridiplantae; phylum Streptophyta; class Magnoliopsida; order Lamiales; family Phrymaceae; genus Erythranthe; species Erythranthe guttata. The sequence goes on from NC_142537.1 coordinate 9,130,788, forward strand.
GAATGCACTTTTGCGCGTGTTTTTTTATATGTACGTTCGTGCATGTCCATTTGAGCGAGTGTGCTTGTGCATGTTTGTTGATTTGTATTTATGTCCTAGGATTGTAGTTTGTGTTTTCATGATCCTTTTTGCGAATTCACTTTTGCGTGAGTACTTTTGTGCACGCTTTAGTACTCTTACTTATGTGCGTATCTTTCTAGCGAGAGTTTATGTGCACGTTTCTTGATGCGCATTCATGTCCTCGAACTGTTGTACGTATTTTCATGATCGCTTTTGGAATCCAATTTTGACCATGTTCGAGTCCGAATTTGGATTTTTGCCGTTAGACAGGAATTGTAGCCAGCTGAAATAGCTTTCTAATGCCGTCGGAACCAGTTGATTTGGAGTCCGGATGAGAAAGTTATGCTCGACTTCGTGGACGTACACTACCATAGATGTTGAGGGATTCTCTCTTCCAATTTGATTTTATTTTCCTAATTGCAACTCCTTTCTTACTCTTTGATCATTTTTGCTTCCTGGACACCTAATTTTCGATTTGTACCTATAAGATACCAAATCCACAAATTCAAACAGAAATATAAATTAATCCAAAAAAATAATCCACGCAAACGTAAACGTAGAGTTTTATTTCTACACTCCACCGTACCTTTTTTATCTAGTGTTTGTGCTGTTGTTTGTTGATGCGTATTAAAGTCCTAGTATTGTAGTTTGTGTTTTTAAGAACGTTGTTGCGAATGCACTTTTGCGCATGTTTTTTTTACATGTACGTTTGTGCATGTCCATTTGAGCGAGTGTGCTTGTGCATGTTTGTTGATTTGTATTAATGTCCTAGGATTGTAGTTTGTGTTTTCATGATCCTTTTTGCGAATGCACTTTTGCGTGTGTACTTTTGTGCATGCTTTTGTACTCTTACTTATGTGCGTATCTTTCTAGCGAGAGTTTTTGTGCACGTTTCTTGATGCGCATTCATGTCCTCGAACTGTATTACGTATTTTCATGATCGCTTTTGGAATCAAATTTTGACCATGTTCGAGTCCGAATTTGGATTTTTGCCGTTAGACAGGAATTGTAGCCAGTTGAAATAGCTTTTTAATGCCGCCGGAACTAGTTGATTTGGATTCCGGATGAGAAAGTTATGCTCGACTTCGTGGACGTACACTACCAAAGATGTTGAGGGATTCTCTCTTCTAATTTGATTTTACTTTCCTAATTGCAACTATTTTCTAACTCTTTGATCATTTTTGCTTCCTGGACACCTAATTTTCGATTTGTACCTATCAGATACCATATCCACAAATTAAAAAAGAAATATAAATTAATCCAAAAAAAAAATCTACGCAAACAAACGTAGAGTTTTATTTCTACACTCCACCGTATCTTTTTTATCTAGTGTTTGTGTTGTTGTTTGTTCAGCGTATTAAAGTCCTAGTATTGTGGTTCGTGTTTTTAAGAACGTTGTTGCGAATGTACTTTTGCGCAAGTTTTTTTACATGTACGTTTGTGCATGTCCATTTGAGCGACTGTGCTTGTGCATGTTTGTTGATTTGTTTTAATATCCTAGGATTGTAGTTTGTGTTTTAATGATCCTTTTTGCGAATGCACTTTTGCGTGAGTACTTCTGTGCATGCTTTTGTACTCTTACTTATGTTCGTATCTTTCTAGCGAGAGTTTTTGTGCACGTTTCTTGATGCGCATTCATGTCCTCGAACTGCAGTACGTATTTTCATGATCGCTTTTGGAATCCAATTTTGACCATGTTCGAGTCCGAATTTGGATTTTTGCCGTTAGACAGGAATTGTAGCCAGCTGAAATAGGTTTCTAATGCCGCCGGAACCAGTTGATTTGGAGTCCGGATTAGAAAGTTATGCTCGACTTCGTGGACGTACACTACCAAAGATGTTGAGGGATTCTCTCTTCTAATTTGATTTTATTTTCCTAATTGCAACTCTTTTCTTACTCTTTGATCATTTTTGCTTCCTGGACACCTAATTTTCGATTTGTACCTATAAGATTCCAAATCCACAAATTCAAACAGAAATATAAATTAATCCCAAAAAATAATCCCCGCAAACATAAACGTAGAGTTTAATTTCTACACTCCACCGTACCTTTTTTATCTAGTGTTTGTGCTGTTGTTTGTTGATGCGTATTAAAGTCCTAGTATTGTAGTTCGTGTTTTTAAGAATGTTGTTGCGAATGCACCTTTGCGCATGTTTTTTTACATGCACGTTTGGGCATGTCCATTTGAGCGATTGTGCTTGTGCATGTTTGTTGATTTGTATTAATGTCCTAGGATTGTAGTTTGTGTTTTCATGATCCTTTTTGCGAATGCACTTTTGCGTGAGTACTTTTGTGCATGCTTTTGTACTCTTACTTATGTTCGTATGTTTCTAGCGAGAGTTTTTGTGCATGTTTCTTGATGCGCATTCATGTCATCGAAATGTTGTACGTATTTTCATGAACGCTTTTGGAATCCAATTTTGACCATGTTCGAGTCCGAATTTGGAGTTTTGCCGTTAGACAGGAATTGTAGCCAGCTGAAATAGCTTTCTAATGCCGCCGGAACCAGTTGATTTGGAGTCCAGATGAGAAAGTTATGCTCGACTTCGTGGACGTACACTACCAAAGATGTTGAGGGATTCTCTCTTCTAATTTGATTTGATTTTCCTAATCGCAACTCTTTTCTTTCTCTTTGATCATTTTTGCTTCCTGGAGACCTAATTTTTGATTTGTACCTATAAGATACCAAATCCACAAATTCAACCAGAAATATAAATTAATCCAAAAAAATAATCCACGCACACGTAAACGTAGAGTTTTATTTCTACACTCCACCGTACCTATTTTATCTAGTGTTTTTGCTGTTGTTTGTTGATCCGTATTAAAGTCCTAGTATTGTAGTTCGTGTTTTTAAGAACGTTGTTGCGAATGCACTTTTGCGCATGTTTTTTTACATGCACGTTTGGGCATGTCCATTTGAGCGATTGTGCTTGTGCATGTTTGTTGATTTGTATTAATGTCCTAGGATTGTAGTTTGTGTTTTCATGATCCTTTTTGCGAATGCACTTTTGCGTGAGTACTTTTGTGCATGCTTTTGTACTCTTACTTATGTTCGTATGTTTCTAGCGAGAGTTTTTGTGCATGTTTTTTGATGCGCATTCATGTCATCGAAATGTTGTACGTATTTTCATGAACGCTTTTGGAATCCAATTTTGACCATGTTCGAGTCCGAATTTGGAGTTTTGCCGTTACACAAGAATTGTACCCAGCTGAAATAGCTTTCTAATGCCGCCGGAACCAGTTGATTTGGAGTCCGGATGAGAAAGTTATGCTCGACTTCGTGGACGTACACTACCAAAGATGTTGAGGGATTCTCTCTTCTAATTTGATTTGATTTTCCTAATCGCAACTCTTTTCTTTCTCTTTGATCATTTTTGCTTCCTGGAGACCTAATTTTTGATTTGTACCTATAAGATACCAAATCCACAAACTCAAAAAGAAATATAAATTAATCCAAAAAAAAAATCTACGCAAACAAACGTAGAGTTTTATTTCTACACTCCACCGTATCTTTTTTATCTAGTGTTTGTGTTGTTGTTTGTTCAGCGTATTAAAGTCCTAGTATTGTAGTTCGTGTTTTTAAGAACGTTGTTGCGAATGCACTTTTGCGCATGTTTTTTTACATGTAAGTTTGTGCATGTCCATTTGAGCGAGTGTGCTTGTGCATGTTTGTTGATTTTTATTAATGTCCTAGGATTGTAGTTTGTGTTTTCACGATCCTTTTTGCGAATGCACTTTTGCGTGAGTACTTTTGTGCATGCTTTTGTACTCTTACTTATGTGCGTATCTTTCTAGCGAGAGTTTTTGTGCACGTTTCTTGATGCGCATTCATGTCCTCGAACTATAGTACGTATTTTCATTATCGCTTTTGGAATCCAATTTTGACCATGTTCGAGTCCGAATTTGGATTTTTGCCGTTAGACGAGAATTGTAGCCAGCTGAAATAGCTTTCTAATGCCGCCGGAACCAGTTGATTTGGAGTCCGGATGAGAAAGTTATGCTCGACATCGTGGACGTACACTACCAAAGATGTTGAGGGATTCTCTCTTCTAATTTGATTTTATTTTCCTAATTGCAACTCTTTTCTTACTCTTTGATCATTTTTGCTTCCCGGACACCTAATTTTCGATTTGTACCTATAAGATACCAAATCCACAAACTCAAAAAGAAATATAAATTAATCCAAAAAAAAAATCTACGCAAACAAACGTAGAGTTTTATTTCTACACTCCATCGTACATTTTTTATCTAGTGTTTGTGCTGTTGTTTGTTGATGCGTATTAAAGTCCTAGTATTGTAGTTCGTGTTTTTAAGAACGTTGTTGCGAATGCACTTTTGCGCATGTTTTTTTACATGTAAGTTTGTGCATGTCCATTTGAGCGAGTGTGCTTGTGCATGTTTGTTGATTTTTATTAATGTCCTAGGATTGTAGTTTGTGTTTTCACGATCCTTTTTGCGAATGCACTTTTGCGTGAGTACTTTTGTGCATGCTTTTGTACTCTTACTTATGTGCGTATCTTTCTAGCGAGAGTTTTTGTGCACGTTTCTTGATGCGCATTCATGTCCTCGAACTATAGTACGTATTTTCATTATCGCTTTTGGAATCCAATTTTGACCATGTTCGAGTCCGAATTTGGATTTTTGCCGTTAGACGAGAATTGTAGCCAGCTGAAATAGCTTTCTAATGCCGCCGGAACCAGTTGATTTGGAGTCCGGATGAGAAAGTTATGCTCGACATCGTGGACGTACACTACCAAAGATGTTGAGGGATTCTCTCTTCTAATTTGATTTTATTTTCCTAATTGCAACTCTTTTCTTACTTTTTGATCATTTTTGCTTCCCGGACACCTAATTTTCGATTTGTACCTATAAGATACCAAATCCACAAATTCAAACAGAAATATCAATTAATCCAAAAAAATAATCCCCGCAAACGTAAACGTAGAGTTTAATTTCTACACTCCATCGTACATTTTTTATCTAGTGTTTGTGCTGTTGTTTGTTGATGCGTATTAAAGTCCTAGTATTGTAGTTCGTGTTTTTAAGAACGTTGTTGCTAATGCACTTTTGCGCATGTTTTTTTACATGTACGTTTGTGCATGTCCATTTGAGCGAGTGTGCTTGTTCATGTTTGTTTATTTGTATTAATGTCCTAGGATTGTAGTTTGTGTTTTCATGATCCTTCATGCGAATGCACTTTTGCGTGAGTACTTTTGTGCATGCTTTTGTACTCTTACTTATGTGCGTATCTTTCTAGCGAGAGTTTTTGTGCACGTTTCTTGATGCGCATTCATGTCCTCGAACTATAGTTCGTATTTTCATGATCGCTTTTGGAATCCAATTTTGACCATGTTCGAGTCCGAATTTGGATTTTTGCCGTTAGACAGGAATTGTAGCCAGCTGAAATAGCTTTCTAATGCCGCCGCAACCAGTTGATTTGGAGTCCGGATGAGAAAGTTATGCTCGACATCGTGGACGTACACTACCAAAGATGTTGAGGGATTCTCTCTTCTAATTTGATTTTATTTTCCTAATTGCAACTCTTTTCTTACTCTTTGATCATTTTTGCTTCCTGGACACCTAATTTTCGATTTGTACCTATAAGATACCAAATCCACAAACTCAAAAAGAAATATAAATTAATCCAAAAAAAAATCCACGCAAACGTAAACGTAGAGTTTTATTTCTACACTCCAACGTACCTTTTTTATCTAGTGTTTGTGCTGTTGTTTGTTGATGCGTATTAAAGTCCTAGTATTGTAGTTCCTGTTTTTAAGAACGTTGTTGCGAATGCACTTTTGCGCATGTTTTTTTACATATACGTTTGTGCATGTCCATTTGAGCGAGTGTGCTTGTGCATGTTTGTTGATTTGTATTAATGTCCTAGGATTGTAGTTTGTGTTTTCATGATCCTTTTTGCGAATGCACTTTTGCGTGAGTACTTTTGTGCATGCTTTTGTACTCTTACTTATGTGCGTATCTTTCTAGCGAGAGTTTTTGTGCACGTTTCTTGATGCGCATTCATGTCCTCGAACTGTATTACGTATTTTCATGATCGCTTTTGGAATCCAATTTTGACCATGTTCGAGTCCGAATTTGGATTTTTGCCGTTAGACAGGAATTGTAGCCAGCAGAAATAGCGGTCTAATCTCGCCGGAACCAGTTGATTTGGAGTCCGGATGAGAAATTTATGCTCGACTTCGTGGACGTACACTACCAAAGATGTTGAGGGATTCTCTCCGTGAATTTGATTTTATTTTCCTAATTGCAACTATTTTATTACTCTTTGATCATTTTTGCTTCCAGGACACCTAATTTTCGATTTGTACCGATAAGATACCAAATCCACAAATTCAACCAGAAATATAAATTAATCCAAAAAAATAATCCACGCAAACGTAAACGTAGAGTTTTATTTCTACACTCCACCGTACCTATTTTATCTAGTGTTTTTGCTGTTGTTTGTTGACGCGTATTAAAGTCCTAGTATTGTAGTTCCTGTTTTTAAGAACGTTGTTGCGAATGCACTTTTGCGCATGTTTTTTTACATGTAAGTTTGTGCATGTCCATTTGAGCGAGTGTGCTTGTGCATGTTTGTTGATTTGTATTAATGTCCTAGGATTGTAGTTTGTGTTTTCATGATCCTTTTTGCGAATGCACTTTTGCGTGAGTACTTTTGTGCATGCTTTTGTACTCTTACTTATGTGCGTATCTTTCTAGCGAGAGTTTTTGTGCACGTTTCTTGATGCGCATTCATGTCCTCGAACTATAGTACGTATTTTCATGATCGCTTTTGGAATCCAATTTTGACCATGTTCGAGTCCGAATTTGGATTTTTGCCGTTAGACGGGAATTGTAGCCAGCTGAAATAGCTTTCTAATGCCGCCGGAACCAGTTGATTTGGAGTCCGGATGAGAAAGTTATGCTCGACATCGTGGACGTACACTACCAAAGATGTTGAGGGATTCTCTCTTCTAATTTGATTTTATTTTCCTAATTGCAACTCTTTTCTTACTCTTTGATTATTTTTGCTTCCTGGACACCTAATTTTCGATTTGTACCTATAAGATACCAAATCCACAAATTCAAAAAGAAATATAAATTAATCCAAAAAAAAAATCCACGCAAACGTAAACGTAGAGTTTTATTTCTACACTCCAACGTACCTTTTTTATCTAGTGTTTGTGCTGTTTTTTGTTGATGCGTATTAAATTCCTAGTATTGTAGTTCCTGTTTTTAAGAACGTTGTTGCGAATGCACTTTTGCGCATGTTTTTTTTACATGTACGTTTGTGCATGTCCGTTTGAGCGAGTGTGCTTGTGCATGTTTGTTGATTTGTATTAATGTCCTAGGATTGTAGTTTGTGTTTTCATGATCCTTTTTGCGAATGCACTTTTGCGTGAGTACTTTTGTGCATGCTTTTGTACTCTTACTTATGTGCGTATCTTTCTAGCGAGAGTTTTTGTGCACGTTTCTTGATGCGCATTCATGTCCTCGAACTGTATTACGTATTTTCATGATCGCTTTTGGTATCCAATTTTGACCATGTTCGAGTCCGAATTTGGATTTTTGCCGTTAGACAGGAATTGTAGCCAGCAGAAATAGCGTTATAATCTCGCCGGAACCAGTTGATTTGGAGTCCGGATGAGAAATTTATGCTCGACTTCGTGGACGTACACTACCAAAGATGTTGAGGGATTCTCTCTGTGAATTTGATTTTATTTTCCTAATTGCAACTATTTTCTTACTCTTTGATCATTTTTGCTTCCTGGACACCTAATTTTCGATTTGTACCTATAAGATACCAAATCCACAAATTCAAAAAGAAATATAAATTAATCCAAAAAAAAATCCACGCAAACGTAAACTTAGAGTTTTATTTCTACACTCCACCGTACCTTTTTTATCTAGTGTTTGTGCTGTTGGTTGTTGATGCGTATTAAAGTCCTAGTATTGTAGTTCGTGTTTTTAAGAACGTTGTTGCGAATGCACTTTTGCGCATGTTTTTTTACATGTACGTCTGTGCATGTCCATTTGAGCGAGTGTGCTTGTGCATGTTTGTTGATTTGTATTAATGTCCTAGGATTGTAGTTTGTGTTTTCATGATCCTTTTTGCGAATGCACTTCTGCGTGAGTACTTTTGTGCATGCTTTTGTACTCTTACTTATGTGCGTATCTTTCTAGCGAGAGTTTTTGTGCACGTTTCTTGATGCGCATTCATGTCCTCGAACTGTATTACGTATTTTCATGATCGCTTTTGGAATCAAATTTTGACCATGTTCGAGTCCGAATTTGGATTTTTGCCGTTAGCCAGGAATTGTAGCCAGCTGAAATAGCTTTCTAATGCCGCCGGAACTAGTTGATTTGGATTCCGGATGAGAAAGTTATGCTCGACTTCGTGGACGTACACTACCAAAGATGTTGAGGGATTCTCTCTTCTAATTTGATTTTACTTTCCTAATTGCAACTATTTTCTTACTCTTTGATCATTTTCGCTTCCTGGACACCTAATTTTCGATTTGTACCTATAAGATACTAATCCACAAATTCAAAAAAAAATATAAATTAATCCAAAAAAAAATCTACGCAAACGTAAACGTAGAGTTTTATTTCTACACTCCAACGTACCTTTTTTATCTAGTGTTTGTGCTGTTGTTTGTTGATGCGTATTAAAGTCCTAGTATTGTAGTTCCTGTTTTTAAGAACGTTGTTGCGAATGCACTTTTGCGCATGTTTTTTTACATATACGTTTGTGCATGTCCATTTGAGCGAGTGTGCTTGTGCATGTTTGTTGATTTGTATTAATGTCCTAGGATTGTAGTTTGTGTTTTCATGATCCTTTTTGCGAATGCACTTTTGCGTGAGTACTTTTGTGCATGCTTTTGTACTCTTACTTATGTGCGTATCTTTCTAGCGAGAGTTTTTGTGCACGTTTCTTGATGCGCATTCATGTCCTCGAACTGTATTACGTATTTTCATGATCGCTTTTGGAATCCAATTTTGACCATGTTCGAGTCCGAATTTGGATTTTTGCCGTTAGACAGGAATTGTAGCCAGCAGAAATAGCGTTCTAATCTCGCCGGAACCAGTTGATTTGGAGTCCGGATGAGAAATTTATGCTCGACTTCGTGGACGTACACTACCAAAGATGTTGAGGGATTCTCTCCGTGAATTTGATTTTATTTTCCTAATTGCAACTATTTTATTACTCTTTGATCATTTTTGCTTCCAGGACACCTAATTTTCGATTTGTACCGATAAGATACCAAATCCACAAATTCAACCAGAAATATAAATTAATCCAAAAAAATAATCCACGCAAACGTAAACGTAGAGTTTTATTTCTACACTCCACCGTACCTATTTTATCTAGTGTTTTTGCTGTTGTTTGTTGACGCGTATTAAAGTCCTAGTATTGTAGTTCCTGTTTTTAAGAACGTTGTTGCGAATGCACTTTTGCGCATGTTTTTTTACATGTAAGTTTGTGCATGTCCATTTGAGCGAGTGTGCTTGGGCATGTTTGTTGATTTGTATTAATGTCCTAGGATTGTAGTTTGTGTTTTCATGATCCTTTTTGCGAATGCACTTTTGCGTGAGTACTTTTGTGCATGCTTTTGTACTCTTACTTATGTGCGTATCTTTCTAGCGAGAGTTTTTGTGCACGTTTCTTGATGCGCATTCATGTCCTCGAACTATAGTACGTATTTTCATGATCGCTTTTGGAATCCAATTTTGACCATGTTCGAGTCCGAATTTGGATTTTTGCCGTTAGACGGGAATTGTAGCCAGCTGAAATAGCTTTCTAATGCCGCCGGAACCAGTTGATTTGGAGTCCGGATGAGAAAGTTATGCTCGACATCGTGGACGTACACTACCAAAGATGTTGAGGGATTCTCTCTTCTAATTTGATTTTATTTTCCTAATTGCAACTCTTTTCTTACTCTTTGATTATTTTTGCTTCCTGGACACCTAATTTTCGATTTGTACCTATAAGATACCAAATCCACAAATTCAAAAAGAAATATAAATTAATCCAAAAAAAAAATCCACGCAAACGTAAACGTAGAGTTTTATTTCTACACTCCAACGTACCTTTTTTATCTAGTGTTTGTGCTGTTTTTTGTTGATGCGTATTAAAGTCCTAGTATTGTAGTTCCTGTTTTTAAGAACGTTGTTGCGAATGCACTTTTGCGCATGTTTTTTTACATGTACGTTTGTGCATGTCCGTTTGAGCGAGTGTGCTTGTGCATGTTTGTTGATTTGTATTAATGTCCTAGGATTGTAGTTTGTGTTTTCATGATCCTTTTTGCGAATGCACTTTTGCGTGAGTACTTTTGTGCATGCTTTTGTACTCTTACTTATGTGCGTATCTTTCTAGCGAGAGTTTTTGTGCACGTTTCTTGATGCGCATTCATGTCCTCGAACTGTATTACGTATTTTCATGATCGCTTTTGGTATCCAATTTTGACCATGTTCGAGTCCGAATTTGGATTTTTGCCGTTAGACAGGAATTGTAGCCAGCAGAAATAGCGTTCTAATCTCGCCGCAACCAGTTGATTTGGAGTCCGGATGAGAAATTTATGCTCGACTTCGTGGACGTACACTACCAAAGATGTTGAGGGATTCTCTCTGTGAATTTGATTTTATTTTCCTAATTGCAACTATTTTCTTACTCTTTGATCATTTTTGCTTCCTGGACACCTAATTTTCGATTTGTACCTATAAGATACCAAATCCACAAATTCAAAAAGAAATATAAATTAATCCAAAAAAAAATCCACGCAAACGTAAACTTAGAGTTTTATTTCTACACTCCACCGTACCTTTTTTATCTAGTGTTTGTGCTGTTGGTTGTTGATGCGTATTAAAGTCCTAGTATTGTAGTTCGTGTTTTTAAGAACGTTGTTGCGAATGCACTTTTGCGCATGTTTTTTTACATGTACGTCTGTGCATGTCCATTTGAGCGAGTGTGCTTGTGCATGTTTGTTGATTTGTATTAATGTCCTAGGATTGTAGTTTGTGTTTTCATGATCCTTTTTGCGAATGCACTTCTGCGTGAGTACTTTTGTGCATGCTTTTGTACTCTTACTTATGTGCGTATCTTTCTAGCGAGAGTTTTTGTGCACGTTTCTTGATGCGCATTCATGTCCTCGAACTGTATTACGTATTTTCATGATCGCTTTTGGAATCAAATTTTGACCATGTTCGAGTCCGAATTTGGATTTTTGCCGTTAGCCAGGAATTGTAGCCAGCTGAAATAGCTTTCTAATGCCGCCGGAACTAGTTGATTTGGATTCCGGATGAGAAAGTTATGCTCGACTTCGTGGACGTACACTACCAAAGATGTTGAGGGATTCTCTCTTCTAATTTGATTTTACTTTCCTAATTGCAACTATTTTCTTACTCTTTGATCATTTTCGCTTCCTGGACACCTAATTTTCGATTTGTACCTATAAGATACTAATCCACAAATTCAAAAAAAAATATAAATTAATCCAAAAAAAAAAATCTACGCAAACGTAAACGTAGAGTTTTATTTCTACACTCCACCGTATCTTTTTTATCTAGTGTTTGTGCTGTTGTTTGTTGATGCGTATTAAAGTCCTAGTATTGTAGTTCGTGTTTTTAAGAATGTTCTTGCGAATGCACTTTTGCGCATGTTTTTTTACATGCACGTTTGGGCATGTCCATTTGAGCGATTGTGCTTGTGCATGTTTGTTGATTTGTATTAATGTCCTAGGATTGTAGTTTGTGTTTTCATGATCCTTTTTGCGAATGCACTTTTGCGTGAGTACTTTTGTGCATGATTTTGTACTCTTACTTATGTTCGTATCTTTTTAGCGAGAGTTTTTGTACACGTTTCTTGATGCGCATTCATGTCATCGAACTCTAGTACGTATTTTCATGAACGCTTTTGGAATCCAATTTTGACCATGTTCGAGTCCGAATTTGGAGTTTTGCCGTTAGACAGGAATTGTAGCCAGCTGAAATAGCTTTCTAATGCCGCCAGAACCAGTTGATTTGGAGTCCGGATGAGAAAGTTATGCTCGACTTTGTGGACGTACACTACCAAAGATGTTAAGGAATTCTCTCTTCTAATTTGATTTGATTTTCCTAATCGCAACTCTTTTCTTTCTCGTTGATCATTTTTGCTTCCTGGACACCTAATTTTCGATTTGTACCTATAAGATACCAAATCCACAAATTCAAACAGAAATATAAATTAATCCAAAAAAATAATCCACGCAAACGTAAACGTAGAGTTTTATTTCTACACTCCACCGTACCTATTTTATCTAGTGTTTTTGCTGTTGTTTGTTGATGCGTATTAAATTCCTAGCATTGTAAGTCTGTTGTTGCGAATGCACTTTTGCGCATGTTTTTTTACATGTACGCTTGTGCATGTCCATTTGAGCGAGTATGCTTGTGCATGTTTGTTGATTTGTATTAATGTCCTAGGATTGTAGTTTGTGTTTTCATGATCCTTTTTGCGAATGCACTTTTGCGTGAGTACTTTTGGGCATGCTTTTGTACTCTTTCTTATGTGCGTATCTTTCTAGCGAGAGTTTTTGTGCACGTTTCTTGTTGCGCATTCATGTCCTCGAACTGTAGTACGTATTTTCATGATCGCTTTTGGAATCCAATTTTGACCATGTTCGAGTCTGAATTTGGATTTTTGCCGTTAGACAGGAATTGTAGCCAGCTGCAATAGCTTTCTCATGCCGCCGGAACCAGTTGATTTGGAGTCCGGATGAGAAAGTTATGCTCGACTTCGTGGACGTACACTACCAAAGATGTTGAGGGATTCTCTCTTCTAATTTGATTTTATTTTCCTAATTGCAACTCTTTTCTTACTCTTTAATCATTTTTGCTTCCTGGACACCTAATTTTCGATTTGTACCTATAAGATACCAAATCCACAAATTCAAACAGAAATATAAATTAATCCAAAAAAATAATCCACGCAAACGTAAACGTAGAGTTTTATTTCTACACTCCACCGTATCTTTTTTATCTAGTGTTTTTGATGTTGTTTGTTGATGCGTATTAAAGTCCTAGTATTGTAGTTCGTGTTTTTAAGAACGTTGTTGCGAATGCATTTTTGCGCATGTGTTTTTACATGTACGTTTGTGCATGTCCATTTGAGCGAGTGTGCTTGTGCATGTTTGTAGATTTGTATTAATGTCCTAGGATTGTAGTTTGTGTTTTCATGATCCTTTTTGCGAATGCACTTTTGCGTGAGTACTTTTGTGCATGCTTTTGTACTCTTACTTATGTGCGTATCTTTCTAGCGAGAGTTTTTGTGCACCTTTCTTGATGCGCATTCATGTCCTCGAACTGTAGTACGTATTTTCATGATCGCTTTTGGAATCCAATTTTGACGATGTTCGAGTCCGAATTTGGATTTTTACCGTTAGACAGGAATTGTTGCCTGCTGAAATAGCTTTCTAATGCCGCCGGAACCAGTTGATTTGGAGTTCGGATGAGAAAGTTATGCTCGACTTCGTGGACGTACACTACCTAAGATGTTTAGGGATTCTCTCTTCTAATTTGATTTTATTTTCTTAATTGCAACTCCTTTCTTACTCTTTGATCATTTTTGCTTCCTGGACACCTAATTTTCGATTTGTACCTATAAGATACCAAATCCACAAATTCAAACAGAAATATAAATTAATACAAAAAAATAATCCACGCAAATGTAAGCGTAGAGTTTTATTTCTACACTCCACCGTACCTTTTTTATCTAGTGTTTTTGCTGTTGTTTGTTGATGCGTATTAAAGTCCTAGTATTGTTGTTCGTGTTTTTAAGAACGTTGTTGCGAATGCACTTTTGCGCATGTTTTTTTACATGTACGTTTGTGCATATCCATTTGAGCGAGTGTGCTGCATGTTTGTTGATTTGTATTAATGTCCTAGGATTGTAGTTTGTGTTTTCATGATCCTTTTTGCGAATGCACTTTTGCGTGAGTACTTTTGTGCATGCTTTTGTACTCTTACTTATGTGCGTATCTTTCTAGCGAGAGTTTTTGTGCACGTTTCTTGATGCGCATTCATGTCCTCGAACTGTATTACGTATTTTCATGATCGCTTTTGGAATCCAATTTTGACCATGTTCGAGACCGAATTTGGAAATTTGCCGTTAGAAAGAAATTGTAGCCAGCTGAAATAGATTTCTAATGCTGCCGGAACCACTTGATTTGGAGTCTCGATGAGAAAGTTATGCTCGACTTCGTGGACATACACTACCAAAGATGTTGAGGGATTCTCTCATCTAATTTGATTTTATTTTCCAAATTTTAACTCTTTGCTTACTCTTTGATCATTTTTACTTCATCGACACCTTGTTTTTGATTTGTACCTATAAGATACCAAATCCACTAATTAAAACAGAAATATAAATTAATCCGAAAAAAAATCCACGTAAACGTAAACGTAGAGTTTTATTTCCACACTCCACCATATCTTTTTTATCTAATGTTATTGCTGTTGTTTGTTGATCCGTATTAAAGTCCTAGTATTGAAGTTCGTGTTTTTATGAACGTTGTTGCGAATGCACTTTTGCGCATGTTTTTTTACATGTATGTTTGTGCATGTCCATTTGAACTAGTGTGCTTGTGCATGTTTGTTGATTTGTATTAATGTCCTAGGATCGTAGTTTGTGTTTTCATGATCCTTTTTGCGAATGCACTTTTGCGTGAGTGCTTTTGTGCATGCTTTTGTACTTTTACTTATGTGCGTATCTTTTCTAGCAAGTGTTTTTGTGCATGTTTCTGGATGTGATTCATGTACTCGAACTGTAGTATATATTTTCATGATCGCTTTTGGAATCCAATTTTGATCATGTTCGAGACCAAATTTGGAATTTTGCCGTTACAAAGGAATTGTAGCCAGCTGAAATAGCTTTCTAATGTTGCCGGAACCAGTTTATTTGGAGTTTGGATGAGAAAGTTATGCTCGACTTCGTGGACTTACACAACCGAAGATGTTGAGGGATTCCCTCTGCTAATTTGATTCTACTTTCCAAATTTTAAGTTTTCGCTTACTCATTGTAAAGTCGTTTAAATCGCATAAAATTTTTGTTTTCCGCTGCGTACACGTGCCCGAAACCCAACAGTGGTATCAGAGCTCGTTGCGCAATTAATTGCGTTCGTTTTAATATGCTATGATTTGATGCATGTTCGATTTATTAATGTAGTGATTGTTGTATTATGTAATTGGGAGTTTTCGTAAGTTTAAAATATTTTTGAAATATTGTTTAGAATTTTTCCAGCTTTAAAATTGTTTAAAATTTGAAAATCGGATCTGAAATTATTTTTAAAACGTCGGTTTTTAATTGTTCGGATCGAACCGGTCGAACCGGCCGGTTCGATGGTTGTGTGCGATCTAGTTGACCGAATCCACGTGGATTCGGGTCGGTCAGACTGGTTCTCGGTCCGACTGACCCGGCCCACTGATTTGGGTCAACTGGACCGGGCAGAACCGGACCGCTTCGGTCCGAACCGGTCAGACCGGTTGGGCCGAACCGGTTCACTGAAAAAAAAAAAATATATATATATATATATATATATATATATATATATATATATATATATATATATATATATATATATATATATATATATATATATATATTTCTTATTTCAGATTTCTAAAATTAAACTTAAAACAAATTGATTTTAATTTTTGGAAAATTATTTTCAATTAATCCCAATTAGATAATTGGATCGGCAATCATCTATTTTAGTAAATAGGTGTTAGATTAATTAATTAATTTAAATTGTTAAATTGATTTCAATTAATAGAACACATATATAATATTGATTATAGTTCAACTTAATTAGTAGTACCTCAACATTATTTGAATGATTTATGCTAGTTGAGGTTCTATAATTATTTTGAAAAACCCAATAATTAATTAATGTAATTAATTATATAATTAGGTCGTATGTTCCTCTTAGGACAATATGCGTTTCCATATACCTTTAGAGAACATAGATGTAGGAATCACATAGACCAATCCGAACCTTCTGATGAGATAAAAAATTTTAATAAAATCCCTCATTCTTAATTTAATTAAGAATCATTTCAAGCTATAAAGAAAAACCCAATCTGTTGAGTTATTTCTTTCCTTCTGCCAACGGTTGGATTATGTGTAGCCCTTTACTGTAGTGCAGTAAGCCGTGTTAGCGAGGAGTGCTATGGTAGAGTAAGTTGTAATTCAATTGACATAGCGATGAAGGTAGCCATAGAAAAGGGTTATGTTGGATTAACGTGGTCGACTAGATTAACTAGGGACTGCATTAGTTTGGCATAATCAAGTTCTATGAGCATCTTTGATTGGTAGGTTAGACTTGACACACGATGATTTTGATATTCGCGAGATTAACTTAGGTCATTATCAAGTGTGAGGAAAATTAATTTAGGGTCATGTTGTGGATATGATTGATTGTGATCTACCTTTGGGCAAACATAATCGGGCTAGATTAACTACGGGTTATATTTGTCTATTGGACCTAAAGCCCATTAAGAAAAATCAGTTTTCTCGTCTGTATACTAGAGGGAAGTGGAACTCGATAAAATTAGTGGGAGAACAATTAAATAACATAAGTCCAAAAATTTAATTGTAACAATCATTTAACGCGAATCTCTAATAATCCTCTTCTCTTTATGTCTCAGATAATAATGTCTAAGAATCCCATAATGTCAATCCTCGACAATAAACTCAATGGCCCTAATTACCTAGATTGGTTGCGTAGTCTTAAGCTTGTGCTAACCGTTGAGAGGCGTCTCTATGTTTTGAACGAGAGACTTCCCGCCACTATACCTGCCACAGCGACTGATGCTGAAAAGGAAACTTATGAAGTTTGGAAGAAAGATGACACTCATGCTAGGTGCTATATGATAGCCGCCCTGCAGCCCGCGCTTGCGAGGAAATATGAGTCTCACATGCATGCTTTCGATATAAAGGCTCATCTCGATAGCATGTATAGTGAGAATATTAGGGCATCGAGGTACGCTGCTACAAAGGAGTTGATCACGGCGAGACTGCGCGAAGGGACTTCGGTCCACGAGCACTGTCTCAAAATGATCACTCTCCTTGAAAAGCTAGTGAATCTTGATGTCACCCTCCCAGCCGAGCTCTCGTTGGATTTGATCCTGTTATCTCTCCCTAGTTCCTATGAATCGTTCATAGTGAACTTCAACATGAACAAACTAGATCCTCCCTTGGATGAGTTAATGAACATGTTGGTCAGCTTCGAGTCCACCATTAAGAAAGAGAAGTCTGATCTCATTGCTGCTACTTCTGGAAAGAAGAGTTCTTTCCAAAAGAAGAGAAAGGAAAGAGTTCCCTTCCCAAACAGCAAGTTCGAAGTGGGTGAAGGTAGTGGGGGCCCCAAAGCACAGGTTGGCAAGCAAGTTGATGATGCTTGCCATCACTGTGGAAAGAATGGACATTGGCGCCGCAACTGCAAGGCTTACCTGAAGCAGAAAGGTTCTGAAAAGGGTACGTATTTCATTGACGTAAATTTGTCTGTCAACTCTTCTTCTTGGGTATTGGATACGGGCTGTGGCTCACATTTGTGCAATGATTTGCAGCTAATGACAAGAAGTCAAAGGCTTAGAGCGGGTGAGACCTACCTAAGGATGGGGAATGGAGAAAGAGTTGCTGCTGAAGCCATTGGCACAATTTACTTAAATGTTTTGGATTCTAGTTTTCCTATTGTTTTGAACGATTGTTTATTTGCTCCGTCCCTCATTAGAAACCTTATTTCTATTCCTGTATTAGATATTGAAGGTTTTACTTTTGTTTTTGGAAATTCGATTTGCATTATACAAAAGAATGAGAATTTAATTTGCAAAGGACGACTATTAAACAACTTGTATGAACTAAATCCAAATGAAATACCTATTTATGTTATATCAGCAAAACGTAAGGAGATAGATCAAAACCCCGTACAACTTTGGCACGCTAGATTAGGTCATGTCTCTTAAAGAAGGATGAACGATTTTGTCAGTGAAGGATTGTTCTCTTTCGAGGACGTGAAATCACTACAAACTTGTTAATCTTGCCTTAAAGGGAAAATGACCAAGTCACCCTACAAAGGGAAAATGGAACGAGCCGAGGGTCTTTTGGATTTGATCCATACAGACGTATGTGGTCCACTAAGTGTTAGTACGAAGGGTGGATATAACTACTTCGCTACCTTTACCGACGATTGTTCTAGGTATGGGTATGTGTACTTGATGAAGTACAAGTCTGAAACATTTGAAAGGTTCAAAGATTTTAGACACGAAGTGGAAAAGCAACTCGGACGAAGTATTAAGAAGCTGCGATCCGATCGTAGTGGAGAATACTTGAGCATCGAGTTCATTGACTATCTAAAAGAGAATGGGATACAATCCCAATGGACTCCACCGGGAACTCCTCAACTTAATGGAGTCTCCGAACGTCGGAATCGAACTTTATTAGATATGGTTCGATCAATGATGGGGTTCACGAACTTACCGGCATACTTGTGGGGTCATGCACTTCGTACTGCCGCGTATTTGCTGAATAGAGTTAACACCAAAGCAGTTAAATCCACACCTTATGAACTTTGGCATTCCCGGAAACCCAACTACAAACATATTAGGATATGGGGTTGTCCCGCTTATGTGAAGCGATTAGTGGGAGATAAGTTGGATAGTAAATCCGACTTGTGCTATTTTGTGGGGTATCCCGAAGACTCGATGGGATACGAGTTCTACTATGTCAAAGAAGCAAAGACGTTTGTTTCGAGAAATGCCACCTTTTTGGAAAGGGAGTTTCTATCCGATGGAAAGGGCAGCATGATAGAACTTGAAGTAGTTCAAGAACCACAAAGTGAAGTTCAAACGCAAGAACAAGTAATCGAACCAATACAACAATCCACTAATATACCTCCTGAACCTACGGTACGTAGATCCGAAAGAGTTCGGAAAATGCCGGATAGGTTATTCCTCCTCCAAAATGATGAAGATCATGTTGATCTTGGACAAGATCCAAGAACATACAATGAGGCCGTATCGGATGCGTACATGGGACATTGGCTAACTGCCATGAAATCCGAAATGGACTCCATGTACTCCAACAAGGTATGGACCTTGGTAGATCCACCCAAAGGAATTGTTCCTATAGGCTGCAAGTGGATCTATAAGAAGAAAATTGGAGTTGATGGAAAGGTATCGACCTATAAAGCTAGATTGGTAGCAAAAGGATACACTCAAAGGCAAGGTTTTGACTATGAGGAAACCTTTTCGCCAGTCGCGATGCTGAAGTCCATTAGGATTTTGCTGGCCATAGCTGCGTGGTACGACTACGAGATATGGCAAATGGATGTGAAGACCGCATTCCTTAATGGAGATATTGAGGAAGAAATTTACATGGCGCAGCCGGAAGGCTTCATATCTTCTGGAAGTGAGCAAAAGGTTTGCAAGCTCCAGCGATCCATTTATGGATTGAAACAAGCATCCCGTAGTTGGAGCATTAGGTTCGACTCAACTATCAAAGAGTTTGATTTTGAGAAGAATCCGGAGGAACCTTGTGTATACAAGAAGGTTAGTGGGAGGGCAGTGATATTTTTAGTGCTTTACGTTGATTACATTCTACTCATTGGGAATGACGTAGGAATGCTGCAACAAACGAAAGCATGGTTGTCCACACGTTTCTCAATCAAGGATTTGGGAGAAGCATCTTACGTATTAGGAATACGGATCTATAGAGATAGAGCAAGGAAGATGCTTGGCTTATCCCAAAGCCTGTACATAGACACCGTTATGAAACGGTTTAGCATGGAAGAATCCAAGAAGGGATTCTTGCCAATGTCCCATGGGGTTCGTCTCTCGAAATCTATGTGTCCGCAAACACCTAGTGAAATCGAGGAGATGAAAAGGACGCCTTATGCTTCTGCCATAGGAAGCATAATGTATTGCATGCTATGTACGAGACCCGATATTGCGTATGCTGTGAGTGTCACAAGCAGATATCAGTCTAACCCCGGCCCGGCTCACTGGAAAGCCGTGAAAGATATCCTCAAGTACTTGCGAAGAACTAAGGATATATTTTTGGTCTATGGGGGTGCCGAGTTGAAATTAGAGGGTTTTACTGACTCTAGTTTTCAATCGGATGTGGACGACTCAAAGTCGAATTCTGGATTTATATTCACGCTTAATGGTGGTGCCGTGTGTTGGAAGAGTTCCAAGCAAAGCACGACGGCCGATTCCATTACCGAAGCATAATACATTGCAGCGTCCGAAGCTGCAAAAGAAGGGACTTGGATAAGGAAATTCATCCAAGAGTTGGGTGTCATTCCTGATGCTAGTGATCCAGTACCGTTGTACTGTGATAACACCGGAGCCGTGGCGCAAGCTAAGGACCCCCGATCTCATCAGAAGTCGAAGCATATTTTGAAGAAGTATCACGTGATCCGAGAGATCATTGATAGAGGTGAAGTTAAGGTTGAACGAGTCACCTCGGAAGAGAACGTTGTAGACCCCTTCACGAAGCCTTTGCCGAGATCGGTCCATGAGAAACATCGAGAGTCGATGGGATTGTGATTTATTGGTAGTTGGCTTTAGGTCAAGTGGGAGATTGTTAGAGTAGGTGACCAACAAGCCAACATGTGGCTGTGGTCTTTCGTATTTATTATTGTGATAAACGAACCTTTATTCGTATTAATGATAAAACACCTTGGCATTCTATATCTTTGTCCCTTTGTCACAAGCATAGATATAGTCCTTACAGTTATTACAAGTACTAGTAATTGATCGTTAGGATCGTGAGATATTTACTCAAGTATTAAAACTGTTAAACGTGTTCCTAATCGAAGGGTTACGCCACTAATGAGGATATCGGCCTTTCCCATTAAGACTAGCACTTAGTGTATGTGTACTGCATCTCATCAGTAAACGGTATTGTGATATCGGCATGCATAAGTGGGTGCTCGTAAGTTGACGAGTTCACTGAACTCCCTCACCCTAGAAATCTCTAAGTGGTTCCCAATAATCGAGTAGAGATATCTATGGTATAGTTGTACACCATTAGTCCTTATGACCTAGACATCACCGTGACTTCACTAGAGGACCAGGTGTATCGTGACCTGTCCCTGAGTTCCACCGAGGACCATCCCAAGGGCCAGTGTTCGTGCAGTCCGAAATCTAGTGGGAGGTCTGTGCATTGTAGTCGGGGATTCGATCGCTAGAATAGTCTTGGATGTCCTGTGTGTTCTGAAAGTTTGTAATCATTCTAAGTCTCTGGCCAGAGCTGACTAAGTGATGATTACAAAATTCGATTCTCTAAGTCATGCACGTGACGATTACAACACTTGGAACGATCGCACCGTCATCGAACATATAAAGAGGTCTCGATGAACCAATGCCTCTAGTTCGATCGAGACATATGTATCGAAGGGACCGTACTGTACGTTAACTATATCTGAAGGTTCTTGCAGGCACTTCATTTGTATCTAGGGAATCATGACGCGTAGTTGTTAGACGCCAATCTTGATTCGTTGGGTGATTAAGGTGAAACGAGCTTCATCTTAATCGTAACTCTAAGGGACGAGTTTTGACCACAAAGGGTTGTGGGCCCACGGCTAGCTTACACCTGAACCATCGAGGGTCACACTGCTCGTGCACATGAGATCTTTGAATAAACGGTCAGAGATAAAGTAAGTTTATCTTTGCATGATTGGAAGTCAATATGATTGGATCCAACATTCATAATTTGGAATTATGAATGAGAATAAGAAAAGGAAAAGAATAGGCGAACGTGTTAGTGAACTTTCTAAATCGGGAAGTTTCCAAATTTAGAAAGTGCACTGAACTAGGGTTTCCACTTTTGGAAAGTTGGAAAATGAGAGTTGGCACTCGTAATGACGAGGATATTATAATGATTCCGAAATTGTAATTGTTGCAATTTTCCGATCATTGAATTGAGAGAGACGAGCAATTAAAGGAACTAACGAGCTTAAGCTGTTGGGCCCGGTCCAACTTAAGCCCGTTAGGGTTTTATGCAAGGAACTATAAATACTTGATTTATAGGCCTTGCAAACACACAAAAGACCTAACCCTAACCCTAGCCGTCCCCCTCTCTCTCTCGGCCTCTCTCTCCCGCGGCCACCACCGCCGTCAACGCCGCCGTTTCGCCGTTCATCGGCCGTTTATCGGCCGATTGCTTTGGTAGTTTCTTTCCTTCTCTTTTTTCTTCCGTTTTTCTAACTATTACGTGTCTAGTGCCACGTGTTTAGTAGATCAAAGTATACGAGATGAAATCCGAGAGGAGGAAGATTGAAGATCGAAGAATCGAGGAGCAGCATACGAGCCGAAGCCGCACGCAACCCCACGCGCCGCCCGAAGACCGCGCGTGAGATACACGCGCCGCCGTGGCCGTCTCGCCGCTGCTGCCGCTGCACCGCTGCTGCCCCGGATTGTACGGATTGGTTTCCGTAGCAATCTCGACTTGCTTAGCGCTCCTACCTCACGCTTCAAGAGGTAAACACACGAATCCCATGTTTCGATTCGTTTACGTTTAAACTAAATATTCATGTTTGCTTTCGTATGATTTTATGTGATTATGTGTAATCGTTTTAATCGTTGCAAGCATGTTAGTTGGTTTAAACGCGAGCATGTTAATTGGTTTAAATTCAGTTAAACATTTTAGCATGTATGTTGTTTTTAATTTCGCTGGAAGCGCAAAGGTACGCAATTAATTGATTTTAATTTGTCGGGCATGTGCTTATGTGCTTTAAAGTCGTTTAAATCGCATAAAATTTTTGTTTTCCGCTGCGTACACGTGCCCGAAACCCAACATGCACAACTTTGGCACGCTAGATTAGTTCGTCTCTTTAAGAAGGATGAACGATTTTGTTAGTGAATGATTGTTCTCTTTAGAGGACGTGAAATCACAACAAACTTGTGAATCTTGCCTTCAAAAGAAAATGACCAAGTCACTCTACAAAGGGAAAATGGAACGAGCCGAGGGTCTTTTGGATTTGATCCATACAAACGTATGTGGTCCACTAAGTGTTAGTGCGAAGGGTGGATACAACTACTTCGCTACCTGTACCGACGATTATTCTAGGTATGGGTACGTGTACTTGATGAAGTACAAGTCCGAAACATTTGAAAGGTTCAAAGATTTTAGACACGAAGTAGAGAAGCAGCTCGGGCGAAGTATTAAGAAGCTACGATCCGATCGTGGTGGAGAATACTTGAGCATCGAGTTCATTGACTATCTAAAAGAGAATGGAATACAATCTCAATGGACTCCACCTGGAACTCCTCAACTTCATGGGGTTTCCGAACGTCGGAATAGAAATTTATTAGATATGGTTCGATCGATGATGGGGTTCACGAACTTACCGGCATACTTGTGGGGTCATGCACTTCGCACTACCGCGTATTTGCTGATTAGAGTTAACACCAAAGCAGTTAAATCCACACCTTATGAACTTTGGCATTCTCGGAAACCCAACTTCAAACATATTAGGATATGGGGTTGTCCCGCTTATGTGAAGCGATTAGTGGGAGACAAGTTGGATAGTAAATCCGACTTGTGCTACTTTGTGGGGTATCCCGAAGACTCAATGAGATACAAAGAAATGCCACATTTTTTGATGCAAAGACGTTTGTTTCAAGAAATGCCACCTTTTTGGAAAGGGAGTTTCTATCCGATAGAAAAGGCAGCATGGTAGAACTTGAAGTAGTTCAAGAACCGCAAAGTGATGTTCAAGTGCAAGAACAAGTAATTGAACCAATACAACAATCCACTAATATACCTCCTGAACCTACGGTGCGTAGATCCGAAAGAGTTCGGAAAATGCCGGATAGGTTATTCCTCCTCGAAAATGATGAAGATCATGTTGATCTTGGACAAGAGCCAAGAACATACTATGAGGCCGTATCGGATGCGGACAAGGGACATTGGCTAACTGCCATGAAATCCGAAATGGACTCCATGTACTCCAACAAGGTGTGGACCTTGGTAGATCCACCTAAGGGAATTGTTCCCATATGCTGCAAGTGGGTCTATAAGAATAAAATTGGAGTGGATGGAAAGGTGTCGACCTACAAATCTATATTGGTAGCGAAAGGATACACACAAAGGCAAGGTGTTGAGCACGAGGAAACCTTTTCGCCAGTCGCGATGCTGAAGTCCATTAGGATTTTGCTGGCTATAGCTGCGTGGTACGACTACGAGATATGGCAAATGGATGTGCAGACCGCTTTCCTTAATGGAGACATTGAGGAAGAAGTTTACATGGCACAGCCAGAAGGCTTCATATCTTCTGGAAGTGAGCAAAAGGTTTGCAAGCTCCAGCAATCCATTTATGGATTGAAACAAGCACCCCATAGTTGGAACATTAGGTTCGACTAAACTATCAAAGAGTTTGATTTTGAGAGGAATCCAGAGGAACCTTGTGTATACAAGAAGGTTAGTGGGAGAGCAGTAATATTTTTAGTGCTTTACGTTGATGACATTCTGCTTATTGGGAATGACATAGCAATGTTGCAACAAACGAAAGCATGGTTGTCCACACGTTTCTCAATGAAGGATTTGGGAGAAGCATTTTATGTATTAGGAATACGCATCTATAGAGATAGAGCAAGAAAGATGCTTGGCTTATCCCAAAGCTTGTACATAGACATCGTTATAAAACGTTTTAGCATTGAAGAATCCAAGAAAGGATTCTAGCCAATGTCCAATGAGGTTCATCTCTCGAAATCTATGTTTCCTCAAACACCTAGTGAAATCGAGGAGATGAAAAGGACGCCTTATGCTACTGCATAATGTATGGCATGCTATGTACGAGACCCGATATTGCGTATGCTGTGAGTGTCACAAGCCGATATCAGTGTAACCCCTGTCCAGCTCACTGGAAGGCCGTGAAAGATATCCTCAAGTACTTACGAAGGACTAAGGATATATTTTTGGTCTATCGGGGTGCCGAGTTGAAATTAGAGGGCAATGCAGACTCTAGTTTTCAATCGGATGTGGAGGACCCAAAGTCAAACTCGGGATTTATACTCACGCTTAATGGTGGTGCCTTGGGTTGTAAGAGTTCGAAGCAAAGAACGACGTCCAATTCCACTACCGAAACGGAATACATTGCAGCATCCGAAGCGGCAATAGAAGGAACTTGGATAAAGAAATTCATCCAAGAAGGTGTCATTCCTAATGTTATAGATCCAGTACCGTTGTACTGTGATAACACCGGAGCCGTGGCGCAAGCTAAAGAGCCGAGATCTCATCAGAAGTCCAACCATATTTTGAGGAAGTATCATGTGATCCGAGAGATCATTGATTTTTGTGAAGTTAAAGTAGAACGAGTCACCTCGGAAGAGAACGTAGCAGACCCTTCACCAATCCTTTACCAAGGTTGGTCCACGAGAAACATGGATAGTCAATGGGATTGCGATTCATGGGTAGTTGGCTTTAGGTCAAGTGGGAGATTGTTAGAGTAGGTGACCAACAAGCAAACTTGTGGTTGTGGTCTTTCAAAATTATTATTGCAATAAAAAAACTTTTTCGTATTCATGATAAAACACCTTGGCATTCTATATCTTTGTCCCTTTGTCACAAGCATAGATATAGTCCTTACAGTGATTACAAGTACTAGTAATTGATCGTTAGGAGAGTGAGATATTTACATTTGTATTATAACTGTTAAACGTGTTTCTAGTCGAAGGGTTACACCACCAATGAGGATATCGGCCTTTAGGATTAGTGTATGTGTACTGCATCTCATCAGTAAACGGTATTGCGATATCGGCATGCATAAGTGGGTGCTCGTAATTTGACGAGTTCACTGAACTCCCTTACCCTAGAAATCTCTATGTGGTTCTCAATAATCGAGTATAGATATCTATGGTATAGTTGTACAACATTAGTCCTTTTGGCCTAGACATCACCGTGACTTCGCTAGAGGACCAGGTGTATCGTGACATGTCCCTGAGTTCCACCGAGGAACACCCCAAGGGCCAGTGTTCATGCAGTCCGAAATCTAGTGGGAGGTATGTGCATTGTAGTCGGGGATTCGATCGCTAGAATAGTCTAGGATGTCCTGTGTATTCTCATAGTTTGTAATCTCTAAGTCTCTAGCCAGAGCTGACTAAGTGATGATTAGAGAATTCGATTCTCTAAGTCTTGCACGTAACAGTTACAAAACTTAGCACGATGGCACAGTCATTGAACTAATAAGGAGGTCTCGATGAACCAATGCCTCTAGTTGAATCGGGACATATGAATCGAAGGGATCATACTATACGCTAAATATATCAAAAGTTTCTTGCAGGCACTTCATTTGTATCTAGGGAATCATGACGCGTAGTTGCTAGACGCCAATCTTGATTCGTTGGGTGATTAAGGTGAAACGAGTTTCATCGTAATCGTAACTCTAAGGGATGAGTTTTGACCACAAAGGGTTGAGGGCCCACAGCTAGCTTACACATGAACCATCGAGGGTCACACTGCTCGTGCATATGAGATCTTTGAATGAACGTTCAAAGGTAAAAAAATATCATCTTGGCATGATTGGAAGTCAAATTGATTGGGTCCAACATTCATAATTTGGAATTATGAATGAGAATAAGAAATCGAAAAGAATAGGCAAACATTTTAGTGGACTTTCTAAATCGGGAAGTTTCCAAATTTAGAAAGTGTACTGAATTAGGGATTGAGAATTGGCACTCATAATGACAAGGAAATTATAATGATTCCGAAAATGTAATTGTTACAATTTTCTGATCATTGAATTGAGAGAGACGAGCGAGTAAAAGAACTTACGAAATTAAGTTGTTGGGCCCGGTCCAACTTAAGCCCGTTAGGGTTTTATACAAGACACTATAAATACTTGATTTATAGGTATTGCATAAAAACACAACTCACACACTAACCCTAGCTGCTCCCTCTCTCTCGGCCGTTCTCCCCCCCGCGGCCAACACCCTCGTCGTCGCCATTCGTTCACTGGAATCAGCCTCCCCTTGGCCGATTAATCGTGGTTGATCCTTTTCCTTTTTATTCTTTCCGTTTATTCTAACTAATGCGTGTCTAGTGCCACGTTTTAGTAGATTGAAGTGTACGATGTGAAATCCGAGAGGAGAACGATCGAAGAATCGAGGAGTTGCCCCACACTGTCGCCGCCGCCGGTTGCACCGCCGCTCACGCCATCGTCGCTGTCGTTCGCCGCCACTGCACCCGGATTGCACGGATTGGTTTCCATGGCAATCTTGGTTCGACTCGTGCGCCTACCTCACGCTACAAGAGGTAATGATTCGAATCCATATTTATCCGATTCGGTTTTATTTAAATTAAATATGCATGTTCGTTTAGTAAGTATATTGTATGATTTTATGTGACTACATGAAATTGATTATTTACTGCGGGCATGATTATTTGATTTAAGCGAGCATGCTAGTTGATTTAATTTCGATTAAATAATTCGCATGTGTGTTAGATTTAAATTCCGCTGGAAGTGCAAAGGTACGCAATGAATTATTTTCAATTACCGGGCATGTGTTAATGTGTGTTAAATTTGTTTAATTCGCATATAATTTTTGTTTTCCGCTGCGTATACGTGTCTGATTCCCAACACTAGTCGGCCAAGTTAGCGATGAATTATGAGAACGACCTTTATGTTGTTAGCACAAAGTCTCACCTCGAGATCGTGTGTAGTGAGAGCATTATGGCAATGAGGTTTGTGATGACTAAAGAGTTGGTGTCTCTTAGGCTACGCGAAAGGACTCCCGTCCACGAGCATGGTTTTAAGATGACTCGCTCCCAAAGAAGTTGCCTGACCACAACGTCGTTCTCCCACCAGAGGTCTCGGTGAATCTCATTCTTCCATCACTAACTACCTCTTTTGAAACGTTCATAATTAATTTCAAAGTGAATATGGTTGAATCGTTTTTTGAAAGAGTTGGTCAACATGTTGAAATACGAGTCAGTTATAAAGGATGAAACGCTTGTTTTGCCGTCGGCACCTTCTATATCTTTTTCTAAGAATAGTTCAAAGTAGAAGAAGAGGGTATAAGGAAAACAGTTTCTAGTCGAGCAAACAATAGACTAGGGGTGATTCGAGTATTCGCGATGATAAGGAAAACAAGCATATAAGTGATAGTTGCTTCCAATGTGGAAAGACAGACCATTGGGCTCTGTAAACTGCACGGAGTGTCTTGATCGAAAACGTTATAAGAAAGATTTATTTTTCGTTTAACCTGAACTCAATATAAAAGATGACTCAACACAAGTTCGGCAAGTAAGATTAGGACATATTTCTTTAAGACGAATGAATGAGTTTGCATGTGAGGGGTTATTCATGTTGGATGATGTGAACTCACTGCGGGCTTGTGAATCTTTGTTGAAAAGAAAAATGTCCAAATTACCATTTAAGAGACAAATGGAGCATGCTGAAGGTCTCTTGGATTAGATCTACGCAGACGTGTGTGGTCCACTAAATGTTAGTGCGAGGGGTGGTTTTAACTACTTCATAACTTTTGCCGATGATTACTCAGGGTATGGTTACGTATACTTGATGAAGTGCAAATTTGAAATCTATGAAATGTTCAAAGATTACAGAAACAAAGTAGAAAAGAAACTCTTACAAAGTTTAAAGAAATTACGATCCGATCGTAGTGGAAAATACTTAAATGATGAGTTTATCGACTATCTCAAAGAGAACGTGATTCACTAAGTTACCGGCGTACTTATAGAGTCATGCACTCCATACCACCGCGTATCACCATAACAGTTAGTTCCACACCATATGAACTTTGGCATTCCCGATAATCCACTTACATGAAGTGGCTAGTGGGAGACGAGTTGAATAGTCGATCCAACTTATGCCATTCCAAGGGCTATCCAAAAAAAAAAGTGTTTGTCTCGGGGAATGCCACCTTCTTAAAGAAGAAATTTCTATGCGATAGAATAGGTGTATGGTAGAACTTGAAGAAATTCGAGAACCACGAATTGAAGTTCCAACACCATAAATAGAACAAGAGCCAATAAAAATTAAATCACCCATTAATGTACCTTCTCAACCATCTATGTTGAGATCCGAAGGGATCCATAGAGAACTCAATAGGCTAACCCTCATCGAAGTTAGTCAAAATGAATTTTACAAGGGATGTGATCCAAGAACCTTCAATGAGGCTGTATTTGATGCAGTAAGGGATATTGGCTTAACGCCATGAAATCCGAAATTGATTTCATATACTCCAACAAGGTATGGACCTTGATGGATCCACCCAAAAGAATCTTTCCCGTTGGATGCAAGTGGATCTATAATCTTTAAGTTGGAATATAGGGTGAGGTATCGACCCATAATGCTAGACACGTGAAAATGAGTTATACTCTAAGATAAGTTGTTGTCTAAGAGATAACTTTTCACGAAACATTATGTTGTAATTCCATTAGGATTTTGCTAGACATTTCTGCGTAGTATGACTACGCAATATGAAAAATGGATATGATGATTAGCTTCTTCAATGGCGAGATTGAGGAAATCAGAGTGGTGCACCCGAAAGGCTTCATTTCTTCTGGAAATTAGCAAAAGGTTTGCGAAATTCCAGCGATCCATTTATGGATTGAACCTAGCATCCCATAAAATAGAATGTTCGGTTCAACACAAAGATCAGGAAATTGATTTAGTAAGGAGTTCGAAAGAGCCTTAAGTTTACAAAAAGGTTAGTGGGAGTGCCATTACGTTTCCCAGTACTTTGTGTTGATAGCATCCTACTCATTCGGAATGTTGTAGGGATGTTGCCTTCAACTAAAGCACAATTGTCCTAAAATTTATAAATAAATGAATTTGGGATAAGCTTCATACATATTGGATACTTATTTAAAGATATAAATAGAAGAGGTCTCTTAGTTATCCCAATTCGTATTATAAACATGATATGATGTATGCAGTGGATCGTCACTATAGATATCAGTCTAACCCCAACCAAGTTAGTTGGAAAGATATGAAACAATTCCTGAAATACTTGCGATATACTAAGGAATTGTTCATATATAGTCTATGGGGATTCCGAGTTGAAAAGAAAGTCGTTCGTTGACTGGCTATATTCAAAAGATCTCGTCAGATATCCAAGCATATATTGAATCATAATTATCTGATTGGTTAGATAATTAAAAGACGCGAACTTTAGTTCGAGAGAGTTGCCTCGGTATACAACATTTTGGATCCCTTTACTTAGCCTTTACCCAGGCCGGTCCATGATAAATATTGAGAGACGATGGGACTTAGGTAGTGAGTAGTTGGTTTTAGGTCAAGTGGGAGATTGTTTGAGTAGGTGACCGAAGAGCCAACTAATTGTTGTGTTTTCTCACGCTATTCGTAATCAATCTATTTTGTATTAATGATAAATACCCCATTTGGCATTCTATATCTGTGTCCTTGCATAAGCATAGATATAGTCCTTACAGTTAATTAATTACTATAAATAGATCTAGTAGCATCGTGAGATTATTTAGTTAAGTATAGTAATTGTTTAACATAGTTCCTAGTCAACGGATTACGCCACTAATGAGGATATCGGCGTTTCCCATTCGAGACTAGCACTTAATGTATGTGTACTGCGTCTCATCGGTCAACGATGTTGTGACATCGACATACATAAGTGGGTGCTCATAAGTTGATGAGTTCACTGAACTCCCTCAATATAGAGATCTCTAAGTGGTTCCCAATAATCGAGTAGAGGTTTCTATGATATAGTTGTACACCAATAATCCTTAAGACCCAGACATCACCGTGACTTCGCTAGAGGACCAGTTGTATCCTGACCTGTCCCTGATTTCCACCGAGAACCTCCCCAAGGGCCAGTGTTCGTGCAGTCCGAAATCAAGTGGGAGGTATGTGCATTGTAGTAGGAGATTCGATCGCTTGAGTAGTCATGGATATCCTGTGTGTTCTTGCGATTTATAATCCATCGGACATGTAGGTTATTTCGTATTGGTTTATCATGTGGAACCATAGAAGAATTCAATCCCTACTAATGGCTATCTTTATTTATGCATCAATGGCGATAGATGCATTCGCCATAGTTTAAGCATTACGGCAAACCCGTGTTAAATATATAGCGGATTTGGGCGCTCTAGCCAAAGTGAATCCTATTTTTCCTATTACATTCTCCATTCCTATGTTCTCATACATAGGAATATCCTCGTTAGCCGGTTTTTTTAGCAAATTCTATTTGTTTTCATGTGGCCACAGCTGAAAGTGTCATGATTAGAGAAATATGTTTCACTAAGTCAAACACGAACGGATTATATAATCAAGAACGTCCACACAGTTATTGAACTCATAAAGAGATCTCGATGAACCAATGCCTCTAGTTCCATCGGGATATATGTATTGAAGGGATCGTACTGTAAGTTAACTTTATCACACGATTCTTGCACCCACTTTATTTGTATATATGGAATCATGACGCGTAGTTGCTAGACGCCAATCTTGTTCCGTTGTGTAGTTAAGTTGACACTAGCTTCAACTTCACTATAACTCTAGGGAAGAGTTTAAACCACAATGTGTTGTGGGCCCACGGCTAGCTTACACCTGAGCCATCGAGGGTCACACTGCTCGTGTACTTGAGATCCTTAATGCAACGAACTAAGATTAATTAGTTATTCTTAGTGTAAATGGAAGTCAATGTGATTGAGTCCAACATTCGTAATTGTTAATTACAGATGAGAATAATTAGACGAAAATAATCCAACGGAAATTTAGTGAACTTTCTATATTGGAAAGTTTCCCGATTTGGCATGTTCTAAATTAGGGTTTCCAATTTCGGAAATTGCTAAATTGCAAAGTGGTACTCGTATCGACGAGAATTTGTTATCGTTATCAAAATATAATTGTTATATTTTGGTGAGCATTCATTTGTTAGAAACGATCCGAGAAAGGGAGTGGACTTAAGCTGTTGGGCCTAGCCCAACTTAACGCATGTTAGGGTTTTCACAATGAGCATATAAATAGGATTTATATATCTTGTGAAAGACACCAAAAAAAAAAACCGACACAAGATAAGCTAAAAACCCCAGCCTCTCTCCCTCCATCAGTTGTCCACTTTGCAGTCGAAACCCTATCTCCGCCCCCAGCCGTCGCACTGCCGCCAGTCGCTGCCGCATCGGCATCTTCCTTTTCTCTTGTTCTTCTACGTTGTACTTAGCCTATCACGTATCTAGTGCAGCGTGGAGTGGATTGAATATACGAGGTCAAACCTAAGAGGAGCAAGATTATTCTGCCACCAACCCTGCCACGAAGGTCATCTCCACGCGCCTCTACGCACCGCCACAGGCCGGTGTTGTGAGAAAGCAATTCTGAAAAACAGCTCTCGGATTTTTCTGCGCAGTCCAGCAAGAAAATTCCCCGTTAATCAACCAGCAATCAGGTGAACGTGATATTTTGGCTGACGATTCACAACTCAAAAATCAAATATCTCACAAAAGGAATTGCGCATCCAGTCTATAATCATGGAGATATTGAAGTCGGAGCGGGCTTGTAATTTGAGATTAGAAAAGAGGTTGGATCAGTATGAGTGGGAAGAGCAGCTAACCACCTTCTCGAGTCTTCATTCGATTCACGCTTCAAGGGTAACATCATGTTTGTCCTAATTAATAAACAAATATTAATTAATTTATATTAATTGAGATTAATGTATGTTAATTGATTATTGAATCACATGAATCTATATGTTCGATTATGTGTTTATGTGAATCGTTCGTTAAGCATGTTTATTATTTGATTTAATTTCGCGAGCATGCTATGATGATTTTATTTACGTAATTTAAATTAATTATATATGCGAGCATGTTTGTCGGTGATAGGAAGCGAAAACATACACAATTAATTGTAATTATTGTGCATGTGTTTGTTTATATAAATTAGCTTTTATAAATAAAGTAAAAAAAAAAAATTCCGATGCATACACGTGCCCGATCCCCAACTGTGGTATCAGAGCTACGGTTGCGCAATTAATTGCCCACGTGTTTATTGCTTTCGATTGCATGTGAATAGTTTATTGAATTGATAAAATTGGTGAAATTGGAATTGGATTGGTTTAATTTTAATTTGATTTTAAAATTTGATTTGATCGATTTTAAAATTGGAATTAGAAAATTGGATTTAATTTTAAAATTGGATTTGATCAATTTTGAAATTGGAATTAGAAAATTGGATTTTGGTTGTAACACCCCACCTTTCCAAAACCCGAAAACCCTAAAACCCGAAACTAATATTTCTAACTCGAGAAATATTATTACATGATATTATGTGACTTACGTGAATAATTGCATGCGTTATTTAAATTATTTCATGATATTTATTTTGTGAAATTCGTGAGTAGATATATATGTGTGAATTATGTGATTTAGTATCATTTCCGTAAATTGAAATTCAAGGAATTTCGTGAATTACGT
The DNA here is from genome assembly GCF_056151865.1 of Erythranthe guttata. Classification (NCBI taxonomy): domain Eukaryota; kingdom Viridiplantae; phylum Streptophyta; class Magnoliopsida; order Lamiales; family Phrymaceae; genus Erythranthe; species Erythranthe guttata. Next base: position 9,164,290 of record NC_142537.1, read on the forward strand.
GACTTATGTGAATAATTACATGTCTTGATTATTTGGTAAATTACTTTCGAAATGTGGTAACTTATGTGAATTAAAAATATAGTACTATGGTATGATTATATATATACATACGTACATACATGCATGCATATAGATATACACATATACATACTATTACATGCATTATATATATATATATATATATATATATATATATATATATATATATATATATATGACCGAATGTGTGTGTGCGTCCGGATTGCGTGTGTGTGGTGTGCAAGTTGTGTTTATTTTTAAATAAAATAATTACTGATTATATTGCATGCCTTTCCACTTGGCACACCCTAATCATTTCCTAAACCCACACTCAAAGTAACCCAAAATACACCCTTCATCTTTCTTCTTCCAACACCTCAACCCCGTACTTGTCTTCTCCATTTCTCTCCACTGAAGCCATCACCTCCACCATCGGCCTTCATCTTCTTCCACCTCATCTCTTGTTTTACAAAGAAAATGAAAAATCATTTCAAAAGTCCTCTATTTAACCATGGACTTTGAGTAGCCTACAACATCATTCTCCGAAAAAAATACACATCTCCCTTAAAAATCCACTCATGTTTCACAATTAAAATAGCTTGGCTAGAGCTTGGCATCAACCTTCGAAGCACTTCCCTTCGATTTTTCCTTCATTTTCTTTTGGTTATAAGGTAAGAAATTCTTATTTCTTGCTGCAATTAAATGACATCAATAGTATTAAAATGGATTTCAAAAATATTAAAAGATTTGGAGTGATTTCGAAAAATTAGGGCTTTTTGGGGAAAAATGGAAAAGATGTGTTTAATGTTGATTTCCTGCTCTTGCATGCATCATCATTGTTGGTAGTCGGTAGATACAACTTTTATTGGCCAAAAGCATTAAAAATTTCGGAGTTCAAAAAGGGGTTTCAAGAAAAATGAATTTTTGAACTTTTATGGGGTTACATGTGTAAATCGAAAGATTTTTGGGTCAAATCTTTAATTTTTGAGAAGTCAGTCCTAAATGTGTTTTTCAAAACTGTTTTCCAGCATTTAGTGTACAAAATGTTTTCGGATTTAAAGAATTTTTGCAAGAAAAAGTGATTTTTGAACTTATAGTGGTCTTGCATGAATAGATCTAGAGATTTTTTGGTAAAATATGTAATTTTCGAAATTTCTGCATAAAGTGACTTCTTCAACTTCGTTTTATTCATCTAATAGAGTAAAATTTCAGATTGTTAGGGGTTTTTCAAGAAAAAGTAGATTTTGAACTTCTAGTGTGGTTGCGTGTGTAAATCTTGAAACTTTGGGGTCAAAACTGCAATTTCCGAAAAATATCTAATTTTTAAAATTTGGATCTGTTTTTCAGCAAGTATTAAATGGGGAAAAAGTTTTCTTTACAAAGTTTTCAATGTAATCAAGGTCACATGAGAGGTTTGGTTTTTTAAAAGAAAAATGGAATTTTCGAGTTTTTAATTTCAAGAAATATCGAAACTTTGTGAAAAACTTGAATTAATTTCAGAATCTAAAACTTGGATCAGTTAGGAGTTCTAGGATTTAATTTGGGAATTTTTGGAATTAGTTTGCTATTATTTCGAAATTAGGATAGTTTGCATGTCATTTATTATGTTTTGTGCTTTTATTTTCATGTCTTTGATTTAATGACTATGAATGATGAGATTTGGGATTTTATACCTTTAATTGCTGCCTGGATGTGGATTAATTGCTGTGAGAATTTATTGGAATGGATTATTACCTAGATGTGGTAATAAGTTCATTTAATGAAAGGTGAAAAAGGGGTGCCTGCTCTACAAGCATGGTTTAATATTAAATGGTGATGTTTAATGTGTGACTGCATGTGTGTGTGCTGAATATGTGTGTTTGTGTGCTGAATGTGCATGTGGTGTGTGCCGTGTGTGGTTGTGTGTTTATATGTGTGAATTTGGGGAATTTTGCCCAAAGGTATGAATATGTGGTAAATTGTGATATTTGTGTGATTTTGTGGCACTTGATTGATATTTGTGATGTTATGTGTGGGTCATAGGCATGATTTCGAAAAGTTGCATTAAATGGTTTTCAAATTGAAAGATTAATGGAATATTGGGTAATACACAACTCGGATATAGTGGGCCGGTATCCAACTAGGATGATGTGTTGTGGTTTGATTCCACTTAGTAAAAACGGGTTCGTAACAGGTTTATTATCCAGGTACATAAATTAATCTTTCACGGATCCGATAAAATGAAAAATGTGTTTTTCACGATTTTCATAAAAAGGGCATTTTAGTCATTTTGCATAAAAAGTGTCTATAACGTATTTTCAAAGTTCGATATTTCATCGGATTTCTTACTGAGCTTCATAGCTCATATAGATGTCTTTTAATTGCACGTAGTAGTGCTAGTAATCCTCAACCGGGATGGATCGAGTAGCGGATCGAGGTCTTGCCCGGGTTTTTGGAAGTTGTACGAGGACCTATGAATGATGCTAAAGTCTTTTGGTTATTTTCTTTTGGTGATGTCATATTAAACCTAATTATTTCCTTTTCGTACCCTTTTAAACTCGTTACCGATATGAATCGTACTTAGCATGGTAAGTTTCGTAATGTTGCCATTTTCATGCCTCCATTAGTGATTTCCGAATTATTCACCAAACTAACCTTTCAAAACTCTGATTTCTTCTCGAACCGAAAACCGATAGTGATACTGTAGCACTCGAACGAAAAACCTCCCCTCGAAACTTGTTTCCAACGATTTATTCAACTTAAGTCACATAAGAAAGTTTTCGAAAAATGCAAAGTTTTAATATTTGCATTTTTTTCCCATTTTTAAAGTTTTAAAAATTACAAAGTGATCCTTTGCTTCCCCTAGTTTATTGAATATTCCGATAAACCGGTTCGATTTATCGCCCGTCTAGAAGGGGGGTGCTACAGTGAGTGGTATCAGAGCATGGTTCATAGATACTCTTACGAACTTCACGGGTTTAGAGACTACTCGAGACGCGAAGCTCGGACCATCTGGTAAAGTATGTGCATTACTTTCTTTATGTGTTTTACTTGCTTTATTTATTAGTTGTGAATTAATATAGAACTAATGGCGAGACGTATAACCCGAGGAAACCCGAGCAATCCTTCCGATACACCACAAGACCACAATCAAACTATCAATAATCTCTCAAACTTAATCCGTGAACAAGCCCAAAACGACCAACGCCAAATCGAACAACTCCTCCAACGTAACCAAACCCCGCCTCAAAACAATGCGCCTCAAGCTATATACGAACGATTCCTCAGAATGAACCCGTCCTAATTCCACGGTGGAACCGACCCCGCTATAGCCGAAGAGTGGATCAAATCTCTCGAAGTCATATACGACTATATGCAAATGACCGGCTGCGACCGCGTACATTGTGCCATATTCCTACTCCGAAACGAAGCTCGTCACTGGTGGGAAGGAATGAAAGAAGGGACGAACCTCGAGACTCTGCCATGGACCGATTTCAAAGTCCAATTCTTTGAAAAATATTTCTCGAAAGACGTGCGAGCCCACAAACTCAAAGAATTTCTCGAACTCCGCCAAGGCGACTTACCAATGATCGAATACATCCGCCGTTTCGAACGTGGCTGCCTTTACGCCCCATTCATCGCTCGAGACGCCAAAGAAAAGAAGAATCATTTCATTTGTGGCCTCCAACCCGAAATCCGTAGAGACATTCGTATGTCCGACGCCTCGACTTTCCGCCAACTCGTAGACAAAGCACTCATGGCTGCCCAGGACGAGGAAGAAAATCAAAACAAACGCCGACCGCCACCAAATTTCCAACGCCCGTGGAAAAAGAATAACTTTGGCAACCGCCCATTCCGAGGAAAAGGAACGCAGCCCATCCGCCAACCAACCGGACCACCGCCACCGCCGCCAAGGCCAACATGCCCAAAGTGTGGAATGAGTCAATCCGGAGGATGCATACAAGGAACGAGAAGTTGCTTCCGATGCCATCAGCCCGGACACATGGTAAACGACTGTCCGAAACCTCCACCGAACGTCCCCGGTCGAGTGTTCGCCGTGACTCAAGACCAAATCGAGCAAGACCCGTCTATGATAGCAGGTATCATATTTTTCCTTGAAGAACCCATTTATGCTCTAATCGACTCCGGCTCTACTCATTCCTTTATATCGAAAGGCATAATTGCACACTTAAATCTCGAACCGAATCGACTTAATTACGAATACCGAATTCTCATTCCCTCTGGCGAAGAAATGTGCTCCAATCTAGCCATAATCAATTGCCCAATCCGAGTTCACACTCAACCCATGTATTTCGATTTAATCCTCGTACCGATCCAAAACTTCAAAGTTATACTAGGCATGGACTGGTTAACCAAATTTAAAGCCCAAATTGATTGTGCCTCAAAAACGGTCATTTTTCCCCTTCCGAACGGCAAAACCCTAAAATTCCGAAGCCAACCCAAAACCTTGATTCCAATCATATCCGCGATCAAAGCAGTCAAACTCATTGACAAAGGCCATTCCGGCTACTTGGTGGATATTCGAGTCCGATCCCAAGGCCCAAATATCCGACATTCGAGCTGTCCAAGAATTTCCCGACGTATTCCCCGATGACGTTCCCGGACTCCCACCTGATCGAGAAATTGAGTTCAAAATCAATCTCATTCCCGGAGCTACGCCAATTTCCAAAGCCCCGTACCGTATGGCCCCGATGGAATTGAAGGAGCTGAAGGACCAAGTTCAAGAATAAATACGGATCCCTTCGCCTTTGCATGGATTATCGTGAACTCAACAAAATCACAATCAAGAATAAATACCCTCTTCCTCGAATCGATGATCTTTTCGACCAACTCAAAGGCTCATCGGTATTCTCTAAAATCGATCTCCGATCCGGTTACCACCAACTCAAAATCAAAAATCCGGTATTCCCAAAACAGCTTTCAGAACCCGATATGGCCATTATGAATTTGTTGTCATGCCCTTCGGTCTAACCAACGCCCCCGCAGCTTTCATGGACCTGATAAACCGAGTCTTTCACCAATACTTGGACCAGTTTGTAATTGTCTTCATCGACGATATTCTCATATACTCCATAACCCAAGAAGAGCTTATGTCTCACCTTCGCACTGTACTCGAAACTCTCCGATCGCATCAACTATACGGCAAGTTCAGCAAATGCGAATTCTGGCTATCGAATGTGGCTTTCCTTGGTCACATTGATTCAGAAAAAGGAATCTCCGTCGATCCTAGCAAGATAGAAGCGGTGTCAAATTGGTCAATTCCGAAGTTTCCTTGGACTAGCCGGCTACTACCGCAAATTCGTGAAGGATTTCTCGAAGCTTGCCTCTCCACTCACCCGATTAACTCGAAAAGAAGTCAAGTACCAGTGGACGCCCGAATGCGACGCCAGTTTCACTGAATTAAAGGCTCAACTCACCTCGGCACCAATTCTCGCACTACCGGAGAGAGTCGGAGAATTCATAGTCTACAGCGACGCCTCGAAATTAGGTTTGGGCGCCGTACTCATGCAAAATGGAAAAGTCATTGCCTACGCCTCATGTCAACTCAAAGAGTACGAACGCAATTATCCAACGCACGATCTCGAATTAGCTGCCGTCGTTTTCGCCCTCAATCTAGAGATCTCTAAGTGGTTCCCAATAATCGAGTAGAGGTTTCTATGATATAGTTGTACACCAATAATCCTTAAGACCCAGACATCACCGTGACTTCGCTAGAGGGACCAGCTGTATCCTGACCTGTCTCTGAGTTCCACCGAGGACCTCCCCAAGGGCCAATGTTCGTGTAGTCCAAAATCAAGTGGGAGGTATGTGCATTGTAGTAGGAGATTCGATCGCTTGAGTAGTCATGGATATCCTGTGTGTTCTTGCGATTTATAATCCATTGGACATGTAGGTTATTTCGTATTGGTTTATCATGTGGAACCATAGAAGGCATTCAATCCCTACAAATGGCTATCTTTATTTATGCATCAATGCCGATAGATGCATTCGCCATAGTTTAAGCATTACGGCAAACCCATGTTAAATATATAGCGGATTTGGGCGCTCTAGCCAAAACGAATCCTATTTTGGCTATTACATTCTCCATTCCTATGTTCTCATACATAGGAATACCCTCGTTAGCCGGCTTTTTTAGCGAATTCTATTTGTTTTCATATGGCCACAGCTGAAAGTGTCATGATTAGAGAAATATGTTTCACTAAGTCAAACATGAACGGATTATATAATCAAGAACGTCCACACAATTATTGAACTCATAAAGAGGTCTCGATGAACCAATGACTCTAGTTCCATCGGGATATATGTATTGAAGGGATCATACTGTACGTTAACTGTATCACACGATTCTTGCAGGCACTTTATTTGTATCTAGAGAATCATGATGCGTAGGTGCTAGACGCCAATCTTGTTTCATTGTGTAGTTAAGTTGAAACTTGCTTCAACTTCACTATAACTCTAGGGACGAGTTTAAACCACAATGTGTTTGGGCCCACAGCTAGCTTACACCTGAGCCATCGAGGGTCACACTGCTCATGTACTTGAGATCCTTAATGCAACGAGCTAAGATTAATTAGTTCTTCTTACTGTAAATGGAAGTCAATCTGATTGAGTCCAACATTCGTAATTGTTAATTACGGATGAGAATAATTAGACGAAAAGAATCCAACGGAAATTTAGTGAACTTTCTATATTGGAAAGTTTCCCGATTTGGCATGTTCTAAATTAGGGTTTCTAATTTCGGAAATTGCTAAATTGCAAAGTGGTACTCGTATCGACGAGAATTTGTTATCGTTATCAAAATATAATTGTTATAGTTTGGTGAGCATTCATTTGTTAGAAACGATCCAAGAAAGAGAATGGACTTAAGCTGTTGGGCCTAGCCGAACTTAACGCATGTTAGGGTTTTCACAAGGAGCATATAAATAGGATTTATATGTCTTGTGAACGACACACAAAAAAAAAAACCGACACAAGATAAGCTAAATACCCCAGCCTCTCTCCCTCCATCATCTGTCCACCTTGCAGCCGAAACCGTATCACCGCCACCAGCCGTCGCACTGCCGCCAGTCGCTGCCGCATCGGCATCTTCCTTTTCTCTTGTTCTTCTACGTTGTACTTAGCCTATCACGTATCTAGTGCAGCGTGGATAGTGGATTGAATATACGAGGTGAAACCTAAGAGGAGGAAGATTATGCTTCCACCAACCCTGCCACGAAGGTCATCTCCACGCGCCTCCACGCACCGCCACAAGCCGGTGTTGTGAGAAAGCAATTCTGAAAAACTGCTCTCAGAGTTTTCTGCGCAGTCCAGCGAGAAAATTCGCCATTAATCAACCGGCAATTAGATCAAATATCTCACAAAAGGAATTGCGCATCCAGTCTATAATCATTGAGATATTGACGTCGGAGCGGGCTTGTCATTTGAGATTAGAAAAGAGGTTGGATCAGTATGAGTGGGAATAGCAGCTAGCCATCTTCTCGAGTCTTCATTCGATTCACGCTTCAAGGGTAACATCTTATGTTTCCTAATTAATAAACAAATATTATTTTATTTATATTAATTGAGATTAATGTATGTTAATTGATTATTGAATCACATGAATCTATATGTTCGATTATGTGTTTGTGTGAATCGTTCGTTAAGCATGTTTATTATTTGATTTAATTTCGCGACCATGCTATGATGATTTAATTTCGCGAGCATGCTATGATGATTTTATTTACAAATTTAGATTAATTATATATGCGAGCATGTTTGTCGGTGATAGGAAGCGAAAACGTACGCATTTAATTGTAATTTTTGTGCATGTGTTTGTTTATATAAATTAGCTTATATAAATAAAGTAAAAAAAAATGTTTTTCACTGCGTACACATGCCCGATCCCCAACAGTGGTATCAGAGCTATGGTTGCGCAATTAATTGCCCACGTGTTTATTGCTTTCGATTGCATGTGAATAATTTATTGAATTGATAAAATTGGTGAAATTGGAATTGGGTTGGTTTAATTTTAATATTATTTTAAAATTTGATTTGATCGATTTTAAAATTGGAATTAGAAAATTGGATTTAATTTTAAAATTGGATTTGATCAATTTTGAAATCGGAATTAGAAATATGGATTTTGGTTTTAAAATTGGATTTGATCGATTTTAAAATTTGAATTGGAAATTGGATTTAAAATTAAAATTGGTTTTGTGTTTTAAATTCCAAAATGATTTTCTAAAAACTATCCGTGCCGGACAACTCGGTCAGACCAGTCCGACCAGGTGTAACGGGTTCATACAACCTGAAATAAATAAATAAATAAATAATTTTTTTTACGGAAATTAAAATTAAATCAAATTGTTAAAGTTATTTATCAATTAAAGCCCAATCCATATATTCGATCCATTAATCAATGATGGGGAATAATAAAATCCTACGCTTGTTTACTCTGATTAAACCATCGTTTTTAATTGCTTTTGTGCTATTGTCATTTTAATTTTCTTTTTAATATAATTTATTTTAGTTATTTGTCTCTAAAGTCGACTGTGTAGGGTGGGCTTGATCATAATTGGTAGAATTTAGCGTCTAGGATTAAATAATTAAATATTCCCTGTGGGTTCGATATCCGGACTTTTAGTCCACTATATTACTTGTACGATACGTGCACTTGCGTGTAGGTTTTCGGCCAACAAGTTTGTGGCGCCGTTGTCGGGGAATATTTTAATTATTTATTTTATTCTAGCTCTAGATTTGAACATTTCCACGATTCACCCAAATTATTTTTTTTTTTATTTTTCGTTTTAATTTTTTTTTTTTGTTTTACATTTTTTCTATTTGGTTACATGTCAGGTTAGGTTACAATTTTCGCGCAACTCAAACGGGATATGAATGGCTTCCGTCTGACGAATACCTCCAAAACACCTATGATATGCCGTCACTTTGTTCAATATGTGGTGGAGATCATTACACTAACCAATGTTGGTATGCACCGAAAGCGAATAATTTCATAGATAATACCAACAGGGGTTATTGGAACACATACGCCAACACGCCACGAGAACCCACTGTTCAGGAGTGTTATTTGAACTCCGTCCTTGAAGAATTTATGAAATCCACTCAAGCATCTATCCGAAGACTGGAGATACAGTTGGAAGAATTCAAGCGCCAGAGGTCGCTTGAAAATATTTTCACGATATCGAGAATGGTTGCAACAAAGAAAATTCGTCTGAAACTTGTAGTGAGAAAAATCCTTTAGACCTAGAAAGTAGTGTCGATGAGAGGGAAAAAGAAATTACGAAGACGCTTAAGGATGATGAATCTGACAATACAATCGAGCTAAACTCCAAAGATGTCTCGGATCAAGAGAAGAAGGAGATGGATGTGGTTAGTGCAAATACTCAAATTTGGGATATTATTGTTGTTCATGACGTGACTTTGAAGGCATCAATAGAGGTTGATGAGAAAACGAATGTGTTTGAAGTGGAGGTTATACGCAGACTTGAGGTTTTTGTGTACCGATTTGAGGGAGCGGGTGATGAAGATCCCCACTTGGCTTCGTACTGATTGATTACAACTAAGAAAGACTACAAGCTAAGGTGGACCCTGACATATTGCAATCCTATCCATGTATCGGTTGCAACTGAAGTGACAAAGTTCATGGATGAATGCGCAATCTACAAGGCTTTGAATTGGACTTAACAATTTTAAGAAGAAAAGTCTAGCTGAAGACTTAAAACTTAGCGCTTCTTGGGAGGCAACCCGAGCCTTATCGTTTTTCGTAGTTTTCTTTAATTTTATGTTTTGTTTTTACTTTCATAGGCATGCAATCTAATTAATTTATTTGAATTTTAATTTTCAAGGTCAAAAACATGGTCAGGAGGTCCAGACTGTTGGGGATCGTGCATGTATACGCAGCAGAATTTAAATTTGTTTTAGATCGAACTAGTTTCGATTACATGCATGAACTAATCACATAGTCAACGTACCTTAACGCTTCCGCCATACACATGGTAATTTTCGATTTTTTTAAAACATTTAAAACCGAAAAAATATAAAACATGCTTGTTCATCATATTGCAAAAATCGAAACACGTAATCACATATTACTCATGCTCGTAAATTAAAATTAACACAAACATGTTCGAATCAAATTTACGAAAGTTCCGATTTAATTACCTCTTGTAGCGTGAGATTTCGACGAATTGATATCCGAACTCAAACCCGTACAAGCTGCGTTATACCACTCCTAGGGTCTGCAGGAATACCACCAAACAGCAGCTGGTCCGACGGTGAGGCGACGGCGGCGCGTGCGAATCAGCGGCGGCGGTGCGTTGGCGATGCAGCGGCGCGTGGGGCGGTGCAGCGATGTCTTCGGGGTTGCAGCTCCTGTGCAATCAGGTTTCACCTCGAATAAACTGATCTCTCCCTACTGTAGCACTATATACAAAGGGGTTAGATAACAAGGGAAATACGAGAGAAAAAGAAGAGAAAACCGGCGGTTTTCGGCGGCGAACGACGCCGTTGCGGCGGGGCAGCGGCGGCCGAGAGGCTTGGGTGGCTAGGGCTGGACGGCTAGGGTTGTGGGAGTGAAAAATCTGAACTCAAACTCTTGTTTGAGGTATATTTATACTAGGGTTCTCAACCCTTGTGGGCTTAAGTCATTGGGCTTGACCCACTGATGCATTAAGCCCATTCCCTCGTCGGCCTCGTTTCTAGCAATCGATCGTTCACAAAATTATATTTGTGACGAGCTTAAAGTCCTCATCGATACGAGTGCCTCTTCGAACTTTCCAATTTCCAAAAGTGGAAACTTCCACTTCAGTGGACCTGTTAAATCGGGAAACTTCCCAATTTAGAAAGTTCACTAAATTCCGCATGTCTCTTTCTCTACGTTTATTCTGACTCGTAATCCACAATCACGAATCTTGGACTCAATCATATTGACCTCCAACTTTGCAAAGATTAACATATTAACCTATGCTCATTAATACCAAGGATCCGTATTACACGAGAAGTGTGACCCTCAATGGTTCAGGTGGATGCTAGTCGTGGGCTCACAACTCTTTGTGATTCGAACAACACATTGTTCTTATACGAATTCCTCCCAAGAGTCCCGATTAGAGTAAAACTCATTTTACTTAATCGCCGATCAAATCGGTGCCCAACGAATCAAAATTGGCGTCTAGCAACTACGCATCATGATTCCCTAGATACAAGTGAAGTGCCTGCAAGAACCTTAGGATATAGTTAGCGTACAGTACGATCCCTTCGCAGCACATGTCCCGATTGAACTAGAGGCATTGGTTCACCGAGACCTCTTATAAAGTTCAATAATCGTGCGAACGTTCTAGGTATTATAAATCCGTTCGTGTGTGACTAAGGGAAACACATTTCCCTAATCACCCCACTATCAACTCTGGCCAGAGATTCCTTGGATTATAAACCGTTAGAACACACAGGACATCCATGACTACGCAAGCGCTCGAATCCCCTACTACAATGCACAAACTTCACACTAGATTTCGGATTGCACGAACGTTGGCCCTTGGAGTGGTCCGTTGTGGGACTCAGGGACAGGTCACGATACAATCGGTCCTCTAGTGAAGTCACGGTGATGTCTGGGTCTTAAGGACTAACGGTGTACAACTATATCTTAGAAACCTATTACTCGATGAATGAGAACCACTTATAGATTTCTAGGGCGAGGGAGTTCAGTGAACTCATCTAGTATGAGCACCCACTCAAGTATGCCGATGTCACAACACCGAGGACTGATGAGACGCAGTACATAAACACTAAGTGCTAGTCTCAAAAGGGAAAGGCCGGTATCCTCATTATTGGCGTAACCCATCGACTAGGAACAAGGTTTAACAGTTACATTACATTGTTGAGTTATCTCATGATTCTACTAGATCAACTCACAGTAATAGAGTAACTCGTTAGGACTATATCTATGCTACTTGCATGGGATAAGAGATATAGAATGCCAAATGAAATATTTTATTATTACGAACGAAGAACGATTGTTTTATTACAAGAAAAAAAAGAAATACCACAACCACAAGTTGGCTTGTTGGTCACCTACTCTAACAATCTCCCACTTGACCTAACGCCAACTACTCATAAATCTAAGTCCCATCGACTCTCGATGTTTCTCGTGGACTGATCCTGACAATGGCCTGGTGAAGGGATCTGCAATATTGTCCTCCGAGGTGACTCTGTCTAGCTTGACTTCACCTCTCTCTATGATCTATCGGATCACATGGTATTTTCTCAACATGTGCTTCGACTTCTGATGAGCTCTTGGTTCCTTAGCTTGCGCTACGGCTCCGTTGTTATCGCAGTATAGTTGTACTGGATCGCTAGCGTTCGGAAATACACCCAACTCTTGGATGAATTTCCTAATCCATGACCCTTCCTTTGAAGTATCTGATGCTGCAATATATTCAGCCTCGGTGGTGGAATCAGCCGTCGTGCCTTATTTGGAAATCTTCCAACACACGGCACCCCCGTTGACTTTAAATATATACCCCGAGTTTGACTTCGAGCATCCACGTCCGATTGAAAACTAGAATCCGTGAAGCCTTCTAATTTCAACTCGGTATCCCCATAGACCAAAAACAAATCTCGAGTTCTTCGCAAGTACTTGAGAATGTCCTTCAGAGCCTTCCAATGGGCTGGGCCGGGGTTGGACTGATATCTGCTTGTGACGCTCACAGCATACGCAATATCAGGTTGTGTACATAGCATGCCATACATTATGATTCCTATAGCGGATGCATAAGGTGTCCTTTTCATCTCCTCGATTTCCTTTTGCGTTTGAGGACGCATGGATTTCGAGAGGCGAACCCCATGGGACATTGGCAGGAATCCCTTCTTGGATTCTTCCATGCTAAACCGTTTAAGAACGGTGTCTATGTACATGGATTGGGACAAGCCAAGTAATCTCCTCGATCTATCTCTATAGATCCGTATTCCCAATACGTAGGATCCTTCTCCCAAATCCTTCATCGAGAAACGTGTGGATAACCATACTTTAGTTGACTGTAACATCCCTAAATCATTCACAATGAGTAGTATGTCATCAACATAAAGTACAAGGAAAGTCACTGCACTCCCACTAACCTTCTTGTACACACAAGGTTCCTCCAGGTTTTTCACAAATTCAAACTCTTTGATAGTTGTGTCGAACCTTTTGTTCCAACTACGGGATGCTTGTTTCAATCCATAAATGGATCGCTGGAGTTTGCAAACCTTTTTCTCATCTCCAGAAGATATGAAGCCTTCCGGCTGGGCCATGTAAATTTCTTCCTCAATGTCCCAATTAAGGAAAGCGGTCTTCACATCCATTTGCCATATCTCGTAGTCATACCACGCAGAGATGGCCAGCAAAAGCCTAATGGACTTAAGCATAGCAACTGGAGAGAAGGTTTCCTCATAGTCAACTCCTTGCTTTTGAGTATAACCCTTCGCTACCAATCTAGCCTTGTAGGTCGATGCCTTTCCATCTACTCCAATTTTCTTCTTATAGATCCACTTGCAGCCTATGGGAACGATTCGCTCGGGTGGATCTACCAAGGTCCATACCTTGTTGGAGTACATAGAGTCCATTTCGGATTTCATGGAATTAAGCCAATGTCCCTTGTCTGTATCCGATACAGCTTCGTTGAAAGTTCTAGGATCACATCCTTGGTCAACTTCATCAACGAGGAATAACCTATCGGGCGCTCTCCGAACTCTTTCGGATCTACGCAGCGACGGTTCAGGAGGTATATTAGTGGTTTGTTGAATTGGTTCATTATCTGATTGTTATGCTTGAACTTCAGATTGTGGTTCTCGAACTTCTTCGAGATCAACTACATTGCCCTTTCTATCCGATAGAAATTCCTTCTCAAGGAACACGACATTTCTCGAGACGAACACCTTTGCCTCGGAAACATAGTAGAATTCGTATCCCATGGAATCCTTGGGATACCCCACAAAATAGCATAAGTCGGATTTTCTATCCAACTTATCTCCCACTAGCCGCTTCATGTAAGCGGGACAACCCCATATCCTAATATGTTTAAACGTGGGTTTCCTGGAGTGCCAAAGTTCATAAGGTGTGGAGTTAACTGCTTTCGTGTTAACCCTATTCAGCAAATACACGGCAGTTAGGAGTGCATGACCCCACTGGTATGCCGGTAGCTCGGTGAACCCCATCATAGATCGAACCATGTCTAACAGTGTTCGATTCCGACGTTCGGAAACTCCATTAAGTTGAGGAGTTCCAGGAGGAGTCCATTGAGACAGAATCCCATTCTCTTTAAGATAGTCTATAAACTCAGTATTTAAGTATTCGCCACCACGATCGGATCGTAGTTTATTAATACGTCTACCGAGTTGGTTTTCTACTTGGTGTCTAAAATCTTTGAACTTTTCAAAAGTTTCAGACTTATACTTCATTAAGTACACGAAACCATACCTAGAATAATCGTCGGTAAAGGTAACGAAGTAGTTAAAACCACCCCTAGCACTAACGCTAAGTGGACCACACACGTCTGAATGGATCAAATCCAAAAGACCCTCGGCTCGTTCCATCTTCCCTTTGAAGGGAGTCTTGGTCATTTTTCCTTTAACGCAGGATACACAAGTTTGAAGTGATTTCACGTCCTCCAAGGAGAACAATCCTTCACTTACAAATTCTTTCATCCTTCTCAAGGAAATATGACCCAGTCGAGCGTGCCAAAGTTGTGCGGGGTTAAGACTTATATCTTTTCGTTTTGCTGATATAACGTTAATTGGTATTTCACTTGGATTTAGTTCATATAAGTTGTTTATAAGTTGTCCCTTACAAATCATATTTTGATCCTTTTGTATAATGCAAATCGAATTTCCAAAAACAAAAGTAAAACCTTCATTATCCAAAACAGGAATAGAAATAAGGTTTCAAATAAGTGACGGAACAAATAAACAATTGTTCAAAACAATGGAAAAACTAGAATCCAAAACAGAAAGATAAATCGTCCCAGTGGCTTCAGCAGCAACCCTTTGCTCCGTTGCCCATTCTTAGGTAGGTCTCATTAAGCCTCCTACTTCTTGTCATGAGCTGCAAATCATTACAAAGATGTGAGCCACAACCAGTATCCAATACCCAAGAAGAAGATTTAACGGACAAATTAACTTCAATTAAATACGTACCCTTTTCAGAACATTTCTGATCGAGGTAAGCCTTGTAGTTGCGTCGCCAATGGCCCTTCTTTCCACAATGATGGCAAGCGTCAATAACTTTCTTGGTGACCTTGTCATTCTTCACTCCGCTCGACTCGCCCTTCTCAAGTTTCTTGCTCGGGCCGAAACTCCTTTCCTTCCTTTTCTTCTGGAAAGAACCTTTCTTCGCAGAAGGAGCAACTAGGAGAACAAATTTCTTCTTCTTGATCGTGGACTCATAGCTGACCAACATGTTCAACAACTCATCCAATGGTGGATCGAGTTTGTTCATGTTGAAGTTCAATATGAACGATTCATAAGAACTAGGAAGGGACATTAGGATCAAATCCACCAAGAGCTCGGCCGGGAGGGTGACATCAAGGCTCACCAACTTCTCAAGGAGAGTGATCATCTTGAGACCGTGCTCGTGGACCGAAGCCCCTTCACGCAGCCTCATGGTGATCCACCATTTCGAGCATATCTCTCTCATAACAACTCCACATCAGCTGATGTTGGCGGCATTGGAAAGCTAATTTCAAGGGCTACAATTCTTAATCACACAATATTCCAAAATTCGGACTCCAACATGGCGAAAATCGAAGAACAAGTCTTGATGTTGCAGAAATTGATTCCTATATTAGGTTTCCACTACTTCCTTATCAAGAAAAAGCCTATAAAAGCAACAAGTTTTTACACCATAAGCACGAAATTTTACACCACAAAACGCGAGGAACGAAGATCAACGAAGACTCAAGCATAGTTTTTCTTATTTAATTTATTTATTTTATTTTCTTTATCATAAGAATCACGAGTAGCTAATTCTTTATTTCTAGGATTTTATTTTGAACCCTATGCGGGATTTATGAACCATTTTCTATGATTTTATGCAAGTTTTAACTCCGGATTATTTCTTCTACTTGTTTTATTAAGTGCATGAACTTGATCAATTATGTTCTTTTATGTTATTGTTAATTGCATGAATCGGAAGATCGTATTAATAATTAGAACTGTGGTAGTAGAGCCTTTGTCGGTATTAACATATGAATATAAGTAATCTCTTAGGTAGCCATTATTGAGATTTTTGCTTAATGTTATGTTCTAGAATTAATTGCATAGGAATATAGTAATTGAATCTAGAGTGTTAGAATCGTAATACACGCGGAAGCGGGTTATGATTATTTTAGCATCTTAGGTTAATAATCGGCGTTAATTGCTTGCATGATTGATGGAATTGGGGGAGTAATAATCACATAGGGGGAATAATAAAATCCTAGGCTTGTTTACTCTGATTAAACCTTCGTTTTTAATTGCTTTCGTGCTATTGTCTTTTTAATTTTCTTGTTAATTTAATTTACTTTAGTTAATTCTCTCTAAAGTCGACTGTGTAGGGTGAGCTTGATAATAATTGGTAGAATTTAGCGTCTAGGATTAAATAATTAAATATTCCCTGTGGGTTCGATATCCGGACTTTTAGTCCACTATATTACTTGTACGATACATGCACTTGCGTGTAGGTTTTCGGCCAACAACGACCCCGTATTTGCTGAATAGGGTTAACACAAAAACAGGTAGTTCTACACCATATGAACTTTGGCATTCCCGATAATCCACTAACATGAAGTGGCTAGTGGGAGACGAGTTGAATAGTCGATCCAACTTATGCCATTTCGTGGGGTATCTAAACAATAAATTGTTTGTCTCAGGGAATGCCACCTTCTTAAAGAAGAAATTTCTATGCGATAGAATAGGTGTATGGTAGAACTCGAAGAAATTTGAGAACCACGAATTGAAGTTCCAACACCATAAATAGAACAAGAGCCAATAAAAATTAAATCACCCATTAATGTATCTTCTCAACAATCTATGTGGAGATTCGAAATGATCCATAGAGAACTCAATAGGCTAACACTCATCGAAGGTAGTCAAAATTAATTTGATAAGGGATGTGATCCAAGAACCTTCAATGAGGCTGTATTTGATGCAATAAGGGATATTGGCTTAACTTCATGAAATCCGAAATGGATTCCATATACTCCAACAAGGTATGGACCTTGATGGATCCACCCAAAAGAATCTTTCCCGTTGGATGCAAGTGGATTATAATCTTTAAGTTGGAATAGATGGAAAGGTATCGACCCATAATGCTAGACACTTGAAAATGAGTTATACTCTAAGACAAGTTGTTGTATGTGAGATAACTTTTCACGAAACACTATGATGTAATTCCATTAGGATTTTGCTAGACATTTCTGCGTAGTATTACTACGAGATATGGAAAATGGATATGAAGATCAGCTTCTTCAATGGCGAGATTGAGGAAATCAGAGTTGTGCAGCCGAAAGGCTTCATGTCTTCTGGAAATTAGCAAAAGGTTTGCAAAATTCCAGCGATCCATTTATGGATTGAACCTAGCATCCCATAAAATAGAATGTTCGGTTCAACACATGGATCAGGAAATTGATTTAGTAACGAGTTCGAAAGAGCCTTAAGTTTACAAAAAGGTTAGTTGGAGTGCCATTACGTTTCCCAATATTTTGTGTTGATAGCATCCTACTCATTCGGAATGTTGTAGGGATGTTGCCTTCAACTAAAGCACAATTGTCCTAAAATTTCTAAATAAATGAATTTGGGATAAGCTTCGTACGTATTGGATACGTATTTAAAGATATAAATAGAAGAGGTCTCTTAGTTATCCCAATTCGTATTATAAACATGATATGATGTATGCAGTGGCTCGTCACTGTAGATATCAGTCTAAACCCAACCAAGTTAGTTGGAAAGCTATGAAACAATTCCTTAAATACTTGCGATGTACTAAGGAATTGTTCATATATAGTCTATGGGGATTCCGAGTTGAAAAGAAAGTCGTTCGTTGACTTTAGTGTTTTAATTGGAAGTGGACAACTCAAAAAGGACGTCGGGATTTATATTCATGCTTATAAACGAGGTGCCGTATGAGTTCAAAGTGGAACATGACGGCGGATTCCACCTCCAAAGCTTAATATATTGCGGCATTAAATGACGCAAATGTAGCAGTTTGGATTCAAAATTACATTCAAGTGTTGAATGTCTATATTCAAAAGATCTAGTTAGATATCCAAGCATATACTGAATCATAATTATCTCATTGGTTAGATAATTAAAAGAGGCGAACTTTAGTTCGAGAGAGTTGCCTCGGTAGACAACATTCTGGATCCCTTTACTTCGCCTTTACCCAGACTGGTCCATGAGAAACATCGACAGTCGATGGGACTTAGGTAGTGAGTAGTTGGCTTTAGGTCAAGTGGGAGATTGTTAGAGTAGGTGACCGAAGATTCAACTAATTGTTGTGTTTTCTCACGCTAGTCGTAAATAATCTATTTCGTATTAATGATAAATACCCCATTTAGCATTCTATATCTTTGTCCCTTGCATAAGAATAGATATAGTCTTTACAGTTACTTAATTACTATAAATAGATCTAGTAGAATCGTGAGATTATTTAGTTAAGTATAGAAACTGTTAAACATAGTTCCTTGTCAACGGGTTACGCCACTAATGAGGATATCGACGTTTCCCATTCGAGACTAGCACTTAGTGTATGTGTACTGCATCTCATTAGTCAACGGTGTCGTGACACCGGCATACATATGTGGGTGGTCATAAGTTGATGAGTTCACTAAACTCCCTCAATCTAGAGATCTCTAAGTGGTTCCCAATAACCGAGTAGAGGTTTCAATGATAGCGTTGTACACCAATAATCCTGAAGACCCAGACATCACCGTGACTTCACTAGAGGACCAGCTATATCGTGACATGTCCCTGAGTTCCAGCGAGGACCTCCACAAGGGCTAGTGTTTGTGCAGTCGGAAATCCAGTGGGAGGTCTGTGCATTGTAGTATGAGATTCGATCGCTTGAGTAGTCATGGATATCATGTGTGCTCTTGCAATTTATAATCCATGAAGTCTTTGGCCAGAGCTGAAAGTGTCGTGATTAGAGAAATATGTATCTCTAAGTCAAACACGAACATATTATATAATCAAGAACGTCCACACAGTTATAGAACTTATAAAGAGGTCTCGATGAACCAATGCCTCTAGTTCAATCGGGATATATGTATTGAAAGGATCGTATTATACGTTAACTATATCACACGGTTCTTGCAGGCACTTCATTTGTATCTAGGGAATCATGACGCGTAGTTGCTAGACACAAATCTTGATTCGTTGGGTAGTTATGCTGAATCTAGCTTCAACTTAATTATAACTCTGGGGACGAGTTTAAACCACAATGTGTTGTGGGCCCACGGCTAGCTTACACCTGAGCCATCGAGGGTCACACTGCTCGTGTACTTGAGATCCTTAATACAATGAGCAAAGATAAATTAGTTAACATTAGTTGTAAATGGAAGTCAATGTGATTGAGTCCAACATTTCTAATTGTTAATTACATATCAGAATAAGTAGACGAAAAGAATCCAACGGAAATATAGTGAACTTTCTATATTGGGAAGTTTCTCGATTTGACATGTTCTAAATTAGGGTTTCCAATTTCGAAAATTGCTAAATTGCAAAGTGGTACTCGTATCGACGAGAATTTGTGCTCGTTGTGAAAATATAATTGTTATATTTTGGTGAGCATTCGTTCATTAGAATCAAGCCGAGAAAGAGAGTGGACTTAAGCTGTTGGGCCTAGCCCAACTTAAGGCATGTAAGGGTTTTCACAAGGAACATATAAATAGGATTCATATGTCTTGTGAAAGACACACAAAAAATTACCGTCACAAGATAAGCTTGAAACCCTAGCCTCTCTCCCTGTTAGGATATTAGACTAAAAGTCTCGCTTTTTGCTACATAATTTTATTATTGAATTAATAACATAGTATATTATCATTTTAGGAGAATATGCACTAGGGTATTCAATGCATTTTATTGATTGTTTGTCAATTAATTAAAAACACAAGTCTAATATTCTAATAGTATTCGAGATGGTGTGCTACGGCGCACAGAAAGATCACTTCGAAAGTTCGTTTAGAATATAAAGATAAACATTCACAATCTAGATGGAAATGGACTAACCATTGGTAAAAGATTGTAGCACAATATTTAAGTGATTGGTCTTGATCACAGTAAACAGAGAATAACTTTTCTAGTTATTGTTTTGACTTATTCTGCTAGCACACCCGTCATGTGTTGAACCGGACAAAGTGAAATAATTGTTTCATCATTGTTCAAAATGAAACTGTATTATTTCTAGTTGACAGTAAATTACTTGATCTCTTAATCCCTAGATAATTAACGTACATATTTAATTGATGATCTCTACTTTGATGTCACAATGGGAGAGATTCCTATATTGAGTCAAATGGCCCCCGGTGCTTTGGGTAGAGACATTAAGAATTAATAGGTGGAAATTAATTATCGAAAGAAATCCACATCTCTGAAATATGGGATTGATAATAGCCCTTGAGTAGCTTATAAGATTTGTTTATGCCAAGTCCTGGCCAGGTGGATTTCGTATCCGGCATACTCAAATAAGTTAAGTGGGTAAGACTCATGAAAAGAAACAATTTAATTTATTTAGCAGTGAATAAATTATTTGGTGGTTATATAAGATATCTTAATGTGGGGAGAATCTAAGTAATGATCGACCGGAGCTCGAATGTAATATTAGAGAATATAAACAGGAGTTCAATAATTATTTGGTAGTGGAAAATAAATAATCATTTAATGATTAATTAAATGAATTATTTTATGAGTTTGGATTTTATTAATTATTAGTTGCCCGATTTATATTTTCTCCTTTAGTCTCTATTGTAGCCCAATGGATTTTCAAATTAATCGAGAAATAAAAGTTCAACCAATATTATATTTGGAATCGATATAGGCGAAAATTAAGTCCCATTCGACTGCAATTTTCGACCATATAGAGTTATAGAAGGAGCGAGATTTGTTTCCATGTAATCCTCTCTAAGGGAGACTCTAATTCCTTGTGCTATATATAATAGAGATTACGTTGATGAGAAATAAGTTTTGACACACGCCTATTTCACGTGAAGAGAAAATATTTTTCTCTTCTTATTTTCTCTCTAAATTTCTCGATTGTAGGTTTAGATTTCTTCAAGTACAAGTCCACCCTTGTAGCAGAATTATTAATCCGAGATATACAATAGAAAGACTATAGGTTTTTAGAGGAAACTATTATTCCCGAAATTTATGAGCAGTCCTGCGAAGAAATTCGCTTTAAATCAACCGTTTGTTCGATTGGCTTGAAATGTATTCAGCAGCTTCCTATCTCATGGAACTATAATCCATACAGAGGGTTTCTCAATCCGATCAACCACCACGAAGATATCGGTGAAGGAAGATGGCCGGAAATTTCTGGACAGCAGTTCTTCGAGGATTGAAGGCTTGGTGTGGATCCTCGTTCGTGCGCCGAAGATAGAAACGAATCTGCTCGCGAAAACTGTAGGTTGTTAGATTAGATTTATTCCGCTTTAAACGAATCTAATCAAAACATGTTAGTAAAATTAAAACCGGCTAATCTAGAACCTCTTGCGAATTTTCATTGAATCCTGGGCTTCACATCCCAACAATTGGTATCAGAGCTTCTTTGATTAATTCGTTTGAGGTTCACATGTTGTCCAAAATTGCATGAAACGGAAAATTCATATGTTGCATGTAGCGTTTTGTTTCTGACTTTGTTTTGCAGAATAGAAAATCTGCTATTATGGTTATGGATATTTTATTTATGTTTTATGTGAATGTATCTCACTTCCTCGTGAGTGGTTACGTGTCGGTTTTAATTTCCATCGCGTGATATTGATGGAAGATTGTGTGCCTACGATATTTTTATTTTTTGTAATTTTTCTAGAGGAGTTTTAGATAGAAATTACATAAATAGAATAGAGGAGATTTTGTTCTCGGAATTGTTTGCGCGAGTGTGCCGTGTTTGTTATCACGGGCTTGTCCACCGTCGGATTGAGCTGAATTTTTTTTCGGAGGTTGACCGTTCGGATCATGAATCGTAGTTACCCAGATAGAGATATAAATTTCAGAACAAGGCTGGAAATTCCAGGACAATACCAGAATTATCAACCGCGCGGGGTCTCGATATCGGGCAGCAGGCAGCGGCTCCGGGTAGCCTAGAATTCGAGAATTCTGGAGTTTACGGGGACTTTTGGACTTCCTAATTTTAAGGAGTCTAAATTCGAGAGTCCCAACTTAACCAAAATAGCGGAAAATTAAATTATTTTATTTACTATTTTATGGTTGATGTGTGCTTAAATTTGTTATAAGCATGATTGCATGCATTATTCATATTTATTATATTTGGGCTTAGTTTGTTTATGTGATACACATGACATATAATTGGACAACATGAAATTTGGACATGCATAAATTTGCATTGAATTTATTATGTTCATGTTCATCTATGTGAATTATATTTGGTTATAAATGTTTTTATGTGATACCATGGATTATAATTAAATAACATAGATGACTGTGTTGAACATGATAAATTTATCATGATTCGTAGTTTTTTTATGTTTGTAATATAAGATGATTAATTTGTGTATTAGTAGGATCCCATGATATATATAACTAGAGAACATAGAACTAGAACACACTCAATAGGTGCCCATAGTATTTCTATGATTAATTATATTGGACATCGTCATAGATTTTAGATAATATCATTGATTATGAGAAAGGAGATTTATCGAATTTCGCTCCCACTCCAGGCATAATTAATTATAGACATTATCTAGAAAAATCTCCTAACGGATAATTTGGAATTGATTATAGTGATACATTATTTTCTCCATGTGGTGGAAAATAGATATCATAGAATAATCAATTCAAAATTAATTGATATTCCAAAGACATATAATTAGAGAATCTAGAAATTGAGCATTGTAATTATTTTCATAGATTCCCTCATGAAAAATGTTTTTTAAAATTATTAAGTGTATCGGGGAGTTTATTACGTATAAATCCTAAGGTCTCCATCATAGGCTTTAAGATAAATTAATTAATTATGAGAAAGGAGATTTATCGAATTTCGCTCCCAGGGCACTTTTAATTATTGACTTATCTAGAAAAGTCCCCTAACGGATAATTATTAAATAAATTGTAGTGATATGTTTGTCTCACTCCGAGTCGACGGATATCATAGAACAATTGATTTAAAGATGACTTGATGGTTAAACGCTTAACAATAAAATATAATTATAACTATACTTCACTCCGATGTCTTTGTTATATTTTATTGGACCAAAGTAACCGACTATTTAATTTTATTTTCCAACACCGCCGAATTGAAATGATAATAAAATTAAAGATGTTTTACATGTCTATCTATTGAAAACTTGTAGCCTCTCTACACTTCGTAGCTTACCGGTTCCTCATAGTGATGGATTGTCGGTTGATTTCAAAATTTTGTTTGAGGGAGCCATTTTAAGTGCCAATCTAGAGTTCTTAAGGATGCCCTTCTTTATAGTTAAAAATTGTTTGCTTGATTTTCTAACAATTAATGATATATTCCTTAGATCCACTTTGTAGACTCACCTTGCTAGGATTGATCGACCTATAATAATATATTAAGTATTCCCTTTCGAATGAGGAATTTAAACATATATTTTAATTGAGGAAATTCGTGAGTTAATAAACGACGTGAATTTTCGGAAGAAAATTTAGTTCTTCATTTATTTCCTTAGGTCGATTAATTGGTTCGGTGTTATATATTGAATTTTGGTTCAATATATAGAAACACTACAATGAGCCCATAGCAAGTACAAAATAATATAATAGTGAATTTCTTAGTAACGTGCGAAATTTAGAACTATGTTTTTATTTGTAGACATATTAAAAGCCTCTTGAATACATGCATATTTATTTGGATTATTGGTTAGTCTTCATGTTCGAAAGACTATACGTCTTTTGAAAGTTCATGAACTCTTAGAAACCAAGACCAGTGGAAAACCGAGATCAACTTAATCCAAAAGAAATCTATTGAATTTTAATATTTTCAACTGAGTAAGAAAATGATCTTTTCTATTGAAATTATTATGGGGAATTCAAATAGAGTTTACTCTCCTCTAAAGATCGAAGAAGGCACATAGAAGTCATATTCAGTCAATTCTTCAATCGTCAGCTAATAATTAGGCTTCTTGTCACTCACGTGACATCTATAATAGTAGTAACATTTAAGTATGTTCAAATCGAAAGAAGGATTTTATATTTAGAGATTATCATTTTGTGTCTTCCAAATAGAAGGAATTTATTTTTCTTTTATAGGATGGTTCAAAATAAATAGTTTGTTTATTTAATAATGACTTGGTCATTGTGGAAAATAAACAATTTTTTTATTTAGACACATTGATTGATAATAAATATAATGAAATCTTGTATATCCTACACTACTATTATATTCAATGAATAACTCTATTAATTAACCTCAATAGAGTATATATATATATATATATACATATATATATATATATATATATATATATATATATATATATATATATATATATATATATATATATATATATATATATATATATATATATATATTCGTATCCCATCCATGGCATGATTATTTCATATTTACAAGATGTTGGATTTTACTTCAAATAAAATTTTGAGACTGATTTACAATGGGCCTTTACGGTTCATGAAAAGTGAAGGCACGCACTGCCAGTCTAAGAATTTTATTTGGCAAGTAAAATAACCATGTGCCTGGTTGATGGGCCTAGTGTAAATAAGATCAAATAATTTTTTGATTTATTTTATTCTATAGTATGTGGACCTACAAATACCATAGTTAAAATAGTTTTGAGTAGTTCATCTCATTTATTAATGATATCTCGAGACATAGATATATTGATATTATGCGACATACATCTGAGGTCTTAAAGAAATTGAAGACTGTGACATATAAGCATTTGAATAAGTATATCAAGTCATTTGATATGGCGAAGCTTTATGGGTATAAGTTATTGAACATTTTGGTTAAAATATGGATTTGTCCTGGATATGTTTGTACCAAATTGAACCACAATAGAATATAATTTAGCGACGAAAATAATTAATACTTATTGGAGACGGTTTAATTTATGTTGATTTATTGAGTATTATTTATGTTTCTAATATATACATTTGAGACGGTTATTTATTTAAGAACTTAAGATCTTCCAAGTTAGTATCCAATGACTCTTGCCGAATTAAAGATTGTTTAAACGTACAATCAGTGTAGTATTCGGAACTGGAGTCAGTTAGCATTTATGCTGCGGGAGAACACAGTTGATAGAAGATAAATTAGAAATAAATGTCTCTTGTATGGACTAGTAAGAGAAAAATAATAGTGGTCCATTTTGATTCCTAGAGTTAAGAAAACATTGATTTGTATCGATGTGTTTTGTATCGATGTTGGATTCTTAAAGGAAGATCATGTTTTGGACTACATAGCCTAATGACGAAGTTTTAAGGAAGTTTGACCGTCTTAATCTTCTAGTATACCCTAAATACGTTAAGAGTTTCGCTTGTATCGTAGTATAGAATTTCCAATGCCACTTTTCATTGGGAGGAATTTAAGTTACTAGTGTTACATTTAGGGTGATTTATCCTTGTGGGAGGATTCATAATGAAATCGTAAGATTGTATGTTTATAGAATGTTAGTGATAACAAGATTCTTGATAAACATATAATTCCTGCCTAGAACTATGAATGAATGCCCATTTCTATAGATGCAAGAAATTGGCTCAGTGCTATAAGACTCCAAAGTGGAAATGATTAGACTGAGAAACGTGAAAACCTTTTAAAAGGTTAGGGTTAAAGTAAGAAGGTTATGTCGGAAAGAAATGGATCGACTACGAGGAAACCTTCTAGTTAATAGCCACACTTTAGTCTATTAAAATTCCTAAGATCTGTTAGTGCCTTGTTTTAAATTCGGTAGATGGATGTCAAGATTTCAAATCTGTTGACGAGTGCATTTCACGATGCAAATTAAATGGATTTTAGCTTAGAGCCATGTGCATTGTAATGCAAACTTAATAAATTCATTTATGAATTTAAGCAAAGTGCGCATATCATGTGATATTTAGATTGATCATATAATCAATATTTTGATTTTGATTAGGAATCTAGATGTATCACATTTTGTAGCGGAAGCGTGGTGAAAGTCTTAAAAGACGTATTAGATAATAATTTCCTTTTATAAAACGATTTGGAAATTATTTAGCTAAGGGTATTGTTTCTCGAGTCAACTCAATATGGATAACTTGAGTGAAACTAGTTATGTCGTATGGATCATTTTATAGGATCTATGAAATAGGACATTAAGTTGTTACGGGCAAGGTATATTGATTTAAATACTTGGAAAATTTAGCATGTACAAATTCCAAAGAAATGATTGTTTCTTTCAGTCACGGAGTCACTCTATCGAGAAATTAGTTTCATTGAACACGTAATTTGATAGAGATGTTGAAGGCAGTTCTTGTTGTAAAGGAAACCTTGCAATGCTATAATAAATAATTAAATTCAAATCTTGCTTTGCTTCTTGCATAGTTAGCAAATGCAAATTTATTTTGAGGCTAGTATGCTAGATTGTAGTAAAATATATTCTTAAGTATTTGAGGATACAAGATTATATACTAAGTTTACTTGGCGGATAGCCTTTGTACGACTCAATAATTAAAGGTCGAGTAATTGTAATTTTTCTATAGCATGTTATCATTGTGGGAGATTTATTTTCCTAAGGAAGTGAAAACGTATAGTGGGAGGTTTATGCAATTTTGCGATTGCATATTCTGCTAGATATACAATGTGTGCTTTTACATCGGATGATAGCCCTATCGATATGTTCTATGGATGGGTTAGAGATGTTAAGCTGAGAGTCTTTGAGACTATGTGGGAGATTGTTAGGATAGTAGACTAAAAGTCTCGCTTTTAGCTACATAATTTTAATATAGAATTAATAAAATAGTATATTATCACTTTAGGAGAATATGCACTAGAGTATTCAATGCATTTAATTGATTTTTGTCAATTAATTAAAAGCACAAGTCTAATATTTTAATACTATTCGAGATGGTGTGCTACGACGCACAGAAAGATCATTTCGAAAGTTCGTTTAGAATATAAAGATAAACGTTCACAATCTAGATGGAAATGGACTAACCATTGGTAAAAGATTGTAGCACAATATTTAAGTGAATTGTCTTGATCACAGTAAACAGAGAATAAGTTTTGTAGTTATTGTTTTGACTTATTGTGCTAGCACACCCGGCATGTGTTGAACCAGACAAAGTGAAATAATTTTTTCATCACTGTTCAAAATGAAACTGTATTATTTCTAGTTGACACTAAATTACTTAATCTCTTAATCCCTAGATAATTAACGTACATATTTAATTGATGATCTCTACTTTGATGTCACAATGGGAGAGATTCCTATATTGAGTCAAATGGCCCCCGGCGCGTTGGGTAGAGACATTAAGAATTAATAGGTGGAAATTAATTATCGAAAGGAATCCACATCTCTGAAATATGGGATTGATAATAACCCTTGAGTAGCTTATAAGATTTGTTTATGCCAAGTCCTGGCCAGGTGGATTTCATATCCGGCATACTCAAATAAGTTAAGTGGGTAAGACTCATGAAAAGAAACAATTTAATTTATTTAGCAGTGAATAAATTATTTGGTGGTTATAAGATATCTTAATGTGGGGAGAATCTAAGTAATGATGGACCAGAACTCGAATGTAATATTTGAGAACATAAACGAGAGTTCAATAATTATTTGTTAGTGGAAAATAAATAATTATTTAATGATTAATCAAAGGAATTATTTTATTAGTTTGGATTTAATTAATTATTAGTTGCCCAGTTTATATTTTCTATTTTTTTAGTCCCTATTATAGCCTAATGGATTTTCTAATTAAACGAGAAATAAAAGTTCAACCAATATTATATATTGGAATTAATATAGCCGGAAATTAAGTCCCATTCGACTGCAATTTTAGACCATATAGAGTTATAGAAGGAGTGAGATTTGTTTCCATGTAATCGTGAGACTCTAATTTCTTGTGCTATATATAATAGAGATTAGGTTGATGGGAAATAAGTTTTGACACACGCCTATTTCACGTGAAGAGAAAATATTTTTCTCTTCTTATTTTCTCTCTAAATTTCTCGATTATAGGTTTAGATTTCTTCGAGTACAAGTCCACCCTTGTAGAAGAATTATTAATCCGGGATATACAATAGAAAGACTATAGGTTTTTAGAGCAAACGATTATTCCCGAAATTTCTGAGCAGTCCTGCGAAACAATTCGCTATAAATCAACCGTTTGATCGATTGGCTTGAAATGTATATATCAGCTTCCTATCCCATGGAACTATAATCCATCCAGAGGGTTTCTCAATCCGATCAACCACCACGAAGATATCGGTGAAGGAAGATGGCTGGAAATTTCTGGACAGCAGTTCTTTAAGGATTGAAGGCTTGGTGTGGAACCTCGTTCGTGCGCCAAAGATAGAAACGAATCTGCTCGCGAAAACTGTAAGTTGCTAGATTAGATTTATTCCGCTTTAAACGAATCTAATCAAAGCATGCTAATCTAGAACCTCTTGCGAATTTTCATTGAATCCTTAGCTTCACATCCCAACACTCCCTCCATCAGATGTCCACCTTGCAGCCGAAACCATATCTCCGCCACCAGCCGCCGCCAGTCGCTGCCGCATCGGCATCTTCCTTGTCTCTTGTTCTTCTACGTTGCACTTAGCCTGTCACGTATCCAGTGCTGCGTGGATAGTGGATTGAATATACGAGGTGAAACTTAAGAGGAGGAAGATTATTCTGCCACCAACCCCGCCACCAAGGTCATCTCCACGCGCCGCTACAAGCCGGTGTTGTGAGAAAGCAATTCTGAAAAACTGCTCTCGCATTTTCAGCTCAATCCAGCGAGAAAATTCACTGTAAATCAACCGGCGATCGGATAGACCTGCTATTTTGGCAGAGGATTCACAACTCATGGATCAAATATCTCCCAAAAGAAATTGCGCATCCCGTCTATAATCATAGAGATATTGAAGTCGGGGCAGGCTTGTAATTTCAGATCAGAAAAGAGGCTAGATCATTACGAGTGGGAAGAGCAGCTAGCCATCTTCTCGAGTCTTCGTTCGATTCATGCTTCAAGGGTAACATCTCGTTTTCCCTAATTAATAAACAGATATTAATTAATTTATATTAATTGAGATTAATGTATGTTAATTGATTATTAAATCACATGAATCTATATGTTCGATTATGTGTTTATGTGAATCGTTCGTTGAGCATGTTTATTATTTGATTTAATTTCGCAATCAGGCTATGATGATTTAATTTATGTAATTTAAATTAATTATATATGCGAGCATGTTTGTCGATTATTAAAGCAAAAACGTACGCAATTAATTGTAATTATTGTGCACGTGTTTGTTTATATAAATTACTTTATATAAATGAAGTAAAAACAATTGTTTTCCGCTGCGTAGACGTGCCTGATCCCCAACAGTGGTATCAGAGCTACGGTTGCGCAGTTAATTGTCTACGGTTGTGCAGTTAGTTGCCTACGTGATCGGGTTGACGTGAAATGTTGACAGCAGATTAACAACTCATTGATCCAATATCTCCCAAAAGGAATTGCGCATCCAGTTTATGATCTTGGAGATAATGAAGTCGGAGCAGGCCTGTAATTTTAGATTAGAAAAGAGGTTGGATCAGTAGGAGTGGGAAGCGTAGCTAGCCATCTTCTCGAGTCATCGTTCGATTCACGCTACAAGGGTAACATCTCGTTTTCCCTAATGAATAAACATATATTAATTAATTTACATTAATTGAGATTAATGTATGTTAATTGATTATTGAATCACATGAATCTATATGTTCGATTATGTGTTTATGTGAATCGTTCGTTGAGCATGTTTATTATTTGATTTAATTACGCGAGCATGCTATGATGATTTAATTTATGTAATTTAAATTAATTATATATGCGAGCATGTTTGTCGGTGATTGGAACCGAAAAGGTACACAATTATTTTTAATTATTGTGCACCTGTTTGTTTATATAAATTAGTTTATATAAATAAAGTAAAAAAAAAAAATTTCCGCTGCGTACACGTGCTTGATCCCAAACAAAAGTCCATTTCGATTTTGCTAGCCATAGTTGCGTGGTACAACTACGAGATATGGCAAATAGATGTGAAGATCCCTTTCCTTAATTTAGACATTGAGGAAGAAATTTACATGGCGCAGCCGGAAGGCTTCATATCTTATTGAAGTGAGAAAAAGGTTTGCAAACTCCAGCGATCCATTTATGGATTGAAACAAGCATCCCGTAGTTGGAACATAAGGTTCGACTCAACTATCAAAGAGTTTGATTTTGAGAAGAACCGGAGGAACCTTGTGTATACAAGAATGATAGTGGGAGGGCAGTGAAATTTTTGGTGCTTTATGTTGATGACATTCTACTCATTGGGAATGAGGTAGGAATGTTGCAACAAACGAAAGCATGGTTGTCCACACGTTTCTCAATGAAGGATTTGAGAGAAGCATCTTATGTATTGGGAATACGCATCTACAGAGATAGAGCAAGAAAGATGCTTGGCTTATCCCAAAGCCTGTACATAGACACCGTTATGAAACGGTTTAGCATGGAAGAATCCAATAAGGGATTCTTGCATTTAACCAAGGGGGTTCGTCTCTTGAAATTTATGTGTCCTCAGACACCTAGTGAAATCGAGGAGATGAAAAGGATGTCTTATGCTTCTGCCATAGGAAGCATAATGTATGGCATGCTGTGTACGAGACCCGATATTGCGTATGCTGTGAGTGTCACAAGAAGATATCAATCTAACCCCGGTCCACCTCACTGGAAGGCTGTGAAAGATATCCTCAGTACTTACGAAGAACTAAGGATATATTTGTGGTCTCTAGGGTGCCGAGTTGAAATTAGAGGGCTTTACCGACTCTAGTTTTCAATCGGATGTGGATGACTCAAAGTCGAACTCGAGATTTATATTCACGCTTAATGGTGGTGCCGTGTGTTGGAAGAGTTCCAAGCAAAGCACGATGGCCGATTCCACTACCGAAGCTGAGTATATTGCAGCGTCCGAAGCTGCAAAAGAAGGGACTTGGATAAGGAAATTCATCCAAGAGTTGGGTGTCATTCCTAATGCTAATGATCCAGTACCTGTTAGAGTAGGTGACCAACAAGCTAACTTGTTGCTGTGGTCTTTCCATTTATTCTTCTAATAAATAATCATTTTTCGTATTAATGATAAAAACACCTTGGCATTCTATATCTTTGTCCCTTTGTCTCAATCATAGATATAGTCCTTACAGTTATTACAAGTACTAGTAATTGATCTTTAGGATCGTGAGATATTTACTTTAGTATTGTAACTGTTAAACTTGTTCCTAGTCGAAGGGTTACACCACCAACGAGGATATCGGCCATTCCCATTAAGAGACTAGTACTTAGTGTATGTGTACTGCATCTCATTCGTAAACGATATTGTGATATCGACATGCATGAGTGGGTGCTCGTAAGTTGACGAGTTCACTGAACTCCCTCACCCTAGAAATCTCTAAGTGGTTCTCAATAATCGAGTAGAGATATGTATGGTATAGTTGTACACCATTAGTCGTTACGACCTAGACATCACCCTGACTTCACTAGAAGACCAGCTGTATCGTGACCTATCCTTGAGTTCCACCAAGGACCGCCCCTATGGCTAGTGTTCGTGCAGTCCGAAATCTAGTGGGAGGTCTGTGCATTGTACTCGGGGATTCGGTCACTAGAATAGTCTTGGATGTCATGTGTGTTCCCATAGTTTGTAATATCTAAGTCTCTGGCCAGAGCTGACTAAGTGATGATTAGAGAATTCGATTCTCTAAGTCATGCACGTACCGATTACAACACTTATAACGAT
Source organism: Erythranthe guttata (assembly GCF_056151865.1). Taxonomy (NCBI): domain Eukaryota; kingdom Viridiplantae; phylum Streptophyta; class Magnoliopsida; order Lamiales; family Phrymaceae; genus Erythranthe; species Erythranthe guttata. The sequence goes on from NC_142537.1 coordinate 9,196,448, forward strand.
CGCACAGTCATTGAACTACTAAGGAGGTCTCGATGAACCAATTCCTCTAGTTCAATCGGGACTTATGAATCGAAGGGATCGTATTGTACGTTAACTATATCGAAACGTTCTTGCAGGCACTTCATTTGTATCTAGGGAATCATGACACATAGTTGCTAGACGCGAATCTTGAATCGTTGGGTGATTAAGGTGAAACGAGCTTCATCTTAATCGTAACTCTAAGGGACGAGTTTAGACCACAAAGAGTTGTGGACCCACGGCTTGTTTACACCTGAACAATCGAGGGTCACACTGCTCGTGCACTCGAGATCTTTGAATAAACGGTCAGAGATAAAAATGTTTTATCTTTGCATGATTGGAAGTCAATATGATGGAGTCCAACATTCGTTATTTGGAATTATGAATGAGAATAAGAAAAGGAAAAGGATAGGAGAACATCTTAGTGAACTTTCGAAATCGGGAAGTTTCCAAATTTAGAAAGTGCACTGAATTAGGGTTTCCAAATTTAGAAAGTGCACATTAAGAAATTAGAAATCGAGAATTTTCACTCATAATGACGAGGACATTATAATGATTCCGAAAATGTAATCCTTACAATTTTCCGATCATTGAGTTGTGAGAAACGAGCGAGTAAAGAACTAACGAACTTAAGTTGTTGGGCCCGGTCCAACTTAAGCCCGTTAGGGCTTTCATACAAGTTACTATAAATACATGATTTATAGTTCTTGCACAAAACACAACACATCCCAAAAACCCTAGCCGCTCGAACTCTCTCTCTCTCTCTCTCTCGGCCGACCTCTCTCCCACGGCCTTCGCCGCCGCCGGAATCGGCCCCTTGTGCCGATCGGATTTAGTAGTTATTTTGTTCTTTTCTTTTCTTCTGCATATTCTAACTTTTGCGTGTCTAGTGCCACGTATTTAGTAGATCGAAGTATACGAGTTGAAATCCGAGAGGAGGAAGATCAAAGAGTCGAAGAACCAAGGAGCAGGCCCCGAGCCAACGACGCACGCACTCCCACACGCTACCCAAAGACAGTGCGTGATCCACATGCACCGCCGTCGCTAGCACCAGCGCCGCCGTCGCCACTCCCCGATTGCACGGATTGGTTTCCGTGGTAGTTTTGCTTCGATTCTTACGCCTACCTCACGCTTCAAGAGGTAAATTTATTAGATTAAATTATCCATGTTCGTTTTCGTGGTATGCTTCGTGAATTTATATGTGTTTTATGTTTATATGAAATTCATGATTTACTGCGAGCATGCTAATTGATTTACTGTCGATTAAATTAATTCGCATGATTGTCGTTTTTAAATCTTCGCTGGAAGCGCAAAGGTACGCAATTAATTGTTTAATAAGTGTCGGGCATGTGATTATGTGATTTAAATTCGTTTAATTCGCATAATATTTTTGTTTTCCGCTGCGTACACGTGCCTGATTCCCAACAGTATCGTTGTACTGTGATAACACCAAAGCCGTGGAGCTAAGGAGCCGAGATCTCATCAGAAGGCCAAGCATATTCTGAGGAAGTATCATGTTATTCTAGAGATCATTGATAGAGGTTAAGTCAATGTAGAAAGAGTCACCTCAGAAAAGAACGTTGCACACCCCTTCACGAAGCCTTTACTAAGGTCAGTCGACGAGAAACATCGAGAGTTGATGGGATTACAATTTATGGGTAGTTGGCTTTAGGTCAAGTGGGAGATGGTTAGAGTAGGTGACCAACAAGCTAAGCCAACTTGTGGCTGTGGTCTTTCTATTTATTCTTGTAATAAATAATCCTTTTTTGTATTAATGATAAAACACCTTGGCATTCTATATCTTTGTCCCTTGTTCAAACATAGATATAGTCCTTACAGTTATTACAAGTACTTGTAATTGATCTTTTAGGATCGTGAGATATTTACTTAAGTATTAGGGTAAATTACACCCACACCCCTGAGGTATGCTTAAATAACTTTAAGGTCTCTGTGGTATCGATAATTACACTCACCCCCTTGAAACGTAGTTATAAACTCTAATAGGATACGTTATTACGATAGAGTTCTAACGGTGTGTTGGTTTCAGAAAGTGGTGGAGACAACAAAGAGTTATGGGTGATTTAAGACATATCAGGGGAGCCATGTCACCACATAACTCTCCATAACTCTATGTTATCTTCACCACTAGCTAAAAGTAATAGTCCATTAGAACCCTTTCGGAATACTGAAATGCTAAATCCTACACTACTTTTACCAATTCATGCACATAACTAAAAATATTTCTCTCTCCAAAATCTTCTCTCCTCCTTTCCCACTCTTCTTCTTTTTCCCTAATTTGTTTCACAAAATCACACACTAAAAACATCCCTAGCATTCCAAGTTCGAATTTGACAAAAATCTTCACATGTTCAAACTAAAATAAAGTTGGAATTTGAGGAAAATATTCGAATTGATATGATTTTGAATAATTAAAAAGGCTTAATGAAATTGAATAAATATTAAATAAAACGAACTCAATTTTATCATTATTCACGTAAATAATTAATGAATTTTTAGTAGCTTGGATAAAATCATTTTGGAGAGAAGTTAGAAATAATTTGTGTACAGAGAGAATTCTTTTTGTAATTTATGTGTGGGATTTAGTAAAATTTAGTGTGGGATTTAGCATGCCCCTTCGGAATAATGTATCAAATGCATTATCCCGTTAGAGTTTCTAACTACGTTTCGGGGGGTGAGTGTAATTATCGATACCATAGAGACCTTAAAATTATTTAAGCATACCTCAGGGGTGTGTGTGTAATTTACCCTAAGTATTATAACTATTAAACGTGTTCCTAGTCGAAGGGTTACGCCACCAATGAGGATATCGCATTTCCCATTAAGAGACTAACACTTAGTGTATGTGTATTGCGTCTCATCAGTAAACGGTATAGTAATATCGGCATGCATAAGTGGGTGCTCGTAAGTTGACGAGTTCACTGAACTCCCTCACCCTAGAAATCTCTAAGTGGTTCTCAATAATCGAGTAGAGATCTCTATGGTATAGTTGTACACCATTAGTCCTTAAGACCTAGACATCACCGTGACTTCACGAGAGGACAAACTGTATCGTGACCTGTCCCTGAGTTCCACCGAGGAACCGCCCCATGGGCTAGTGTTTGTGTAATTCGAAATCTAGTGGAAGGTATGTGCATTGTAGTCGGGGATTCGATCGCTAGAATAGCTTAGATGTCCTGTGTGTTCTCATAGGTTGTAATCTTTAAGTCTCTGGCCAGAGCTGACTAAGTGATGATTAGGCAATGATATTATTTATGATATTATATTTGACATAAAGTGAGCTGCCCCACAGATACATTCGTATTCAATTTGTTTCGCAGATACATTCGTATTCATATAATCAAAGATGAAATATTTTTTTCCCATTTCTAGTTATTATTGACTTAAAATCGCATAAGTCGATGTGAATTGGCTCTAGATATTTTGAGCTCTTCTTAATTCAATTTGTTTCACAAACTTTGCCTCAACGCAAATTTTATATTAATATTTAAATAAAAAATTTACATGCAACGGTTTTTTTTTTTCAAGAAACATATTCATTTATGCAAATGAATAGTCCACTTAGAAATGCTTAAATAATTTTAACAAATTAAATTATATATATATATATATATATATATATATGTGTATATATATATATATATATATATATATATATATATATATATATATATATTATACAGACTTGTATAGCAAACAAAAAATTAAGCAGATGCAGTTTTGCAGAAAGATACTAACCAACGTTTTAAAAAAAAATTGGTATAACAGACTTAAATACACACGATAGAGACAAAAAAATAATATAATCTTACTGATCATAATACAAAAGAAAAATAATCAAATAAGCTAATTATTATTAATATTATTTAATTGTTTAGTTCTTGCCAATAACGACTACGTTCGCCTTAAAGAGACCGTCACATAGGTACCCCTTTCCCACGTAGAACTCTCCTTTGGTTAGCACAAATTTGTCCGACTCAAAAGCCACTTGAAACCTTTCTTGGTTATGATAGAACCACGGATTAAGTTCTTCCTAATATCCGGAACATGTAGCACATCGTTTAAGGTAACTTCCTTTCCGGAAGTGAATTTTAGGATCACTTGTCCTTGTCCTTCAACCTGCGAATAAACATCATTTCCCATGAAGAGCTTTTGTTCTTGTTCCAACTTTTTATAGGAGGAGAACAAGCTCTTGTCATAGCAAATGTGATGTATAGCTCCGATGTCTACCCACCATCCTCGAGTATCGCTCATTAGATAGGCCTCCGTTACAACTGCAGAAAAGCGCATGTTGTCGTTCTCGGAAGCGGCTAAGTCAATAGTGACATTCGCTTCATTTTTATTATTTTCTTTGCGGTGGCGACAATCCTTTGCAAAGTGTCCATTGTTTCCACAAACGAAGCACGCTCCGATGAATCTCTTATTTTTCTTGTTGTTTGGTCCTTTGTTAAATGTAGGACCCTTTCGCTTGTTGCTCTGCTTCGAGCTCTCCACTACATGTGTCTTAGCCATGTATTGACCACCCCCGTCAGTAATTTTACTATCCTCCTCGGTTTTGAGCCTTGCTAGGAGTTCCTCCATCGTCCATTTCGACACCGATTTCTTGTGCCTTAGGTAGTGTTTAAACTCCGGCGAACTCGGTGGAAGCTTTCCAATTATGGAAGCTACTTGATGGGATTCACTTACCTCATAACCCTCGGCGAGAATATCATAAATCATGAGTTGAACTTCATTCACTTGCTCACTCACAGTTTTGTTATCGACCATTCGATAAAAAATGGAATTTGACCACTATAAATTTCCTATAAACTATCCAACAAAAGTTTAGGAGCCTTTATAGGACTATAAACTTTGTACAACGTTTCGTCCAAGCAATTCAAGATGTAGTTACGGCATAGGAAATCAGAGTGACTCCACGCATCGATGGCTATGAAGACTTCCTTGTTATTTTCGTGAGTTTCTCCTTCATTTACCTTACGTGCCTTCTCATTGAGAAATTTAGCCAAATTCGTGGTAGTAAGGTAGAAGAACATTTTGTTCTTCCAAGTAGGAAAGTCCGTGCCTATGAACTTGTTTAGTTTTTTGGCCGCGCCGACAACCTTAGGTGCGGCGCATCTTTGATTGAAGCCATCTTCTACACAATATTCAGATTCACAGAAAAAGTTTAAACGAAAAGAATTTTAAATTAGAAAGAAAAAATAATTTTTCACAAAATAATTAATAAAAAATCTTAATATTATAAGTACAATGATGTTTTAAAAGACCTTTACTGTATAGATGTCATATTGAACACACGTTTATAATTTAAATGAACAAAACATTCAATTCATGATCTTTGTTCTCCCGGCAAAAGACCATATGAAATTCTCTACGCATCAACATCTTTTTAAATGATAGTCCACATATAGAATTCATATACACATTTTATGATGAACCATTAAAATATAATTGATTTAAAAACTAATAATGGAGTAAGAACCCCAAATTTGGACTATTCAACACAACACTGTTTTGAAACTCAACTCGTTTTTCCACTAATTTTTCCAACACAATGGATTGTTTTGAATAATATATATATAACCAGAATATAACTTTAGTCACAACTTTCGAACAGATTTTACCACCGCATATGTTTATAATATCAACAAATATTCAGAATTCAAGGTTCCGTTTGCAAGTGGTGACACAGACGCAAAAAAAAATATTTTTCCTATGCAAATTATTATAATAAGAAATAGATTATTGTCTTAAGATTGTTAGTATAATTAATAACTGTTGATTTTAAATGCCTATAGAAATCTACTCATCTGTTGAGACAGACTACGTGTTACGACATTAGGTGACGTAACAGAATTGTTGTGTTGTCACAGTAATAAATCTACGAAAGCCAGAATAAAGAACACAACAATTTAATGTGGTTCGGATACAAATGTACCCTACATCCACGAGGACTTGCAAAACTAGTTCAGATTTAAGTGTACAATAATAGGACTTAATAAAAACACTAAAGACTCTCTCTTTATGTAATATGCCGTTCTTGCACACGACTCGAACTTGTTGATAATCAAAGCAATTCCTCCTCCGCACTCTTGGACTTCCTCCAATGTTGAACTTCCTTCAAACCGCGGATCGACCTCTCCCGAGATCTTTTAAGCACTTCTCCCGAACCGCCGATCTTCTTTATGGCCTGGTAGAAGAAACCTGTTATGTTGCCACACCTGACATGCAGACAGGGCTGCAGCACGGGCTGCACCCTTCAAAGCCTTTATGCTGGGATTTTTCTTATTAAAGCTCCATGGGACTCATATGAGGTTGAGGGCCTTATATAGGCACGAAATCCACCACCCTAAACCTAACTTGGGCCCTAAGAAATCGATTAACTAGGTAATAGAATCCTAGTCGATTTATACTTCTATTCTAGATAAGTACAAAAGATACCTAACTAGAATATAATACATGGAAATAAATCTAAGTCCTAATAACAATATTACAAAAATAGGACTCTAATTAATTCCAAAATAAACATGGAAAACAAATCTTTGCTAATCTTTAGTTTCCACGTATGGCGGATTTCTTCAATCTTCACAAACAGAAATCTGGTGCCAACAATCTCCCCCTTTGGCATAGATTGGTTAGAATCCATGTTTAACAAGAACTCCCCCTGCAGATGAGATTTACTCCCCCTGCAACAAAGATACCACTTTTCTTCACTCGTCTTGGTCTTCTATCAGAGTGTCCCATCACGGGGCACGTTACAACGCAGCGGAATTAGGTGAATATCGTGACAGACTTCCGTCTCAACCTTCCTTGTGAATGTTGGGGATCGTGCATGTATACGCAGCGGAATTTAAAAAATTTAGATCGAACTAATTTCGATTACATGCATAAACTAATCACATAGTCAACGTACCTTAACGCTTCCGCCATACATATGGTAATTTTCGATTTAATTGAAAAATACGTAAAACCGAAAATCACGAAACATGCTTATACTTCATTTCACAAAATCGAAACATGTAATCACGTATTACTCATGCTCGCAAATTAATAATCATACAAACATGTTCGAATCGAATTACGAAAGTTCCGATTTAATTACCTCTTGTAGCGTGCGATTTCGACGAATCGAAATCCTAGAACGAGTCACGTACAAGCTGCTAATTACCAATCCACGGGGCTGCAACTCACGGCTGGACCAAGCTGATCCAGCAAGCGACGAACGGCAGTGAACGGCAGCAGCAGCGGCGGTGCGTGGCAGCGGCAGCGGCGGCGCGTGAGCGGCGTATCGGCGCGTGCGGCGGTGCGTGGATTCGTCGGGGCAGCAGCTCCTCTCCAATTAGGTTTCACCTCGTATTTTTGACCCACTCGAACTACAGCACTAGATGTAAACGAGTTAGACAACAACAAGAATAAAACGAAGGAAACGAGAGAAGAAAAACCGGCGGTTTTCCGGCGGTGGTCGGCGGTGGCGCGCCGGTGGAGCAACGGCCGAAGAGGGGAGCGGCTAGGGCTTGAGCGGCTAGGGTTTGGTGCTGAAAATCTGATCTCAAACTCTTGTTTGAGGTCTATTTATACCTAGGGTTTTCAACCCTAGCGGACTTAAGTCATTGGGCTTGACCCACTGATGCATTAAACCCATTCCCTCGTCGGCCTCGTTTCTAATAAACGATCGTTCACAAAATTATAACAAAATTATATTTGTGACGAGCTCAAAGCCCTCGTCGGTACGAGTGCCTCTTCGAAATTTCCAATTTCCAAAATTGGAAACTTCCACTTCAGTGGACTTGCTAAATCGGGAAACTTCCCAATTTAGAAAGTTCACTAAATTCCGCATTTCTCTCTTTCTCTACGTTTATTCCGATTCGCAATCCACAATTGCGAATCTTCGATTCAATCATATCGACATCCAATCGTTCAAAGATTAACACATTAATCTATGCTTGTTGTTATCAAGGATCTATATTACACGAGAAGTGTGACCCTCAATGGTTCAGGTGTATGCTAGCCGTGGGCTCACAACTCTTTGTGATTCGAACAACACATTGTTCTTATACGAACTCCTCCCAAGAGTCCCGATTAGAGTAAAACTCATTTTACCTAATCCCCGATCAAGTCGGTGCCCAACGAATCAAGATTGGCGTCTAGCAACTACGCATCATGATTCCCTAGATACAAATAAAGTGCCTGCAAGAACCTTATGATATAGTTAGCGTACAGTACGATCCTTTCGTAGCACATGTCCCGATTGAACTAGAGGCATTGGTTCACCGAGACCTCTTATAAAGTTCAATAACCGTGCGAACGTTCTAGGTATTATAAATCCGTTCGTGTGCGACTTAGGGAAACACATTTCCCTAATCACCCCACTATCAACTCTGGCCAGAGATTCCATGGATTATAAACCGTCAGAACACACAGGACATCCATGACTACTCAAGCGCTCGAATCCCCTACTACAATGCACAGACTTCACACTAGATTTCGGATTGCACGAACGTTGGCCCTTGGAGTGGTCCGCGGTGGGACTCAGGGACAGGTCACGATACAATCGGTCCTCTATTGCAGTCACGGTGATGTCTGGGTCTTAAGGACTAATGGTGTACAACTATATCTTAGAAACCTATTACTCGATGAATGAGAACCACTTATAGATTTCTAGGGCGAGGGAGTTCAGTGAACTCATCCAGTATGAGCACCCACTCAAGTATGCCGATGTCACAACACCGAGGACTGATGAGACGCAGTACACATACACTAAGTGCTAGTCTCAAAAGGGAAAGGCCGGTATCCTCATTATTGGCGTAACCCATCGACTAGGAACAAGGTTTAACAGTTACATTACATTGCTGAGTTATCTCACGATTCTACTAGATCAACTCACAGTAATAGAGTAACTCGTTAGGACTATATCTATGCTGCTTGCATGGGATAACAGATATAGAATGCCAAATAAGATATTTTATTATTACGAACGAAAAACGATTGTTTTATTACAAGGAAAAGAGAAAGACCACAACCACAAGTTGGCTTGTTGGTCACCTACTCTAACAATCTCCCACTTGACCTAAAGCCAACTACTCATAAATCTAAGTCCCATCGACTCTCGATGTTTCTCGTGGACTGATCCTGACAATGGCTTGGTGAAGGGATCTGCAATATTGTCCTCCGAGGTGACTCTGTCTAGCTTGACTTCACCTCTTTCTATGATCTCTCGGATCACATGGTATTTTCTCAACACGTGCTTCGACTTCTGATGAGCTCTTGGTTCCTTAGCTTGCGCTACGGCTCCGTTGTTATCGCAGTACAGCCGTATTGGATCGCTAGCGTTCGGAAATACACCCAACTCTTGGATGAATTTCCTAATCCATGACCCTTCCTTTGAAGCATCTGATGCTGCCATATATTCAGCCTCGGTGGTGGAATCAGCCGTCCTGCCTTGTTTGGAACTCTTCCAACACACGGCACCTCCGTTGACTTTGAATATATACCCCGAGTTTGACTTCGAGTCATCCACGTCCGATTGAAAACTAGAATCCGTGAAGCTTTCTATTTTCAACTCGGTATCCCCATAGACCAAAAAAAAATCTCGAGTTCTTCGCAAGTACTTGAAATGTCCTTCACAGCCTTCCAATGGGCTGGGCCGGGGTCGGACTGATATCTGCTTGTGACGCTCACAGCATACGCAATATCAGGTCGTGTACACAGCATGCCATACTTTATGCTTCCTATAGCGGATGCATAAGGTGTCCTTTTCATCTCCTCGATTTCCATTCGCGTTTGAGGACGCATGGATTTCGAGAGACGAACCCCATGGGACATTGGCAAGAATCCCTTCTTGGATTCTTCCATGTTAAACCGTTTAAGAACGGTGTCTATGTACATGGATTGGGACAAGCCAAGCAATCTCCTCGATCTATCTCTATAGATCCGTATTCCTAATACGTAGAATGCTTCTCCCAAATCCTTCATCGAGAAACGTGTGGATAACCATACTTTAGTCGACTGCAACATCCCTACATCATTCCCAATGAGTAGTATGTCATCAACATAAAGTACAAGGAAAGTCACTGCACTCCCACTAACCTTCTTGTAGACACAAGGTTCCTCCGGGTTTTTCACAAATTCAAACTCTTTGATAGTTGTGTCGAACCTTTTGTTCCAACTACGGGATGCTTGTTTCAATCCATAAATGGATCGCTGGAGTTTGCAAACCTTTTGCTCATCTCCAGAAGATATGAAGCCTTCCGGCTGCGTCATGTAAATTTCTTCCTCAATGTCCCCATTAAGGAAAGCGGTCTTCACATCCATTTGCCATATCTCGTAGTCATACCACGCAGAGATGGCCAGCAAAATCCTAATGGACTTAAGCATAGCAACTGGAGAGAAGGTTTCCTCATAGTCAACTCCTTGCTTTTGAGTATAACCCTTCGCTACCAATCTAGCCTTGTAGGTCGATACCTTTCCATCTACTCCAATTTTCTTCTTATAGATCCACTTGCAGCCTATGGGAACGATTCCCTCGGGTGGATCTACCAAGGTCCATACCTTGTTGGAGTACATAGAGTCCATTTCGGATTTCATGGCATTAAGCCAATGTCCCTTGTCTGTATCCGATACAGCTTCGTTGAAAGTTCTAGGATCACATCCTTGGTCAACTTCATCAACGAGGAATAACCTATCGGGCGCTCTCCGAACTCTTTCGTATCTACGCAGCGACGGTTCAGGAGGTATATTAGTGGTTTGTTGAATTGGTTCATTATCTGATTGTTGTGCTTGAACTTCAGATTGTGGTTCTCGAATTTCTTCGAGATCAACTACACTGCCCTTTCTATCCGATAGAAATTCCTTCTCAAGGAACACGACATTTCTCGAGACGAACACCTTTGCCTCGGAAACATAGTAGAATTCGTATCCCATGGAATCCTCGGGATACCCCACAAAATAGCATAGGTCGGATTTTCCATCCAACTTATCTCCCACTAGCCGCTTCACGTAAGCGGGACAACCCCATATCCTAATATGTTTAAACGTGGGTTTCTTGGAGTGCCAAAGTTCATAAGGTGTGGAGTTAACTGCTTTGGTATTAACCCTATTCAGCAAATACACGGCAGTTAGGAGTGCATGACCCCACAGGTATGCCGGTAACTCGGTGAACCCCATCATACATCGAACCATGTCTAACAGTGTTCGATTCCGACGTTCGGAAACTCCATTAAGTTGAGGAGTTCCAGGAGGATTCCATTGAGACAGAATCCCATACTCTTTAAGATAGTCTATAAACTCAGTACTAAAGTATTCGCCACCACGATCGGATCGTAGTTTCTTAATACGTCTACCGAGTTGGTTTTCTACTTGGTGTCTAAAATCTTTGAACCTTTCAAAAGTTTCAGACTTATACATCATTAAGTACACGAAACCATACCTAGAATAATCATCGGTAAAGGTAACGAAGTAGTTAAAACCACCCCTAGCACTAACGCTTAGTGGACCACACACGTCTGAATGGATCAAATCCAAAAGACCCTCGGCCCGTTCCATCTTCCCTTTGAAGGGAGTCTTGGTCATTTTTCCTTTAAGGCATGATACACAAGTTTGAAGTGATTTAACGTCCTCCAAGGAGAACATTCCTTCACTAACAAACTTGTTCATCATTCTCAAGGAAATGTGACCTAGTCGAGCGTGCCAAAGTTGTGCGGGGTTAAGACTTATATCTTTTCGTTTTGCTGATATAACGTTAATAGGTATTTCACTTGGATTCAGTTCATATAAGTTGTTTATAAGTTGTCCCTTACAAATCATATTTTGTTCATTTTGTATAATGCAAATCGAATTTCCAAAAACAAAAGTAAAACCTTCATTATCCAAAACAGGAATAGAAATAAGGTTTCGAATAAGTGACGGAACAAATAAACAATTGTTCAAAACAATGGAAAAACTAGAATCCAAAACAGAAAGATAAATTGTCCCAATGGCTTCAGCAGGAACCCTTGCTCCGTTGCCCATTCTTAGGTAGGTCTCACCCACATTAAGCTTCCTACCTCTTGTCATGAGCTGCAAATCATTACAAAGATGTGAGCCACAACCAGTATCCAATACCCAAGCAGAAGATTTAACGGACAAGTTAACTTCAACTAAATACGTACCCTTTTCAGAACGTTTCTGATCGAGGTAAGCCTTGCAGTTGCGTCGCCAATGGCCCTTCTTTCCACAATGATGGCAAGCATCATCAACTTGCTTGGTGACCTTGTCATTCTTCACTCTGCTCGACTCGCCCTTCTCAAGTTTCTTGTTCGGGCCGAAACTCCTTTCTTTCCTTTTCTTCTGGAAAGAACCTTTCTTTGCAGAAGTAGCAACTAGGAGAACTGATTTCTCCTTCTTGATCGTGGACTCATAGCTGACCAACATGTTCAACAACTCATCCAATGGTGGATCGAGCTTGTTCATGTTGAAGTTCACTATGAACGATTCATAAGAACTAGGAAGGGACAGTAGGATCAAATCCACCGAGAGCTCGGCCGGGAGGGTGACATCAAGGTTCACCAACTTCTCAAGGAGAGTGATCATCTTGAGACCGTGTTCGTGGACCGAAGCCCCTTCACGCAGCCTCATGGTGATCAACTCCTTGGTAGCTGAGTACCTCGATGCCCTAGTATTCTCACTGTACATGCTTTCAAGATGATTCTTGATATCATAAGCATGCACGTGAGACTCATACTTCCTCGCGAGCTCTGGCACCATGGATGCTAGCATGTAGCACCTCGCATGGAGGTCGTCCTTCTTCCATGCCTCGAAAGTGGCAGTCTCGTCAGTAGTAGCAGTCGCAGGAAGAGCAGCGGGGGGACGTTCATTGAGCACATAGAGACGCTCCTCGACTTGGAGCACAAGTTTCAGATTGCGAAGCCAATCCAAATAGTTTGGACCGGTGAGTTTGTTTTGGTCGAGGATTGAGGAAAGGGGATGTTTGGACATTGTTGCTGAGAAAATTTTAAGAAGACAATAATTAGAGTTTAGTTCGTAATAATCGTTACAATTAAAATTTTGGACTTTTATGTTTTAATTGTTCTCCCACTAATTTTATCGAATTCCACCACCCTCTAGCAGACAATCGAGAAAACTTATTTTCCTTTAATGGGCTTTAGGTCCAATAGCGCTAATGTAACCCGTAGTTAATCTATCCCGATTACATAAGCCTAAAGGTAGAGTACTATCAATCACATCACTATGTGACCCTAAAGATCGATTTACCTCACACTTGATAATGACCTAAGTTAATCTAGCGAATATCAAAATCTTCGTGTGTCAAGTCTAGCCTACCAATATGAGATGTCATAGATCCAACTATATCGAACTAATGCAATCCCTAGTTAATCTAGCCGACCACATTAATCCAACATAATTTTATCTATGACCGTATCTCCATCTAATGTCAATTAAATTACAGCTTATCCCACAATAGCACTCCCCGCTAACACGGCTTACTGCACTATAATGAGAGGCTACACATAATTTAATTGTTGGTAGAAGGAAAGAAAAATTCAACAATTTGGTTTTTCTTTATAGCTTGATAATTATTCTTAATTAAGAATGAGGGATTTTATTTATTAAATCTTATTAGCTCATCGGAAGTTTTAGGTTATGATCGTTTGTGATTCCTACAACTATGTTCTCTAGGTATGTGGAAACGCATATTGATCCTAAGAGAGACATACGATCATCATCGTACTTAATCACAATTATTCATCTCATGAATTAATTAATTAATACGATAAATTGCAAATATAATTAACGGACCTCCTTCATTCATAAATCAATCAAATAAGAATGAAGTCCATTAATTATTTGCTATCTAATTTGTGTTCCATTAATTAAACTAATTTAACGATTAAATTAAATAATTAATCCAACACTATTCTTTGAATTCAAATTAAATTAATGGATCAATTATCTAATTTGGGTTTAATTGATAAATAATTTCAAAAATTAAAAATCAATTAATTTTTTAATATTAATTTCAGAAAATCAAATTAATTTTTTTTTTTTTTGTTGTGCTGACCGGACCGGTCTGACCGGACCGGTTCGGTCAGCTGAAAAACAGCAGCAAAAATCGAATTTTTTCAAAATTAAAAATTTTAATATTTTCTGAAATATTCAAAATATTTAATTAATATTAAAACACCCAATTAGATAACACCAATAATTCAACAATTCAACAAATCGAAGCATGCTTTCGAAAACGATAAACACGTTGACAAATAAACGATTAACCCGTGGCTCTGATACCACTGTTGGGGATCGTGCATGTATACGCAGCGGAATTTAAAAAATTTAGATCGAACTAATTTCGATTACATGCATAAACTAATCACATAGTCAACGTACCTTAACGCTTCCGCCATACATATGGTAATTTTCGATTTAATTGAAAAATACGTAAAACCGAAAATCACGAAACATGCTTATACTTCATTTCACAAAATCGAAACATGTAATCACGTATTACTCATGCTCGCAAATTAATAATCATACAAACATGTTCGAATCGAATTACGAAAGTTCCGATTTAATTACCTCTTGTAGCGTGCGATTTCGACGAATCGAAATCCTAGAACGAGTCACGTACAAGCTGCTAATTACCAATCCACGGGGCTGCAACTCACGGCTGGACCAAGCTGATCCAGCAAGCGACGAACGGCAGTGAACGGCAGCAGCAGCGGCGGTGCGTGGCAGCGGCAGCGGCGGCGCGTGAGCGGCGTATCGGCGCGTGCGGCGGTGCGTGGATTCGTCGGGGCAGCAGCTCCTCTCCAATTAGGTTTCACCTCGTATTTTTGACCCACTCGAACTACAGGACTAGATGTAAACGAGTTAGACAACAACAAGAATAAAACGAAGGAAACGAGAGAAGAAAAACCGGCGGTTTTCCGGCGGTGGTCGGCGGTGGCGCGCCGGTGGAGCAACGGCCGAAGAGGGGAGCGGCTAGGGCTTGAGCGGCTAGGGTTTGGTGCTGAAAATCTGATCTCAAACTCTTGTTTGAGGTCTATTTATACCTAGGGTTTTCAACCCTAGCGGGCTTAAGTCATTGGGCTTGACCCACTGATGCATTAAACCCATTCCCTCGTCGGCCTCGTTTCTAATAAACGATCGTTCACAAAATTATAACAAAATTATATTTGTGACGAGCTCAAAGCCCTCGTCGATACGAGTGCCTCTTCGAAATTTCCAATTTCCAAAATTGGAAACTTCCACTTCAGTGGACTTGCTAAATCGGGAAACTTCCCAATTTAGAAAGTTCACTAAATTCCGCATTTCTCTCTTTCTCTACGTTTATTCCGATTCGCAATCCACAATTACGAATCTTGGATTCAATCATATCGACATCCAATCGTTCAAAGATTAACACATTAATCTATGCTTGTTGTTATCAAGGATCTATATTACACGAGAAGTGTGACCCTCAATGGTTCAGGTGTATGCTAGCCGTGGGCTCACAACTCTTTGTGATTCGAACAACACATTGTTCTTATACGAACTCCTCCCAAGAGTCCCATTAGAGTAAAACTCATTTTACCTAATCCCCGATCAAGTCGGTGCCCAACGAATCAAGATTGGCGTCTAGCAACTACGCATCATGATTCCCTAGATACAAATAAAGTGCCTGCAAGAACCTTATGATATAGTTAGCGTACAGTACGATCCTTTCGTAGCACATGTCCCGATTGAACTAGAGGCATTGGTTCACCGAGACCTCTTATAAAGTTCAATAACCGTGCGAACGTTCTAGGTATTATAAATCCGTTCGTGTGCCACTTAGGGAAACACATTTCCCTAATCACCCCACTATCAACTCTGGCCAGAGATTCCATGGATTATAAACCGTCAGAACACACAGGACATCCATGACTACTCAAGCGCTCGAATCCCCTACTACAATGCACAGACTTCACACTAGATTTCGGATTGCACGAACGTTGGCCCTTGGAGTGGTCCGCGGTGGGACTCAGGGACAGGTCACGATACAATCGGTCCTCTATTGAAGTCACGGTGATGTCTGGGTCTTAAGGACTAATGGTGTACAACTATATCTTAGAAACCTATTACTCGATGAATGAGAACCACTTATAGATTTCTAGGGCGAGGGAGTTCAGTGAACTCATCCAGTATGAGCACCCACTCAAGTATGCCGATGTCACAACACCGAGGACTGATGAGACGCAGTACACATACACTAAGTGCTAGTCTCAAAAGGGAAAGGCCGGTATCCTCATTATTGGCGTAACCCATCGACTAGGAACAAGGTTTAACAGTTACATTACATTGCTGAGTTATCTCACGATTCTACTAGATCAACTCACAGTAATAGAGTAACTCGTTAGGACTATATCTATGCTGCTTGCATGGGATAACAGATATAGAATGCCAAATAAGATATTTTATTATTACGAACGAAAAACGATTGTTTTATTACAAGGAAAAGAGAAAGACCACAACCACAAGTTGGCTTGTTGGTCACCTACTCTAACAGTGAACACGTCATCCAATAAGCAAAGCAAATAAATCAAAACCCAAAATCAGACACTAAGTATATCTAGTGACCCGCTCTGATGCCAATTGTTGATTTTAAATGCCTATAGAAATCTACTCATCTGTTGAGACAGACTACGTGTTACGACATTAGGTGACGTAACAGAATTGTTGTGTTGACACAGTAATAAATCTACGAAAAGTAGAATAAAGAACACAACAATTTAATGTGGTTCGGATACAATTGTACCCTACATCCACGATGACTTGCAAAACTAGTTCAGATTTAAGTGTACAATAATAGGACATAATAAAAACACTAAAGACTCCCTCTTTATGTAATATGCCGTTCTTGCACACGACTCGAACTTGTTGATAATCAAAGCAATTCCTCCTCCGCACTCTTGGACTTCCTCCAATGTTGAACTTCCTTCAAACCGCGGATCGACCTCTCCCGAGATCTTTTAAGCACTTCTCCCGAAACGCCGATCTTCTTTATGGCCTGGTAGAAGAAACTTGTTCTGTTGCCACACCTGACATGCAGACAGGGCTGCAGCACGGGCTGCACCCTTCAAAGCCTTTATGCTGGGATTTTTCTTATTAAAGCTCCATGCGACTCATATGAGGTTGAGGGCCTTATATAGGCACGAAATCCACCACCCTAAACCTAACTTGGGCCCTAAGAAATCGATTAACTAGGTAATAGAATCCTAGTCGATTTATACTTCTATTCTAGATAAGTACAATAGATACCTAACTAGAATATAATACATGGAAATAAATCTAAATCCTAATAACAATATTACAAAAATAGAACTCTAATTAATTCCAAAATAAACATGGAAAACAAATCTTTGCCAATCTTTAGTTTCCACGTATGGCGGATTTCTTCAATCTTCACAAACAGAAATCTGGTGCCAACAATAACAATCTGCGTAAACGAAAAAATACTCACTTGTTTGTCGAAAAGATGGATTGTGAAAACAACAAAGAACGATCGAGGCTTGCCACAGCAATTCCCTTAAGACAATATTTTCGGGCTATCAAATGGTGCACAGTCTCTTTCCGATAGTCTCCCAAGGTACAACGATCGGTTGTCGAATATTTGCACGAATATTCGACCCACGGCGAACTTGAACAACGAACGAAACTTTGACGAAGAGAAAGAAGAATATGAAGAACAATCTCGTAATTGTCGATTAAATTGAGTACATAATTGGCCAGATTCCGCCTTTATTCATAGGCGGTAGAGATCCATTCATAGATGGTTGCAATGGTTGGAAAAAGAAGCAGAAAGTTGTGTCTGTTCTTTTCACGAGTTCAAAACGTATGAAAATTAATTGGTCATGGGCCAAGTAATTAAATATTTGGTTTGGTCCCAATATTTTATTGTTTAGATTTAGGGTCGACTAATTTGACTAATTATTTAATGTCCCCAAAAGTAGTAATTGTGGACTCCTAAACCCAAACTAGTCATATCACTCGATCACATCGAGCGCACATCTTTTGAACTTTAACCATTTAATCAAGACAATTTTCATTCACTTTACTTCATGATTATGATTAAGTAAATAAATAAAATTAATCTTTACATAATTTAATTAATAATACTTAATATTAATTATTGAAAATCATGAAAATTCCAACAATCCCCCACATGAAAAAAATTGTTCCTCCAATCTTATCGCATAAGATCTATTTGTCAAAATTTCTTAGTGAATCGTACAGCATCGGGATAGGTGAAATGTTTTATCTTGAACCTTCCCTAGTAAAATCTTATCGGATTCACTTAGCCAATCGGTGAATTATTTCATCTTGAACCGTCAGCTGTTTGTGTAAACCAAGACAATAAACTTCACACCATTCTAAACGAACTTGTTCAAGTTCTCGGTTGTGTTCGTTTTGGCCCTGAACATCCTCGGTTTCTGCGAGTGCTTTAGAGAATTCCAGCCTTTAAGAATTCTCAACGAGCCGAACCAACTCACACTAACATAGGTGACCGCATCTGGAAAGAGTATCCTACTATACTCCTCTTGTAACTTACAAGATATGGACGTCATTAAAAGCAATAGCTCAACCTTTTTGAACGTACGTTGCACATATTTCATCATAGGAATAAGATGGAATTAAACTCCTAAGTGCTCCATTCATTGAAGTTACACAGAACTGGTTGTCCTATTGAACTTGCTCCGTGGCATCTCCAGTTGCCAAGTTTGGTTTTCGTACAAGGTAACTTAGCTATTTAGGCTTTAAACTTATTCCCCTCGACGCACATTTAACTCTCTCGCTAGATAAATCTTTATTAAATGGATCAGCTAGGTTATCTTTGGATTTCACAAAATCAATGGAAATTATTCGATTAGAGAGTAGTCTCACGGTATTGTGTCTACGACGAATATGTCAAGACTTACCTTATTAAAAATTATGAGAGCAATTGTTAATTGATTATTTCTAATATGAATATCCAATTACACTGGCTCGCTACTTCCTTCAAAATATATTAACTCGTAGTCAAACGCCCCCACATTTTCAAATATTTATAATCAATTTTGAAGTTTTCCTAACTCATAAGGAATAATATTATTTTTGACATAAAGAAAGCTCCACCACAGTTTCTCTGATACATTCGTATTCATACAATCATAGATGAAATATTTTTTCTCATTTCTAGTTATTATTGACTTAAAATCACATAAGTCGATGTGAATTAGCTCTCGATATTTTGAGCTCTTCTTAATTCAATTTGTTTCGCAAACTTTGCGTCAACGCAAATTTCATATTTATATTATATAAATAAAACATTTACATGCAAGAAGTTTTTTTTTTCAAGAAACATATTCATTTATGCAAATGAATAGTATACATAGAAATGCTTAAATAATTTTAAAAAATTAAATAATATATATATATATATATATATATATATATATATATATATATATATATATTTATATATATATATATATATATATATTTATACATACTGGCATAGCAAACCAAAAATTAAGCAAAGGCAGTTTACAAGAAAGATATTAACCAACATTTAAAAAAAAATGTATTACGGACTTAAATACACACGATAGAGAAAAAAAATATAATCCTACTCATCATAATACAAAAGAAAAATAATCAAATAAACTTATTATTATAAATATAATTTAATAGCTAAGTTCTCGTCGATAACGGCTACGTTCGCCTTAAAAAGACTGTCACATAGGTAGCCCTTTCCCACGTGGAACCCTCCTTTGGTAAGCACAAATTTGTCCGACTCAAAAGCCAACTTTATACCTATCTTGGTTAGGATAGAACCACTGATTATGTTTTTTCTAATATCCGGAATATGTAGTACATCGTTGAAGGTAACATCCGTTCCGAAAGTGAATTTTAGGATCACTTGTCCTTGTCCGTCAACCTGCGAATAAGCATCATTTCCCATGAAGAGATTTTGTTCTTGTTCTAACTTTTTATAGGAGGAGAACATGCTCTTGTCATAGCAAATGTGACGTGTAGCTCCGGTGTCTACCCACCATCCTCGAGTATCGCTCACTAGATAGGCCTCCGTTACAACTGCCGAAAAGTGTATGTTGTCGTTCTCGGAAGCGGCTAAGTCAATAGTGACATTCGCTTCTTTTTTTTTATTTTCTTTGCGGTGGGGACAATGTTTTGCAAGGTGTCCATTCCGTTAGAGTAGGTGACCGAAGAGCCAACTAATTGTTGTGTTTTCTCACGCTACTCGTAAGTAAA
This sequence comes from Erythranthe guttata, assembly GCF_056151865.1. Taxonomy (NCBI): domain Eukaryota; kingdom Viridiplantae; phylum Streptophyta; class Magnoliopsida; order Lamiales; family Phrymaceae; genus Erythranthe; species Erythranthe guttata. The sequence goes on from NC_142537.1 coordinate 9,216,746, forward strand.
CTATTTCGTAATTTTGATAAAACCCCCCTTTGGCGTTCTATATCTTTGTCCCTTGCATAAGCATAGATATAGTCCTTACAGTTACTTAATTACTATAAATAGATTTAGTATAATCGTGAGATTATTTATTTAAGTATAGTAATTATTAGACATGGTTCCTAGTCAACGGGTTACGCCACTAATGAGGATATTGGCCTTTCCGATTCGAGACTAGCACTTAGTGTATGTGCATTGCGTCTCATCTATCAACAGTGTTGTGACATCGGCATACATAAGTGGGTGCTCATAAGTTGACGAGTTCACTGAACTCCCTCATCCTAGAAATCTCTAAGAGGTTCCAAATAATCGAGTAGCGGTTTCTATGATATAGTTGTACACCATTAATCCTTAAAACCCAGACATCACCGTGACTTCACTAGAGGACCAGATGTATCGTGACATGTCCCTGAGTTCCACCGAGGACCGCCCCAAGGGCCAGTGTTCGTGCAGTCCGAAATCTAGTGGGAGGTCTGTGCATTGTAGTAGGGGATTCGATCGCTTGATAAGTCATGGATATCCGGTGTGTTCTTACGATTTATAATCCACGAAGTCTGTGGCCACGGCTGAAAGTGTCGTGATTAGAGAAATGTGTTTCTCTAAGTCAAACATGAACGGATTATATAATCAAGAACCTCCACACAGTTATTGAACTAATAAAGAGGTCTCGATGAACCAATGCATGTAGTTCAATCGGGATATATGTATCGAAGGGATCGTACTGTACGTTAACTATATCACACGGTTCTTGCAGGCACTTCATTTGTATGTAAGGAATCATGACGCGTAGTTGATAGACGCCAATTTTGACTCATTGTGTAGTTAAGTTGAAACTAGCTTCAACTTAATTATAACTCTAGGGACGAGTTTAAACCACAATGGGTTGTGGGCCCACGACTAGCTTACACCACAACCATCGAGGGTCACACTGCTCGTGTACTTGAGATCCTTAATGCAACGAGCTAAGATTAATTAGGTAATCTTAGTGTAATTGTAAGTCAATGTGATTGAGTCCAACGTTCGTAATTGTTAATTACGGATGAGAATAAGTAGAGGAAAAGAATCCAACGGAAATTTAGTGAACTTTCTATTTTGGGAAGTTTCCCAATTTGGCAAGTCCTAAATTAGGGTTTCCAATTTCGGAAATTGGTAAATTGCAAAGTGGTACTCGTATCGACGAAAATCTGTGCTCATCGTCAAAATATAATTGTTATATTTTTGCGAGCATTCGTTTGTTAGAAACGAGCCGAGAAAGAGAGTGGACTTAAGTTGTTGGGCCTAGCCCAACTTAAGGCCTTTTGGGGTTTTCATAAGGAGCATATAAATAGGATTTATATGTTTTGTGAAGGACACACAAAATTTTACGAAACTTAATCTTGAAACCCTAGCTTCTCTCCCCACGGCCGTCCACCTTGCAGCCGAATCCCTATCTCCACCACCAGTCGCGGCGCCGCCGCCAGTTGCCGCTCCATCGGCATCTTCCTTTTCCCTTTGTTCTTCTTCGTTGGACTCTTAGCCTATCACGAATCTAGTGCTGCGTGGATAGTGGATTGAATATACGAGGTAAAACGTAAGAAGAGGAAAATTATAATGCCGCCAACACCGCCACCAGGGTCGTCTCCACGCGCCCCCACGCGCCTCTACAAACCGATGATGCGAGAAGGCGATTCTGAAAAACTGCTCTTGGATTTTCTGCGCAGTCCGGCGAGACAATTTGCTATAAATCAACTGTTGATCGGATGGACGTGAAATATTGATAGAAGCTTCACGTCTCATAACACTACAATCGAACAAAAGGAAATGTTCATCGAGTAAATAACCATGAAGATATTGAAGTCGGAGCAGGGCTGTAATTTCATATAAGCAAACGGGTTGGATCAGTAGGAGTGGGAAGAGCAGCTAGCCATCTTCTCGGCTATCCGTTTGATTCACGCTTCAAGGGTAACATATCGTTTTCCATAATTAATATACATGTATTAATTAATTTATATTAATTGAGATTAATTTATGTTAATTGATTATTGAATCACATGAATCTATATGTTCGATTATGTGTTTATGTGAATCGTTCGTTGAGCATGTTTATTATTTGTTTTAATTTCGAGAGCATGCTATGATGATTTAATTTATGTTATTTTAAATAATTATATATGCGAGCATGTTTGTCGGTGATTGGAAGCGAAAAGGTAAGCAACTAATTGTTATTTATTGTGCACGTGCTTGTTTATATAAATTAGTTTATATACATAAAATAAAATTTTTGTTTTCCGTTGCGTACACGTGCCTGATCCCCAACACATTCTTTCCACAAACGAAGCACGCTCTAGTGAACCTCTTATTTTTCTTGTTGTTTGGTCATTTGTTAAATGTAGGAGCCTTTCGCTTGTTACTCTGCTTCGAGCTCTCCAATATGCGTGCCTTAGCCACGTATTGACAACCCTTGTCGGTAATTTTATTATCCTCCTCGATCTTGAGCCTTGCTGAGAGTTCCTCTATCGTCCATTTGGACACCGATTTGTTGTGTCTTAGGTAGTGTTTAAACTCTGTCCAACTCGGTGGAAGCTTTCCAATTATGGAAGCTACTTGATAGGATTCACTTACCTCATGACCCTCGACGAGAATATCGTAAATCATGAGTTGAAGTTGCTTCACTTGCTCACTCACAGTTTTGCTATCGACCATTCGATAAAATTGGAATTTGTCCACTATAAATTTCCTATAACCCGCATCTTCAGACTTGTATTTCTTGGACAAACAATCCCACAAGATTTTAGCTGTCTTTATAGGACTATAAACTTTGTACAACTTTTCGTCCAAGCAATTCAAGATGTAGTACGGCATAGGAAATCACAGTGACTCCACTCATCAATGGCTAGGAAGACTTCTTTGTTATTTTCGGGAGTTTCTCCTTCCTTCGCCTTAGGTGCCTCCTCATTGAGAAACTTAGCCAAATTCATGGTGGTAAGGTTGAAGAACATTTTGTTCTTCCAAGTAGCAAAGTCCGTGCGTGTGAACTTGTTAGGTTTTTCAGCCGCGCCGACACCCTTAGGTGCGGCATCATTGATTGAAGCCATCTTCTACACAATTTTCAGATTCACACAAAAAGTTTAAACGAAAAGAATTTAAAATTAGAAAGACAAAAAATATTTTTTCACAAAATATTGAATCCAAAATCTTGAGATTATATGTACAATGATGTTTTAAAAGACCTTTACTGTATAGATGTCCTATTGAACACACATTTACAATTTAAATGAAGAAAACATTCAATTCATGATCTTTGTTCTCCATGCAAAAGATCATGTGGAATAATCTACGCATCAACATCTTAATAAATGATAGTCAACATATAGAATTCATCTACACGGTTTATGATGAACCATTAAAATATAATTTCTTATGACATAATTGATTTAAAAACTAATACCGGAGTAAGAACCCCAAATTTGGACTATTCAACACAACACTATTTTGAAACTCAACTTGTTTTTCCAGTAACTTTTCTAACACAATGGATTATTTTAAATAAAATTTATATAACCAGAATATAACTTTAGGCACAAGTTTCGAACAGATTTTACCACCGCGTATGTTTATTATATCAACAAATATTCAGAATTCAAGGTTCCGTTTGCAATTGGTGACACAAACGCAAAAAAAAAATATTTTTCCCACGCAAATATTTATAATAACAAATAGATTATTTTCTTAAGATTGTTGATATAATTAATAACAATCTGCGTCAACAAAAAATACTTACTTGTTTGTCGAAAAGAGGAATTGTGAAAACCATAAAGAACGATCAAGGCTTGCCAAAGCAATTCCCTTAACACAATATTTCCGGGTTGTCAACGGTGCACAATCTCTTTCCGATAGACTCCCAATACAACGATCGGTTGTAGAATATTTGCACGAATATTCGACCCACGGCGAACTTGAACAACGAACGAAACTTTGACGAAGAGAAAGAATAATATGAAGAACTATCTCGTAATTGCCGATTAAATTAAGTACATAATTGGCCTGATTCTGCCTTTATTTATAGGCGGTAGAGATCCATTCATAGACGGTTGCAATGGTTGGAAGAAGAAGCAGAAAGTTGTGTCTGTTCTTTTCACGAGTTCAAAACGTATGCAAATCAATTGGTCATGGGCCAATTAATTAAATCTTTTGTTTGGGCCCAATATTTTATTATTTAGATTTTGGGTTAACTAATTTGACTAATTACTAAATGTCCCCAAAATAAACAATAGTGGACACCTAAACCCAAACTAGTCCTATCACTGGATCACATCGATCGCACATCTTTTGAACTTTAACCATTTAATCAAGATAATTTTCATTCACTTTACTTCATGATTATGATTAAGTAAATAAATGAAAGTAATCTTTACATAATTTAATTAGTATTACTTAATAATAATTATTGAAAATCATGAAAGTTCCAACAATCCCTCACATGAATAAAATTGTTCCTCCTTAGTGAATAGTTATGCATCGGGATAGGTGAAATATTTCATCTTGAACCTTCCCTAGTTAAAGCTTATCGGATTTACTTAGCCAAGCTGTGATATATTTCATCTTGAACCGTCAGCTGTTTATGTAAACCAAGAGAAGAAACTTAATACCATTCTACACGAACTTGTTTAAGTTCTCGGTTGTGTTCGTTTTGGCCCTGAACATCCTCGGGTTCTGCGAGTGCTTTGGAGAATTCCAGTCTTTAAGAATTCTCAACGAGCCGACCAGGGTTACATTAACATAGGTGACCGCATCTGGAAAGAGTATCCTACTATACCCCACTTGTAATTTACAAGATATGGACGTCATTAAAAGCAATAGCTTAACCTTTTTGAACGTCGTAGGTTGCACTTATCATAGGAATAAGATGGAGTTCAACTCCTAAGTGCTCCATTCATTTAAGTTACACAGAACTGGTTGTCCTATTGAACTTGGTCCGTGGGATCTTCAGTCGCCAAATTAGGTTTCCGTATAAGGTAACTTAGTTATTTAGGCTTTAAACTTATTCCCCTCAACGCACATTTAACTCTCTCGCTAGATAAACCTTGATTAAATGGATCCGCTAGGTTATCTTTGGATTTCACAAAATCAATGGAAATTGTTCCATTAGAGAGTAAATGTTTCACGGTATTGTGTCTACGACGAATATGTCAACACTTACCTTATTAAAAAGTATTTGAGTAATTGTTAATTAATTATTTCTAATATGAATATCCAATTACATTGGCTCGCTACTTCCTTCAACATATATTAACTCGTGGTCAAACGCCCCCACATTTTCCAATATTTCTAATCAATTTTGAAGTTTTCCTAACTCATAGGGAATGATATTATTTTTGACATGACGAGAGCTCCTCCATTGTGTCTCTGATACATTTGTATTCATACAATCATATATGAAATATTTTTTTCTCATTTCTAGTTATTGTTGACTTAAAATCGCATAAGTCGATGTGAATTGGCTGTAGATATTTTGAGCTTTACATAATTCAATTTGTTTCGTAAACTTTGCCTCAACGCAAATTTCATATTAATATTATATAAATAAAACATTACATGCAAGAGTTTTTTTTTTTTGCAAGAAACATATTCATTTATGCAAATGAATAGTCCACTTAGAAATGCTTAAATAATTTTAAAAAATTAAATTAAATTCTATATATATATATATATATATATATATATATATATATATATATATATATATATATATATATATATATATATATATATATATATATATATATACATATTATCCAGACTTGTATAGCAAACAAAAAAATTTAAGCAAAGGCTGTTTCGAAGAAAGATACCATCCAACCTTTTAAAAACTTTTGTACTACAGACTTAAATTGTAGCACCCCCTTCTAGACGGGCGATAAATCGAACCGGTTTATCGGAATATTCATTAAACTAGCGGAAGCAAAGGATCTCTTTGTAATTTTTGAAACATTGGAATGGGGTGAACATGCAATTATTAAAAATATCTTCTTTTGGGTATTGAAGGCTTTGCATTTTCGAAAACTTTGTTGGATTGCTTTAACCGAATACAAAGCTTGGTTCGGAAATAAGTTTCGAAAGGAGGTTTCTCATTCGAGTGCTAAATTCTCACTAAACATTTTTCGGTTCGAGAACAAATCAGAGTTCGAAAAGGTTATTTTGGTGAGTAATTCGAAAATTTCTAACGAAGGCATGAAAATAGCAAATTACGAAACTTACTATATTAAAGTAGAATTTAAGTACGATTCATAACGAAAATAAGTTCAAAAGTACGAAAAGAGAAATGTTACGGTTTAGGGTTACACCACCAAAAGAAAATAACCAAAAGTCTAGCATCGTTCATAGGTCCTCGTACGTCTTCCAAAATCCCGGGCAAGACCTCGATCCACTACTCGACCCATCCCGGTTGAGGATTACTACTACCTGCAATTAAAGGACATCTATATGAGCTATAAAGCTCAGTAAGAAATCCGAGTATTATCGAACTTTGGAAATACGTTATACGTAATATATAATATTGTATACCCGTTCTTACCCACGTTTCGTAACACAACACAAGGCAATCGGTCAAATCACATACCTCACGAAAACACATCATTTAACAAAATCACGTAATTCTGCAAAATGACTAAAATGCCCTTTTTATGAAAATCATGAAAAACACATTTTTCGGTTTATCGGATCCGTGAAAGATTAATTTCTGTACCGAATAATAAACCTGTTACGAGCCCGTTTTCACTAAGTGGAATCAAACCACTACACACATCATCCTAGTTGGATACCGGCCCACTATATCCGAGTTGTTTATTACTCGATATTCCATTAATCTTTCAAATAAAATCATTTAATGCAACTTTTCGAAATTATGCTTATGACCCACACATAACATCACAAATGTCAATCAAGTGTCACAAATCACACAAATACTACAATTTACCACATTTTCACAATTTGGGCAAAAATCCCCAAATTCTCACATATAAACACACAACCACACACGGCACACACACCATGCACAATCAGCACCCACACATTCACACATTTTCAGCACACACACATGTAACCAACACATTAAACATCACTAATTACTCATCAAAGCAAGCTTAAGAACAAATACCCCTTTTTCAATTCTCATTTTATGGACTTATTACCACTTCTAGGTAATAATCCATTTCAATAAATTCCTCACAGCCATTAAACACATCCAGCAGCAATTCAAAGTACAAAAATACCAAAACTCATAATTGATAACCATTAAATCAAAACATGAACACTTAAGACACAAAACATATGCAAATGACATGCAATTATCCTAATTTCGAAATATTAGCAAACTAATTTCAAAAATTCTCAAATTAAATCCTAGAACTCCTAACTGACTCAATTTCCAGATTCTGAAATAAATTTTAAAGTTTTACAAAGTTTCGAATTTTCTTGAAATAAAAACTAGGAAAATCGCTTTTTCAATTTAAAAAATCCAAAACTCTAATATAATTCTAATTGATTTAAAAACTTGTTAAATAAAACTTTATCCTATTTAATACTTGCTGGAAAAAAAAAACAGATCCAAACTTTAAAAATGAGAGATTTTTCGGAAATTGCAGTTTTGACCCAAAAGTTTCGAAATTTATACATGCAACCACACTAGAAGTTCAATTTCTACTTTTTCATGAAAACCCCTAACAAATCTGAAATTCCACTTTACTAGATGCAGAAAATGAAGTTGAAAAGTCACTTTATGCAGAAATTTCGGAAATCACACAATTTACCCCAAATTCTCTAGATCTACACATGCAAGCCTACTAGAGTTTCAAAATCAACTTTTTCTTACAAAAATTCTTTAAATCCGAAATTTTTGTTCAATAAATGTTGGAAAACAGTTTTGAAAACATTTTTCGGACAGACTTTACAAAAATTACAGATTTGGCCCACAACTTTCGAAGATCTACACATGCAACCACAAAAAGTTAAAAATTCCTTTTTCTTGAAAACCCCTTTTTGAAATCTGAAATTTTTAAGGCTTTTGGCCAATAAAAGTTGTATCTACCCACTATCAATATAGATGATGCATGCAAGAACAAGAATTTAACAAGAAACACTCAATTTCTATTTTTCTTCAAAAACCCCTAAATTTTCGAAATCTTTCCCAATCTTTTAGAAAACTTTGAAAATCGTTTTGATACTATTGATGCCATTTAATTGAAGCAAGAAATCGGAATTTCTTACCTTAAAATCGAAGAAAGAAAATAACCGAGAGGGAGGAAAGCTTTCAAGCACCGAAGTTCAACCAAGCCACCTTGATTGTGAAGGAAATGGTGTGAGCTTCAAGGAGGGAGGAGTTGTGATCTCCCGTAAGGAGGCAAGTGGGTTTGATGGTATTTTTGGAGCTTCAAATGTATAATGCAAACATTAGTATATATGTATGTATACGTACGCATGCATGTATGTACGTGGATGTATGTACGTTTACATATATATATATATATATATATATATATATATATATATATATATATATATATATATATATATATATATATATATATATATATATATATATATATATATATATATATATATATATATTCCACATAATTTTCAAATAATTTATCAAATAAATACAATACGCAATTATTCACATAAACCACGTAATTCACGAAATTCCATAGTATTTCAATTTACGGGAATTTAAATCATATAAATCACATATATAATAGCGCATGTAATTATTCACGTAAGTAACATAATTAAATTCACGTAATGCATATAATCACGTAATAATATTTCCTAAGGGTTCTCGAGTTAGGAATATTAATCTCGGGTTTTAGGGTTTTCGGGTTTTGGAAAGGTGGGGTGTTACAATCTCCCCCCCTTAAAGAAATTTTGTCCCCAAAATTGTTACCTGAAAAACTCGGGGTATCGCTCGCGCATTTCTTCTTCTCGTTCCCACGTAGCTTCTTCGGGTGTATGGTTTTGCCAAAGGATCTTAACGAATTTAAGGTCTCGGTTTCGAAGGGTTTTGGTTTTGAAATCAAGTATTTGGGAAGGTTTCTCTTCGTAGGATAGGTTGGGGTTTAGTTCGACCGGTTCGGTTTTCAATATGTGGTCGGGGCTGCGAATGTATTTTCGAAGCATCGAAACGTGAAAGACGTTGTGAAAGTTGGATAAGTTGGGTGGTAAGGCGAGTCGGTAGGCGCGAGTACCAATTTTGTCGAGAATTTCGAATGGGCCAGTAAATCGCGGTGCTAATTTTCCCTTTTTCCCAAATCACATAATTCCTTTGAAAGGCGCTACTTTTAAGAATACGGAGTCTCCGACTTCGAATTCGAGATCTCTCCTTCGAGTGTTGGCATAGCTTTGTTGCCGATCTTGGGCAATTCGCATTTTCTCTCGGATGTTTTTGATGATATCGACGGTTTGTTGGACTAGGTCGGGGCCAAGGAATTTTCTTTCGCCTATTTCGTCCCAATGGAGCGGGGACCTACACTTGCGGCCGTAAAGGGCTTCGTAGGGTGCCATTCCAATCGACGAGTGAAAGCTATTGTTGTATGCGAATTCGATTAGTGGAAGGCGGGATTCCCAATTTCCTCCAAAGTCGAGAATACAAGCGCGGAGAAGATCTTCTAGGGTTTTGATAGTTCGTTCGGATTGGCCGTCGGTTTGGGGGTGATAGGCGGTGCTGAATTTTAATCGCGTTCCGAGGGTTTCGTGTAAACTTTTCCAGAATTTGGACGTGAATCGAGGGTCTCGGTCGGAAATAATCGAGACGGGAACACCGTGGAGTCAGACTATCTCGCGGACATATAGTTCGGTTAGCTTCTCTAAACTGAAAGTCATTCGGATCGGAAGAAAGTGAGCCGTTTTGGTCAGTCGGGCAACGATCACCCAAATGGCGTCGGATCCTCTTTGGGTCTTCGGAAATCCTTGCACAAAGTCCATTGTGATAGCTTCCCATTTCCATTCCGGAATTAGGTTCGATTGAAGTAGACCTCCGGGCCTTTGATGTTCCGCTTTGACTTGTTGGCAAGCTAAGCATTCAGCGACAAATCGGGCCACGTCTTTCTTCATTCCAGGCCACCAGTAGAGCTTTTTGAGATCTTGGTACATCTTGGTTTCTCCGGGATGGCAAGTGTACGTGGTTTGGTGAGATTCGGTTAAGATTAGTCGGCGAACATTTGGATTATCAGGAACGTAAATGCGATTTTGGAATCGGACGAGACCATCTTTGGTGATTTGAAAGTTGGGATTGGATTCGAGGTCGTCGCGAATTTTGAGGATTTGCGGATCTTTTTGTTGGGCTGATTTGATCGATTCTCCCAAGTTAGGTTGGACTATGAGCGCGTTGATCGATTTGGGGCTTAGTGCGTCGGCGACCACATTTGCTTTGCCGGGGTGGTAGAGTATTTCGCAATCGTAATCTTTGACTAGTTCGAGCCATCTTCGCTGTCGCATGTTCAAGTCTTTTTGAGTGAATAAATACTTCAAACTCTTGTGATCGGTGTAAATGGTACACTTTTCACCATAGAGGTAGTGTCGCCAGATTTTGAGTGCGAAAACGACGGCGGCTAATTCGAGATCGTGCGTTGGATAATTGCGTTCGTACTCTTTGAGTTGACGTGAGGCGTAGGCAATGACTTTTCCATTTTGCATAAGTACGGCGCCTAATCCTAATTTCGAGGCATCGCTGTAGACTATGAATTCTCCGACTTTCTCCGGTAGTGCGAGAATTGGTGCCAATGTGAGTCAAGCTTTTAATTCGGTAAAACAGGCGTCGCATTCGGGCGTCCACTGATACCTCACGTCCTTTCGAGTCAATCGGGTGAGTGGAGAGGCAAGCTTCGAGAAATCCTTTACGAATTTGCGGTAGTAGCCGGCTAGTCCAAGGAAACTTCGAATTTCCTTCGCATTCTTCGGAATTGACCAATTTGACACGGCTTCTATCTTGCTAGGGTCAACGGAGATTCCTTGTTCTGAAACAATGTGACCAAGGAAAGCCACACTCGAAAGCCAGAACTCGCATTTGCTGAACTTGGCGTATAGTTGATGCGATCAGAGGGTTTGGAGTACGATACGAAGGTGAGACATATGATCTTCTTGGGTTTTGGAGTAGATGAGAATGTCGTCGATGAAGACAATCACGAACTGGTCCAAGTATTGTTGAAAGACTCGGTTCATAAGGTCCATGAAAGCTGCGGGGGCGTTGGTTAGACCGAAGGGCATGACAACGAATTCGTAGTGACCGTATCGGGTTCTGAAAGCTGTTTTGGGGATATCAGATTCTTTGATTTTGAGTTGATCATAGCCGGATCGGAGATCGATTTTCGAGAAGACCGATGAGCCTTGAAGTTGGTCGAAAAGATCATCGATTCGAGGAAGAGGGTATTTATTCTTGATTGTGACTTTGTTGAGTTCACGGTAATCGATGCAAAGGCGGAGGGATCCGTCTTTCTTTTTGACAAAGAGAACCGGTGCACCCCACGGGGAATGGCTGGGTCGAACATAGCCTTTGTCGAGTAATTCTTGGACTTGGTCCTTCAGTTCCTTCAATTCCATCGGGGCCATACGATACGGTGCTTTGGAAATTGGCGTAGCGCCGGGAATTAGATTGATTTCGAACTCGATTTCTCGATCGGGTGGAAGTCCGGGAATGTCATCGGGAAATACGTCGGGAAATTCTTGGACAGCTCGAATGTCGGAAATTTGGGCTTTGGGGTCGGACTCGGATTTTAGGATATCCACTAAGTAGCCGGAGTGACCCTTGTGAATGAGTTTAACTGCTTTGATCGCGGATATGATTGGAATCGAGGGTTTGGGTTGACTTCGGAATTTTAGGGTTTTGCCGTTCGGAAGTGGAAAAATGACCGTTTTCGAGGCACAGTCGATTTGGGCTTTGAATTTGGTTAACCAATCCATGCCTAGTATAACTTTGAAGTTTTGGATCGGTAGGAGGATTAGGTCGAAATTCATGGGTTGAGTATGAACTCGGATTGGACAATTGATTATGACTAGGTTAGAGCACATTTCTTCGCCAGAGGGAATGAGAATTCGGTATTCGTAATTTAATCGGTTCGGTTCGAGATTTAAGTGCGCAATTATGTCTTTCGATATAAAGGAATGAGTAGAGCCGGAATCGATAAGGGCATAAATGGGTTCTTCGAGGATAAATACGGTACCTGCTATCATAGACGGGTCTTGCTCGATCTGTTCTTGAGTCATGGCGAACACTCGGCCGGGGACGTTCGGTGGGGGTTTCGGGCAATCTTTCACCATGTGTCCGGGCTGATGGCATCGAAAGCAACTCCTTGTTCCTTGTATGCATTCTCCGGAGTGACTCTTTCCACACTTCGGGTAGGTTGGCCTTGGCGGCGGTGGCGGTGGTCCGGTTGTTTGGCGAATGGGCTGCGTTCCTTTTCCTCGGAATGGGCGGTTGCCAAAATTGTTCTTTTTCCATGGTCGTTGAGTAACTCCTTGTGGTCGGCGGTTGTTTTGAATGTCTCGTTCGTCTTGGGCAGCCATAAGTGCTTTGTCTACGAGTTGGCGGAAAGTTGAGGCGTCGGACATACGAATGTCTCTACGGATTTCTGGTTGAAGGCCACGAATGAAATGGTTCTTCTTTTCTTCGGCGTCTCGAGCGATGAATGGGGCGTAGAGGCAGCCACGTTCGAAACGACGGATGTATTCGATCATTGGTAAGTCGCCTTGTCGGAGTTCGAGAAATTCTTTGAGTTTGTGGGCTCGCACGTCTTTCGAGAAATATTTTTCGAAGAATTGGACTTTGAAATCGGTCCATGGCAGGGTTTCGAGGTTTGTTCCTTCCTTGATTCCTTCCCACCAGTGACGAGCTTCGTTTCGGAGTAGGAATATGGCACAGTGCACGCGGTCGCGGTCGGTCATTTGCATGTAGTCGTAGATGACTTCGAGAGATTTGATCCACTCTTCGGCTATGGTGGGGTCGGTTCCACCGTGAAATTCGGATGGGTTCATTCGGAGGAATCGTTCGTATATGGCTTGATGCGCATTATTTTGAGGCGGGGTTTGGTTACGTTGGAGAAGTTGTTCGATTTGACGTTGGTGGTTTTGGGCTTGTTCTCGGATTAAGTTGGAGAGATTATTAATGGTTTGATTGGGGTCTTGTGGTTCATCGGCGGGATTGCTCGGGTTATACGTCTCGCCATTATTTCTATATTAATTATCATTAATAAGTAAAGCAAATAAAACACATAAAGAAAATAATACACATACTTTACCGGATGCTCCGAGCTTCGTGTTTCGAGTAGTCCTTAAGCCCGTGAAGTTCGTACGAGTATCTATGAACAATGCTCTGATACCACCGCTTGTAGCACCCCCCTTCTAGACGGGCAATAAATCGAACCGGTTTATCGGAATATTCATTAAACTAGCGGAAGCAAAGGATCTCTTTGTAATTTTTGAAACATTGGAATGGGGTGAAAATGCAATTATTAAAAATATCTTCTTTTGGGTATTGAAGGCTTTGCATTTTCGAAAACTTTGTTGGATTGCTTTAACCGAATACAAAGCTTGGTTTGGAAATAAGTTTCGAAAGGAGGTTTCTCATTCGAGTGCTACATTCTCACTAAACATTTTTCGGTTCGAGAACAAATCAGAGTTCGAAAAGGTTATTTTGGTGAGTAATTCGAAAATTTCTAACGAAGGCATGAAAATAGCAAATTACGAAACTTACTATATTAAAGTAGGATTTAAGTACGATTCATAACGAAAATAAGTTCAAAAGTACGAATAGAGGAATGTTACGGTTTAGGGTTACACCACCAAAAGAAAATAACCAAAAGTCTAGCATCGTTCATAGGTCCTCGTACGTCTTCCAAAATCCCGGGCAAGACCTCGATCCACTACTCGACCCATCCCGGTTGAGGATTACTACTACCTGCAATTCAAGGACATCTATATGAGCTATAAAGCTCAGTAAGAAATCCGAGTATTATCGAACTTTGGAAATACGTTATACATAATATATAATATTGTATACCCGTTCTTACCCACGTTTCGTAACACAACACAAGGCAATCGGTCAAATCACATACCTCACGAAAACACATCATTTAACAAAATCACGTAATTATGCAAAATGACTAAAATGCCCTTTTTATGAAAATCATGAAAAACACATTTTTCGGTTTATCGGATCCGTGAAAGATTAATTTCTGTACCGAATAATAAACCTGTTACGAGCCCGTTTTCACTAAGTGGAATCAAACCACTACACACATCATCCTAGTTGGATAACGGCCCACTATATCCGAGTTGTTTATTACTCGATATTCCATTAATCTTTCAAATAAAATCATTTAATGCAACTTTTGGAAATTATGCTTATGACCCACACATAACATCACAAATGTCAATCAAGTGTCACAAATCACACAAATACTACAATTTACCACATTTTCACAATTTGGGCAAAAATCCCCAAATTCTCACATATAAACACACAACCACACACGGCACACACACCATGCACAATCAGCACCCACACATTCACACCTTTTCAGCACACACACATGTAACCAACACATGAAACATCACTAATTACTCATCAAAGCAAGCTTAAGAACAAATACCCCTTTTTCAATTCTCATTCTATGGACTTATTACCACTTCTAGGTAATAATCCATTTCAATCAATTCCTCACAGCCATTAAACACATCCAGCAGCAATTCAAAGTACAAAAATACCAAAACTCATAATTCATAACCATTAAATCAAAACATGAACACTTAAGGCACAAAACATATGCAAATGACATGCAATTATCCTAATTTCGAAATATTAGCAAACTAATTTCAAAAATTCTCAAATTAAATCCTAGAACTCATAACTGACTCAATTTCCAGATTCTGAAATAAATTTTAAAGTTTTACAAAGTTTCGAATTTTCTTGAAATAAAAACTAGGAAAATCCCTTTTTCAATTTAAAAAATCCAAAACTCTAATATAATTCTAATTGATTTAAAAACTTGTTAAATAAAACTTTATCCTATTTAATACTTGCTGAAAAAAAAACAGATCCAAACTTTAAAAATGAGAGATTTTTCGGAAATTGCAGTTTTGACCCAAAAGTTTCGAAATTTATACATGCAACCACACTAGAAGTTCAATTTCTACTTTTTCATGAAAACCCCTAACAAATCTGAAATTCCACTTTACTAGATGCAGAAAATGAAGTTGAAAAGTCACTTTATGCAGAAATTTCGGAAATTACACAATTTACCCCAAATTCTCTAGATCTACACATGCAAGCCTACTAGAGTTTCAAAATCAACTTTTTCTAACAAAAATTCTTTAAATCCGAAATTTTTGTTCAACACATGTTGGAAAACAGTTTTGAAAACATTTTTCGGACAGACTTTACAAAAATTACAGATTTGTCCCACAACTTTCGAAGATCTACACATGCAACCACAAAAAGTTAAAAATTCTTTTTTCTTGAAAACCCCTTTTTGAAATCTGAAATTTTTAAGGCTTTTGGCCAATAAAAGTTGTATCTACCCACTATCAATATAGATGATGCATGCAAGAACAAGAATTTAACAAGAAACACTCAATTTCTATTTTTCTTCAAAAACCCCTAAATTTTCGAAATCTTTCCCAATCTTTTAGAAAACTTTGAAAATCCTTTTGATACTATTGATGCCATTTAATTGCAGCAAGAAATCGGAATTTCTTACCTTAAAATCGAAGAAAGAAAATAACCGAGAGGGAGGAAAGCTTTCAAGCACCGAAGTTCAACCAAGCCACCTTGATTGTGAAGGAAATGGTGTGAGCTTCAAGGAGGGAGGAGTTGTGATCTCCCGTAAGGAGGCAAGTGGTTTTGATGGTATTTTTGGAGTAGTCTATGGCAAGAGTTAAATAGGGAACCTTCATCTTATTTTGGGGTTTTCTTTGAAAATGGGAAGTGAGGTGGAGGAAGGAGAGGGCCGATGATGGTGGTGATTGTTTCGGTGGAGGAGGGAGAGGAAGACAAGTAATGTGGCTATGTGTTGGAATAAGAAAGATGAAGGGTGCCTCTTCATCTTACAATGAGGGTGTTGAGTGTAGGCTTAGCTAAAATGATTAGCATTTGCCAAGTGTAAGTGCATGCCTAATTAAACATAATTTATTTATTTAATTTAAATCTCAACTTGCATCTTAACACACACACACATCATCCGAACACACACATACAATTTCGGATATATATATATATATATATATATATATATATATATATATATATATATATATATATATATATATATATATATATATATATATATATATATATATATATATATATATATATATATATATATATATATATATATATATATATTCAAATGTATAATGCAAACATTAGTATATATGTATGTATACGTACGCATGCATGTATGTACGTGTATGTATGTACGTATACATATATGTATATATATATATTCCACATAATTTTCAAATAATTTATCAAATAAATAAAATACGCAATTATTCACATAAACCACGTAATTCACGAAATTCCATAGTATTTCAATTTACGGGAATTTAAATCATATAAATCACATATATAATAGCGCACGTAATTATTCACGTAAGTAACATAATTAAATTCACGTAATGCATATAATCACGTAATAATATTTCCTAAGGGTTCTCGAGTTAGGAATATTAATCTCGGGTTTTAGGGTTTTCGGGTTTTGGAAAGGTGGGGTGTTACATAAATACACACGATAGAGAAAAAAACATAATATAATCTTACTGATCATAATACAAAAGAAACATAATCAAATAAGCTAATTATTATTTATATTATTTTATAGCTTAGTTCTTGCCGATAACGGCTACGTTCGCCTTAAACAGACCGTCACATAGGTACCACTTTCCCACGTGCTAAACATTCTTACTTTGCGTTTGAGATTGGGTTCGAGCTAAGAATTATTCTTCTCTTTGTGGAATTAGCTTAAATCTAAGCATTATTCCTGTACTTATGGAATTAGCTATTGAACAACATTCTTACTTTCATTTTCGCATTAGCTTCGAGCTAAGCATTCTTACTTTCTTTTTTGGCATTAGCTTCGAGCTAAGCATTACTCCTCTCTTTATGGAATTAGGTTGTACTAAGCATTCTTACTTCCCTTTTCGCATTGGCTTTGAGCTAAGCATTCTAACATTCATTTTGGCAATAGGTTCGATCTAAGTATTCTTACTTTGCTTTTGGCATTATCTTCGAGCTAAGCATTAATCTTCTCCTTATGGAATTAGCTTGTGCTAAGCTTTCTTCATTTCCTTTTTGCATTAGCTTTGAGTTAAGCATTCTTAATTTTCTTTTGGCATTAGCTTCGAGGTAAGCATTATTCCTCTAGTTATGGAATTAGTTTGTGCTAAGCACTCTTACTTTCCTTTTGGCATCAGCTTCAAGTTCAGCATTATGCCTCTCCTTATGTAATTAGCTTTTGCGAAGCAGTCTTTATCTCCTTTTGGTATTAGCTTCGAGCTAAGAATTCTTACATACTTTTTTGCATTAGCTTCGAGCTAAGCTTTCTTAATTTCATTTTACCATTATCTTCTAACTAAGAATTCTTCCTCTCCTTAGAGAATTAGCTTTTGCTAAGCATTCTTACTTTTCTTTCGTAATTATCTTAGACTTAAGCATTATTCCTCTCCTTATGGAATTAGATTGTGCGTAGATTTTCTTAATTTCCTTTTGGTCTTAGCTTCGATCGAAGCATTCTTACTTTCTCTTTTGAATTAGCTTCTAGCTAAGCATTATTCCTCTCCTTATGAAATTATTTTGTGCTAAACATTCTTACTTTGCGTTTGGCATTGGCTTTGGGCTAAGCATTATTCTTCTCTTTGTGGAAATAGCTTGTGCCAAGCATTCTTAATTTCCTTTTGGTATTAGCTTTGAGCTAAGCATTACTCCTCTGCTTATGGAATTAGCTTGTACTAAGCATTCTTACTTTCCTTTTTGCATTAGCTTCGATCTAAGCATTCTAACAATCATTTTGGCATTAGCTTCGATCTAAGCATTCTTACTTTCCTTTTGACACGAGCTTCGAGCTAAGAATTATTCCTCTCCTTATGGAAATAACTTGTGCTAAGTATTCTTAATTTTCTTTTGGTATTAGCTTCGAGCTAAACATTCTTCCTCTCATTATGGAATTAGCTTGTGCTAAGCATTCTTACATTCTTTTTGGCATTTCCTTTGTGCTAGGTATTCTTAGTTTCCTTTTCTCATTACCTTCGAGCTATGAATTATACCTCTCCTAATGGAATTAGATTGTGCTAAGCATTCAAACATTTCTTTTGGCATTAGCTTCAACATGAGCAATCGTCCTCTCCTTATGGAAATAGCTTTTGATCAACATTATTACTTTCCTTTTGGCATTAGCTTCGACCTAAGCATTCTTACTTTCCTTTTGGAATTAGCTTCGAGCTGAGCATTATTCTTGTCCTTATGGAAATAGCTTGTGCTAAGTATTCTTAATTTCCTTTTTGTATTAGCTTCGAGCTAAGCATTCTTCCCCTCATTCTGGAATTAGCTTCTACTAAGCATTCTTACATTCATTTTGGCATTAGCTTCGTGCCAAGTATTATTAGTTTCCTTTTGGCATTAGCTTTGAGCTAAGCATTATACATCTCCTCATGGAATTAGCTTGTGCTAAGCATTCGAACTTTCCTTTTGGCATTAGCTTCAAAATGAGCAATCTTCCTCTCCTTATAAAAACAACTTTTGCTAAGCATTTTTTACTTTCCTTTTGGCATTAGCTTCGAGCTAAGCATTCTTACTATCCTTTTGGTATTATCTTCGAGCTAAGAATTCTTACTTACCTTTTGTCATTAGCTTCGAGGTAAGAATTATTCATCTCGTCATGGAATTAGCTTGTGCTATGAATTATGACTTTCCTTTTGGCTTCAGCTTCGAGCTAATCATTCTTCCTCTCCTTATGTAATTAGCTTTTGCTCAACATTCTTTATTTCCTTTTGGTAGTAGCTTCGAGCTAAGAATTCTTACATTTCTTTTGGCATTAACTTCGAGCTAAGCATTCTTACATTTCTATGGGCATTAGCTTCGAGCTAAGCATTATTCATTTCCTTATGGAATTAGCTTGTGCTAAGCATTCTTAATTTCCTTTTGGTATTAGCTTCGAGCTAAGGATTCTTACTTTCCTATGGCATTAGCCTTTAGAAAAGCATTATTCATCTCCTTATAGAATTAGCTTGTGCTAAGATTTCTTACTTTCCATTTGGCATTAGCATCGAGCTAAGCATTCTTCCTATCCTTATGGAATTAGCTTTTGCTAAGCATTCTTACTTACTTTTGGCATTAGCTTCGAGCTAAGCATTACTCCTCCCTTTATGGAATTAGCTTGTGGTAAGCATTCTTAATATTATTTTGGCATTAGCTTCGAGCTAAGCATTCTTACTTTTCTATGGCATTAGCTTCGAGCTAAGAATTATTTCTCTCCTATTGTAATTAGCATCGTGCTAAGCATTCTTAATTTCCTTTATGCATTAGCTTCGAGCTAAGCATTCTTACTTTTCTTTTGGCATTACCTTCGAGATACGCATTATTCCTCTTCTTATGGAATTAGTTTGTGTTAAGCTTCTTAATTCCTTTTTGGTATTCGCTTCGAGCTAAGCATTCTTACTTTTCTTTTCTGAGTAGCTTTCATTTAAACATTATTCCTCTCGTTATGGAATTAGAATTAGGTTGTGATATGCATTCTATCTTTCTTTTTGGCATCATCTTCGAGCTAAGCGTTCTTATTTCCTTATGTAATTAGCTTTTGCTAAGCAATCTGTATTTCCTTTTGGTATTAGCTTATGTTGGTGAAAATACCTACACGTAAGTCCACGTATCGTACAAGTAATATAGTGGACTAAAAGTCCGAATACCGATCCCACAGAGAATATTTAATTACTTAATCATAGACGCTAAATCCTAGCAATTATTATCAAGCCCACCCTACACAGTCGAAAGATGATAATAAACTAAATTAACTGAACTAAATTAAAGCAAATGAAAACAAAAAAAACAACGAAAGAAATTAGCACTAAGATTAAGCAGAGAAAACAAGCCTAGGATTTTATTCTTCCCCCTATGTGATTATTAATTCCCCAATTCCTTCAATAATGCAAGTTATTAACTCGTATTATTAACCTGAGATGCTAAATTAATCATAACCCGCTTCCGCCTGTATTACGATTCTAATACTCTAGATTCAATTATTGTATTCATACGCAATTAATTCTAGAACACAACATTAAACACAAATATCAATAATGGCTACCTAAGAGATTAACTATATTCCTATGTTAATACCACAAAGGCTCTTCTACCACAGTTCTAATTATTAACCCGATCTTCCGATTCATGCAATTACCAATAACATAAAAGCACATAAAGTGGCCAATTTCATGAACTTAATAAAACAAGTAGAAGAAATAATGCGGAATTAAAACTTGCAAAAATCATAGACCAGGGTTCATAATTCCCACATAGGGTTCCAAATAAAATCCTAGAAATAAGTTAATTAGCTACTCATGATTAAAGTAAAAACGCAATTAAAATAAATCATAAACGATAAATCTACGCTTGGAGTCTTTGAATTCTTCGTCTTCGTTATTGCTTTGTTGCTCTTGAAATTGCGTAAAAGATGGTTTTTTTAATTGTGTGCTTGGCTTGGTCTTATATAGGGTGAATTTTTTTGAGAAGAAAGCAGTTTCCTTGTGCAATTAAAATCCCTTTACTGCACCTTTACGTAATCTCGGACTGCCGTCTCGAATTTTGTACTAAAACTCGGACGGTCGTCCCGAATTTTGTACTAAAACTCGGACTGCCGTCTGGGCTATAAATCTTCATATTTTTTACTTCTTCACTTTTTGCCCATATTTTCTCCAAAATTGCAGTTTTTACCCCATACTTTTCCAATTCTTCTTTATACCTAAAATACAATAAATCAGCATTTTAAGCACCAATTATCACTAAAACACACCAAAAGCTCCAAATAAAAGGTACGATAAAGTGTAAAAATATACACTTAACAGCTTCGAGCTATGAATTCTTACATTCCTTTTGGCATTAGCTTCGAGCTAAACATTCCTACTTTCATTTTGGCATTAACTTCGAACTAAGCATTATTCCCATCCTCACGGAATTACCTTGTGCTAAGCAATCTTACTTTCCGTTTGGCATTAGCTTCAACCTAAGCATTCTTCCTCTCCTTCTGGAATTAGCTTTTTCTAAGCATTCTTACATTCCTTTTGGCATAAGCTTCGATCTAAACATTCATACTTTCCTTCAAGAATTAGCTTAGAGCTAAGAATTATTCCTCTCCTTATGGAATTAGCGTGTGCTAAGATTTCTTAATTTTGTTTGGTTATTAGCTTCGAGCTAGGCATTCTTACTTTCAAATTGGCTTTAGCTTCAAGCTAAGCATTATTCCTCTCCTTATGAAATTAGCTTATGCTAAGCATTCTTACATTGCGTTTGGCATTAGCTTCGAGCTAAGCAATCTTACTTTCCTTATGGAATTAGCTTTTGCTAAGCATTCTTACTTCCTTTTGGCATTAGATTCGATCTAAGCATTCTAACTTTCCTTTAGGCATTAGCTTTGAGTTAATCATTATTCCTCTCCTTATACAATTAGCTTATGTTGAGCATTCTTAATTTCTTGTTGGTATTAGCTTCGAGCTAAGCATTCTTACTTTCCTTTTGGCATTAGCTTCTAGATAAGCATTATTCTTCTCCTTACAAAATTAGCTTGTGCTAAGCATTCTTAATTTCATTGTATTAGGTTCCAGCTAAGCATTCTTCCTCTCATTATGGAATTAGCTTGAGCTAAGCCTTCTTACATTCTTTTGGCATTAGTTTGGTTCTAAGCATTCTTAGTTTACTGTTGGTGTTAGCTTCGAGCTAGGAATTATTCCTCTCCTTATGCAGTTACCTTGTGTTGTGCTAAGCATTCTTACATTGCTTTTAGCATCAGCTCCGAGCTAAGCATTATTCCTCTCCTTATGTAATTAGCTTTTGCTAAGCATTATTAATTTTCTTTCTGACATTAGCATCGAGCTAAGCATTCTTACTTTCGTTTTGGCATTAGCTTCGAGCTAAGCATTCTTACTTCCCTTTTTGCATTAGCTTCGAGCAAAGGATTATTCATCTCCTTATGGAATTATCTTGTGCTAAGCATTCTTCCTTTCCTTTTGAAATTAGTTTCGTGCTAAGCATTCTTAGCTTCCTTTTGGAATTAGCTTCGAGCTAAGAACTATTCCTCTCCTTATGGAATTAGCTTGTGCTAAGCTTTCTTAATTTCCTTTTCGCATTAGCTTCGAGCTTCGCATTATTCCTCCCTAATGGAAAATTAGGTTTTTCGAAGGATTCTTACTTATCTTTTCGCATTAGCTTCGTGCTAAGCATTCTTAGTTTGCTTTTGGCATTTGCTTCGAGCTAAGCATTCTTCCTCTCGTTATGGAATTTGTTTGTGCTAAGCATTCTTGCATTCCTTTTCGCATTAGCTTCGAGCTAATCATTCTTCCTCTTCTTGTGGAATTAGATTTTGGTAAGCATTCTTACTTTCCTTTTGGCATTACCTTCGAGCTAAGCATTCTTACTTTCCTTTTGGCATTAGCTTCGAGCTAAACATTATTTCTTCTTTTACTGAATTAGCGCATGCTAAGCATTGTTTATTTCCTTTTGGTTTTAGTTTCGAGCTAAGCATTCTTACTTTTCTTTTGGTATTAGCTTCGGGTTAAGAATTATTGCTCTCGTTATGGAATGAGTTTGTGCTAATCATTCCTACTTCCCTTTTGGCATCAGCTTCGAGCTCACCATTATTCAACTTCTTATGTAATTAGCTATTGCTAAGCATTGTTTTTTTCTTTTTTGTATTAGCTTCGAGCTAAGAATTCTTACATTCCTTTTGCCATTAGTTTCGAGCTAAGACCTCTTACTTTCCTTTTGGCATTAGCTTCCTGCTAATCATTATTCCTCTCCTTATGGAATTAGCTTGTGCAAAGCAATCTTCTTCACTTTATAGAATTAGCTTTTCCTAAGCATTCTTACTTATCCTTTTGGAATTAGCTTAGAGCTAAGCATTATTCCTCTCGTTACGGAATTAGCTTGTGCTTAGTTTTCTAAATTTCTTTTTGGTCTTTGCTTCGAGCTAAGCATTCTTACTTACCTTTTGGCATTAGGTTCGAGCTAAGCATTATTCCTCACCTTATGAAATTATCTTATGCTAAGCATTCTTACTTTAAGTTTGTCATTGGCTTCAAGTTAATCCTCTTTTTATCGAATTAGCTTGTTCTAAGCATTATTAATTTCCTTTTGGTATTAGCTTCGAGCTTAGGATTATTCCTCCCCTTATGAAATTAGCTTGTTCTAAGCATTCTTACTTTCCTTTTGGCATTAGTTTCAAGCTAAGCATTATTCCTCTCCTTATCGAATTAGCTTGTGCTAAGCATTCTTACTTTCCTTTCTGCATATGCTTCGAGCTACGCATTCTTCCAATTCTTATGGAATTAGCTTTGGTTAAGCATTCTTACTTTCCTTTTGGCATTAGCTTTGAGCTAAGCATTATTCCTCTTCTTATAGAATTAGCTTGTGCTAAGCGTTCTTAATTTCCTTTTGGTACGGTATTAGCTTCGAGCTAAGAATTCTTACTTTCCTTTTGGGATTAGCTTTGAGGTAAGCATTATTCCTCTCGTTATAGAATTAGCTTGTGCTAAGCTTTCTTACATTTCTTTTGTAATCAGCTTCAAGCTAAGCATTGTTCCTCTACTTATGTAATTAGCTTTTGCTAGGCATTCTTTATTGCCTTTTGGTATTAGCTTCGAGATAAGAATTCTTACATTCCTTTTGGCATTAGCTTCGAGCTAAGCATTCTTACATTTATTTTGTAGTTAGATTCCAGCTACGCATTAGTGGTTTTGTCCATGTTTGCTGATGCATATTCATGACATAGTATTGTAGTACGTTTCATGACGGTTTTTGCGCATGCATTGCGCGGGTACTTTTGTGCATGGATTTTTAATGTATTTTGTTGCATGTTTATTGATGCGTATTCATGTCCTTGTACTGTAGTTCTTGTTTTTATTTGTGTTTTTGTGCATGCACCTTTGGGTGATTTCTTTTATCCATTGTTTTGTACGTGGATGTGTATGTTCTGTTGTGTGACGTTTTTGTCCATGCTTGTTGATGCATAATGATATCCTACTATTGGAGTTCGTTTTTTCCGTATCATTATTTGTACATGTTGTTTTGCGGGAATGTTTTTCTACATTGTTTTGTACTTGTATTTTGTGCCTGTTATTTCGTGCTAGTGTTTTTGTGCATTTTTGTTGATGCGTATTCTTGTCCTAGTATTGTATTTGTGATTTCATTAGCGTTTTTGTGCATGCACCTTTTCTCTAGGTCTTTTCCACACTATTGTGTTCGTGTTTGTTTGTGCATGTTGTTTTGTGCGAGTGTTTTTGTCCATATTGGTTGATGAATATTCATGACATAGTATTGTAGTTCTTTTTTTTCATGAGGGTTTTTGTGCATGCTTTGCAGGAGAACATTTGTGCATAGCTTTGTCAGGTAATTTTGTGCATGTTTCTTGATGCGTATTCATGTCCTAGTATTGTGGTTCGTGTTTTCATTTGAGTTCTTGTGCATGCACATTTGCGAGTAATATTATACCTTGCTTTGCACGTGGATGTTTGTTCATGTTTTTTTGTGCGATAGTTTTGTCCATGCTTGTTGATACCTATCCATGTCCTCATATAGAAGTTCGTGTTTTCATTTCCTTTCTTGTTTATGTTGTATTGCGGGAAACTTTTTCTACATTGTTATGTACTTGTATGTTTGTGCATATTTTCTTGTGCAAGTGTTTTTCTGCATGTTTGTTAATGGGTAATCTTGTCCACGTATTGTAGTTCGTGATTTCATTAGCATTTTTGTGCATGCACCTTTGATCGAGTGCTTTTCTGGAGTGTTGGTACGTGTTTGTTTGTGCATGTTGTTTTGTGAAAGTGTTTTTGTCCATGTTGGTTGATGCATAGTCATGACATAGTATTGTAGTTCATTTTTACATGAGGGTTTTGCGCATGCATTGCGCGAGTAGTTTTGTGCATGAGTTTTTCATGTATTTTGGTGCATGTTTATTGATGCATATTCATGTCCTAGTTCTATAGTTCGTGTTTTTATTTGTGTTTTTGTGTGTGCCCCTTTACGAGTAATATTCTCCATTCCTTTGTACGTGGATGTTTGTGCATAGCTTTTTGTGCGATGTTTTTGTCCATGCTTGTTGATGCATATCTATGTCGTGCTATTGAAGTTCGTGTTTTCATTATCGTTTCTTGTTCATGTCGTATTGCACGAAGCTTTTTCTACATTGTTTTCTACTAGTATTATTGTTCATGTCTTATCGTGCAAGTGTTTTTCTACATGTTTGTTGATGCTTATTCTTGTCCTGGTACTGTAAATCGTGATTTCATTAGCACTTTTGTGCATGAACCTTTGCTCGAGTGCTTTTCCGCACAGTTTTGTATGTGTATGTTTGTGTGCGAGTGTTTTTGTCCATGTTGGTTGATGCATATTCATGACATAGTATTGTAGCTCATTTTTTCATAAGGGTTTTGCGCATGCCTTGCGCGAGTACTTTTGTGCATGGCCTTTTCATGTATTTTGGTGCATGTTTATTGATGCATATTCATGTCCTAGTACTGTAGTTCATGTTTTCGTTTGCGTTTATGAGCATGCACCGTTAGGCGAGTTCTTTTGTCCATTGTTTTTTACGTGGATGTTTATGCATATTGTTTTATGCGATGTTTTTGTCCATGCTTGTTGATGCATAGTTATGTCCTACTATTGAAGTTCGTGTTTTCATTATCGTTTATGGTGCTTGCAATATTGCACGAAGGTTTTTCTACATTGTTTTGTACTTGTAGTTTTGTGCAAACTTTTTGTGCGAGTGTTTTTCTTCATGTTTGTTGACGCGTATTCTTGTCCTTGTATTGTAGTTCGTGATTTCATTAGGATTTTTGTGCATGCACCTCTGCTTGAGTACTTTTCCGCAATGTTTTGTACGTGTTTGTTTGTGCATGTTGTTTGTGCGAGTGTGTTTGTCCATGTTGGTTGATGCATATTCATGACATAGTATTGTAGTTTGTTTTTTTCATGAGCGTTTTTTCGCATGCATTGCGCGAATACTTATTTGTATGGTATTTTCATATATTTTTGTGCATGTTTATTGATGTGTATTCATTTCTTAGTATTGTAGATCTTTTTTTCTTTTTGCGTTTTTGTGCATGCACCTTTGAGCGAATTCTTTTCTCCATTGTTTTGTACGTGGATGTTTGTGCAAATTTTTTTGTGCATGTTTATTGATGCATATTGATGTCCTACTATTGCAGTTCGTGTTTTCATTATCGTTTTTTGTGCATGCAGTTTTGCGAGTATGTTTTTCTACATTGTTTTGTATTTATATGTTTGTGCATGTTTTTTCGTGCGAGTGTTTTTTTGCATGTTTGTTGATGCGTATTCTTGTCCTGGTATTGTAGTTCATGATTTCATTAGCATTTTTGTGCATGTATCTTTGCTCGAGTGCTTTTCCGTACAGTTTTGTACGTGTTTGTTTGTGCATGTTGTTTTGTGCGAGTGCTTTTGTACATGTTTGTTGATGCATAGTCATGACATAGTATTGTAGTTCGTTTTTTCATGATGGTTTTTGCGCATGCATTGCGCGAGTACTTTTGTGCATGGTTGTTTCATGTATTTGTTGTCCATGGTTATTGATGCATATTCATGTCCTAGTTTTGTAGTTCATGTGTTTATTTGTGTTTTTGTGGATGCACCTTTGGGTGAGTTCTTTTCTTCATTGTTTTGTACATCGATGTTTTTGCATGCTGTTTTGTGCGATGTTTTTTTCCATGCTTGTTGATGCATAATGATGTCCTACTATTGTAGTTCGTGTTTTCAGTATCGTTTTTTGTGCATACAGTTTTGCGGGAATGTTTTTCTACATTGCTTTGTACTTGCATTTTTGTGCATGTTTTTTCGTGCGAGTATTTTTGTGCATTTTTGTTGATGCTTATTCATGTCCTAGTACTGTATTTTGTGATTTCATTAACGTTTTTGAGCATGCACCTTTGCTCTAGTGCTTTTCCGCACTATTTTGTATGTGTTTGTTTGTGCGTTTTGTTTTGTGCGAGTGTTTTTTTCCATATTGGTTGATGCATATTCATGACATAGTATTGTAGTTCATTTTTTTCATGAGGGTTTTGCGCATGCATTGCGCGAGTAATTTTTGAATGGCTTTTGCATGTATCTTTATGCATGTTTATTGATGTGTATTCATGTCCTAGTACTGTAGTTCGTATTTTCATTTTCGTTTTTGTGCATGCACCTTTAAGCAAGTTCTTTTCTCCATTGGTTTGTACGTGGATGTTTGTGCATGATGTTTTGTGCCATGTTTTTGTACCTGCTTGTTGATGCATATCTATGTCGTGCTATTGAAGTTCGTGTTTGCACTATCGTTTTATGTTCATGCAGTATTGCGCGAAGGTTTTTCTACATTGTTTTGTACTTGTATTTTTGTGCATAGTTTTTCGTGCAAGTGTTTTTATGCTTGTTTGTTGATGGGTATGCTTGTCTTGGTATTGTACTTCGTGATTTCGTTAGCTTTTTTATGCATGCACAGTGCTTTTTTGCACTGTTTTTACGTGTTTGTTTATGCATGTTGTTTTGAGCAAGTATTTTTGTCCATGTTGTTTGATGCATATTCATGACATAGTATTGTAGTACGTTTTTACATGAGGGTTTTACGGATGCATTGCGCGAGTACTTTTGTGCATGACTTTTTCATGTATTTTTGTGCATGTTTACTGATGCATATTCATGTCCTAGTAGTAGTTCTTGTTTTCATTTGCGCTTTTGTGCTTGCACCTTTGGGCGAGCGCCTTTCTCCATTGTTTTGTACGTGTTTTTGTGTGAATTTTGTTTTGTGCGATTTTTTTTTTCTATGTTTGTTGATGCATATAGATGTCCTACTATTGCAGTTTGTGTTTTCAGTATCGTTTTTTGTGCTTGCACTTTTGCGGGAATGTTTTTTTACATTGTTTTGTACTTGTATTTTTGTGCATGTTTTTCCGTGTGAGTGTTTTTGTGCATTTTTTCTGCGTATTTATGTCCTAGTATTGTATTTTTTTTATTTCACTAGGGTTTTTGTGCATGCACCTTTGCTCTAGTGCTTTTCCGAACTGTTTTGTACGTGTTTCTTTGTGCGTATTGTTTTGTGCGAGTGTTTTTGTCCATATTGGATGATGCATATTCATGATTTAGTATTGTAGTTCATTTTTTCATGAGGGTTTTTGCACATGCATTGCGTGAGTACTTTTGTGCATTGCTTTTTCATGTATCTTTGTGCATGTTTATTGATGTGTATTCATGTCCTAGTACTGTAGTTCGTGTTTTCGTTTTCATTTTTGTGCATGCACCTTTGAGCGAGTTATTTTCTCCTTTTTATTTGTACGTGGATGTTTGAGCACGTTGTCTTGTGCAATTTTTTTTGTCCATGCTTGTTCATGCATATTGATGCCCTACTATTTCAGTTTGTGTTATAATTATCGTTTTTTGTGCATACAGTTTTGCGGGAATGTTTTTCTACATTGTTTTGTATTTGTATTTTTGTGCATGTTTTTTCGTGCGAGTGTTTTTCTGCATGTTTGTTGATGGGTAATTTTGTCCTAGTATTGTAGTTCCTGATTTCATTAACATTTTTGTGTATGCACCTTTGCTCGAGTGCTTTTCTGCACTATTTATAAGTGTTTGTTTGTGCATGTTGTTTTGTGCAAGTGTTTATGTCCATGTTGGTTGATGCATAGTCATGACATAGTATTGTAGTTCCTTTTTACATGAGGGTTGTGCGCATGCATTGCGTGGTTACTTTTGTGCATGACTGTTCAAGTATTTTGGTGCAGATTTTTTTATGCATATTCATGTCCTAGTACTGTAGTTCCTGTTTTCATTTTGCGTTTTTGT
Organism: Erythranthe guttata; assembly: GCF_056151865.1. NCBI lineage: Eukaryota > Viridiplantae > Streptophyta > Magnoliopsida > Lamiales > Phrymaceae > Erythranthe > Erythranthe guttata. The sequence goes on from NC_142537.1 coordinate 9,245,838, forward strand.
ACATGCACCTTTGGGCGAGCGCCTTTCTCCATTGTATTGTACGTGTTTGTTTGTGAATGTTGTTTTGTGGGATGTTTTCGTCCATGCTTGTGAATGCATATTCATGTCCTACTATTGAAGTTCGTGTTTTCATTACTGTTTCTTGTGCATGCAGTACTGCGAAAAGGTTTTTCTACATTATTTTGTACTAGTATTTTTGTGCATGGTTGTTGATGTTTATTCAAGTCCTGCTATTGAAGTTCGTGATTTCATTATCGTTTCTTGTTCACGCAGTATTACGCGAAACTTTTTCTACATTGTTTTCTACTAGTATTATTGTTCACGTTTTTTCGTGCGAGGGTTTTTCTTCATGATTGTTGATGATTATTCTTGTCATGGTACTGTAGGTCGTGATTTCATTGGCATTGTTGTGCATGCACCTTTGCTCGAGTACTTTTCTGCACTGTTTTGTATATGTATGTTTGTGCATGCTGTTTTGTGCGAGTGTTTTTGTCCATGTTGGTTGATGCATATTCATGACATAGTATTGTAGTTCGTTTTTTCATTAGGGTTTTTGCGCATGCATAGCGCGAGTACTTTTGTGCATGGCATTTTCATGTATTTTGGTGCATGTTTATTGATACGTATTTCATGTCCTAGTATTGTAGTTCATGTTTTCATTTGCGTTTTTATGCATGCACCATTGGGCGAGCGATTTTCTCCACTATTTTTTACGTGGATGATTGTGCATATTATTTTCTGCGATATTTTTATCCATTATTTTTTATGCACATTCATGTCCTACTATTGAAGTTCGTGTTTTCATTACCGTTTCTTATGCTTGCAATATTGGGCGAAGGTTTTTCTACATTGTTTTGTACTTGTATTTTTGTCCAAGTTTTTTTGTGCGAGTGTTTTTCTGCATTTTTATTGATGCATATTCTTGTCCTTGTATTGTAGTTCGTGATTTCATTAGCATTTTTGTGCATGCACGTTTGCTCGAGTGCTTTTCCACATTGTTTTGTATGTGTTTATTGGTGCATGTTGTTTGTGCGAGTGTGTTTGTCCATGTTGGTTGATGCATATTCATGCCATAGTATTGTAGTTTGTTTTTTCATAAGGGTAATTGCGCATGCATTGCGCGAGTACTTTTTCGCATGGCATTTTCATATATTTTTGTGCATGTTAATTGATGCGTATACATGTCCTAGTATTGTAGTTCGTGTTTTCATTTGCATTTTTTTTGTGCATGCACCTTTGAGCGAGTTCTTTTCTCCATTAATTTGTATGTTGATGTTTGTGCATGTTATTTTGTGTGATTTTTTTTGTCCATGTTTATTGATGCATATTGATGTCGCACTATTTCAGTTCGCGTTTTCATTATCATTTTTTGTGCATGCTGTTTTGCGAGAATGTTTTTCTACATTGTTTTGTATTTGTGTGTTTGTGCATGTTTTTTTGGGCTAATTGCAAATACCACCCCTGTGTTATCTCTAATTGGCAAATACCCCCCTGTGAAAAAAAAACTCACCAACACCCCCTTGTGTTAACAAAGTCAAGGCATCGACACCCCTGGACGCAAATCGTGTCACACACTCGCGGGTTGAGCGATTTTTAATGGTATTTTCAGGGTGAAATGTCATAAGTACCCCTTTATAAAATAAAAAATAATCTTGTTGGTTATATTATGAATAAACTAAATTTATAGGACCAAATTGTAATTTTCAGAATTGCAAAATAAAATAATAATGCAGAAAAATATTATAAAAAAAAAAGAAAAAAAAAGGAAAAAGAAGACTGAACATCGTCTTCTTCCTTCCCCCATTCCCCACCCCAAAACCCCAACCTCGACAAGAGAAGAAGAAGTTCAGCACCACCACCTCATCTTCTACAATCCCCATACTAGACCCAAATCCGTATAACCCGAGGCTAATTCAGCCCTAATTACAACCCCCAATTACAGCAATGGCCTATCTAACATCTTCAAGCGATTTCTCTCAACGGCGACGATTTTGATAATGGCCGAACCTGCTAGGTCCAAAATTGCGTCTTTGTGTTCCTTTCTCTTCTCTTGCTCTTCCTTATCGCCCACCACCGCCGTCAAAATAAGAGATTGGGGAAATCTTTGAGGCCCGCGTAAAGTTTGTTGGTGGAAACTAAAGTTTCAATAAACTAAAATTTATTGGTCGGCCGCGGATCTAGAGAAGATGGTGGTGGTGGTGGTGAAGGAGAGGTGAGATGCTGGTGAGCTGCGGCGGAGCAGAAGTGGCAGCCCTGGAGAAACGGTGGGGAAGAAGAAGGCTTTTTTTTTTTTTTTTTTTTTTGTTTTTTCTTTTCTTTTCTTTATTTAATATAGAATGTAAAATAAAAAAAATAGAAAATAGAAAATATATTAAAACTTTTAATGTTATAATATATATTTCATTTTGTTTAAATATATATATTTTTTTTAATATTTAAAAAAATATATATATAATATTTATAAAATTATAATATGTTTTATTAATTGCTGCAAAAATCCACAAGGGCATTTTTGTCATTTTACATTCAGTCAAAGCCTAAAATCACAAAGGGTGCAGTGTGCTTCGAAAATGATAACACAAGGAGGTGTTGGTGAATTTTTTTTTCACAGGGGGTTATTTGGCAATTAGAGATAACACAAGGGTAGTATATGCAATAAACTCATGTTTTTTTTCGTGTGAGTGTTTTTCTGCATGTTTGTTGATGCGTATTCTTGTCCTTGTATTGTTGTTCGTGGTTTGATTAGAATTTTTGTGCATGCACCTTTGCTCGAGTGCTTTTCCGCACTGTTGTGTACGTGTTTGTTTGTGGTTGTTATTTGTGCGAGTGTTTTTGTCCATGTTGGTTGATGCATATTCAAGATATAGTATTGTAGTTCATTTTTTCATGAGGGTTTTTGTGCATGCATTGCACGAGTACTTTTGTGAATTGCTTTTTCATTAATTTTTGTGCATGTTTATTGAGGCGTATTCATGTCCTAGTAATGTAGTTCGTGTTTTCATTTTCGTTTTTGTGTAGTTACCTTTGAGCTAGTTCTTTTCTCCAATTGTTTATACGTGGATGTTTGTTGATGTTGTTTTGTGCGATTTTTTTGTCCCTGCTTGTTCATGCAAATGGATGTCCTACTATTGCAGTTCGTGTTTTCCTTATCGTTTTTTATGCATGCAGTGTTGCGGGAATGTTTTTCTACATTGTTTTGCATTTGTATTTTTGTGCAGGTTTTTTCGTGCGAGTGTTTTTGTGCATTTTTTTTTATGTGTATTCTTGTCCTACTATCGTAGCTCGTGATTTCATTAGCATTTTTGTGCATGCACCTTTGCTCTAGTGCATTTCCGCATTGTTTTTTACGTGTTGGTTTGTGCATGTTTTTTTTGTGCGATGTTTTTGTCCATGCTTGTTGATGCATATTTATTTCTTACTATTGAAGTTCGTGTTTTCATTATGGTTTCTTGTGCATGCAGTATTGCACGAAGGTTTTTCTACATAGTTTTGTACTTTTATTTTTTCGTGCGAATGCTTTTCTACATGTTTGTTGATGCGTATTCTTGTCATCGATCGTAGTTCGTGCTTTCATTAGCATTTTTGTGCATGCACCTTTGCTCGAGTGCTCTTCCGCACTGTTTTGTACGTGTTTGCTTTTGCATGTTGTTTTGTGCGAGTGTTTTTGTCCATGTTGGTTGATGCATATTCATGAGATAGTATTGTAGTTCGTTTTTTCATGAGGGTTTTTGTGCATGCATTGAGCGAGTACTTTGGTGCAGGTTTATTGATGCATATTCATGTCCTAGTAATGCAGTTCGTGTTTTTATTTGTGTTTTTGCTCATGCACCTTTGGGTGAGTTCTTTTCCCCATTGGTTTGTACGTGGATGTTTGTGAATACTGTTTTGTGCGATGTTTTTGTCCATGCTTGTTGATGCATATTGATGTCTTACTATTGCAGTTCGTGTTTTCATTATCGGTTTTTGAGCATGTAGGTTTGCGGGAATGTTTTTCTACATTGTTTTGTACTTGTATTTTTGTGTTTTTTTGTTGATGCGTATTCTTGTCCTAGTATTGTAGTTCGTGATTTCATTAGCATTTTTGTGCATGCACCTTTGCTCTAGTGCTTTTCCGCAGTTTTTTGTATGTGTTTGTTTGTGCATGTTGTTTTGTGCGAGTGTTTTTGTCCATATTGGTTGATACATATTCATGACATAGTATTGCAGTTCATTTTTTCATGAGGGTTTTTGCGCATGCGTTGCGGGAGTACATTTGTGCATGGCTTTTTCAGGTAATTTTGTGCATGTTTCTTGATGAGTATTCATATCCTAGTACTGTAGTTTGTGTTTTCATTTGCGTTTTTGTGCATAGGTTTCCATGTCGTGCGCTCTAGTGGCCAACTCTTCGAAAGTTTTAGGTTGAACTCCCTGTAGTATATATTGGAGTCCTCATTGCATTCCTTGAATGCACATCTAAATAGTTGAAGCCTCTGAGAATCGATCCTTGCAATTTAGGCTTAAATTCCTCTAACGTTTAATATAGTCAATGACGGCCTCTTCTTTCCCCTGTTTAGAGTTCGTGAGCTCGATCCTGCTTACTCTTCTGGTGTGGTAGAAGCGATTCAAAAATTCTTGTTCCATCTGACTCCAATTGTCAATTGAGTTTGGCTCTAGGTCCGTGTACCAAATCAAAAGCATTCCCTTGCAATGATCGGACGAACTACTTCACAAGATAATCCCTATAAGTACATGCATTAATTACGAGTTTCAACAAAATGTGCCATATTCTGCTTCGGGTTGCCCTTGCCATCAAATTGGTGAAACTTCAAGGGTTGGTACCCGATTGGCATCTTCAAGTCGTCTACTCTTACATTGTATGGCTTGGTGTACGTTGACGACGATATCGAACCCTCGTCGATTTTTTCCTTGACAGTCCCCATGATGAACTCCTTCAATTGGTCTATCTGAATCAGCCCCTCAGACGAAATTTGAAATTCTTGAACCGGGTTCTTCTTCCTTTTGACTGGATGTCGCCTTGCCGAAGTTTCAGCTTCGGTGTGATTTTCACCTTGTTTTCCCATGTCGTGACTACCGTTAGCCTAATTCATCAATATTGCGATTTGAGAGTCTTGTTCTTGAATGTGCTTTGTTAGAACTTCAATGTCCTTGGTCCAGATCGCCGTTTGCTCTTCCATGGTTGTAGCAGGTGTTGTCATGACGGGCACCGCCTCAGAGTAGCTTGATGTTGAACGAGGCGTGGATGGTGAAGTTTCTCCTCTTCAACCTTACACGCCTTCACCTATGTTGGCAAGAGTTGATAAGCCTTTCTCAATGATTTGGGGCGTTGAGCTAGTCTCAGAGGATGCCTGCAGCTTCTTAGCCATACTACTTGTAACTCCGCCCACACTTGATGAATTCAATGCAGCAGCCTTCATCCCGAACGTAGAGCCGTTACTGCAACACTTCAAGGATCTTAATGAGAGAGAAGAGATGAGAGGTAGAGATGTCACACCGGGCGTGCCAAAATTTGTAACAACAAATTCTTATATGCGATATAAACAAAAAAGAAAAATTGAACAAAGATAATTTTATTGGATTAAAATAATAAATTGTTGGTTATAATCTTTATTTTAATCCTCTGATTGTCCTCTCCAGAACAATATATGGTTGACTTTGAAATTTTTAAGTCGGGTCGTTGACTTGATTTTCTCCGGATTTGTTTTTGAATTTGAATAACATTTTTCGAGGGTCTCGCATTTTGCCGAGGGTCTCGCAACTTGAATCTCGGATCGAACGTTGAACTTTGACTAACTTTGACGAACTTTGGCTTGAATATTTTAAAGTTCTTGACGGATTTGGTCCTTCAATTTTCCTACAATCTGGATTTGAACTTATTAACGTTAATCCGAAGATTCAGCACCGTTATATCGGATGAAATGATGGATTTGACAAAGAACGCCTTGAATTTGCTCAAGAACACCTTGAATTTGGCAAAGAATACTTTGAATGTAGAGCGAATCTTACCTCCTACAAATACTTCTTCCTTGCTTCTTGAATTGTAAAGAGAATTTTCTCCTACGATTTATATTTCGTCAATGGTGTTTTGAATTGTGTAGAGAGTGTCCCGATTTATAGTGGTAGAACAAGAGTCCTTCATGAAGCCTTCTTGATGACGTGGCGCGATTCAATTCGCCCGGTTTAAATTGATATTTATCTCTAATAACCCTATTGGCCAAAGATTATTTGATATTTATCTCTTATAATTTTGAAGAGAAGAAATAATCCTATTGGCGAATAATTATATACATAATATCAATTAACTACATAATTTAGGGATTAATTAAATTAAATCCCTAAAATTAAAATAGGAAATATATGATTGATATTTAATATATACGAATGACTTGCAAGTCATTTTCATGGCATGTAATTGATTTTGCCATCAAATCTATAATTACTTTTTTGTCATCGGATTAAAATTTGTCATTAAATTTAATTGGTCTACAACATGATTGATGGACGAGATTGGTTATAGACACACTTCGTAATGACAACAAAGTTGAGCTCATAGGTTTTATGCAACCTATAAATATAAATTTACACATATAGTCCAAGTGGGAGATTGTTGGATCATTAATCCAACGTTGGACTTATATATGAAATATTATGTGTTGCAAGACTATCATATACGGTTAAGCGCATTAAAGTGATCGACTATTATTTGGATTGGGGTTTAATGTGTCTAATAGGGTGTGGACCTTTAATGTGTAGAGACATTAGGGTAATTTTATTAAATTGATGAGCTAAAATAAAATTACACAAGATAGCCCTTTAGGTTATCTATATATATTGGCCATGGTCCCGGATCACATGTATCAATACCATTCTCTATGTAATCCATTGACATAAATAAAACGAAGAGAAGTCTAAAGGGTTCTCGGGTTCGGATGTACATGATGATCTGGAAAATTCATGATTGTTCTAATCAATTCCACGAATAAATTACGGAGTAAGATACGTTTCAGATTTACGTTTCACCACAATATTCTAGATTATTCGGCATGATGGTTCTATGGGATTTATCGAAGATTATTCCAACAATTTTTCGTTTATCATCAACAATATCTTTTGTTTAAGAATAAATATGCACAAAGTAATATATTCCTAAAACTCATCTAAAAGAAACATATATACTGTTTTAAACAAACATTTTCAGAGTTCTAATTAATATCCCAAAGAATGTGAAAAAATAATTTTTTTTAAGTTCCAAAAAACAAAACCACATTAATATATATATACATTTATATATATAAATATATATATATATATATATATATATATATATATATATATATATATATATATATATGTGTGTGTGTGTGTGTGTGTGTGTGTGTGAGAGAGAGAGAGAGAGAGAGAGAAAGTTGTGTTATGTGTGAAATTTGTATAAAATCATCATTAATATATTTTATAAAAACTTCAGAAATAGTTATAATATTTCCATCTTCAAACAAATAAAATTATAGATAGCCATGCTCGAGTAGTTTTTACTTAATTTAGACTTGTATACTTTTTAAACTCGTGTCAAGAAGTTTTTAACCTTTTGAACTCGTGTCAATGAATTTCCATTTGATTTGATTTCGTCACATTGCACACTCATTTACCATCATAGACTATCCATATAAGATGTCAAAAAAGTTTTGTCCACATTCTCATGTTTTTTTTTTCTCTTCTTTGAGATGTTCTTCTTTGACCTGCTAGGACTTTTGGATCGAAGGTTTTTCAATTGCCTTTGTAATTACAATCAACTCCATATCATATGTGGAGTATGCCAATTCTTCAAAGTTTAAGATTGAATTCCTTAAAGGATATTGATCAACACTGTTCAACTGCGGTTATTGGTGGTTAACGGTCAAAATTGGTAAGTTGATGAAGTTGGGGTTAAAATTAAGTAAATGGTGATATTAGGGTTTGAGATTAGCAGTTTTTAATAATTTTACCAACAAAATACTCAAAAGAGGGTTTCAGATTAGCAGCTTGTGATAATTTTACCAACAAAATATTCCAAAGCAGTTTGTGTATCAATAAAAGAGTGTTTCAGCCAAGAAAAAAAATAAGTACATAGTTTAGTTAAATTAGTGGATCATGGAACATCCACGCATTACCTGAATGAAAAAACAATTCATAGTTATAAATTTAATAATACTAACTCTACTTCAATCTTGATTCATCTGCAATCCTCAATCCTGATTTCCTTGACCAAATTGAATAATTTTTACAGAAAAATATAAATAATTAGAGTATTTCCAACTTCAAAACTACCCCCAACTCCTTGACACATTAATTCACGTCCAATTTATGATTTAAACCCTAATTTAATCAAAATTTGATGAATTAACCAATTATGATATGTAACGCAAGTTTGACCCCAATTTGACCGTCATAGTCGGTCTCTAACGTTGAGTTTTTTTTTTTTTTGACAAAAAAATTGAAATTGTTTATATGGCCAGTCTGACGTTGTATATATTTTTTTTCTTTTTTTTTTTTATTTTGAACTCTTTTTACTGAATTGGCCTGCAATATTACTCTCTGAACGAGTAATACTGCAACCCAAGACAGTAATATTGTTGTGTCAATATTAATATTATTGTTCTGGCCTGCAATATTATTTTCTCAGACAGTATATTACAGGTGTTTATATTAATAATACTGTCTCAGGCTATAATATTATTGTCTCATGCGGCAATAGTACTGTCACTGACAGTAACTTTACTATCTGAGACACTAATATTAATGAGTTGATTGTTCAAAAAAAATTGAGAAAAAAATTTATAATATTACTATGCATACAATAACATTACTGTGTTAATGTTTATTTATTTTTATTTATTTATTGGCCAAAACAATTCGTAAAGGCAAATGGTGGCCTCGTTAAAAACCTCATCGACCTAGAACAAGGAAAAGAGTACCCCTTATTTATAATGATGACGGAATTGAAATACACCAATCATATCTGAACTTAACGACTCCCTAGTACTACAAGGAAGCGGAGATATGTATATGTAATGTCGAAACTCTTTATGCTCCTGTGCTATTTTAGCTAACCCATCCGCGACAATATTGCATTCCCGGTAAATATGTTGCATTGTCCAAGTATCTCTAAGAAGACTTCGAATGTTGTTGATCACATATTGGACCTCCCAAGTCGTAGTAATCTCATCGTAAATCATGCCATCTACGAGTTTAGAGTCAGACTCCACCCATACTTGTTCAAAACCCAGCTCCACGCACATGTGCAGTCCTCATAAATAGCTTTAGCTTCGGCAAACAGTAAGGACCCCGGCCCATTAAATGATGAAAACCCTTCAATCCATTTTCCATCTTGTTGATTTATATATCTATGAAAATATACTCGTTCTATTGAGACATATTAATTGTTAAGACATTAGATGTTACAACAAAATCCTTGTGTGTATACAGAGTTAAACAACTAAAAGCGGAATAAAAAACACAAGAATTTAAAGTGGTTCGGATACAAATGTACCCTACATCCACAAGGACCTGCAAACAAGATTTCACTAGTTCTGATTTAAGTGTACTATAATTGGACTTAATAAAAACACTAAAGACTCTCTTTTTATGTTATATGTCGTTCTTGCATACGACTCGACCTTGTTGATCTTCAAAGCAATTCCTCCATCCAGACTTTTGGACTCCCTCCAATGTTGAACTCTCTTTAGACGGTGGATCGACCTCTCCCGAGATCTTTTAAGCACTTTTCTCGAAAACCGAACTTCTTAATTGTTTGGTAGAAGAAACCCGTCATGTTGCCACACCTGACTTGTAGACAGGGCTGCAGCACCGGCTGCACCCTTCAAAGCCTTTATGCTAGGATTTTTCGATTAAAGCTCTATTGGACTCATCTGAGGTAGATGGCTTTATATAGGCACGAATTCACAACCGTAAACCTAACTTGAGTCCGAAGTAATCAATCTAAGGAAATAGAATCCATCATTATTCCTACAACATACATTAGATAAGGAAGAATATTTACAATATCTTATCTAATCTAATACAAATACAATTAAAAATAAAGTACTACTTAAATAAATCTCCGTAAATTCGGACTATATAAAATTTCCTAACAAAAACATGGAATAAAATCATTGTCAATCTTTATCAACAAGGAACATATTTTGCCAACTTTCTTCCCATTAAATTTGTGCCAACACTTCCGATGAACGACTAAGGCCTCCTCTGGAACAGCCCTCGCGCTGTTTGGACCCGTCGAAGTTGACTTTGATGGCTTGCATGAGAAACGAGTTCCATCGGATCCAACATCCTCTATAATGTTGTGGCTCTTTGATGCGAAGCTTAAGTTGTTAGAGTCGTTGAGAGGAGAGAATATTGAATCTGGCAAATAATTTTGACCGAGTTCATAGCAATTCCCTCAAACAAACCAAGACACCGTCTTTCCATATTTTCATGCAGCCAAAAATTAAGACTCCTAGCGATAACAATCCCTCCTTGTGACTTGATATTTATATTGGACAACCAAATTTTAATAAGAGGCTTCATGGACCCATATAAATAGGGTTTGCGCCATATTAATATTATTGCATTTGGCTTTAAATATTATTGTCTCGGATAGTAATATTATGTGTTAATATCAATATTGTTGTCTCAACTTGCAATACTATTGTCTCAGACAGTAATGTTACTGTGTTGGTTTAAAAAAAAAGGATTAAAAAAAAGGTCAGCTCCAGGGACTAGTTGGAAAAATATTGTGGGAAAAAAATAATCAACGCCGAAGACCGACGGTAAACGAAGGTGGCGGGAAAAATCACACAAAAAAAAAAACGCAACACCAACGAATGGCTGAAAAAAAATTATGAAAAAATATATTATTTCAAAAAACTGTGAAAATAAGAGTTAATGTGATATATTTGTTAAAATCGGGGGTTAATTTGTAATATTGATTAAGTTAGAATTTCATGGATGAAATTGATTTAAATTATCTTGAGAGGAGTATTATGGGTACAAGACATAGATATAAGTTTATTTGCAAAATTGTTTTGGTCTAGACATATGTGCCTTAGGTCTTCCTCAATGGTCTTCTTCATTGGGATTATATGCAATTCGCCCGTGTATTTTCCTATTATTTTCTAGTGCACAATCTATTTTCTAGTCAATATGTACATAATTTTTTTCACAAAATAAATATGGTTAAATTATCCGGCGAAAAAATTCGGAAGAAAGAAAAAAAAAATAGTTGAAAAGTCGACGGCAGAGACCGGCGTTGACCGCCGGTCAACGCCGGAATCCGGCAGAAAAAAAAAATGTTTTTGAAAAAAAAAAATATGGATCCAAATTGAATAATTTGTGAAATATGGGGTCAAATTGAAGTTAAATTAAGTTAAGGATGAAATTGGAGCATATTAAAGTATGAGGGGTTATTTTAGTCTTTTACAAAAATCTGGAGCATGTGTGGACTTATTGGTAAAGGACATTTTTGTCTGGATCTCTTTATGAATAAGTACCCATTGATGGGTTTATTTGTAATATGCCATAATTTATATTAAATACTTATAGTGTAATATAATATATATATATATATATATATATATATATATATATATATATATATATATATATATATATGTAAGTAATAATTGTTTTTCAAATTTTAGGGGGCAACAGCCCCCCTTGCCCTATTGAGAATTCGTCCCTGGTCCTCTGCCAGCGCTCGTCACCTCCGCCCCGACATCATCTCTCAATCTTCCTTGTTTTTCCTCAACTTTCTTTGTCCCCGATCCACATATACCGCTACAATCGATTCCCCTGCCAACACCGTCGGCACATCAGATGATGTGTAGGCTGAGCCAACATTCCTCCGCTTGCAATCTAGTTATGTTCTATTTATTTTCTTAAGTATAGTCCCTTTTGCTATTTTTTTTTTCATTTTTCAGAAAATAATATATCAATTTTGTAGAAAGATTTTGGGAAAAAATGGAATTTTTGAGCAATTAAGCCCGACGGCCATCTTTGATTTGTTAATAATTAGGGAAATTTGGTGGGAATTGTCCTTGGTGGACGGTGGTTTTTGTGTTGGGTTATAACAGATTTTTTAAAATTTTCATTTTTCTTTTGTGTACTATTGGAATATTTGGTGTTGAAGTAGATTGGCATAATTTCTTAAAATAAAATAAAATGGGGTGGGTTTGGTGGCTTATGATTTGGGAATTTTCATATTGGTAATATTGTATTTTCATGAGTATCGTTATAATTTTTATGTTGTAGTAGATTTTGAAATTCAGCAAATCATGTGAATCCACTATTTTTTTTAGTTGTTTTTTCACGGTCGGTCCAATTCAATTACAAACCCTAAATATGATTTAAGGGAAGATCCTTTTTCCAAGCTAAAAGGATCTAAGGACTTCGAAGAACACGTTTGATAAAGGACTACAAATCCCATTGCAGATGGATTCTAAAATCCTTAGGCCTATGTATATGATACGTGTGGTTCCATCAAAGTAATAAAACACATACAAATAACACTGACAGACGTTATCTGTCATGCCCCGATATTTCGAGACATGATTGATAATAAATAAGTTTAAGAAAAAGAAATGCAAGTTAAGGAAATCGGACAGCTTCGCTGTTTGGTCTTCAAAAATTCATTTCTATGAAAATACTTGTCGGAAAAATCTGGGAATTTAATTTAACATTTTAAACTGGGCATAGACATTGCTTACAAAATGATTTTGTAAAAGATTCGACAGATATTGAGTAATAACTAAAACGGTACAGTGCTGACAACAAAACTTATATGCAGCTGAAGAAACTTTAAAAAAATCCTAACGAAACCGATCTTCACCCGAAAAATATGAAACGCTGCAATAGTGAAATTTTATGAGTCTAGATTCAATTACAGTTTGAGTCGGTTCGATCCGAGAAGTAAAACTGAGGTTTTAAGATATAATACAAAATTCACGTAAAACTGTTTGGGCTTTAAAGAAAAATTCATAACTCACTCATTTGAAATCCAATTCAGCAAATTCTATATCAAACTGAAGCTAACCAGATAACCAATATGAAAATAAAATATCATAATTTTTTAATATCAAATTCACCATCAAACAGATACTAAGATCAATCTAATAATGCATATCCAACATAAAGTTACACTCAATATCCCAAATTTCATTCATACCCATAATAATAAAATCTAAAGTAAAGGAAATATATTCTCTACAAGCCAACATTTCAAAAATGAGTTCTCAACATCTAAAGGTAGAAATAAACGTAAACATGAAAATGTCATAAACGAAATACGTAAATCCACTCCAAAACACGTTCTAAATTCAATCATTCGTTTGATGCAACTTATCACTTGAAAAGAAGTAGGGGGTGAGAAAAAGCTCCGTAGGAATAATAATTTCAAAGATTTAATAAAGTAAATGATTATGCAACTCACAGTGCATGCTCAAACATGAATTACTTTATAGAAAACGGTTCCGAAAAATATTTAATCAGCAAGTCAAAAGCATTTCTTTCAAAGCTCACAGTTTAAACCAAATCATGTAATGTAAATAATAGTCCGTTATGGACACTACCCATTACCGCACATAGTCGGTCCCGTTATAGTTCCTCATGAACTCTGCCCGTGACCGCACACAGCCGGTCCCGTTATAGTCCGATCACCATGGACTCTGCCCTCTTTACGGGATGCTACCCTGAAAAGAAAAGTTACCTCATGCGCAGGTTTCCGGTCTTTCACCGCAGAGCTAGTCAAACCCATAATTCAATTTCACCACGTACACGTCCACAGCCAGTTCGAACCATTTCACTTTATCAAAACATATCCCCAAAACCAACACATTGAAATATAGGCTTTCAGAAAAGATCGATTGGAGCGAGTAAGCAAACACCATAAACCACATATCCATTCACATATATTAAAAACTTTTAAATCAAAACCCTTACCTTGAGTTCGAAAAAACAACCTACGTAAAGAAATCACGTTGTTTCACCACATCTCACAGTATCACCTAAACACAGTAAAATAAGATGGGATTGCAACTCAATTTGATAAAACATCTAAATATTAACCCCTAACATGATCTACCTATAGAATAAATAAATATCATATTATATCATCTTCCCAGCATCTTGATCTCGTATATATCTTACATCTTGATCTCGTATATATCTTATTGAGTCCGAGTACAATTACTGTATTTCAATTGCTTATATTAAAAATGTGAAATGGCCCAATGATCATATGATATCAAACAAACAACGACACATACTGAACCACACACTCATAGCATAATTCCAACAGACAAATGCACATAATAGGCATAGTTAACTGTATAAAAGAATACCTCTATTAGATAAATCAAATTCATCATTTCATAGGAGAGTTGAATGATTTCAAAAGTTGATTTGTCGCGCACTTTTCTTCATTGTTTTCTCAACCATGAAAAGGGAAAATCGCCATCTTGTAGAAGGAGCGGAGGCATATGGTAACAAGTGATAACATAAGGTTAGGGTTTTTATTAAAACAAAACCGAGCAACTACTTCCTTCTTTTTCTCTTTATCGGTTCCACCGAAACTTTTCCTTAGTTTAGGGTTTCTTATCCCACTTAAGATATATTTAAATAAATCAGTAAATCCTATAATCCTATAATATTAAAATAAATAATACTAACCATTAAAAAGTGATAAAATAAAAAATTTAAATTTCACAATGATTATATTATCTCTCAACAATCTACACTGAAAACCTAATTCCAACAGAGATATCTTCTTCAAGATCATTTTCGACGATCTCTATGAGATTTTGGTGACAGAGACTTGAAGGCATATAAATAGCGCGATCAGGTGGTGTCGTTTGTGGGAAACAATCTGAGTTTAAGACGTTGAGTGAAGAATTGAGAAAGATAGTAGCGATAACCCTCCAGGATTTAGAACATAAATTTGAAACACCGGACCAAGGCGCAATCAATTAAGTAAGCTGAAAGTCTCATTGCGAGACAAACGGCGGTGGAAAGTCCTAGTGAGAGTGACTCTTCAACGACTACAATAACTGGAGGAACAAATAAAGGACATGGAAGCAAAGGAGGCCAAACTAACTAAATGATGACTTGGGAAGCAGCATTTGAAGGACGGGAAGAGCGAGAAGGCCCGACGACCTGCTATAATACGGGTGGAAAAATTCATCCCAGAAGCATGTCAAGGCTTTCTAGATAAATATAAAGCGCCCCTCGCCCGACAGAGGTCGCAGATTTCGCGACCTAACAGGAACTCCTGGAAGAAAATGAGGGGCAGTTGACCGAGCAACGATAGTTGTTAAAGTAAAAGAACAGGTAGAGGATCCAAAAATGCAGAGAGAGAACAAACTCCAGCAAATTGAGAGAGACGAGCTCGCACGTAAAATCACGCAACAACATGCAATCTTGCGACAGATTAAAGTGCTTCAGCTGGTTGAGAGACAACAAATGGAGGAATGGGAACGCGAACTATACGCGGTTCAGAACTCTGAACGCATTGCTCACCAACCTTGGGTCATTTCCCCCATTAGTTAATGTTGGAATAGCCATATCATACCAAGAGGCCAGAGCAATTCGAAGAGGTAGGCGGCCAAGGCTCTGCGAACCAAACACCATCGAGTAAAGTGAGACCCCTTTGTGAGCCCCTAAACTTGGTTAAAACTGCAAACTCGTGGGGTATTCCTTTTACATAAAAAATAACATGGGATGAACTCCCCTCCTGTTTCAGAGAAGTACACTTAGAATATGATGGAACCGACGACCCAGCCGAGCATTTGCACCGATTCTGAAACCTAGTTTTACTACATCACTTCTCGGATGGGTTTAAGTGCCACGTATTCACAACCATGTTGGCCGGCCCAGCTCAGGCTGGGTTCAACAAGCTCCCCAGTGGTTCCATATCGTCATTTGGAGAGTTTAGTGACCTCTTGATCAGGCATTTCACTAGTTCGAAGAAATAACATAAGACAACAGTGTCATTGTTCTATTTGAAACAAAAATATGAAGCGCAGTTAAGATGTTATATTTAACAGTTCACCGGGGTTTTTGGAATGCCTCCAACACAAAGGGAGGTGCTCATCAACGCATTTGTGCATTTGTGTAGTACGGATTCTAAGGAGAAAGAAACTCGCTCTTAAGCCGGAGCTAAATCCACCGAAGCTAACCGAGAGGAAGAAATGTTAGTTTCGCTCGCAGGTTTCAAACTGCTTGACTAGATATAGATTGGAAAGATGCTCAGTCTCTAGGCTACTCAATCGACTTACTGACTCAAGTAACTACGAAGGAAAGGAGCTATGAAATTAAGGCATAAATAGCAGCAAGGGAACTGGTACCACCTGTCGAAGAAAGGGAGTTTCAAACCACCTGGCTTCTGTTTTGGGTAGAGCTTGCAAGGGAACTAATACCACTTATCGGAGAAAGGGAGTTTCAAACTAAGTATTTATTTAATCATTTTAAGATGTCTTCGTTCATCCTGTTTGCCTCCGACTCATCAAGCTCGATGTTCTCTCCTACAATAGCGCTAACACCCTCATCAAGATTTATTGGGACAAGCTCAGAACTGTCCACGGGGATCGAATGTTCACCGGGATGGGCAATTGAGATGCAATTTGAAAGGCGCTTTCCAAAGCTATTGGGCATCATCAATAGCTTCCCGAGAAAGGCCAAGTCCCTCCCGGCGGTAAGACTTTGCCATAGTCGAAGCATGCGCCATAAATAATTTCGACTTCCACAACAACTCGATGAGATCGGCACGCAGCTCGTCAAGGAGCAACTTCCCCTTATCCGACCTAACGAAACCCTCATCTCCGACTACCCTCCCCACATTAAAGGTCGTTGGAATCTGTTCGGTTAAATGCTCTCTCCAGCTCGGTGATCCGGGTATCCATCGAGTTTTGTTTTGCCTGCAGATTGGTGCATTTTTTCTCCGCCTTGCTTTTCTCATCGCCTCCAGCTCGGTATGGGCTGCCTTCAAGTTCTTAGCATCTGCTCGCAGCTTTCGACATTCAGCGTTAGCTCAATCCATTGCCTGACTCAATTCTCGGACAATTTGTTAGGATCCGAAGCCGCGAAAACTGTGTATCCGTAAGGAGTATTTGGAATTAAAAAATAAATAAAAAAAGTTATAATTTTTTTAGGGAGGAGGGAAACCAACGGTTGTATACCAGGGTCCCTGTTGACCAGGATATGCCCTTAGGATATGTATTACAATTTGTAAACATTTGCCCAGCTCTATTCAATCTAACATGTAAAGACGTGCACTGATTATTTAGAAAAGAAGATTGCATTCGAATGAAAGATATCTGAACTAACAATTTGAAATTCATACCTATAATATATAAATTCATTAGTGTATTCATTCGATAACTAAAGTAAAATCTTTATATTAATTCGATTGCTACAATTATAATAATTGAATCAATTCGTCAGGAAAGGGACAATCATCAACCTTAGAAAAAAGAAAAGCCAAAAATAGCGGCAGAAAACAAAATACTCAAGCAGCAACAACACTTTGAATCAAAACTCGAGCAGTATGAAGTTCCACGAATAGTATATCATGAATGATTGAACTATTATCATCTAAACACCAGGAAATAAGTTGCGTATAAAACATTACGAATGTCATTACATGTTTATACTCTGGATCCGGAAAAATAATGTAACTCTATATATTCTTCAAGTTTATAACTAACTAGGCTAATAATCTTTAGCAAAATACAAATCAAGTATTTAGACGACTCTGTGGCTTTGATCCGGTATTAGCAACTCCGCGTAATCATCAACTGTAACCTATACAAATTATTAGTAAAATATTATTAACCAAGAAATAAATTGTAATATAATCTTTATTGTATATAAAAGAAAGAAACGCTAGGGCAACCCTAAAAAAACCCAAATGGTATTCTGTAATTATTTATTTTTAATATTTTTTGTCTACTAATTTTCTAACCTTGAAGAATCCTTCCAGTTTCAATCTCCTATTTTTCATCGATATATCTCAAATCTTAAGAGATAAAGATATAAATTCTATTTTGTTAAATTTTAACCTATTTATTGCGATTATAAATCTTAATATGTAAGATTTAAAAACTAATGTTATACAAAATATGAATAGTACTGCATTCTTAAATTTTACTATTCAAGTGTACTATATATTTTTTATTATGTATTAAATTGATAAATTTTTTTCACTTTTAAAATATTATCCCTTGCATCGCACGGGCAAACATACTAGTAATAATAATAATGAATAAAATAGGCTGGCCTACCTCGTATCTGGTGCCACGATGGGTATACTCCACACACAAGTGCTTAACTTGTCCAGGACAAGGATCACAAAACCCCATAATTCCAGATTTTTTAACACCTTGGTGTAGCTGCACGCACGCAAGCACGCACAACAAACAATATTGTCAATAACAACTCGTGCGTACAAGACACATAGACAATTATATTTTCATGAATACGGATGGTCATAAAAATATGTGTACAAGAAAGAAAGAAAGAAAGAAAGAACGAACCCAACCTTGAGTTGCCCAGAATCATTGACGAGAAAATTCAGAGGTACTGTGACATCAATAATCTGTGACGCCACTTCATCTTCTTCTTCTTCTTCTGTTTCTTGTTCCGACATATTATGCCGAGCTTTGATATTCCCGTAAATAGCCTTAACAATAACAAGTCCACCCATTTCTAGTTGCTTATTTCTTTTCCTATTCGCAACATTCTGCAATAGCTGTTGAGCTTTCTTAGCTGCTGTCCTTGCCTCTTTAACCTGCCCAAATAATATTCATAAATAGATTAAAATCAAGATTGTTAGGTTGAAGAAGCATATAATAAATTAATTACCTGGCCTCGAGTCTTTTCAAACTTGTCCAAACCCTTTTGCTTTTCCCGTCTACGATAATAGGGTTTAAACACAAAGTTCTGAAATGAAATGAAAAATGGAATCAACAAGTACTCTACTCTATAAGCTCTTCTGTTTTACTAATACAATAATCTAAACAACTGATGAACAAGTCAATCCATGTTCATTATTGTAAACAAAGCCAGTTAAAAGTATCAACAGCTGACATTGTATACCGTGACTATAACCATTCGATTCCACATCATTCAGATTAAGTTAACAAACACACGCAAAATGCTCCAAATTTAATATATATATAAATTACAACCACCCTTCTGAGGTATTGTCAAATTACGAAAAAAAACCCCTCATGTTTGGCTAATTACAACAACCCCTTCAACTATAAATCTTGTTACATGTCCACCCTTGCGGTGTCAAATTTAGTGGAATCTTCTAGATTATGTGGAATATTCTCAATTTCGTACCTATTTTATCCCATTCAACATCCACATTTTGAAGCAAGATGATTCATAAGATGTCTTTTTTGGCTTGTATATATCAGATTGTGGTGGATCTGAAACTGCATTTTTGCACAAAACGAGTACAAACTAGAGAACATTTCACGGAATATAGAAGATTATGTAGAATTTGACACCGTAAGGGTGGACGTGTAAGAAGATTCATTGTTGAAGGGGTAGTTGTAATTATCCAAACATGAGGGGTTTTTTCGTAATTAGACCATACCTCAGGGGTGGTTGTAATTTACCAATACACACACACACACACACACACACATATATATATATATATAGAACTCAAATTCTCAACTAAGAAATCATTCAATAGACTGGAAACCGGACCTTGAGAGTAAAATAAAGAGATACTGGAATAATGAATGCCCCGGTTGCAAAAACTGGATTCAGATGATTGGACAACAATATCTGCAAGTCATAATACAAATATATCAATATACCGTGTTCACATGGTTGATAGAAAATTATTATACCATTAGTCGAAGTAGTGGTATAAGTTAAACTACACCCAATACACTATATTAGAGAGAGAAACAAAGAACAAAAAATATTTCAGTCAGCCACTAAAGAATTGTACCATGGATCGAGATTATATTGACTGACTCTATGAGACAACTCCTATCAACGGACGAATAAATTTGATACCAAGATATGGATTTCAAACATCAAAAAGATGATTAAGAATGCACTTACAGGAACAACCAACTTTTGCCCACCACGATGCAATTCAAATTTCCAAATCAGTCCCTATAATTACAAGTTCAAGAGTTAGTGATATAACATGAAAAATGCTATATATATATATATATATATATATATATATATATATATATATATATATATATATATATATATATATATATATATATACACACACATACATATATATAAAAGAAAAAAAGAAAAAAAAGATTATTTAAGATTGGAAATGGGCCATAAATAAATTGATTAATTTACAAAATGCAATTTGAAAGATAAAGCAAAACTTGCGATCTTTAGAGTGAACTTCATGAGAATCGGTCAATGGTTTGGTCAATGGTGTGACAATTTGCAGATATACAATGAAGTATCAAAACAGTAGCCGCGGCCAAAACTCCATACCTGAATTCCAATGGAATATAACATTCGAACAGTGCTGGATTTTGATACTTTTCTTCCACCCCCAATTTCAAGTGCAAGTGCACCACTGCAAAAAACGTAGAGCATGTCACAAGTCTCGCCTACATGCCAGATTTTGAAGTATTATTGCATCTAAGACTACACATATTCGAAAATTTCAATCCGGTTTATTTCAGATAGATATAAGTTTTAGGCGTTATCCATAGAGTGAGACTTCCCTTTTCATCTCTTAAATATTCAAACATTTCTACACGTATAATACGCCCAACACCTCTTCGTAGATTTCCCTGTTAGTTTCAATGGTATATTAACTTATTTTCTTACAACATTTTTCTACTAAATTACACATCTAATCTAGCAACAAAGTACTCCGCACAGTGAATCTTCATACATAATGTCGACTGTAAGTCAATCCAACAACCATAATAACTTTACATTGATTAAGCACAAAACGGCAGTAGATTAATAAGCTAGCCTAATTTCTATTCCTCAACTTTGCTTCAGATAAACACTTATCAAATTAATTTATTTAGGCGTACTGCTGAGTTGTTAATATTGCATCGATGCATGTACGACCATAAATCTTTCTGAAATATTTAATTGATAAAGTTGTATTAAACAATAGAGGCATCTGAACAAAAAAGCTGATCCTGACTCGATAATGTTTATATATCATATGGTAAAAAAATGGAGAAAAATTAAAAATACACACCTTCCAACTGTGCCGGCAATTCGTCCATGTGATTTAGCGGAAAAGAAATGAGTGTAGTGAGCAGTTGCACCAAACGAGCTTGTCCCAATCTACAACAGTAAGACAATTAGAATGGAATTCGTTTCTGTTTCTCATTCATAAAACAAAAATATGACGTGTCTGAAACGACATCGGAGCACATTTAATTAGGGGTTTTCTTTTTTGCATAAGATTCGAGTATCTAGACATGTGCTGTTACACGATTTTCCATCGAAGTTATGATGACTAACTAGTCTTGTAGTACATTTTGCATAACAGAGTAAAAAAATTAAAATTAAAAATTAAATTGTATTTGTAGAGTTCATGCACAGATTGCTCAAGCCGTAGAGTAATAATTTAACAACTCTGTCAAACAGTTTTAAATAATAATCTCAAGAGATAATGCACGTTGACCAGCATGCATAGCAGACACTAGACTTTATTGCAAGCAGAAAGATAGATCAGAATTTTGGAGTTTCTAAAAAGAATTAATCGAGCCATTTTTATTAAATGAAAAATATAAAAATGAGAAACGAAATGCAAACGTTGAAACAACATACAATTTAAAAGGGACGTTTCTGCGAAAAATTTGCAATACATAAGTGAAAAGATAAATAAGATAAAGTGAAGTAAAGAAGGCTGCTACCTTAATCCCTCCCGAAGCAGACATATTTTCGTCTTTCTTTCTCCAGCCAACACCTATAGATGATTCTACACCTAAAGAGAGATGTATCTGAAAGACGACCAGAAGAAAAGCGAAAGAGACGTTATATTTAATATGAGGAATTCACTGCATTTGATTCGGTCCTCACGTCAAACAAAAATGATGTAATAAGCATAGAAAGATAGTAATTAACTACAATAAATAAGAAGAAAAGAACAAGTTTTTTTTCTAATGCAGAAAAGCTTACGTTTCCATTTGTTGTCTCCGAGAGTTGACGGCTCCAAGTGTTTGATAGATTAATCGAGCCATCTCTCAAAGACATGGTAATCCCCATTATTGCAGTAGAGTGAACCGACAATTGTCTTGAAAGTGGAACACAAAAAAAGGTGTGCGTGTGTGTGTAAGTTTAATTGAACAAAAAATTTAATTTGAAATCATTTGATAGAAAGATGGTAACTACCGAGAAGATTGCATTCCTAATAACGACTGCAAACCAATAGAGCCCATAAATTCAACAGAAGAAACCGGGGACAAATTATGCCTAAGGATAGCAGTCGTTGCACCACCACCGGCATTTGAGTTCACCGCCAAATTCCCACCGATAGCCAGAGAAGTGTGCTTCGATATTTGAGTTTGAACTTCACTCGCCATAACCATCCTAAATTAATTGATTAATAATATCTTTGTCAAATAAAACTAAAACCGTACGACGGAAAAAAAAAATGATTTATTTAGTGAGCTTGAGCTTTAATTATTATTACCCTCTCATAATGCCGTCACCATCTACAAAATCAGGCCACGACAAATTTGCCAAAATCGAACCAGAAGGTTGGAAATGCGCTGCAACTTTTTCTTGTTCCATCTGACGCTTCAATCTCTCGAGTTCTTCCTTTATCTCTTCAACTTTGTTCAATTTGGGGCCGAGTTCCAGACCGGAATTTAGTCCCTCCATACCATAAATATCGTATATCATTCTCTTTTTTTCATCTGTTAAAATTTCATAAGCTTCACATACTCGTTGAAAGTTCTCTGTAGCGATCTCCTTCATCTGAGCAGCAGCGTTCAAGAAAGAGGATCATATTAGCGATTTCCTTTATATGAAACTGAAACACGACATGTAGTATAAGAAAATATATATATATATATGATAGAATATGCATTTGTTGAAAATAGTTGTTTTGCAGTTTCTAATACAGGATCTCGACTTTTAAACAATAAACAAATATATAAAACTCATGAATGCTTAAGCATGATTTAAACCCATGTAGCAGAACATTTGTTTCCTAATAGGTTTAAACAAGTAGTTATAGTTTCGGTCAAGGAAAAGGATAGATTTTGAATGGAAAAGCACGAAGCAAATATCTTTGATTGAAAACACAATGTCAATAAAACTAAATTCCTAACTTCAGAGTCGTAAAAATTGATTACTGAACCATAGTATCAAAAGCCACATATAATCCAATGGCCCAGCGAAATAAAATTGATTATTCGCTGAGCTCAGCATCGCAAAAACAAAGTAAACCTATATACTATAATCCACTTTTGTTTTCAAAATCTAATGTAGAAACTAAATAGAGGTTATATTAAGTAGATTCAGCACCATTCATATATACATGAAAAAAAAAATATAAATCCAATTCCCCCTCCGACCCTCAATCCGAATTAAATTAAAAGGCGAAACGAAAATACCTAACCACCACATTCATATATACTCCAAAAAAATCAATTTTACCAAACGGAAAGCATAGATAAACAGAATTAGAACAAAAAAATAAAAAACAAGGGAGTAAGGGTTTAGTACTTGAGGAGATTGGCATTTATCAGGATGATAAACTTGAGCCCATTGGCGATAAGCCCTTCTGATTTCTTCATCAGAAGCTTCGGGCGATATGTGCAGCAAAGCATAGAGTTCTTTGTTGTTGGGTTCTCCATTTTTTTCATTCATCTGCTCGCTCCTCTGTCACGATGATTTCCGAAAAAGGGGTTTTGGGGGTTTAAGCAGAAACAGAAGAAATTCAATTAAATAAAAACAACCACAAAAAAAAAAAAAAAAAAAAAAAAGTCAAGTAAGAAGAAGTCTACGGATATTCAATGTTGCTTGTTTCAGAGAGGGGCCGACGATTCTTCGTATGTGAAACGCAGTTCTTTTACCTTTCGTGGGCGTGGGGCAATTTCAATTAAGATTGTTTTTTTTTTTTATTATTATTCGATATTTTTTGTTTAATAATGCATTAAACCCCCAGTTATCATTTATTTGTTGGGTAATTTGGATTAGACTTCAAACCAGCTATTACTTAGACATCAGCCCTTCTTTTTCTTTATTTTTTTTTTCTTTTTTTTTATTTCAATAAACCCCTTCCCCAAAGTATCCTCTCAAGCTTCATTCGAAATAATTCTAAGAAAAAACCCATTTTAGGCTTCTCTTTTTTTTTACTATGCATATATTAATTTTTATTTTATTTTTGTATATTTTACTTTTTTTATTGTATATTTTACTTTTTTCTGTTTGTTTTATATTTTAAATTATTTTATCTGACTCTGATCAATTGACTTTGAACTTCCGATCAATTGACTTCCCACTTCCGATCAGCTAACTACTGACTTGCATTTTTTTATAGGTGCGGGTTGCCGGAGCTTTGATCAATTATCTTCTGGCTTACGATGAACTGACTTCCCACTTACGGGCAACTACTTTTCGTCA
The DNA here is from genome assembly GCF_056151865.1 of Erythranthe guttata. Lineage (NCBI taxonomy): Eukaryota > Viridiplantae > Streptophyta > Magnoliopsida > Lamiales > Phrymaceae > Erythranthe > Erythranthe guttata. The sequence goes on from NC_142537.1 coordinate 9,270,465, forward strand.
AGTCAACTAAATCACGTTAACTTAATCAGGTTAACTAGTTGAAGTCAACTGACCGGAGATCAGCAGATCACTCACGATTAATTAATAACTTCCAATTAGTTAACTTGATATAGTTAGCTGATGTTTAAAAAAATCGACGTTGGAGCTTTGATTAGTTAACTTTCAACTATTTAACTTCTAACTAGTTACCTTCATTAAGTTGACTTTATTAGCTGGTTGACTTTCTAATGGCGGACCGCACCGGAGTTCGAATCAATGATCGGTTGACTTTCAATCAGATGACTTCAGTTAGTTTACATGATTAAGCTAACTTGATTTAGTTGAGTTGATGAATGTTAGTTAATCGGAATCAGGAAAGCACCTGATAGTAAGTCAGAAGTTGGAAGTCAACAAATTGGCGCTACGGGAACTCGCGACGAAAAAAAAATATCACAAGTCAAATGATAGTTGATCGAAAGTCACAAGTGATATCGTCTCCTCTCCCTTGTCTCATGTCCTCTCCTCTACTCTCTCCCACATCTTCTCTCTTATATTCTCTACTCTTCTCTCTCGTTTCTTCTCTCTTCACCTCTCCTCTTTTTGTGTCTCTCTTTTCTCTTCCTCTTGCATCGTCTCTTCGTTCGCTTGCATTCTGTTAGAGTAGGTGACCAACAAGCCAACTTGTGGTTGTGTTCTTTTCATTTAGTCTTGTAATAAATAATCTTTTTTCATATTAATGATAAAACACTTTGGCATTCTATATCTTTGTCCCTTGTATAAACATAGATATAGTCCTTATAGTTATTACAATTACCTATAATTGTTCTATTAGGATCGTGAGATATTTAATCAAGTATTATAATTGTTAAACCGTGTTCCTAGTCGAAGGGTTACGCCACCAATGAGGATATCGGCATTTCCCATTAAGGGACTAGCACTTAGTGTATGTGTATTGCGTCTCATCAGTAAACGCTATTGTCATATGGGCATGCATAAGTGGGTGATCGTAAGTTAACGAGTTCACTGAACTCCATTATCCTAGAAATCTCTAAGTGGTTCCCAATAATCGAGTAGATATCTCTATGATATAGTTGTACACCATTAGTCCTTAAGACCTAGACATCACCGTGACTTCACTAGAGCACCAGCTGTATTGTGACCAGTCCCGGAGTTCCACCGAAAACCACCCCAAGGGCCAGTGTTCGTGCAGTCCGAAAACTAGTGGGAGGTATGTGCATTGTAGACGGGGATTCGGTCGCTAGAATAGTATTGGATGTCCTGTGTTTTCTCATAATTTGTAATCTTTAAGTCTCTAGCCACAGCTAACTAAGTAATGATTAGAGAATTTGATTCTCTAAGTCATGCACGTAACGATTACTACACTTAGAACGATCGCACAGTTATTGAACTACAAAGGAGGTTTCGATGAACTGATGCCTCTAGTTCAATCGGGACATATGAATCGATGGGATCGTACTATACGTTAACTATATCACACGGTTCTTGCAGACAGTTCATTTGTATCTAGGGAATCATGATGCGTAGTTGTTAGACGCCAATCTTGATTCGTTGGGTGATTAAGTTGAAACGATCTTCATCATAACTCTAGGGTCGAGTTTAAACCACAAAGAGTTGTGGACCCACAACTAGCTTACACCTGAACCATCGAAGGCCACACTGCTCGTGCACTCGAGTTCTTTGAATAAGCGGTCGAAGATAAAAATGTTTAATCTTTGCATAATTGGAAATCAATACGATTGAGTCCAACATTAGTAATTAGGAATTATGAATGAGAATAAGAAAATGAAAGAACTAGGCGAACATCTTAGTGAACTTTCTAAATTGGGAAGTTTCCAAAATTAACAAGTCCACTGAATTAGGGCTTACAGTTTTAGAAATTGGAAATCGAGAATTGGCATTCGTGATTACGAGGACATTTCAATGATTCCAAAAATATAATTGTTATAATTTTCCAATCATTGAGTTATGAGAAACGAGCGAAGAAAGACTAACGAACTTAAATTGTTGGGCCCGGTCCAACTTAAGCCCGTTAGAGCTTTTATACAAGACACTATAAATACAAGATTTACAGATCTTGTTAAAACACACAAGACACAATAAACCCTAGCCGCTCACGCTCACGTCCACTGCCATCTCCACTGTGACACCCCTTTTCTAATTACACTTACTAAGTAATTTAGAATATGTTAACGGGAGACTAATAGAAAATAATAAGTGTGGAATGCTCGTTTTAAAAATCACCTTCTACAAATAAAAAGTTACGCATAAATTTTTCTTTTAAAATCAGAGGAAGAGTGTCCACATATTACCATATCATATACACTTAACCAAGTATCACAAAAGAGGCATGCATGACTAGATTATTTAAAGGGGTCTTAGGATATAGGTCCCTGGTGACAAAACTTATTAGAACTAAATGACAAGTCTAACTAAACATTTGCTTCACATCCTTCATAAATTTTATTCCAAAAATGCCCTCCACATACAAAATATGAAATTTGCATCAAGTAACATTTAAACTGCGTTTATCATTTTTTATTATTCATTTAACATTTTCAATTTGCATCGAACATTTTTTTTTACGTACAACACATTTAGTCTTTTTTTTTATTCATTTTCGTATTTTTTCAGTATTTAAGAATCTATTTTTTTCCATTATTTTCTACGTGATATTGAAAATTATGAATTAAAAAAAAAAATCGGTCTCAGTAATGTATAGACATCCATAGGAAACTATAGGAAACTGTAGAAATCAGTAGTAATCTGTAGTAATCCATAAACATCTATGATAGCTTATTCTTGAAACCCTATGATATGCCTAATTGGGCCAACCCAATGGGCCTACAATTTCTTTACCTACTGGGCCACGAGCCCAATATCGAAGACCATTATCACAGAGGCCCAATCACCTTCAAGTAAGGTTTGGGCCCGACTATCTCAACTAAGCTATAAATAAAGGTTTGAATTCATTCCTTAAGGTACGTCCTATTAACTGAGCAATACTATCAACTGTATTCTCTGGACTATTTATATGATCAGCACGTCTGACTTGAGCGTCGGAGGGGTTTCCGCCGGATCAACCCCCGGCCTAGTTCACGTGTTCTATGATCGCAGGTACCTCAGGATCATCAAGTTGTCAAGCTACTGATCCGCTTTGCTCTCCCAGTTCATTTTCTACACTACCCCAGCTGATCTAAACTTTAGCATCATCATTTTGGCGCCGTCTGTGGGAACGATGCAAACCAGATCACGTAGCCAACAAGATCCTCCTGAGGCGTCTGCTCGGAGAGAAAATGACACAGCTAACGACCTCCCACCTCGTGGAGGCTCTGGCTTGCCACCTCCTCCCCATCCCATGGATCCGCCTCGCGAGGTTCAGGTGATCCCCCCTCGGGACCCACCACTCGCCGATCCACCACTCCCTGCTCATCGAATGGTTCAAATAACCGAGGATGCGCTTCAACGCATGATAGCAGAAGCTTCAACTCGCGCTGCCACAGAGGCCGTGACCCAATATATCGCCACGATGGGAGCAAATGCTCCCAACGCGATACCAACACCTGCTCCACATGTGGATCCACTTATGGCACCATCGCCATCGACTCCCTGGGGGTATACAGTGCCCCCAAAATATTTCGCTCGCCAAGGGTTATCGACTCCCTGGGGGCTTACATCTGCCCCCAAAATATTTCGCTCGCCAAGGGTTATCGACTCACTGGGGGCTTACATCGCCCCCGAAACATTTCGCTCGCCAAGGGTTATCGACTCCCTGGGGGCTTACATCTGCCCCCAAAATATTTCGCTCGCCAAGGGTTATCGACTCCCTGGGGGCTTACATCGCCCCCAAAATATTTCGTTCGCCCAGGGTTATCGACTCCCTGGGGGCTTACATCTGCCCCCAAAATATTTCGTTCGTCAAGGGTTATCGACTCCCTGGGGGTTCATAGTGCCCCCAAAACTTTTCATTCGCCATGGGTCATCGACTCTCTGGGGGTCTACTTCCGCCCCCCCTCGAACGGTTCAGATAACCGAAGAGGACCTTCAGCATATGATCGCCGAACCTTCAACAAGATCAACTTCTACTTACTTATCGAACGGTTCAAATAACCGAAGAAGACCTTCAGCGTATGATCACGGAAGATTCAACTCGTGCTGCCACTGAATTAGTGGCACCATATATCGCCAAGGTTGGGCATCTCACCCCAGTGGTTCGTGATCGCCTCATCCTAAATGGTGGGCTATCCCATCCTAAAGTTGGGCATCTCATCTCAAGAGTGGTACATCCACTTACCTTTCAACCCCAAGGGGTTTCACATCCCATCAAGTGTTTCACGTCTCTACTTCAAAAACAAAAAAAATGGTCGGACGCGCATGAGCGAACCAATGGCACAACTGTGCGCATCCACCTCAGACCATAGGTCTCGAGCGCCTCATCCTACAGTGGGCAGTTATCCCCATCCTAAGGTTGGGCATCACCCTTACCTTTCATCCCCAAGTGGGTGCACATCCTATCTCAAGGAACGAGGATAATATCCCTACTCAAAAAATTCAACATCCCCAAGTGGGTGCACATCTCATCTCAAGGAACGAGGATAATCTCCCTACTCAAAAAATAGAACTTCCCCAAGAGGGTGCACATCCCTTCTCAAGGAACGAGGATAATCTCCCTACTCAAACAATAGAACATCCCCAAGGGGGTGGACATCAACCAACTAAAAAAATAAAAAAGAAGAAGATGAAAAAATAGAAGAAAAAAGAAGATGATGAAAAAAGAGAAGAAGAAAGAAAAAAAAAAAAAAGAAGATGAAAAAATAGAGCGCATGCAGAGCACGCGCGGGAAAAAAGAAGAAGAAAAAAAGAAGAAGATGAAGAAAAAAGAAAAAGAATAAAGAAGAAGAAAAAATAAGAAAATGAAGAGAGAAGAAAAAAGAAAAAGAAGAAGATGAAAAGAAGATGAAAAAAAAATGAAGAGAAGAAAAAAAGAAAAAAATTCTGATGGCGCGCGCGGGAACCAAGGAAAAAAAAAAAAAAAATTCGCCAGAATGCGCGTAGCGCGCACGCGCGACGCGCGCGTGCATGACACGCGCCCAGCTGTACTGCGTAACATGCCTCAGCGCGCGTGCATCGCACGCGCCTATTCTCTCTCACCGCGCGTGCATCGCACGCGCCCGCTCTCTCTCTCCTCCGCGCGTGCACTGCACGCGCCAAAGCTTTCTCTCCTCCGCGCGTGCACTGCACGCGCCCGCGCTCTCTCTCCTCTGCGCGTGCACTGCACGCGCCCGCGTGACACCTACCGCGCGCCCCCCCCTACCCCAGCCTCAAAGCGCGCGCTCCCCACCAACCCAGCATCAAAGCGCGCGCCCACCTCCCGCTACTCACCTACTCACGCGCAATTTGCACTGTGCACCATTAAATCGCGCGGAACTTTCACCGCCCTCCACCAAATTGCGCGTAGATTTTGACTCGCTTCACCAAATCGCACGAGAATTTCAACGTGCTCCACCAAATGGCGCGAGCCCTTTAACGCACCTACCAAATTGCGTTCGCTATAAAATGGAAAATAAAAAAAAACAAAAAAAAAAAAAATTATTTCTCCACGCCATGCCAACGATCAACGCAAGACTACAACACCGATCTACTCTCAATACGATCCGGTACCCCTTTCGACTTGGCTCCCACATCGTCTCGAGAGTAGGGGGCTTGCGAGACAACTCCCACGAGGAGCCAATTCGCTCAGTACTACCACCCGCAGCGAGATAACTCCCACGAGGAGCCAACTCCCTCGGGTCTCATAACCACAGCGAGATAACTCCCACGAGGAGACCACTCGCTCCGTCCTACAACCCGCAGCGAGACAACTCCCACGAGGAGCCAACTCGTGCAGTAATACAACCCGCAGCAAGACAGCTCCCACGAGCAGAGAACTCGCTCGGTCCTACAACCTCTTACAAGGAAACTCCCACGAGGAGCCAACCCCCTCGGGTCCCAAAACCACAGCGAGATAACTCCTACGAGGAGACCACTCACTCCATCCTACGACCCGCAGCGAGGCAACTCCCACGAGGAGCCAACTCGCTCGGTACCACAACCCGCAATGAGACAACTCCCACGAGGAGCCAACTCGCTCGGCACTACAAATCCGTTGCAAGGCAACTCCCACGTGCAGCCACCTCGCTCGATAATAAGACTCGCTGCGAGACAACTCCCATGAGAAAACAACTCGCTCAGAGCAACCTCAATCGACACGCTCCTCAGTCGCGCGTTATCCAACGCTCCAACAACTTCGCTTCGAGACAACTCCCACGAGGAGACAACTCGCACGCAATTCACTACATAATCGCAAGCTCAAGTTAACACGATTACAACCCTAGAAACACTTAGAGATATTATGGGAATCTATATAGCCTGGCCAGCTTGATTACTCAAATTTATCTACTTGTTTTCGATGGGTCCTTCATTAAAACGTGGCCACGGTCCAAACATACTCACGAGCCACGAGGTCTAACAAGGGGCACGATCCCCATAAAAAAACTTGAGAGCCTGATCCCCTCCTCAAGTACATCACGCACAAGGCTATATGTAAACACATACAAGCAACGCGTCACAACATTGACAATGTCGATAAATAACAACTCCCATGAGGAGAATACTCACTCCATGCTACTACATTATCGCAAGACAACTCCCACGAGGAGACAACTCGATCAATTCTATTACCACGCGACGATACAACTCCCACGAGGAGATAACTTGATCCGAGCTACTACATCGTCGCGGGACAACACCGACGACTCAAGTAACTTATATCGCGACAAATTGGTCGCGCAACGCGCCAACGCGCCTTCACTCCCCTCCGACACACGCTCCAACGCGTTTTCACACACCATCAGGCCATACGCCAACAAACGACTACTACAATTTTTACTCTCGACACGATCTGTCATCCATTTCAACATGGCCCCCACATCGAATCGAGAGTGGGGGGCTTAATGATATGCATAATTGGGCCAACCCAATGGGCCTACAATTTCTTTACCTACTAGGCCACGAGCCCAATATCGAAGACCATTATCACAGAGGCCCAATCACCTTCAAGTAAGGTTTGGGCGCGACTATCTCAACTAAGCTATAAATAAAGGTTTGAATTCATTCCTTAAGGTACGTCCTATTAACTGAGCAATACTATCAACTGTATTCTCTGGACTATTTATATGCTCAGCACGTCTGACTTGAGCGTCGGAAGGGTTTCCGCCGGATCAACCCCCGGCCTAGTTCACGTGTTCTATGATCGCAGGTACCTCAGGATCATCAAGTTGTCAAGCTACTGATCCGCTTTGCTCTCCCAGTTCATTTTCTACACTACCCCAGCTGATCTAAACTTTAGCATCATCACCCTAGTTTCTCCTTTTAACCCTAGCCGCCAGACACCATAGTAACCCATAGACATCAAATCGATTTTTTTTTTGATTCATCCCACCAAACCCTAGATCCACCCACCAAATCCTAGATTCGTGACGCCGAAGGCCACCCACCCCCATCCACGCCTCTAAGGATACCACCACTCCACCCACGCTGCCATCACCTATCCGCGCATCACCGCACCAGCAACACCATTCTCGAACTCCGAGCGCCGCCGCTGGGCCAGCGTCACTCTTGAAGCCGCCTCCGCTACGCATTCCATTGCCGCTTCAGATCCACCACCTCCACCATAGATCCGACGCGCCACCGCTACCCACTTCGTCGGCGCCTTCACCATAGATTCACCGCAGCCGCCGCCTTAATATTCAGATCTGCCCACTCCGCCGCCGCTTCTCGTCCGCCGCCACCCCCGTTTGCTTCTCCAATCAAAAAACTAGTTCAGAGGGATAGAGAAAGGGAGAGAAAAGGAGAAAAAGAGAAAAAAAAATGAGAGCCAGAGAGAGAAAGAAAGAAAACGATGGAGAGAGAGGGAGAGAAAAGGAGAGAAATGAAGAGACGGGAGAGGGAGGGGATAGAGAGAGAATGAGGGGAGAAGAAATAGAAATAAATTTAATTAAAAAAAAAGTGAATGAATATGTAGATTAAAATATTTAGGTTATAAGGGTAATTTAGGGATAAAAAATTAATTAAGGATGTATATCATATATTGTTTCAAATTAAGGATTTAATTAAAAGATTGGATTTGAATTTGTTATTTAGTTCAAATTAAGTTTCATTTGAGGGGCTCTTAGCATATTACCTCTTATTTAAATTATCAAGAGTAAAGATTAGGAATTTCAGACAGATTAGGTAGATCAACTTAGAAAATTAATTTCTCTTAAACACTTCATGAAAAGACCTTGAAATGGTAACAAAATACTCTCATATGGGTCTAAATTACTTTGTTGAAACATTTTTAAAATAATATAAGCTATTTGAGAGAAATAATTAAAGACATGCAACTGAGAGTTTGAAAATCCAGAACAGTGGAGGGAGCTTTAAAAATTCAATATAAATTCCCTATTATTCTAAACACTACCAAATGTTATACCAAAACAGAAAACTGAGTTAGGAACATACTCCAATTTAAATAGATTGATTTGAGTTAGCAAAACTTCCCATATTGATGCATGTTCTAAAATGACTCTGCATGTGTATAGTTATGGAAAATAATTCATAATAAATTCATGGATTATCCAAATGATGCAAAAGACCTACCAAAATGAGCGTAACAGAAAGACCTATTACACCGTAAAATTAAAATCAATTCTAAACAGAGAGTATATATAATACGCATTATCAAACAACAGGGCAGAACACAACATAAAACTACCCGATAAACATTATATAGAAGTTTGGCAAAAGAAGAAATAATAATCCTAATTATTATTAAATGCAATGTTCTTGCTAATAAGAACCCTCGAGGGGTGGAAGAGTACGATAATAGATACCTAAGACGGTATCGAAAGTCTATAAAATTAAACAATATACACATAGCTAGATTAAGAACACATATGATCCACACGCCTTCTATATGAACACATCCCTCGAACCTCGAACCCGACTCCAACTTTACGACTCGTGCTCGGGATTGAAAGTACCTACAAGGATTTTTAACACCTATATGAGTCTTTTGGACTCAATGAGAATTTCCGAAGAAATATCGAATAAACATAGGCAAACAAGCATATATTTATGATATGTATATATGTATATATGCCATCTCAAATCACACATATACGCAATATAAACATTTCGATTTTACCTCAATCGTCATTTCATTGAGGAACTTTACCAAATTACCTTTACCTTCTCGGATTACCTCTTAGACCTTCTCATTTTACCTCTTAGACCTTCCTTTCATCATTTCATAAGGAATAAGATCCCTTACAAGGGAGTCATTCTTTTACACATACATTCATTCAAGTGCCCATACAATGTGTGAGAAAAATATTTTGGTTCGGATATCCTTTGGAAAATCAAGCAAAACCTTAGACGATAAGCCTTCATTTATTTGGAACCCGTTTCATAAGTGGAATCAAACCACACACTCTTCATCTCATATTTTTTGGGTACCGGTCCCTCATACCCCGTGCTTATTCGATCTAAGTTTTACAAGATTTTCCAACTTTAAAAACGTGCAAGTGAAGTTAGTATATATTCTTCATTTCACATATTCAAAGTTAGCTTTCACATAAGCACACATATTTCCACATATTTCACAAAGGCACATAGTTTAGTCACGAAATCAGAAAAGCAAGTAAGACACTTAACAACTCAAGCAAAGAACATAGATCACATATTTACACATATAACAAAACAACTCAAAGCATTCGGTTATTTATAATTACCATCTCCAAATTTCATTAATTAAAGTTCAAGCTCTCTTTCTCAAGAGACTTGAAGTTTTCTTTCAAGTAGCACCAAATTTCCATTTATTTCATTTTCTTTCCAAAATATTCGAACCAGCAACAATACAATCACACAAAATTCCATTTTTATTAATCTTGTTCTCGATTTTTATCTTCGTATATTATCTTATTACTCATAGATCATAAACCATGGATCGTAAGCTTCCTCGACCCGAGGGGAGTACACTTACAACCATGTAGGTCGATATATATACTCATAGAAACATATATTATATATAGCACATATTGATTATAAATAAACCATGGATCAAGTACTTTCTTCGACCACGCAGGTTTACGAAAACCATGGATCGAAGTTTTCTTAAGATCACGCAGGTCTAGTATATATATATATATATATATATATATATATATATATATATATATATATATATATATATATATATATATATATATATATATATATATATATATATATATATATATATATATATATATATATATATATAAATTACAATATTATTCTTAGTTCTTCAAGATTATATAATTTAAAGCTTAGATTCTTACATGCATGGATGATCAAAACACAAATTCAACAAAAAAATTATTTTCTTCCTCCTTTAGTTTTCGGTCATCACAAGAACTATAACAAGAAATTAAAGAGAAGAAAAATACTATTGGTGTTGAAGCACTTGTAGCAAGAATTCGAAAATTCTCACCTTAGTCTTCTTAGAAAATTTCGAAGAGTGTTCTTTCCTTTCTACAAGGAGAAGAAGAAGAAATTTTAGAGAGAGAGGAAGATGAAGCTTAGCTTCTTGAAATTTTTGAAAATGAAGAAAAGAAAGAAGATGAAGAAGACTTACTCCTTTGGCCAAGAATTTTACTCTTGAAAGAGAAATTTTGGGGCTTTCCTACACTACTAATTTCGAAAATGGAGAAGAAGAGAAAGAGATTTTGATCATTGATTTGTAGAATGTGTGTAGAGAAGATGAGAAAATAGATGAAAGCTTGGGTTCTATTTATAGAGTAGTGGGGGTCTTGCAACCTTAAAGATTAAGATTTGGATAGAGTGACATTTTTGCAATTTAGGAAAACTTAGGAATTATCTAGAGGGACTTCTTTGCAATTTCATTTAACTATTCAAAAAACAATTCAAAAATAAAAATCTTAATGTACATGGGCTCACCTAGAGAAACGTTGTACTCAAGGAAAATTTTGGTCTTGTGTTGTACCATGGTCAAAATTGAGGGATGGAATGGAGAAATTTTCTATTTTTATTTAAGAAAATATGTGATTTAAAATTCTCCTAACAAATAAGTTCTAGCAAACAAAGGAGTATAATTAATCTCTAGATTAATAATTAACTAAGATGATCAACTTAAATTCGTCCAAAATTATTTCGGACTAATGCATTCTATATGAAATTTCACCGGTTATCACATAAATAAAATCTTAAACTAATAAACGCACATAATAGATAAAATCATGTTAACTAAATAGATGCTAATTAATGAACAATCAAATTATTGGAGACGCAGTGTGTTAGATCCACCGCCGTCGTCGCTGCGTCGCCGGAAATCGGCGCCCACGCACCGCAACTCCTCGGTAGTTATATTCTTTTGTTTTATTTTTCCGTTTAATCTAACTTTTGCATGTCTAGTGCAATCTATTTAGTACAAAGCAGTATACGCGGTGAAATCCGAGAGGAGGAAGACAAAGGAGTCAAATCGCCGAGACGCACTCACCGAACAGCCGTCGCACGCACCCTCACGCGCCGCCCGAACACAGCGCATGATTCACGCCCGTCGGTGTTGCGCGCGTGTCCGTCGTCGCCGCTGCTCCCTACTGCACGGATTGGTTTTCGTGGCAGTTTGCTTCAATCCGAGAATTCGTCTCACGCTTTGAGAGGTATTTTCGGATCCGTCTTAATTAGGTTTTAATTTATTATGATGAAATTAATTTTTGATATTTGCAGTATGGTTTCCATGAATTCAATATGTAATTGTTGATATATGATTCGTGATTTACTGCGAACATGTTACTTGATTTAATTATCAAATTAATTATATGCATGTTGTATTTTAATTTTCGCTTGAAGCATTAAGGTACGCAATTAATTGCTATTATCGAGTACATGTTTAGATGATTAAAATTGTTTATATTCTGCGGCGTACACGTGTCTGATTCCCAACAGTGGTATTAGAGCTCGTTGCGCAACTAATTGTGTTATATATTTATTAAAATTGTGATTGTTGTATTATTTAATTGGGTGTTTTTCGAAAGCTTAAAATATTTTTGAAATATTATTTAGAATTTTTCGAGCTTTTAAACTTTTTTAAATTGGAAAATCGGAACTCAAATTTAATTAAATTTTTTTTTTTAATTTTGTCCAGATCGAACCGGTCAGACCGGCCGGTTCCATGGTTTCTTTCGATCCAACTCACCGAATCGACGTAGAATCGGATAGGTCAGACCAGTTTTCGGTCTGACTGACCCGACCCACTGATTCGGCCAGTTGCGCCGGACTGAACCTGACTGTTGCGGTCCGAACCGGTCAGACCCGTCGGACCAGACCGATTCATTAAATAATAAAAAAAACTCAGATTTCTATAATTAAACTTAAAACAAATTGATTTTAATTTTTTGAAAATTATTTTCAATTAAACCCAATTAGATAATTGATTCAACAATCAACTATTTTAGTAAATAGGTGTTCGATTGATTAATTAATTCAAATTATTAAATTGATCTTAATTAATAGAACACATATATAATATTGATTGTACTTCAACTTAATTATTGGTAGCTCAATAATATTTGATTGATTTATGCTAATTAGGTTCTATAATTATTTTGAAAAACCCGATAATTAATTAATATAATTAATTATATAGTTATGTCATATGTTCCTCTTAGGACAATATGCGTTTCCATATACCTTTAGAGACCATAGATGTAGGAATCACATCGACCATTCCAAACATTCTGATGAGACAATTTTTTTTCCAAAACCCATCATTCTTAATTTAATTAAGAATTATTTCAAGCTATAAAGAAAAAGCAATATGCTGAATTTTTCTTTCCTGCTACCAACGGTTGAACTATGTGTAGCCCTTTGCAATAGTGCAGTAAGCCGTGTTAGCGGGGAGTATTATAGTAAGGCAGGTTGTAGTTCAATTGACATAAAGATGAATGTAGCCATAGAAAATGTTATGCTGGATTAACGTGGTCGGCTAGATTAACTAGAGACTGCATTAGTTTGGTATAATTAAGTTCTACCAGCATCTTTGATTGGTAAGATTTTGAATTCGCGAGATTAACATAGATCATTATCAAGTGTGAGGAAAATTACTTTAGGATCATATAAATGATATGATTGATTGTGATCCACCTTTGGGCAAATATAATCGGGCTAGATTAACTACGGGTTATATTAGTCTATTGGACCTAAAGCCCATTAAAGAAAAATTGGTTTTCTCGTTTGTCTACTAGAGGGTAGTGGAACTCGGTAAAATTAGTGGGAGAACAATTAAATAATAAAATTCCAAATAGTTAATTGTCAAATCATTTAATACGAATCTCTAATAATCCTCTTCTCTAACCTCTCAGATAATCATGTCTAAGAATCCCATAATCTCAATCCTCGACCAAAAACTCAATGGGCCAAGCTACCTACATTAGTTACGTAGTCTAAAACTTGTGCTCACCGTTGAGGGGCGTCTCTATGTGCTAAATGAGAGACTTCCTATTGTTGGGAATCGGGCACGTGTACGCAACGAAAAACAAAAAAATTACGTGAATTAAAAAATTTAAATCACATAAGCACATGCTCGATTCATATTTAAACAATTAATTGCGTACCTTTGCGGTTTCAGCGAAAATTAAAAACAACAACAATCATGCGTATTAATTTAATCGACAGTAAATCAATTAGCATGCTCGCCATAAATCATGAATTTCATATAAACACGAAACATATATAAATTCACGAAAAACATACTACGAAAACAAACACATATAATTTAATCTAATTAACTTAAAAACCTATTCGAATATCGGATTCGAAAGTTTACCTCTTGAAGCGTGAGGTAGGCACACGAATCAAAGCAAGACTACCACCGAAACCAATCCGTGCAGTCGAGAGGAGCAGCAGTGGTGCGGTGGCGGCTTACGCGCTCAACAACGGTGGCGCGTGGAGTCTACGTGTTTCTTCAGGCGGCGCGTGGAGGCGCGTGCGGCGGTGGCTCGGCAGCGGCTTCTCGGTTCTTCGACTCTTTGATCTTCCTCCTCTCGGATTTCACCTCGTATACTTCCATCTATTAAGTACGTGGCACTAGACACGTAAAAGTTAGAATAGACGGAAGAAAAGACAAGACGAAAAAGAACTACCAAAACCAATAGGCGCAAGGGGCCGATTCTGGCGACGATCGGCGGTGGTGGCGGCGGCCGTGGGTGAGTCTCGGCCGTGAGGTGTGAGATCCGAGCGGCTAGGGTTTTGTGATGTGTTGTGTGTTGCGCAAGACCTATAAATGATGTATTAATATTGTCTTGTATAAAAGCCCTAACGGGCTTAAGTTGGACCGGGCTTAACAACTTAAGTTCGTTAGTTCTTTACTCGCTCGTTTCTCACAACTCAATGATCGGAAAATTGTCACGATTATATTTTCGGAATCATTGTAATGTCCTCGTCATTACGAGTGCCAATTCTCAATTTCCAATTTCTAAAAGTGTAAACCCTAATTCTGTGGACTTTCTAATTTGGAAACTTCCCGAGTTAGAAAGTTCACTAAGATGTTCGCCTATTCTTTTCCTTTTCTTGTTCTAATTCATAATTCCAAATTACGAATGTTGGACTCAATCACATTGATTTCCAATCATGCAAAGATTAAACATTTTTATCTCTGACCGTTTATTCAAAGATCTCGAGTGCATGAGCATTGTGACCCTCGATGGTTCAGGTGTAAGCTAGCCGTGGGTCCACAATCCTTTGTGGTCTAAACTCGTCCCTTAGAGTTACGATTAAGATGAAGCTCGTTTCAACTTAATCACCTTAATCACCCTTAGGTGAAACGAGCTTCATCTTAATCGTGGGTGATTAAGGTGAAACGAGCTTCATCTTAATCGTAACTCTAAGGGACGAGTTTTGACCACAAAGGGTTGTGGGCCCACGGCTAGCTTACACCTGAACCATTGAAGGTCACACTGCTCGTGCACATGAGATCTTTGAATGAACGGTCAAAGGTAAAAATGGTTTATCTTTGCATGATTGGAAGTCAATATGATTGGGTCCAACATTTGTAATTTGGAATTATGAATGAGAATAAGAAAAGGAAAAGAATAGGCGCATATCTTAGTGCACTTTCTAAATCGGGAAGTTTCCAAATTTAGAAAGTGCACTGAATTAGGGTTTCCACTTTTAGAAAGCTGGAAATTGAGAATTGGCACTCGTAATGACGAGGACATTTTAATGATTCCGAAAATGTAATTGTTTCAATTTTCCGATCATGGAATTGAGAGAAACGAGCGAGTAAAAGAACTAACGAACTTAAGTTGTTGGGCCCGGTCCAACTTCAGCCCGTTAGGGTTTTATGCAAGACACTATAAATACTTGATTTATAGGTCTTTCACAACACACAACTAGAAAAACCTAACCCTAGCCGCTCCCTCTCTCCCGGATTGCACGGATTGGTTTCCGTGGCAATATAGCTTTGCCTAGTGCGCCTACCTCACGCTTCAAGAGGTAAAGTTTCGAATCCATTGTCATTCGATTCGGTATCGTTTAAATTAAATATGCATGTTCGTTTAAGTAAGATACTTAGCTTGTATGATTTTATGTGACTACATGAAATTGTTTAATTACTGCGAGCATGATTATTTGATTTAAACGCGAGCATGCTAGTTGATTTACTTTCGATTAAGTAAATAAGTATGTATGTTGGTTTTTTTTTTTTTTCTCTGGAAGCGCAAAGGTACGCAATAAATTGTTTTCAATTATCGTGCATGTGTTTATGTGTTTTAAATTTGTTTAAATCGCATAAAATTTTTGTTTTCCGCTGGGTACACTTGTCCGATTCCCAACATGACCCTCGATGGTTCAGGTGTAAGCTAGTCGTGGGCCCACAACCCTTTGTGGTCAACTCGTCCCTTAGAGTTACGATTAAGATGAAGCTCGTTTCACCTTAATCACCCAACGAATCATGATTGGCGTCTAGCAACTATGCGTCATGATTCTCTAGATACAAATAAAGTGCCTGCAAGAACCTTTTGATATAGTTAGTGTACAGTACGATCTCTTCGATTCATATGTCCCGATTGAACTAGAGGCATTGGTTATCGCGACCTCCTTAGTAGTTCAATGACTGGGCGGTTGTTCTAAGTGTTGTAATCGTACGTGCATGACTTAGAAAATCGAATTCTCTAATCATCACTTAGTCAGCTCTGGCCAAAGACTTAGAGATTACAAACTATGAGAACACACAGGACATCCAAGACTATTTTAGCGATCGCATCCCCGACTACAATGCACAGGCCTCCCACTGGATTTCGGACTGCACGAACACTGGCCCTTGAGGTAGTCCTTGGTGTAACTCAGGGATAGGTCACGATACAGCTGGTCCTCTAGTGAAGTCACGGTGATGTCTAGGTCATAAGGACTAATGGTGTACAACTATACCATAGATATCTCTACTCGATTATTGAGAACCACTTAGAAATTTCTAGGGTGAGGGAGTTCAGTGAACTCGTCAACTTACGAGCACCCATTTATGCATGCTGATATCACAATACCGTTTACTGATGAGATGCAGTACACATACACTAAGTGCTAGTTTCTTAATGGAAAAGGTCGATATCATCATTGGTGGCGTAACCCTTTGACTAGGAACACATTTAGAAGTTATAATACTAAAGTAAATATCTCACAATCCTAACGATCAATTCCTTGTACTTGTAGTAACTGTAAGGACTATATCTATGCTTGTGACAAAGTGACAAAAATATTAAATGCCAAGGTGTGTTTATCATTAATACGAAAAAGGTTTATTTATTACAATAATAAATGGAAAGACCATAGCCCCAAGTTGGCTTGTTGGTCACCTACTCTAACACTGAGGACACATGGATTTAGAGAGACGAACCTATGCGACATTGACAAGAATCCCTTCTTGGATTCTTCCATGCTAAACCGAACATGCGATCCGAATAATGCTCCTTTATCTTGATTATTTCGCGTGGGAGAACTTCTTGGATAATGAACGGCTCCAACCACTTTGATTTGAGCTTGCTTGGGAACAACCAAAAACGTGATTTGCTCAGTGATATAATTGTCCCTGAAATTTTCGTTTGACTCTATCCTTATGACCCCAATAGCTTGCATAGGCCTTCTCTCGTGGCCTGTTTGGCTCTTTGGGTGGCAACATCCGTTTCCTCTCATTTTCATTACCTTCAACATCCCAAATCTTATGACTATCTCTCGAAGGAGTTGAGATTGAGTCCACAAAGTAAACTTGCTCCTTCCGTATCTCATTACTGCCATCATCTCCTGCACTCAAAGATGCTTCCCAATGGTCTAAGATCAAAACATCACAATTTTCAAGATTTGTAAAATCCATAATATCAATAGAAAAACAAGGATTATTATCACATGGATTTTTATTAGCACTTAAAACATTAAATTTGATCGTTTAATCATGCACCGTCATCGTAAGATCATTACTAGCACAATCAGTTAGAGTTCTCAACGTGGCTAAAAATGGTCTCCCTACAATAAAAGGTATCTCTGTTAGAGTAGGTGACCAACAAGCCAACATGTGGCTGTGGTCTTTCGTATTTATTATTGTAATAAACGAACCTTTATTCGTATTAATGATAAAACACCTTGGCATTCTATATCTTTGTCCCTTTGTCACAAGCATAGATATAGTCCTTACAGTTATTACAAGTACTAGTAATTGATCGTTAGGATCGTGAGATATTTACTTAAGTATTATAACTGTTAAACGTGTTCCTAGTCGAAGGGTTACGCCACTAATGAGGATATCGGCCTTTCCCATTAAGACTAGCACTTAGTGTATGTGTACTGCATCTCATCAGTAAACGGTATTGTGATATCGGCATGCATAAGTGGGTGCTCGTAAGTTGACGAGTTCACTGAACTCCCTCACCCTAGAAATCTCTAAGTGGTTCCCAATAATCGAGTAGAGATATCTATGGTATAGTTGTACACCATTAGTCCTTATGACCTAGACATCACCGTGACTTCACTAGAGGACCAGCTGTATCGTGACCTGTCCCTGAGTTCCACCGAGGACCATCCCAAGGGCCAGTGTTCGTGCAGTCCGAAATCTAGTGGGAGGTCTGTGCATTGTAGTCGGGGATTCGATCGCTAGAATAGTCTTGGATGTCCTGTGTGTTCTGAAAGTTTGTAATCATTCTAAGTCTCTGGCCAGAGCTGACTAAGTGATGATTAGAGAATTCGATTCTTTAAGTCATGCACGTAAGGATTACAACACTTAGAACGATCGCACCGTCATCGAACATATAAAGAGGTCTCGATGAACCAATGCCTCTAGTTCGATCGGGACATATGTATCGAAGGGACCGTACTGTACGTTAACTATATCTGAAGGTTCTTGCAGGCACTTCATTTGTATCTAGGGAATCATGACGCGTAGTTGCTAGACGCCAATCTTGATTCGTTGGGTGATTAAGGTGAAACGAGCTTCATCTTAATCGTAACTCGAAGGGGACGAGTTTTGACCACAAAGGGTTGTGGGCCCACGGCTAGCTTACACCTGAACCATCGAGGGTCACACTGCTCGTGCACATGAGATCTTTGAATAAACGGTCAGAGATAAAATAGTTTATCTTTGCATAATTGGAAGTCAATATGATTGAGTCCAACATTCGTAATTTGGAATTATGAATGAGAATAAGAAAAGGAAAAGAATAAGCGAACGTGTTAGTGAACTTTCTAAATCGGGAAGTTTCCAAATTTAGAAAGTCCACTGAACTAGGGTTTCCACTTTTGGAAAGTTGGAAAATAAGAGATGGCACTCGTAATGACGAGAAAATTATAATGACTCGGAAAATGTAATGGTTACAATTTTTCGATCATTGAATTGAGAGATACGAGCGATTAAAGAAACTAACGAGCTTAAGCTGTTGGGCCCAGTCCAACTTAAGCCCGCTAGGGTTTCATGCAAGGGACTATAAATACATGATTTATAACCCTAGCACACAATAATACAAACCCTAACCCTAAGCGCCGACCTCTCTCTCTCTCGCCCCTCTCCCGCGCGGCCACCTCCGCCGTTGGCGTCGCTCCGTCGCCGGAAAACGGCCGTTCGTCGGCCGTTCTTGTTCGGTATCCTTTCTCCTTCATTATTCTTTCCGTTTTATTCTAACTATTTCGTGTCTAGTGCCACGATTTAGTAGATCGAAGTATACGAGGTGAAATCCGAGAGGAGGAAGACCGTAGATCGAAGAATCGAGGAGCAACGCACGAGCCGAAGCTGCACGCTGCCCCACGCGCCGCCCCGGAAGACCGCGCGTGCTCTACACGCGCCGCCGTGAGCTGCCACACCGCCGCTGCTGCTGCTCCATTGCTTCCCCGATTCTACGGATTGGTTTCCGTAGTAATCACTACGTATCGTTCGCTCCTACCTCACGCGTCAAGAGGTAAATACTCGAAACCCTAGTTTCGTTTTAGGGTTTAAATTTAAACTATGATTTCATGCTTATGTTTGTATGATTTTATGTGATTATGTGTAATCGATTAAATCGTTGCAAGCATGTTATTTGGTTTAAATGCGAGCATGTTAATTGATTTAAATTCGGTTAAATTTATTAGCATGTATGTTGTTTTTAATTTCGCTGGAAGCGCAAAGGTACGCAATTAATTGATTTAATTTATCGGGCATGTACTTGTGTGTTTTAAAGTCGTTTAAATCACGTAAAATTTTTGTTTTCCGCTGCATATGCGTGCCCGAAACCCAACAGTGGTATCAGAGCTCGTTGCGCAATTAATTGCGTTCGTTTTAATATGCATGTTCGATTTATTAAAGTAGCGATTGTCGTATTATGTAATTGGGAGTTTTCGTAAGTTTAAAATATTTTTGAAATATTGTTTAGAGTTTTTCCAGCTTTAAAATTGTTTAAAATTGGAAAATCGGATCTGAAATTATTTTTAAAACGTCGGTTTTTGTTTAATCGGATCGAACCGGTCGAACCGGCCGGTTCGATGGTTGTGCGCGATTTAGTTGACCGAATCCACGTGGATTCGGGTCGGTCAGACCGGTTCTCGGTCCGACTGACCCGGCCCACTGATTTGGGTCAGCTGGACCGGGCAGAACCGGACCGCTTCGGTCCGAACCGGTCAGACCGGTTGGGCCGAACCGGTTCGCTGAAAAAAAAAAAAAAAAAAAAAAATAAAAAAAATAAAAAAAAAAAAATAATTCAGATTTCTAAAATTAAACTTAAAACAAATTGATTTTAATTTTTGGAAAATTATTTTCAATTAATCCCAATTAGATAATTGGATCGACAATCATCTATTTTAGTAAATAGGTGTTAGATTAATTAATTAATTTAAATTGTTAAATTGATTTCAATTAATAGAACACATATATAATATTGATTATAAGTTCAACTTAATTAATAGTACCTCAACATTATTTGAATGATTTATGCTAGTTGAGGTTCTATAATTATTTTGAAAACCCGATAATTAATTAATGTAATTAATTATATAGTTAGGTCGTATGTTCCTCTTAGGACAATATGCGCTTCCATATACCTTTAGAGAACATAGATGTAGGAATCACATAGACCAATCCAAACCTTCTGATGAGATAAAACTTTTAATAAAATCCCTCATTCTTAATTCAATTGAGAATCATTTCAAGCTATAAAGAAATACCCAATCTGTTGAGTTATTTCTTTCCTTCTGCCAACGGTTGGATTATGTGTAGCCCTTTACTATAGTGCAGTAAGCCGTGTTAGCGGGGAGTGCTATGGTAGAGTAAGTTGTAATTCAATTGACATAATGATGAAGGTAGCCATAGAAAAGGGTTATGTTGAATTAACGTGGTCGGCTAGATTAACTAGGGACTGCATTAGTTTGGCATAATCGAGTTCTATGAGCATCTTTGATTAGTAGGTTAGACTTGACACACGACGATTTTGATATTCGCGAGATTAACTTAGGTCATTATCAAGTGTGAGGAAAATTAATTTAGGGTCATATTGTGGATATGATTGATTGTGATCTACCTTTGGGCAAATATAATCGGGCTAGATTAACTACGGGTTATATTTGTCTATTGGACCTAAAGCCCATTAAGAAAAATCAGTTTTCTCGTTTGTCTACTAGAGGGAAGTGGAACTCGATAAAATTAGTGGGAGAACAATTAAATAACACAAGTCCAAACATTTAATTGTAACAATCATTTAACGCGAATCTCTAATAATCCTCTTCTCTATAATGTCTCAGATAATCATGTCTAAAAATCCCATAATGTCAATCCTCGACAATAAACTCAATGGCCCTAATTACCTAGATTGGTTGCGTAGTCTTAAGCTTGTGCTAACTGTTGAAGGGCGTCTCTACGTTTTGAACGAGAGGCTTCCCGCCACTATACCTGCCACAGCGACTGATGCTGAAAAGGAAACTTATGAAGTTTGGAAGAAAGATGACACCCATGCTAGGTGCTATATGATAGCCGCCATGGAGCCCGCGCTTGCGAGGAAATATGAGTCTCACTTGCATGCTTTCGATATAAAGGCTCATCTCGATAGCATGTATAGTGAGAATATTAGGGCATCGAGATACGCTGCTACAAAGGAGTTGATCACAGCGAGATTGCGCGAAGGGGTTTCGGTCCACGAGCACTGTCTCAAAATGATCACTCTCCTTGAAAAGCTAGTGAATCTTGATGTCACCCTCCCGGCCGAGCTCTCGTTGGATTTGATCCTGTTGTCTCTTCCTAGTTCCTATGAATCGTTCATAGTGAACTTCAACATGAACAAACTAGATCCTCCCTTGGATGAGTTAATGAACATGTTGGTCAGCTTCGAGTCCACCATTAAGAAAGAGAAGACTGTTCTCGTTGCTGCTACTTCTGGAAAGAAGAGTTCTTTCCAAAAGAAGAGAAAGGAAAGAGTTCTTTTCCCTAACAGCAAGTTCGAAGTGGGTGAAGGTAGTGGGGGCCCCAAAGCAAAGGTTAGCAAACAAGTTGATGATGCTTGCCATCACTGTGGAAAGAAAGGACATTGGCGCCGCAACTGCAAGGCTTACCTAAAGCAGAAAGGTTCTGAAAAGGGTACGTATTTCATTGACGTAAATTTGTCTGTCAACTCTTCTTCTTGGGTATTGGATACGGGCTGTGGCTCACATTTGTGCAATGATTTGCAGCTAATGACAAGAAGTCGAAGACTTAGAGCGGGTGAGACCTACCTAAGGATGGGGAATGGAGCAAGAGTTGCTGCTGAAGCCATTGGCACTATTTACTTAAATGTTTTGGATTCTAGTTTTCCTATTGTTTTGAACGATTGTTTATTTGTTCCGTCGCTCATTAGAAACCTTATTTCTATTCCTGTATTAGACATTGAAGGTTTTACTTTTGTTTTTGGAAATTCGATTTGCATTATACAAAAGAATGAGAATTTAATTTGCAAAGGACGGCTATTAAACAACTTATATGAACTAAATCCAAGTGAAATACCTATTAACGTTATATCAGCAAAACGTAAGGAGATAGATCAAAACCCCGCACAACTTTGGCACGCTAGACTAGGTCATGTCTCTTTAAGAAGGATGAACGATTTTGTTAGTGAATGATTGTTCTCTTTGGAGGACGTGAAATCACTACAAACTTGTGAATCTTGCCTTAAAGGGAAAATGACCAAGTCACCCTACAAAGGGGTAATGGAACGAGCCGAAGGTCTTTTGGATTTGATCCATACAGACGTATGTGGTCCACTAAGTGTTAGTGCGAAGGGTGGATATAACTACTTCGCTACCTTTACCGATGATTATTCTAGGTATGGGTATGTATACTTGATGAAGTACAAGTCTGAAACATTTGAAAGGTTCAAAGATTTTAGACACGAAGTAGAAAAGCAACTCGGACGAAGTATTAAGAAGCTGCGATCCGATCGTGGTGGGGAATACTTGAGCATCGAGTTCATTGACTATCTAAAAGAAAATGGGATACAGTCCCAATGGACTCCACCGGGAACTCCTCAACTTAATGGAGTATCCGAACGTCGGAATCGAACTTTATTAGATATGGTTCGATCAATGATGGGGTTCACAAACTTACCGGCATACTTATGGGGTCATGCACTCCGTACTGCCGCGTATTTGCTGAATAGAGTTAACACCAAAGCAGTTAAATCCACACCTTATGAACTTTGGCATTCCCGGAAACCCAATTACAAACATATTAGGATATGGGGTTGTCCCGCTTATGTGAAGCGATTAGTGGGAGATAAGTTGGATAGTAAATCCGACTTGTGCTATTTTGTGGGGTATCCCGAAGACTCGATGGGATACGAGTTCTACTATGTCAAAGAAGCAAAGACGTTTGTTTCGAGAAATGCCACCTTTTTGGAAAGGGAGTTTCTATCCGATAGAAAGGGCAGCATGATAGAACTTGAAGTAGTTCAAGAACCACAAAGTGAAGTTCAAACACAAGATCAAGCAATCGAACCAATACAACAAACCACTAATATACCTCCTGAACCTACGGTACGTAGATCCGAAAGAGTTCGGAAAATGCCGGATAGGTTATTCCTCCTAGAAAATGATGAAGATCATGTTGATCTTGGACGAGATCCAAGAACATACAATGAGGCCGTATCGGATGCGGACATGGGACATTGGCTAACTGCCATGAAATCCGAAATGGACTCCATGTACTCCAACAAGGTGTGGACCTTGGTAGATCCACCTAAGGGAATCGTTCCTATAGGCTGCAAGTGGATCTATAAGAAGAAAATTGGAGTGGATGGAAAGGTATCGACCTATAAAGCTAGATTGGTAGCGAAAGGTTACACTCAAAGGCAAGGCGTTGACTATGAGGAAACTTTTTCGCCAGTCGCGATGCTGAAGTCCATTAGGATTTTGCTAGCCATAGCTGCATGGTACGACTACGAGATATGGCAAATGGATGTGAAGACCGCCTTCCTTAATGGAGACATTGAGGAAGAAATTTACATGGCGCAGCCGGAAGGCTTCATATCTTCTGGAAGTGAGCAAAAGGTTTGCAAGCTCCAGCGATCCATTTATGGATTGAAGCAAGCATCCCGTAGTTGGAACATTAGATTCGACTCAACTATCAAAGAGTTTGATTTTGAGAAGAATCCGGAGGAACCTTGTGTATACAAGAAGGTTAGTGGGAGGGCAGTGATATTTTTAGTGCTTTACGTTGATGACATTCTACTCATTGGGAATGACGTAGGAATGTTGCAACAAACGAAAGCATGGTTGTCCACACGTTTCTCAATGAAGGATTTGGGAGAAGCATCTTATGTATTAGGAATACGCATCTATAGAGATAGAGCAAGAAAGATGCTTGGCTTATCCCAAAGCCTGTACATAGACACCGTTATGAAACGGTTTAGCATGGAAGAATCCAAGAAGGGATTCTTGCCAATGTCCCATGGGGTTCGTCTCTCGAAATCTATGTGTCCCCAAACACCTAGTGAAATCGAGGAGATGAAAAGGACGCCCTATGCTTCTGCCATAGGAAGCATAATGTATGGCATGCTATGTACGAGACCCGATATTGCGTATGCTGTGAGTGTCACAAGCAGATATCAGTCTAACCCCGGCCCGGCTCACTGGAAAGCCGTGAAAGATATCCTCAAGTACTTGCGAAGGACTAAGGATATATTTTTGGTCTATGGGGGTGCCGAGTTGAAATTAGAGGGTTTCACTGACTCTAGTTTTCAATCGGACGTGGACGACTCAAAGTCGAATTCTGGATTTATATTCACGCTTAATGGTGGTGCCGTGTGTTGGAAGAGTTCCAAGCAAAGCACGACGGCCGATTCCACTACCGAAGCGGAATACATTGCAGCGTCCGAAGCTGCAAAGGAAGGGACTTGGATAAGGAAGTTCATCCAAGAGTTGGGTGTCATTCCTGATGCTAGTGATCCAGTACCGTTGTACTGTGATAACACCGGAGCCGTGGCACAAGCTAAGGAGCCGCGATCTCATCAGAAGTCGAAGCATATTCTGAGGAAGTATCACATGATCCGAGAGATCATTGATAGAGGTGAAGTTAAGGTAGAACGAGTCACCTCGGAAGAGAACGTTGCAGACCCCTTCACGAAGCCTTTACCAAGATCGGTCCATGAGAAACATCGAGAGTCGATGGGATTGCGGTTTATGGGTAGTTGGCTTTAGGTCAAGTGGGAGATTGTTAGAGTAGGTGACCAACAAGCCAACATGTGGCTGTGGTCTTTCGTATTTATTATTGTAATAAACGAACCTTTATTCGTATTAATGATAAAACACCTTGGCATTCTATATCTTTGTCCCTTTGTCACAAGCATAGATATAGTCCTTACAGTTATTACAAGTACTAGTAATTGATCGTTAGGATCGTGAGATATTTACTTAAGTATTATAACTGTTAAACGTGTTCCTAGTCGAAGGGTTACGCCACTAATGAGGATATCGGCCTTTCCCATTAAGACTAGCACTTAGTGTATGTGTACTGCATCTCATCAGTAAACGGTATTGTGATATCGGCATGCATAAGTGGGTGCTCGTAAGTTGACGAGTTCACTGAACTCCCTCACCCTAGAAATCTCTAAGTGGTTCCCAATAATCGAGTAGAGATATCTATGGTATAGTTGTACACCATTAGTCCTTATGACCTAGACATCACCGTGACTTCACTAGAGGACCAGCTGTATCGTGACCTGTCCCTGAGTTCCACCGAGGACCATCCCAAGGGCCAGTGTTCGTGCAGTCCGAAATCTAGTGGGAGGTCTGTGCATTGTAGTCGGGGATTCGATCGCTAGAATAGTCTTGGATGTCCTGTGTGTTCTGAAAGTTTGTAATCATTCTAAGTCTCTGGCCAGAGCTGACTAAGTGATGATTAGAGAATTCGATTCTTTAAGTCATGCACGTAAGGATTACAACACTTAGAACGATCGCACCGTCATCGAACATATAAAGAGGTCTCGATGAACCAATGCCTCTAGTTCGATCGGGACATATGTATCGAAGGGACCGTACTGTACGTTAACTATATCTGAAGGTTCTTGCAGGCACTTCATTTGTATCTAGGGAATCATGACGCGTAGTTGCTAGACGCCAATCTTGATTCGTTGGGTGATTAAGGTGAAACGAGCTTCATCTTAATCGTAACTCGAAGGGGACGAGTTTTGACCACAAAGGGTTGTGGGCCCACGGCTAGCTTACACCTGAACCATCGAGGGTCACACTGCTCGTGCACATGAGATCTTTGAATAAACGGTCAGAGATAAAATAGTTTATCTTTGCATAATTGGAAGTCAATATGATTGAGTCCAACATTCGTAATTTGGAATTATGAATGAGAATAAGAAAAGGAAAAGAATAAGCGAACGTGTTAGTGAACTTTCTAAATCGGGAAGTTTCCAAATTTAGAAAGTCCACTGAACTAGGGTTTCCACTTTTGGAAAGTTGGAAAATAAGAGATGGCACTCGTAATGACGAGAAAATTATAATGACTCGGAAAATGTAATGGTTACAATTTTTCGATCATTGAATTGAGAGATACGAGCGATTAAAGAAACTAACGAGCTTAAGCTGTTGGGCCCAGTCCAACTTAAGCCCGCTAGGGTTTCATGCAAGGGACTATAAATACATGATTTATAACCCTAGCACACAATAATACAAACCCTAACCCTAAGCGCCGACCTCTCTCTCTCTCGCCCCTCTCCCGCGCGGCCACCTCCGCCGTTGGCGTC
Organism: Erythranthe guttata; assembly: GCF_056151865.1. NCBI lineage: Eukaryota > Viridiplantae > Streptophyta > Magnoliopsida > Lamiales > Phrymaceae > Erythranthe > Erythranthe guttata. The sequence continues at coordinate 9,297,263 of NC_142537.1, forward strand.
GCTCCGTCGCCGGAAAACGGCCGTTCGTCGGCCGTTCTTGTTCGGTATCCTTTCTCCTTCATTATTCTTTCCGTTTTATTCTAACTATTTCGTGTCTAGTGCCACGATTTAGTAGATCGAAGTATACGAGGTGAAATCCGAGAGGAGGAAGACCGTAGATCGAAGAATCGAGGAGCAACGCACGAGCCGAAGCTGCACGCTGCCCCACGCGCCGCCCCGGAAGACCGCGCGTGCTCTACACGCGCCGCCGTGAGCTGCCACACCGCCGCTGCTGCTGCTCCATTGCTTCCCCGATTCTACGGATTGGTTTCCGTAGTAATCACTACGTATCGTTCGCTCCTACCTCACGCGTCAAGAGGTAAATACTCGAAACCCTAGTTTCGTTTTAGGGTTTAAATTTAAACTATGATTTCATGCTTATGTTTGTATGATTTTATGTGATTATGTGTAATCGATTAAATCGTTGCAAGCATGTTATTTGGTTTAAATGCGAGCATGTTAATTGATTTAAATTCGGTTAAATTTATTAGCATGTATGTTGTTTTTAATTTCGCTGGAAGCGCAAAGGTACGCAATTAATTGATTTAATTTATCGGGCATGTACTTGTGTGTTTTAAAGTCGTTTAAATCACGTAAAATTTTTGTTTTCCGCTGCGTATGCGTGCCTGAAACCCAACAATCTCCCCATCTTCATCTATATCAAGTATAACGAAATCAACAGAGAAGATAAATTTATCAACTTTTACTAGAACATTCTCTAAAATACATTTTGGGTAAACTAAAGACCTATCAGCTAATTGAAGAGTTATAGTCGTTGGTCCAATCTCACCAAACCCAAGACTTTTATAAGTGGAATAAGGCATAAGATTAATGCTAGCACCTAAATCAATAAGTGATCTGATTTTTTTACCTCCAATAGTACAAGGGATAGTAAACTTACGTGGGTAGCCGAGTTTTTGTGGAAGAGGCCGAGTAAGAATTGCACTGCATTGCTCAGTGAGTTGGATCATCTCGTTCCCTTGAAATTTCTTACCCTTTGTCACGAGGTCCTTGAGGAATTTCACCCACTTTGGCATCTTTTGAAGTGCTTCTGTGAAAGGGATATGTATGTGAATTTCTTTCAACTTGTTAAAAAAACCTTGGCATTCGGCATCGAGCTTTTTACTTAAAACTTTTGAGGATAAGGAATCGGTGCGGCCCTTGCAATCATTGTTGATTGCGGTTCTTCTTCAATTGCCTCTTTTTCTTCAAGCTCTCTCGTTTCTCGATTATCGTGTTTCTCTTCTTTTTCCGTGGGGCTTCTTCCAATTGCTTCCCATTTTTCAGCGTGACTGCTTGGCAAGTCTCGGCCTCGATTTTTTGTTTGAAATATTTGGGGGTATGGTATCGGTTCCACCCATCCGGCTAAAATTGCTTGCGATTTGATTTGAATTTCTTCTTTTTCTTCGATCTTGAAACTGAAAGCTTGGCAAGTCTCAAATTTTTGCTTTCGAGGATACCAATTGAAGAGGAGGGTTTCTTCAAACAACAAAGGGCTGGGTCAACTATTCAATCAAATGATATTAAGCCTGTTTCCCATCTCTTCTCGAGAAACAATGAGGCTATTTCTTTGCAAAATTGTGCTCAATTTCATATGTGGCAATTTTGCCAAGATCTCTTCGTTAGTTGGGAGAAGAATCTGCACGAATCGGATTTTTTGAGGAACGTATCGAGAGAGAATTTGATTTGGTTAGACAATGTGTGGTTGGTAAACAAGGATCGGTTTTTTAGAAAGGTACGGAATGTATCGTCAAATATTCAATATGATTCCACAAGATCCAGTTTTGTTCAAGTAACGGATTCTAGCCAATTGAAAGGATCTTCTGATCAATCCAAAGATCATTAAGATTCCATTAGTAATGAGGATTCGGATCTCACACATATACATCGAAAAATTCATATTCACAAACCAATAAAAAAAAGAAAAACATGTTGATTATATCAAAGTTTGAGGCACCAATCATTTTAGTTCATCATGGGTAGAGACACTATTGCTGAGATAATAACCTCTATATGAAATGTTGATATGGATAGAAAATGAGTTGTTCGCATAGCATCTACTAATATTACCGAAAATATTGTGAAAATACTTTTCAGAGAAGATTTTATCGAAAACGTCAGAAAAAAACAAATATTTTTTGACTTTAACTCTGCGGCATAGAACATAATTTATTTCCAAAAGAAAGTTAATGGTCAATTCCACAAAACAAAAAATCTTTTTTACAAGGTACAAAGGTAAATTTTGATTCATTTGTCCCAAAATTAACCATAGATAAATTCCCCTTTCGATTTGGGAGTATTGACTACACCCCTAATCCTGAGCTTCGTGGTACTTTTACCAAGTGACATTCCAGGGCATCCCAATAGGATTGACTGGGATGACAGTTTCTCATTACGAATCTGTAAAATTATAATTTTATTCAAATCACACATCACAGTATACTAGGCCTTCTAATTCTTTACGAGGTGTATCTAAAAGATTCGCAATATAACTGGGAAGACGTTTTAAATACCACACACGGGAAACTGGGCATGCGAGTTTGATGTAGCCCATTTGATATCTTCATATCCGAGAATCAACAAATCCGACCCCGCATTGTTCACAAAATTGCGGGTTTTCTTTTTTGACCTCCGATTACTCGATAATTTCCACAAGCACAAATTCCACTTTTTATAGGCCCGGAAATTCTTTCACAAAATAATCCATCTTTTTCCGGTTTATTGGTTTTGAAATGAAAAGTATAGGTGCCAATATTGGCACTAATGGTACGTAAATGTAACTCGTTGTTCAAACAACTATTCAGAGTTTCTAGCGCTCCTTGTAAGGATTGTTGAAAAACCTGTTGTCTGACTTGATAAATTGCCCTTTTTTGTTCAAACTTAATCGTTTCATTTTTATAATTTTCTAATTGTTCCAAAGTCTTATAAGTTGAATTGATCAAATTCAATTTTTCTCGCGCTATCTCAGAGTACCCATTCACCCGAAACTCATCTGCTTCCGTTTCCACTTTCCGTGTCTTACGTATTCGATGGCAATGCTCCTGCCGGACGATTCTCTTGATTCAATGATAGTTGCGCCAGTTGGGCCAACACCTCATTAGTGTGTGATTTTTGGGCCGGTGGATTGTTGCCTTGATAGCTTTGTTGAGGAGGGGCTTTATTTTGAAATTGACCTTGAAGTCTTTGGTACCCTTGGCCTTGTTGATTTCCTCCATATTGGTTTTGTGATCTCCACTCTTGATTTTGGAAATGCCGAGGGGCATTGTTGACGCAATTGAGCGATTCGACATCTTGTTTGCATTGGAGCGTGTAGTGTTTTCCACCGCAAATTTCACAGCATGAAGAATCCACGCTTGGACTTGCTGTGGTGGGTTTGCTTTGATGTGCTGTAAAAGAAGTTGATTCTGGTGAGAAGTTTGGGTCATTTGATCTTAAAGCGCCGTAATTGCATCTAATTTCAAAACTCCGGGAACCTTCTTGGTTCCACTAATCGTCCTTTCGCTTGATTTGGCAAACCTTTTCTGCGCAATCTGATCCAACATAATAAATGCATCAGGTATAGATTAACTCATAAAATTACCTCAAGTTGATGGATCTAATACGGTTCTCGCATTCTCATTAATTCATTGGTAAAATATATGAGTTGGCTGCCATTGCTCCACTCCGTCAGTTGGACACTGGCTTAAGAGAGTTTTAAATCGCTCCCACGCCTCGAATAATGCTTCCCCATGATGTTGCATGAAATTATGAATTTCCCATCATATCCTCTCGTACTTCTCTAGTGAGATGTAAACTTTCGTGAAAAGGTTTAGGGGTTGAATTCATGACAAGACAGAGTGGTGGGCTTGGCACATCAACCACTGGCGAGCTCTTCCTTGTAGGGAGTGTTTGAAGAGAATTAATTGAAGTGCCTCTTCCTATCGTATCTCCCTACGATAGGAATTACAGGTACGAGAAAATTGACAATGTGGAGATGGGGATATTCACCTGCCAATCCACTAAATAACCCGCTATTTTGGAGCATCGTCAAGAGGCCTTGCTTGATCTCAAAACTATGCGCCTCAATGGGTGGATGTTGGATGCTTGGGCGGAATCCATCAAAATTTGGGATTATGTAGTCCTGAAGTGCCCGTGGCCTAACTGCTGGCTATAGTGGAAGTTGTGGCGGTTGGTCTTGGATCGGATTTCGTCGGGATCGAGTAAATAACCCTATGTGTCTCTTCGTTCTTCGTCCTCCATTATATTATTTGTGCGTTGAAGTTTCCTAGCGGCTCGAAAAGTGCATTCGATTTCTGGGTCAAACGGTTCTCTGTCGAGATTGAGTCTCCTGCGCATAAAACGGTACCTAAAACAGAAACAAAAATAAAATAAAAATTAGATTTGGGTGAATCGTGAAAATTGTTCAAATCTAGAGCTAGAATAAAATAAATGATTAAAATATTCCCCGCCAACGGTGCCAAAAACTTGTTGGTTTGAAATACCGACACGCAAGTGCACATATCGAACAAGTAATATAGTGGACTTTTAAGCCCGATCGATCCCACAGAAAATATTTAATTATCTAATCCTAGACGCTAAATTCTACGAATTATTATCAAGCCCACCCTACACAGTCGAAAGTTTGAGGAATTAAACTAAATTAAATTAAATCAAATTAAAAAAGGCAAGAGCACGAAAACAATTAAAAACGAAGATTAATCAGAGAAAGCAAGCCTACGATTTTATTCTTCCCCCTATGTGATTATTAATTCTCCAATTCCTTCAATTATGCAAGTTATTAAAGCAGATAACTAACCTAAGATGCTTAAGTGTCCGAAGCTACAAAAGAAGGGACTTGGATAAGGAAATTCATCCAAGAGTTGGGTGTTATTTCTGATGCTAATGATCTCGTACCGTTCTACTGCGATAACATCGGAGCCGTGGCGCAAGCTAAAGAGCCGAGATCTCATCATAAGTTCAAGCATATTCAGAGGAAGTATCATGTGATCCGAGAGATCATTGATAGAGGTGAAGTCAAAGTAGAACGAGTCACCTCGGAAGAGAACTTAGGAGACCCCTTCACGAAGCCTTTACCAAGGTTGGTCCACGAGAAACATCGAGAGTCGATGGGATTACGATTTATGGGTAGTTGGCTTCAGGTCAAGTGGGAGATTGTTAGAGTAGGTGACCAACAAGACAACTTGTACAAACATAGATATAGTCCTTACAGTTATTACAATTACTTATAATTGATCTATTAGGATCGTGAGGTATGTACTTAAGTATTATAACTGCTAAACCGTGTTCCTAGTCAAAGGGTTACGCCACCAAAGAGGATATCGACCTTTCCCATTAAGAGACTAGCACTTAGTGTATGAGTACTGCGTCTCATCAGTAAATGGTATTGTGATATCGGCATGCATAAGTGGGTGATCGTAAGTGGTTCTCTATAATCGAGTAGAAATCCCTATGAAATAGTTGTACACCATTAGACCGAGACATCACCGTGACTTCACTAGAGGACCAGTTGTATCGTGACCAGTCCATGTGTTCCACCGAGAACCGCCCCAAGGGCCAGTGTTCGTGTAGTCCGAAATCTAGTGGGAGGTCTGTGCATTGTAGTCGGGGATTCGATTGCTAGAATAGTCTTGGATGTCCTGTGTTTTCTCATAGTTTGTAATCTTTAAGTCTCTGGCCAGAGCTGACTAAGTGATGATTAGAGAATTTGATTCTCTAAGTCATGCATGTACCGATTACAACACGTAGAACGATCGCACAGTTATTGAACTACAAAGGAGGTCTCGATGAACCAATGCCTCTAGTTCAATCGGGACATATGAATCGATGGGATCGTACTGTACGTTAACTATATCACACAGTTCTTGCAGGCACTTCATTAGTATCTAGGGAATCATGATGCATAGTTGCTAGACGCCAATCTTGATTCGTTGGGTGATTAAGTTGAAACGAGCTTCATCTTAATTATAACTCTAGGGACGAGTTTAAACCACAAAGAGTTGTGGACCCACGGCTAGCTTACGCCTGAACCATCGAGGGTCACACTGCTCGTGCACTCGAGTTCTTTGAATAAATGGTCAAAGATAAAAATGTTTAATTTTTTCATAATTGGAAATCAATACGATTGAGTCCAACCTTCGTAATTAGGAATTATGAATAAAGGAAAAAACTAGGCGAACATCTTAGTGAACTTTCTAAATTGGGATGTTTCCAAATTTAGCAGGTCCACTGAATAAGGGTTTCAAGTTTTAAAAATTGGAAAACGAGAATTGGCATTCGTAATGATGTGGACGTTTCAATGATTTCGAAAACATAATTGTTACAATTTTCCAATCGTTGAGTTATGAGAAACGAGCGAAGAAAGACTAACGAACTTAAGATGTTGGGCCCAGTCCAACTTAAGCCCGTTAGGGATTTTATACAAGACACTATAAATTCAAGATTTATAGGTCTTGTAAAAACACACAAGACACAATAAACGCTAGCTGCTCGCGCTCACGTCCGCTGCCATCTCCACCGCCGCCGTCGCCCCGTCGCCAAAAATCGGCGCCCACGCGCCACTACGCCTTAGTAGTTCTATTCTTTTGTTTTATTCTTCCGTTTAATCTAACTTTTGCGTGTCTAGTTCCATGTATTTAGTAGAACTCGGTATACGAGGTAAAATCCGAGAGGAGGAAGACAAAAGAATTAAAACCACCGAGAAGCACTCGCCGAACAGCCGCCGCACGCGCCCTGACGTGCCACCCGAAGACAACGCGTGATTCACACGCGCCGCTGCTTCCCGCGCGTCCGTCGTTGCCGCTGCTCCCGATTGATTTGTTTTCGTGGCAATTTGCTTCAATCCAAGATTTCGTCTCACGCTTCAAGAGGTATTTTCGGATCCATTTTAATTAGGTTTTAATTTAATATGATTAAATTAATTGTTGATATTTGCATTATGTTTTTTCCTGAATTTAATATGTAATTGGTGATGTATGATTCTCGATTTACTGCGAGCATGCTACTTTATTTAATTATCGAGTTAATTATATGCATGTTGTATTTTAATTTTCGATGGAAGCATTAAGGTACGTAATTAATTACTATTATCGAGTACGTATTTCTTTGATTAAACTTTTTTTCCATATAATTTTTTTTTTTTTCAGCTGCTCACACGTTCTTGATGCCCAACACATTCTTCTTTGCTTTCGCTCGCAATGCCGCCCATGTAGTTAGTCAATTTCAATTAGGAGAAGGTAAGGATTAGGGTTTTAATATTTTTTGTTAACTGATATTGTTCAGCTAATGTAATTCATATGTTAAGATTATTATGTTAGTAAAAGCTACAGGTTATTTTGTATCAATTCGACTCTTAAAAAAACAATTAACTAATATATTTCAGTTGATGTTTGTTAACTATATTTTTAACTAATGTTTATCATATGCTAAAATTACTAATGTTAGTCAATTGACTTCAGTCAGCTAATGTTAGTTGTTTACACGATGTCATATATATAGTTTTGTTTACTAATATTAACATATCTTTAGATTATTAATGTTAATCAGCTGACAGTTGCGAGCTGATTTTCTTGAACTGATTTTTTACATATTGTTGGCCGAAAACCTACACGCAACTGCACGTATCGTACAAGCAATATAGTGGACTAAAAGTCCGGATATCGAACCCACAGGGAATATTTAATTATCTAATCCTAGACGCTAAATTCTACCAATTATTATCAAGCCCACCCTACACAGTCGAATTTTAGAGAGAATTAACTAAATTAAACTAAATTAAAATCAAGCAAAAACAAGAAAACAATTTAAACACGAAGATTAATCAAAGTAGACAAGCCTAGGATTTTATTCTTCCCCCTATGTGATTATTACTCCCCCAATTCCTTCAATTATGCAAGCAATTAACCCGAATTATTAACCTGAGATGCTAAAATAATCATAACCCGCTTCCGCGTGTATTACGATTCTAATACTGTAGATTCAATTACTATATTCCTATGCAATTAATTCTAGAACACAGCATTAAGCACAAATCTCAATATATAATGGCTACCTAAGAGATTAACTATATTACTATGTTAATACCACAAAGGCTCTTCTACCACAGTTCTAATTATTTACCCGATCTTCCGATTCATGCGATTAACAATAACATAAAAGCGCATAAAGTGGCCAGTTTCATGAACTTAATAAAACAAGTAGAAGAAATAATCCGAAATTAAAACTTGCATAAAATCATAGAAAAGGGTTCATAAATCCCACATAGGAAATCCTAGAAATAAATAATTTAGCTACTCATGATTAAAGCAAAAACACAAATAAAATAAATCATAGACGATAAATCTATGCTTGAAGTCTTCGAATTCTTCGTCTTCGTTATTGCGTTGTTGCTCTTGAAATTGCATAAAAAGATCCCCAATTGTGTGCTTGGGTTGGTCTTATATAGGGTGAAGAACTTGGGGAGTTTCCTTGTGCAATTAAAATTCATTTACTGCGCAGCTTCGGAGTCTCGGACGGGGGTCCCAAAATTTGAACTAAAACTCGGACGGGGTCCGAGCTTTAAATCTTCAGAATTTTGATTTTTTCACTTTTTACCCATATTTTCTCCAAAATTGCAGTTTTGACCCCATACTTTTCCAATTCTTCAATTTGTACCTAAAATACAATAAATCAACTTTTTAAGCACCAATTATTGTTAAAACACACCAAAAGCTCAAATAAAAATGTACCATAAAGTGTAAAAATATACACTTAACACACCCCAAAACTTGAACTTTTGCTTGTCCTCAAGCAAAATCTACCAATAAGCAAATAACTCAACTACTACATCTCATTACATAGATCAATGATCAACTCCACGTTTTCAGAACTTGTAATTATAATGACAATTCTTAGGCATTCGCAAGCTCAAAATTCAACAACACTTAGTCACTCACCATTACCAAAAACCACAATTCATACAATTGCTTCAAGCATCCAATATTTGCAAATTAAAGATAGAAAGAATTTATACTTACATGCATATGCTTGACTTCAAATACTCACCAAATTATTCTACTCTACTAATATCGAACATTAAGCTATTGGGATCATTGGGGCTTTGTGGCTTTCAATTGTTAGGCTCTTTGGTTCGAGGTAGGAAATATGGGTATATGTGGCTATTATTCTTGAATTGAGGTGATTACGCCAAAATTTGAAAGGTAAGCGTTTGAAACAATGAATTCACCTCTAAGGACTTTAATAAACTCGATTCTTAAGAGTTCAAAATTCTCCACTTTTGCTCTTAAGACAATGGATCGAGCTTTCAAAACAATTCAACAACTAGCCCTTATTTCTCCCTTCTAGTCTCTTCTTCTTCCCTTTTTCTCTTTTTTTTTTTGTTTTTTTTTTTTTTTTTTTTTTTTCGAAGAAGAAGAAGAAGAAGGACCTAAAAATTTTTGACCGAACTCCAAAGGGTAATTTTCAAGAATCTCCACCTATTCTATCTTACACATTGGCTAAAAGAAAGACAACCTTTTCTCCGAGGCTCAAATTAAGGTTCTAAGGAATTTCGATAAAAAGGTTGGCTTGAAAGGCTCAAACGGTTCAAAGAAGGCCCAAATCATATCCCAATCACTTACTACTCAATACTTTGTATCATAAATTTCCTAAGGTGAGTTCTAAAACCGAACATAGCATGATCTAGGACAAATTAATTCCAAATTTAAATACAAAACATTCAACCAAAGCAATGCACAAAGTGTGATTCCTTGCAATAATTTGTTTCTAAGTTCCGTTGAATCGAAAGCTAAACAAACATCTAATCCTTATCACACAAAACAAGCAATTTCATCATCAAACATTGATCATCTCTCATCATCATAAATCATCGATGCATTTGACTCAAGCAAATTTAATTTTTGTTTTTCTTATATTCCGGAAAAACGAGAAAAACAATAAAAACGAATAAAACCTAATGCATGCAAACTAAAGCAAATAAGCACGAAAACATGTTTTTCACCCCCAAACTTAAAATTTTTGTTGCCCTCAACGAAATCAGCACAAAGTTTAAGGATAGAAAACACCTGATTTAGTCGGAGTCGATGTGATCAGGGTGCTCCTCCCTAGCTCTCTCACGCTCGTCCTCATTGGGCGGTGGCACTTTTCTTTCCCTTTCCCTTCCCTTTGGAAGATGATGCTTCGCTCGTGCGGCCTCGTTTGTTGGATGACATAGTTGGGAGTACTTTGGGAATGGAATCGGTAAGAATTGGTTGACAATCAAACTTAAAATGTGGTTGGAGCAAATTGTCGAACACCTTGTGGGCGTGCCTTAAAAGAGTAGATTTTGAAGAATTTGGTTCGATTCTCTAGCCTCCATTTGTGTGTGGGAGTTTGAAAGAAGGAAAGAGGAGGGTTTAGGAAATAATTGGGGAGAAAATCTAATTTTTTAAAGTTAAAACGCCCCAAAAATAGTCGGACGGCTGTCCCGGTTTTTGTGCAGATTGTCGGACGGCCGTCCGAGATCTTCTGTCTCCCCACTATTTACAGGACGGCCGTCCCATGTTTGTACCTTATTTTCGGACGGCCGTCCCACAAGCAGTGCTGCCGTTTGGGGCTTTCTGTTTCCCAGACGGCCGTCTGAGATTTTGCTTGCAATTTCGGACGGCCGTCTGGACCCCCTGACCGTGTTTTCGACCCTAAAAATTAAAATTCAAATAAACTAATTAGAATGCATGCCTATGACGATAAAAACGAAACGAAAAATTAAAGAAAACTACGAAAACATAAAGCTCGGGTTGCCTCCCGAGAAGCGCTAAGTTTAAAGTCTTCAGCTGGACGTTGCTTCTTTATTTTCAAGCAAAAGCGACCGACGTCACTTGGCAATCTTCACTCGCTTCCCAATACGGTTTGAGCCGGCTCCGCTTCACGTTGAACGTACTATTTGAATCTCGCTCCTTTATTTTGACCATCTCGTGAGGAAGAATTTCTTGGACAATAAACGGCCGCGACCACTTTGATTTGCGCTTCCTTGGAAATAACCAAAGACGGGATTTGCACAATAACACCAATTGTCCTTTGTGCAATTCCGTTTTGATTTTCTCCTTACGACCACAATATCTTGACTCATCCTTCTCTCGTGACTTGCTCGAGTCTTTGGGTGGCAACATCTTCCTTGCATTCTCCTCGTCGTCAAAACCTCGACTCGTATGACTTTCTCTCGGAGGAGTTGAAATTGAGTCCATGAAGTAAACTTGCTCCTTCCGATTCTTGTTTCCGCCATCATCTCCTGCAATCAAAGATACTTTCCCGTTGTCCAAGATCAAAACATCAAACTTTTCATTATTTGTAAAATCCATAAGCTCAATAGAAAAACAATCATTATTATCACATGGATTTTTATTAGCACTAAAAACATTGAATTTCATTGTTTGGGCATGCACAGTCATTGTAAGATCACCACTAGCACAATCAATTAGCGTCTTTGACGTGGCTAAAAACGGCCTCCCTACGATAAGAGGTATCTCTCTATCCTCATCTATATCAAGTATAACGAAATCTACAGGGAAGATAAATTTATTAACCTTCACTAACACATTCTCTTAAATACCTTTTGGGTAAACTAAAGATCTATCGGCTAATTAAAGAGTTATAGCCGTCGGTTCAATTTCTCCTAACCCAAGATTTTTAAAAGTAGAATAAGGCATAAGATTAATGCTAGCGCCTAAATCAATGAGGGATCTAAAATTTTTACCTCCTATAGTACAAGGAATAGTAAACTTACCTGGATCGCCGAGTTTTTGTGGAAGAGGCCGAGTAAGAATTGCACTAATTTGCTCCGTGAGTTGGATCATCTCGTTCCCTTGCAATTTCTTACTTTTCTTCACGAGGTCCTTGAGGAACATCACCCACTTTGGCATCTTTTGAAGTGCTTCAATGAAAGGAATATTTATGGGAATTTCCTTCAACTTGTCCAAAAATCTTTGATATTCGGCATCGAGCTTCTTCTTTATAAACTTTTGAGGATAAGGAATTGGAGGTACTTGTGAAGGCACCGTTGATGGTGGCTCTTCATGAGTTGATTCTTTTTCCTCATTCACTTTCGGCTTCTTGATTACCGTTTCTCTTCTCTCTTCGTGGGGCTTCCTCCAATTGCTTACCGTTCTTCAAGGTGACTGCATGGCACGTCTCAACCTCGATCTTTTTCGTTAGCAATCTTTGTGGATATGGGATTGGCTCGACCCATTCGGCTACATTGACTTGCGGCTTGACTTGAATTTCTTCTTTTTTCTCGATCTTGAAATCGATAGCTTGGCACGTCTCGAACTTTTGCTTTCGAGGATCTTTCGTATTCGATGGCAATGCTCCTTGCGGACGGTTCTCTTGATTCAAAGCTAATTGAGCGACTTGATTCTCCAAATTTCGCAACGAGGCTTGGGTAGCGGTCAAGAATTGGGCCAATATCTCATCCGTGTTTGATTTTTGGGCCGGTGGATTGTTGCCTTGATAGCTTTGTTGAGGAGGGGCTTGATTTTGGAATTGACCTTGAGGTCTTTGATATCCTTGGCCTTGTTGATTTCCTCCTTATTGCACTTGTGATCTCCACCCTTGATTTTGGAATTGGCGAGGCGCATTGTTGACGTAGTTGAGCGACTCCACATCTTGTTGGCATTGGAGCGTGTAATGATTTCCACCGCAAATTTCACAAAATGGAGAGTCAATTGCTTGGACTTGTTGTGGTGGACTTGCTTTGATGTGCTGTAGAAGAAGTTGATTTTGTTCAGCAATTTGGGTCACTTGAGCTTGAAGGGCCGTAATTGCATCTAACTCCAACACTCCGGGAACTTTCTTGGCTCCACTAACCGCCCTCTCGCTTGACTTGGCAAACCGATTTTGAGCAATTTGATCCAACTGTTAGAGTAGGTGACCAACAAGCCAACATGTGGCTGTGGTCTTTCGTATTTATTATTGTAATAGGCGAACCTTTATTCGTATTAATGATAAAATAACTTGGCATTCTATATCTTTGTCCCTTTGTCACAAGCATAGATATAGTCCTTACAGTTATTACAAGTACTAGTAATATTTGATCGTTAGGATCGTGAGATATTTACTTAAGTATTATAACTGTTAAACGTGTTCCTAGTCGAAGGGTTACGCCACTAATGAGGATATCGGCCTTTCCCATTAAGAGACTAGCACTTAGTGTGTGTGTATTGCATCTCATCAGTAAACAGTATTGTGATATCGGCATGCATAAGTGGGTGCTCGTAAGTTGACAAGTTCACTGAACTCCCTCACCCTAGAAATCTCTAAGTGGTTCTCAATCATCGAGTAGAGATATCTATGGTATAGTTGTACACCATTAGTCCTTATGACCTAGACATCACCGTGACTTCACTAGAGGACCAGCTGTATCGTGACCTGTCCCTGAGTTCCACCGAGGACCATCCCAAGGGCCAGTGTTCGTGCAGTCCGAAATCTAGTGGGAGGTCTGTGCATTGTAGTCGGGGATTCGATCGCTAGAATAGTCTTGGATGTCCTGTGTGTTCTGAAAGTTTGTAATCATTCTAAGTCTCTGGCTAGAGCTGACTAAGTGATGATTAGAGAATTCGATTCTCTAAGTCATGCACGTAACGATTACAACACTTAGAACGATCGCACCGTTATTGAACATATAAAGAGGTCTCGATGAACCAATGCCTCTAGTTCAATCGGGACATATGTATCGAAGGGACCGTACTGTTCGTTAACTATATCTGAAGGTTCTTGCCGGCACTTTATTTGTATCTAGGGAATCATGACGCGTAGTTGCTAGACGCCAATCTTGATTCATTGGGTGATTAAGGTGAAATGAGTTTCATCTTAATCGTAACTCTAAGGGACGAGTTTTGACCACAAAGGGTTGTGGGCCCACGGCTAGCTTACACCTGAACCATCGAGGGTCACACTGCTCGTGCACATGAGATCTTTGAACAAATGGTCATAGATAAAATGGTTTATCTTTGCATGATTGGAAGTCAATATGATTGGGTCCAACATTCGTAATTTGGAATTATGAATGAGAATAAGAAAAGGAAAAGAATAGACGAACATTGTAGTGGACTTTCTAAATCGGGAAGTTTCCAAATTTAGAAAGTGCACTGAACTAGGGTTTCCACTTTTGGAAAGTTGGAAATTGAGAGTTGGCACTCGTAATGACGAGGACTTTATAATGATTCCGAAAATGTAATCGTTACAATTTTCCGATCATTGAAATGAGAGAGACGAGCAAGTAAAAGTACTAACGAACTTAAGCTGTTGGGCCCGGTCCAACTTAAGCCCGCTAGGGTTTTATGCAAGGCACTATAAATACTTGATTTATAGGCCTTGAACAAAACAAAACACAACAAAACCCTAACCCTAGTCGTCCCCCTCTCTCTCTCGGCCACTCTTCCCAGCGGCCACCACCGCCGTCGCCCCGCCGTTTCGCCGGAATCGGCCATTCGTTGGCCGATTGCTTTCGGTAGTTCTTTCCTTCTCTTTTTCTTCCGTTTTTCTAACTATTACGTGTCTAGTGCCACGTGTTTAGTAGATCGAAGTATACAAGGTGAAATCCGAGAGGAGGAAGATCGAAGATCGAAGAATCGAGGAGCAGCACACGAGTCGAAGCCCTAGTCGATCCCACGCGCCGCCCGAAGACCGCGCGTGAGTTACACGCGCCGCCGTGGCCGTCTCGCCGCTGCTGCCCCCGGATTGTACGGATTGGTTTCCGTAGCAATCTCGACTTGCTTAGCGCTCCTACCTCACGCTTCAAGAGGTAAACACACGAATTTAATGTTCTTGATTCGTTTACGTTTAAACTATATATTCATGTTTGCTTTCGTATGATTTTATGTGATTACGTGAAATCGTTTTAATCGTTGCGACCATGTTAGTTGGTTTAAACGCGAGCATGTTAATTGATTTAAATTCAGTTAAACAATTTAGCATGTATGTTGTTTTTAATTTCGTAGGAAGCGCAAAGGTACGCAATTAATTGTTTAGAATTTTCGTAAGTTTAAAATATTTTTGAAATATTGTTTAGAATTTTTCCAGCTTTAAAATTGTTTAAAATTGGAAAATCGGATCTGAAATTATTTTTAAAACGTTTGTTATTAATTGTTCGTATCGAACCGGTCGAACCGGCCGGTTCGATGGTTGTGTGCGATCTAGTTGACCGAATCCACGTGGATTCGGGTCGGTCAGACCGGTTCTCGGTCCGACTGACCCGGCCCACTGATTTGGGTCAACTGGACCGGGCAGAACTGGACCGTTTCGGTCCGAACCAGTCAGACCGGTTGGGCCGAACCGGTTCACTGAAAATAAATAAAAAAAAAAAAATTATTTCAGATTTCTAAAATTAAACTTAAAACAAATTGATTTTAATTTTCGGAAAATTATTTTCAATTAATCCCAGTTAGATAATTGGATCGACAATCATCTATTTTAGTAAATATGTGTTAGATTAATTAATTAATTTAAATTGTTAAATTGATTTCAATTAATAGAACACAAATATAATATTGATTATAGTTCAACTTAATTAGTAGTACCTCAACATTATTTGAATGATTTATGCTAGTTGAGGTTCTATAATTATTTTGAAAAACCCGATAATTAATTAATGTAATTAATTATGAAGTTAGGTCGTATGTTCCTCTTAGGACAATATGCGTTCCCATATACCTTTAGAGAACATAGATGTAGGAATCACATAGACCAATCCGAACCTTCTGATGAGATAAAACTTTTTAATAAAACCCCTCATTCTTAATCTAATTGAGAATCATTTCAAGCTATAAAAAATAACCCAATCTGTTGAGTTATTTCTTTCCTTCTGCCAACGGTTGGATTATGTGTAGCCCTTTGCTGTAGTGCAGTAAGCCGTGTTAGCGGGGAGTGCTATGGTAGAGTAAGCTGTAATTCAATTGACATAGCGATGAAGGTAGCCGTAGAAAAGGGTTATTTTGGATTAACGTGGTCGGCTAGATTAACTAGGGACTGCATTAGTTTGGCATAATCAAGTTCTATGAGCATCTTTGATTGGTAGGTTAGACTTGACACACGACGATTTTGATATTCGCGAGATTAACTTATGTCATTATTAAGTGTGAGGAAAATTAATTTAGGGTCATATTGTGGATATGATTGATTGTGATCTACCTTTGGGCAAATATAATCGGGCTAGATTAACTACGGGTTATATTTGTCTATTGGACCTAAAGCCCATTAAGAAAAATCAGTTTTCTCGTTTGTCTACTAGAGGGAAGTGGAACTCGATAAAACTAGTGGAAAAACAATTAAATAACATAAGTCCAAACATTTAATTGTAACAATCATTTAACGCGAATCTCTAATAATCCTCTTCTCTATACGTCTTAGATAATCATGTCTAAGAATCCCATAATGTCAATCCTCGACAATAAACTCAATGGCCCTAATTACCTAGATTGGTTGCGTAGTCTTAAGCTTGTGCTAACCGTTGAGGGGCGTCTCTATGTTTTGAACGAGAGACTTCCCGCCACTATACCTGCCACAGCGACTGATGATGAAAAGGAAACTTATGAGGCATGGAAGAAAGATGATACACATGCTAGGTGCTATATGATAGCAGCCATGGAGCCCGCGCTTGCGAGGAAATATGAGTCTCACATGCATGCTTTCGATATAAAGGCTCATCTCGATAGCATGTATAGTGAGAATATTAGGGCATCAAGGTACGCTGCTACAAAGGAGTTGATCACAGCGAGACTGCGCGAAGGGACTTCGGTCCACGAGCACTGTCTCAAAATGATCACTCTCCTTGAAAAGCTAGTGAATCTTGATGTCACCCTCCCGGCCGAGCTCTTGTTGGATTTGATCCTGTTGTCTCTTCCTAGTTCCTATGAATCGTTCATAGTGAACTTCAACATGAACAAACTAGATCCTCCCTTGGATGAGTTAATGAACATGTTGGTCAGCTTCGAGTCCACCATTAAGAAAGAGAAGTCTGTTCTCATTGCTGCTACTTCTGGAAAGAAGAGTGCTTTCCAAAAGAAGAGAAAGGAAAGAGTTTTCCCTTCCGAAACAACAAGTTCGAAGTGGGTGAAGGTAGTGGGGGCCCCAAGGCAAAGGTTGGCAAGCAAGTTGATGATGCTTGCCATCACTGTGGAAAGAAAGGACATTGGCGCCGCAACTGCAAGGCTTACCTAAAGCAGAAAAGTTCTGAAAAGGGTACGTATTTCATTGACGTAAATTTGTCTGTCAACTCTTCTTCTTGGGTATTGGATACGGGCTGTGGCTCACATTTGTGCAATGATTTGCAGCTAATGACAAGAAGTCGAAAGCTTAGAGCGGGTGAGACCTACCTAAGGATGGGGAATGGAGCAAGAGTTGTTGCTGAAGCCATTGGCACAATTTACTTAAATATTTTGGATTCTAGTTTTCCTATTGTTTTGAACAATTGTTTATTTGTTCTGTCCCTCATTGGAAACCTTATTTCTATACATGTATTAGATATTGAAGGTTTTACTTTTGTTTTTGGAAATTCGATTTGCATTATACAAAAGAATGAGAATTTGATTTGCAAAGGACGACTATTAAACAACTTGTATGAACTAAATCCAAATGAAATACCTATTAATGTTATATCAGCAAAACGTAAGGAGATAGATCAAAACCCCGCACAACTTTGGCACGCTAGATTAGGTCATGTCTCTTTAAGAAGGATGAACGATTTTGTTAGTGAAGGATTGTTCTCTTTGGAGGACATGAAATCACTACAAACTTGTGAATCTTGCCTTAAAGGGAAAATGACCAAGTCACCCTGCAAAGGGAAAATGGAACGAGCCGAGGGTCTTTTGGATTTGATCCATACAGACGTATGTGGTCCACTAAGTATTAGTGCGAAGGGTGGATACAACTACTTCGCTACCTTTACCGACGATTATTCTAGGTACGGGTATGTGTACTTGATGAAGTACAAGTCCGAAACATTTGAAAGGTTCAAGGATTTTAGACACAAAGTGGAAAAGCAACTCAGACGAAGTATTAAGAAGCTGCGATTCGATCGTGATGGAGAGTACTTGAGCAGCGAGTTCATTGACTATCTAAAAGAGAATGGGATACAATCCCAATGGACTCCACCGGGAACTCCTCAACTTAATGGAGTCTTCGAACGTCGGAATATAACTTTGTTAGATATGGTTCGATCAATGATGGGGTTCACGAACTTACCGGCATACTTGTGGGGTCATGCACTTCGTACTGCCGCGTATTTGCTGAATAGAGTTAACACCAAAGCAGTTAAATCCACACCTTATGAACTTTGGCATTCCCGGAAACCCAACTACAAACATATTAGGATATGGGGTTGTCCCGCTTATGTGAAGCGATTAGTGGGAGATAAGTTGGATAGTAAATCCGACTTGTGCTATTTTGTGGGATATCCCGAAGACTCGATGGGATACGAGTTCTATAATGTCAAGGAAGCAAAGACGTTTGTTTCGAGAAATGCCACCTTTTTGGAAAGGGATTTTCTATCCGATAGAAAGGGCAACATGATAGAACTTGAAGAAATTCAAGAACCGCAAAGTGAAGTTCAAACGCAAGAACATATAAGCAAACCAATACAACAAACCACTAATATACCTCCTGAACCTACGGTACTTAGATCCGAAAGAGTTCGGAAAATGGCGGATAGGTTATTCCTCCTCGAAAATGATGAAGATCATGTTGATCTTGGACAAGATCCAAGAACATACAATGAGGCCGTATCGGATGCGGACATGGGACATTGGCTAACTGCCATGAAATCCGAGATGGACTCCATGTACTCCAACAAGGTATGGACCTTGGTAGATCCACCCAAAGGAATTGTTCCTATAGGCTGCAAGTGGATCTATAAGAAGAAAATTGGAGTGGATAGAAAGGTATCAACCTATAAAGCTAGATTGGTAGCGAAAGGATACACTCAAAGGTAAGGTGTTGACTATGAGGAAACCTTTTCGCCAGCCGCGATGCTGAAGTCCATTAGGATTTTGCTGGCCATAGCTGCGTGGTACGACCACGAGATATGGCAAATGGATGTGAAGAACGCCTTCCTTAATGGAGATATTGAGGAAGAAATTTACACGGCGCAGCCGGAAGGCTTCATATCTTCTGGAAGTGAGCAAAAGGTTTGCAAGCTCCAGCGATCCATTTATGGATTGAAACAAGCATCCCGTAGTTGGAACATTAGGTTCGACTCAACTATCAAAGAGTTTGATTTTGAGAAGAATCCGGAGGAACCTTGTGTATACAAGAAGGTTAGTGGGAGGGCAGTGATATTTTTAGTGCTTTACGTTGATGACATTCTACTCATTGGGAATGACGTAGGAATGTTGCAACAAACGAAAGGATGGTTGTCCACACGTTTCTCAATGAAGGATTTGGGAGAAGCATCTTACGTATTAGGAATACGGATCTATAGAGATAGAGCAAGAAAGATGTTTGGCTTATCCCAAAGCTTGTACATAGACACCGTTATGAAACGGTTTAGCATGGAAGAATCCAAGAAAGGATTCTTGCCAATGTCCCATGGGGTTCGTCTCTCGAAATCTATGTGTCCGCAAACACCTAGTGAAATCGAGGAGATGAAAAGGACGCCTTATGCTTCTGCCATAGGAAGCATTATGTATGGCATGCTATGTACGACGCGTATGCTGTGAGTGTCACAAGAAGATATCAGTCTAACCCCGGCCCGGCTCACTGGAAAGCCGTGAAAGATATCCTCAAGTACTTGCGAAGGACTAAGGATATATTTTTGGTCCATGGGGGTGCCGAGTTGAAATTAGAGGGTTTTACCGACTCTAGTTTTCAATCGGATGTGGACGACTCAAAGTCGAATTCTGGATTTATATTCACGCTTAATGGCGGTGCCGTGTGTTGGAAGAGTTCCAAGCAAAGCACGAAGGCCGATTCCACTACCGAAGCGGAATACATTGCAGCGTCCGAAGGTGCAAAAGAAGGGACTTGGATAAGGAAGTTCATCCAAGATTTGGGTGTCATTCTTAATGCTAGTGATCCAGTACCGTTGTACTGTGATAACACCGGAGCCGTGGCCCAAGCTAAGGAGCAGCGATCTCATCAGAAGTCGAAGCATATTCTGAGGAAGTATCACGTGTTCCGAGAGATCATTGATAGAGGTGAAGTTAAGGTAGAACGAGTCACCTCGGAAGAGAACGTTGCAGACCCCTTCACGAATCCCTTACCGAGATCGGTCCATGAGAAACATCGAGAGTCGATGGGATTGCGATTTATGGGTAGTTGTCTTTAGGTCAAGTGGGAGATTGTTAGAGTAGATGACCAACAAGCCAACATGTGGCTGTGGTCTTTCGTATTTATCATTGTAATAGACGAACCTTTATTCGTATTAATGATAAAACAACTTGGCATTCTATATCTTTGTCCCTTTGTCACAAGCATAGATATAGTCCTTACAGTTATTACAAGTACTAGTAATTGATCGTTAAGATCGTGAGATATTTACTTAAGTATTACAACTGTTAAACATGTTCCTAGTTGAAGGGTTACGCCACCAATGAGAATATCGGCCTTTCCCATTAAGAGACTAGCACTTAGTGTGTGTGTACTGCATCTCATCAGTAAACGGTATTGTGATATCGGCATGCATAAGT
This sequence comes from Erythranthe guttata, assembly GCF_056151865.1. Lineage (NCBI taxonomy): Eukaryota > Viridiplantae > Streptophyta > Magnoliopsida > Lamiales > Phrymaceae > Erythranthe > Erythranthe guttata. The sequence goes on from NC_142537.1 coordinate 9,317,950, forward strand.
GGGTGCTCGTAAGTTGACGAGTTCACTGAACTCCCTCACCCTAGAAATCTCTAAGTGGTTCCCAATAATCGAGTAAAGATATCTATGGTATAGTTGTACACCATTAGTCCTTATGACCTAGACATCACCGTGACTTCACTAGAGGACCAGCTGTATCGTGACTTGTCCCTGAGTTCCACCGAGGACCATCCCAAGGGCCAGTGTTCGTGCAGTCCGAAATCTAGTGGGAGGTCTGTGCATTGTAGTCGGGGATTCGATCGCTAGAATAGTCTTGGATGTCCTGTGTGTTCTGAAGTTTGTAATCATTCTAAGTCTTTGGCCAGAGCTGACTAAGTGATGATTAGAGAATTCGATTCTCTAAGTCATGCACGTAACGATTACAACACTTAGAACGATCGCACCGTTATTGAACATATAAAGAGGTCTCGAAGAACCAATGCCTCTAGTTCAATCGGGACATATATATCGAAGTATATGAGGTGAAATCCGCGAGGAGGAAGATCGAAGATCGAAGAATCGAGGAGCAGCACACGAGCCGAAGCCGCACGCGATCCCACGCGCCGCCCGAAGACCGCGCGTGAGTTACACGCGCCGCCGTGGCCGTCTCGCCGCTGCTGCCCCCGGATTGTACGGATTGGTTTCCGTAGCAATCTCGACTTGCTTAGCGCTCCTACCTCACGCTTCAAGAGGTAAACACACGAATTTAATGTTCTTGATTCGTTTACGTTTAAACTATATATTCATGTTTGCTTTCGTATGATTTTATGTGATTACGTGAAATCATTTTAATCGTTGCGACCATGTTAGTTGGTTTAAACGCGAGCATGGTAATTGATTTAAATTCAATTAAACAATTTAGCATGTATGTTGTTTTTAATTTCGCTGGAAGCGCAAAGGTACGCAATTAATTGATTTAATTTATCAGGCATGTGTTTATGTGCTTTAAAGTTGTTTAAACCGCATAAAATTTTTGTTTTCCGCTGCGTACACGTGCCCGTTACCCAACACCAACATGATAAAAACATCTGGTATCGATTGACTCATAAAATTTCCCCCGGTTGATGTATCTAAGACCGTTCGTGCATTCTCGTTAATCCCTTAGTAGAAGATGTGGATTTGCCGCCATTGTTCGACTCCATGTGTTGGACATTGCCGCAAAAGAGTTTGAAATCTCTCCCATGCCTCGTATAATTGCTCGCCTTGCTCTTGGACAAAATTATGAATTTCCCGTCGGATTCTCTCGTCCTTCTCGGGTGAGCTATAAACTTTCATGAAAAGGTTGAGGAGTTGAGGCCACGACGAGATAGAGTGTGGGGCTTGGGACATCAACCACTGGCGAGCTCTTCCTTGTAAGGAGTGCTTGAAGAGAATTAATTGAAGCGCCTCTTGGGAAACGCCGTTTTGACGGTGGAAATTACAGGTATCTCGAAAATTGACAATGTGAAGATGGGGATCTTCGCCCGCCAATCCACTAAATAGCCCGTTATTTTGGAGCATCGTCAAGAGGCCTTGCTTGATCTCAAAATTGTGCGCCTCAATAGGTGGATATTGGATGCTTGGGCGGAATCCTTCATGATTCGGGATTACGTAATCTTGAAGTGTCCGTGGCCTAGCTGCTGGCTGTACTGGAAGTTGAGGGGGTGGGTCTTGGACTTGGTTTGCGTTGGCCCCGAGTAAATTACCCGCTGCCCTGCGTTCTTCGTCCTCCATTATATTGTTTTCGCGTTGAAGTCTCGTAGCGGCTCGAAAAGTTCGTTCGATTTCGGGATCAAACGGTTCTCTAGCAAGATCGAGTCTCCTGCGCATACACAGTACCTAAAAAGAAAAATAAAATAAAACAAAAATTAAATGGGTGAATCGTGAAAATTGTTCAAACCTAGAGCTAGAATAAAATAAATAATTAAAATATTCCCCGGCAACGGCGCCAGAAACTTTTTGGCCGAAAACCTACACGCAAGTGCACGTATCGTACAAGTAATATAGTGGACTAAAAGTCCGGATATCGAACCCACAGGGAATATTTAATTATCTAATCCTAGACGCTAAATTCTACCAATTATTATCAAGCCGACCCTACACAGTCAAATTTTAGAGAGAATTAACTAAATTAAACTAAATTAAAAGCAATCAAAAACAAGAAAACAATTTAAACACGAAGATTAATAAAAGTAGACAAGCCTAGGATTTTATTCTTCCCCCTATGTGATTATTATTCCCCCAATTTCTTCAATTATGCAAGCAATTAACCCGAATTATTAATCTGAGATGCTAAAATAATCATAACCCTCTTCCGCGTGTATTACGATTCTAATACTCTAGATTAAATTACTATATTCCTATGCAATTAATTCTAGAACACATCATTAAGCACAAATCTCTATAATGGCTACCTAAGAGATTAACTATATTCCTATGTTAATACCACAAATGCTCTTCTACCACAGTTCTAATTATTAACCCGATCTTCCGATTCATGCGATTAACAATAACATAAAAGCGCATAAAGTGGCCAGTTTCATGAACTTTATAAAACAAGTAGAACAAATAATCCGAAATTAAAACTTGCATAAAATCATAGAAAAGGGTTCATAAATCCCACATAGGGTTCCAAATAAAATCCTAGAAATATAATTTAGCTATTCATGATTAAAGCAAAAACACAAATAAAATACATCATAGACAATAAATCTATGCTTGGAGTCTTCGAATTCTTCGTCTTCGTTATTGCGTTGTTGCTCTTGAAATTGCGTAAAAAGATCCCCAATTGTGTGCTTGGGTTGGTCTTATATAGGGTGAAAAACTTAGGGAAGAAGGCAGTTTCCTTGTGCAATTAAAATTCCTTTACTGCGCAGCTTCGGAGTCTCGGACGGGGGTCCCACAATTTGAACTAAAACTCGGAAGGGGTCCGAGCTTTAAATCTTCAGAATTTTGATTTTTTCACTTTTTACCCATATTTTATCCAAAATTGCAGTTTTGACCCCATACTTTTCCAATTCTTCAATTTGTACCTAAAATACAATAAATCAATTTTTTAAGCACCAATTATCGTTAAAACACACCAAAAGCTCAAATAAAAGGGTACGATAAAGTGTAAAAATATACACTTAACACATATGCTGAGATTATTAATATCAGCGAGCTCATAGTTGTCAATTGATGTTTGATTTGCTAGATTATTCTTTTACACTATATTTAGTCAACTAACTTTAGTCTAGTTAATGATAATTATTTGGTTGATATAGTTGGTTAATATTGTAATTATGTGTTAAGTTGCAACTGTTGATTTGTGTTGGTTGTCACCTAAGTCAGCTGATTCCAAGTTAATTTATCGGAGCTCCATCGATATTGCTAAAAAAATCACCTAACCAACCAAATTAGTTGATCAAACGCCACTTAAGTCAAAAGTGTTATTTGATGGTTTTCGAGATAGGAATTTTCTATTTGAGGAACAGGGAAAAGTCGAGGCAAGAACTTTGTTCTCTCTCCTTAAGACAAAATTGCCCCGCAACAGTGCTTCGATTTTGGCAATTGTCTCCCAAGATACAACGACTTACAGTTCCAACAGAGCAGCACAACAACTGCTGGAACACAACGAACGAAAAGACGTTTTGGACTTTTATTGACACGAAAGAAGGATGTAATGCAACGAATATGTTTATGGCTTATGAATGCTTGAGTGATTGAGTGAGATTGCTGGAAAACTAGGGCTGTATTTATAGTTTTCAGAAAGTTGTGTTCCAAAAGACACAACTCTAGAAAATGAAAAGAGCTGAAAAAACATTGTGTCTTTTCGCAGGGGTTAAACACCAATTCGTGTTTAAACTACCACCTGTTCGGATATGATGCTAAATTAATTAAGCCCAAAAACTTAATTACTTTTAGGCCCAAAACGGACCCAACTCCAAAGTCCAAAGTCCAACGGGCTCGGGCTCGGTCTCGGTCCGGGCGGGCGGCGGCGGCGCGCGTGTGGCTTGGTACTTGATCCTTCACTTGATCATACCTCTAGCTATCCATTTGACACTATTTAAAGTGTTCTCATTAATGCTCTTTTCGTGATGTGGGACAAGTGACTTTTCACCTTCCACCAAGCCCTTTGAGCTCACTTTAGCTCAATGAAGTACTTACTTTGTGCATTTATTTCTCATTCATCCCATATCGGATTTGAGCATTTAAACACACTACAATTATCTACTTGAAGCGTAGATTATGTTTCCCATAATTTATCCCTTGAAACGATCACGGAATTTGTACTTCAATATTTTCCTCATTTGAGGTAAACACCTCAATTTTCCAACAATCCCCCACATGAATGAGATTAATGCATGCAGACACTTAAAGTCCAAACGATTTGTTATTGCATCGGGAGAGGTAGCTTATGGCTTTGAACCTTCCTTAGTAATATGTTGTTGGATTTACTTGTTGTTTAGTGAACGTGATTCTTGAACTAATCAACTTTTTATGTAAACCAAGGCAGCAACATTTACACAATAACATTTCTAACGTCTTTTGTTCTCACGTGTTGTCCATTTCGGCCTTGGACCACTCTTGGGTTCATAAGTGTTTCATAGAAGCGGCCCTATACTTCACACTTACATAGGTGATCTCCTAAAAGAATATCCTGTCATATTCCACCTTAAAAGGTCATAGGAATCATTAAAAGTCACTTGACTTACCCTTACCACACTCGACAGGTAGCACTTGGATTAGGGAATGGTAGGAATAATTTTCCATGTGCACAATTTGAATTTTCATAACTTAGTTGGCCCATTGAACCAAGATTTTGGGATCTCCAATCTACAAGGTTGGGTTACCATCATGGATTTTCTTTCATTTGTGGGTTTTTTAGACCCATTCCCATCACTAACTTGCACATTTGATCTCTATTGATTCCTTTCGTCAATGGATCGGCCAAATTATCTTTTGAGTTCGTAAAGTCAACTGAGATAATTCCATTAGAGATCAATTGCCTTATAGTGTTGTGTCTTCGACGGATATGTCTAAACTTACCATTGTACATTGTGTTTCGAGCCCTTGCTATCGAAGATAAATTATCACAATGAATCATTACTGCGGGCACAAGTTTCGACCAACAAGGAATATCTTCTAAGAAATTACGAAACCACTCGGCTTCTTCACCAGCTTTATCTAAAGCTATGAATTCGGACTCCATTGTGGATCTCGCTATACACGTTTGTTTAGAAGATTTCCATGAAACAGCTCCTCCACCAATCATGAATACATATCCACTCGTGGATTTGGAGTCGTTCGTATTCGATATCCAGTTTGCGTCACTATAGCCTTCTTGCACAGCAGGATATCTTGTATAATGCAATCCAAGGTTTATGGTATGCTTTAAGTATCTAAGTACTCTAGTGATTGCTTTCCAATGATCTTCACTTGGATTGCTCGTGAATCGACTTAATTTGTTCACGGCATATGCAAGATTGGGACGAGTACAATTTGTTAAATACATTAGACTCCCTATGATCTTTGCATATTTAATTTGAGAGACAGCATCTCCTTGATTCTTGGCTAAATGTAAAGTCAAGTCCACTGGTGTTTTTGCAGGAGAACTCTCAAATGCATCGAATTTCTTAAGCACAGTTTCAACTTAATGAGATTGTGTTAAGACAATTCCATTTGGTGTCCTAGCTATTTTGATTCCTAAGATAACGTCGGCTAGGCCCATATCCTTCATGTCAAAATTATTTTTTAACATGTTCTTTGTTTTCACGATAATATCGTGACTGCTGCCCATAATTAACATGTCATCTACATATAAGCAAACAATTACAAAATCGTTTGTTGAACCTTTAATGTAGATGCATTTATCAGATTCATTTATTTTGAAACCATTTGATAACATAGTTCTATCAAATTTTTCATGCCATTGTTTAGGTGCTTGTTTGAGACCATATAATGATTTTACAAGTTTACACACCTTTTTCTCTTGGCCGGGAGCCACAAACCCTTCGGGTTGTTCCATGTATATTTCCTCATCGAGGTCACCATTCAAGAATGCCGTTTTAACATCCATTTGATATATCTCAAGGTTGTTCAATGCTGCAATAGCAATGAGCACACGTATTGAAGTAATTCTTGTCACAGGCGAATACGTGTCAAAGAAGTCATATCCTTCTTGTTGTCTAAATCCTTTGGCTACTAATCTAGCCTTGAATTTATCAATTGACCCATCGACCTTGTATTTCCTTTTAAGGATCCATTTACATCCTAAAGGTTTGCACCCCGGTGGAAGATCTACTAGTTCCCAAGTATGATTTTGCATAATGGAATCGATCTCACTTCTTATGGCTTCTTTCCATAATGATGCATCGGGACTAGACAATGCTTCTTGAATAGTCCTTGGTTCATTTTCCAACATAAAAGTTAGAAAGTCGGGACCAAATGTCTTAGAGACTTTGGCTCGCTTGCTGCGTCTTGGTTCATCTCCATTTTGAATTGGAGCACTTGTAGCTTCGTGAGTTCTCTTTTTAGAACTTCCTTCAACTATTTCCTTGCACGAAATTTTTTTTCAAAGAATATTGCATTCCTTGATTCAATTGTCATTCCACGATTTAAGTCGGGAATTTCAGACTTATGCACTATAAATCTATAGGCACTACTGTTATTTGCATGTCCAATGTAAATGCAGTCAACAGTCTTGGGTCCAATTTTGACTTGTTTTGGTTTAGGTACTTCAACCTTAGCCAAACACCCCCACACTTTGACGTATTTATAGGATGGTTTTCGACCGTTCCATAGTTCATATGGAGTTTTATACATCTTTTTATGGGGAATCTTATTTAAGATGTAATTTGCCGAGAGTATGGCTTCCCCCCAAATATTTTGGGGTAAACCCGAGCTAATTAGCATTGCGTTCATCATCTCCTTAAGAGTTCGATTTTTTTCGCTCGGCAACTCCATTAGATTGCGTTGAGTATGGTGCTGTCGTTTGATGAATTATACCATTAGAGGCACAAAATTCTTCAAATGGAGCAACATATTCTCCTCCTCCATCACTTCGAATCATTTTGATCTTTTTACAGAGTTGATTCTCTACCTCACTTTTGTAAGTTTTAAATACTTCAAAAGCCTCATCTTTACTGTTAAGTAGATATACGTAACAATACCTTGTGCAATCATCAATAAAAGTTATGAAGTACTTTTTGCCCCCTCTAGTTTGCACAAATTTCAAGTCACAAATGTCCGTATGAATTAATTCTAGAGGTGCAGTACTTCTTTCCACTTTATGGAACGGTGATTTGGCCATTTTTGCCTCAACACAAATTTCACATTTATTTTGGGAATTTATTTCCATTTTAGGCAATAAGTCCAATTTAACTAGCATTTGTAATGTACTTAAGTTCACATGTCCCAATCTATCATGCCATAAATTAGAACACTCAAGCAAGTAAGAAGAAGCATTTATTTTATTCATAGTACGCTTCACAGCCATTACATTCATTTTGAAGAGCCCTTTCTCGAGGTACCCTTTGCCTACAAACAGACCATTCTTGGTCAAAACAAACTTATCGGCCTCAAACACTAGCCTAAATCCCGCCTTGCTCAACAGGGCTCCGGAGACTAGATTCTTGCGATTGTCCGGGACATGCTGCACATCCACAAGCGTAAGCTCTTTGCCGGAAGTCATCTTTAGCACGACCTTGCCTTCACCCACTACGTTCGATGTAGCGAAATTTCCCATAAATAGCTTCCTTCCTTCAACGGGTGTGTAGGAGGAGAACATTTCTTTGTCCGAGCAAATATGGCGCGTTGCTCCGGTGTCCACCCACCACTCTCTTGGATTGTCTACCAAGTTGGCTTCAAACACCACAGCGGTGAGGTCCATCTCGGACAAGTCAGCAGGGACAGCTTTTTCCTCGGCGAGGTTAGCTTGGTTATGTCCCTTCTTTGGCTGACGACATTCACGAGCCATGTGACCAATTTTTCCACAGTTGTGGCAGCTTCCTTTGAACCTTTTAGTAGGATTTGGCTTGCCTTTGGTCACCTTTCTTTTCTTGGTACTTGGCTCGGCCAAATTCACTTTTGCCTCCATCTTTCCTTTCACGGTTTTGGCTTCGGCTTGACGATTGTCCTCCTCAATTCGAAGCCTCACGATCAAGTCCTCAAGCCGCATTTCCTTGCGCTTATGCTTGAGGTAGTTCTTGAAATCTTTCCACAGAGGCGGTAGCTTCTCGATGATAGCGGCTACTTGGAAAGACTCGCTTAGTTGCATTCCGTCGGCATGAATCTCATGCAGAATCAATTGCAACTCTTGGACTTGCTCAACCACTGTCTTGAAGTCCACCATTTTGTAGTCGAGGAACCGTCCGACTATGAATTTCTTCAAGCCGGCATCCTCCGTTTTGTACTACTTTTCGAGACAGTCCCATAGCTCTTTCGCAGTCTTGAAGTTGCTGTAGACATTGTACAGCGTATTGTCGAGTCCGTTGAGGACGTAGTTACGACAGAGGAAGTCATTGTGGTACCAAGCATCATAAGCATTTCTCCTTTGAACGTCAGTGTCGTCTTCAGCCACCGTAGGCGCAGTTTGTCGCAAGAACCCTTGAAGGTTCATGGTGGTAAGGTAAAACAACATCTTTTGTTGCCACCTTTTGAATTCAACACCGGTAAATTTTTCCGGTCTTTCGCCATGAGCAGGGACAGAGTTGTGGATCGGAAGAGCCATTGGAATTGTTGCAGTAGCAGAAGGGACAGCAACATTAGGAATGGCAGCGGCGGCAGCGGCAGCGGCATAAGCACCAATTCGTGTTTAAACTGCCACTTAATTACTTTTAGGCCCAAAACGGACCCAACTCCAAACCAAACATTTCCAAAGTCCAAAGGACACGGGCACGGGCACGGGCTCGGTCCGGGCGGGCGGCGGCGGCGCGCGTGTGGCTTGGTACTTGATCCTTCACTTGATCATACCTCTAGCTATCCATTTGACACTATTTAAAGTGTTCTCATTAATGCTCTTTTCGTGATGTGGGACAAGTGACTTTTCACCTCCCACCAAGCCCTTTGAGCTCACTTTAGCTCAATGAAGTACTTACTTTGTGCATTTATTTCTCATTCATTCCATATCGGATTTGAGCATTTAAACACACTACAATTATCTACTTGAAGCGAGATTATGTTTCCCATAATTTATCCCTTGAAACGATCACGGAATTTGTAGTTCAATATTTTCCACATTTGAGGTAAACACCTCAATTTTCCAACAAAAAGGCGGTTGATTGGAGCTCGAGAGACCCATCGCCACAGTAAACCAAATCAACCAGCTAACCAGATCAGTTGATTGGAAGTTAGGCAACTCGCCTACATCACCCAGCCTACATCACCCATTTAACTCAGCCAAGTAATCAAGTTAGGTGATCTCAAATAAGCTAATTATAGTAAGTTGGTTAACCTGCCACCATGCCCCGCCCGCACCTCCAGGAATAATGTTTCAAATTTTACGTTTTATGTACCAATTTGTTCCTCTCTTAGAGGACTACAATTTAGTAGTTTTGTTTCATTGTTTTTCCACTTTATGTTGTTTATAATCCCTTTATTCGCTTGACGCATTTTAGGGTTTGTTTGGGACTGTTAGTGAAATTGTAGCTGTGGAGGCGGGTATTTGGTAATATGATGTTCTCTGAATCAAACAGGTGGCTGACTTTGGGTTTCACGTTGCCTAGGCTAGGTTAGGGTGGTCCCTGGCGGCGTTAGGGTTGTTCATAGGGTTGCGTTAATTCTAGGGGTGTTTTTGTTTTACCAAATTGCCCTACCAACCCGTCGCTCTACCGAACCATACAGATTCTCTGCCGAAATATTTGTACCGAATTATTACCGTACCCTACCGCGCGGTACCGAAATGTTTTGGTAGGGTAACAACACTCAATATTATTAAAATGGTATTATCCTGCCGTAGCGAAATATTATTAAAAAATAATAATAAATAAAATTCAAATTTAATAATTAATTTTTTATATATAAAAAGTGAACATAGTATCCTAACTAACTACTATTAGTTAAAATTAGTTATACTCATTAGATATGTTAAAAATATTTTAAAATGCTTTCATTTTTTATGATATAATTGATCTTTAAAAAATTTAAGTTATAGTTTTATGTAAGAAATGTTTTATATTAGGTAAATTAAGTACATATATTTAGAATACATATATCTTAAATACTACTTTCAACATTTTAAACATGTATATACCTTGAATTGCGTTGAAACAATGATATTCAATTTAGTCTTCAATAGTAGATAACATAAATTGGTAATTACCATTACCATACCCTACCGTACCGAAATTTTGGTATACCGAAGTTTTTGGTAGGGCAATGGTAATGAATTTTTGGTAATGGTAGTAATTCGAGGGGTTTGGTACGGTTACCCTAAAAACCCCACCCCTAGTTAATTTAAAGGGGGTCGTGTTAGGAAAAAGCCTCTCTCCTACCAGCAGGTGTTTATGGCCAGCAACAACAATATTCTTCATCTTTGTCGCGATAGGGCATCAACATGATGCGATCTGAAAAGTATCGACAGTGTTTTCTACGCAATTTGCAAGAAAAGACTAAGAAAAGAGTTTTATTATTCTGCATAAATAAATCTAAACCTACGTTCTCCTATAAATACTAACCTAATAGAAACCTAATGCATCTAGGAAACCTAATAAAAAGGATAACTATTAACTAAACAATAAAAGATAAATACTAGCCTAACAATACGTAAGTAAATAACTCAAAGCAATTGCAATTCTATCCTAACTCTATTACTTCATATGATTGGTCGCATCATTCCCTTTCCCTTCAAAGCAGACCTTGTCCTCAAGGTTGAGTTTCGGAAAATTCTTCGTTGGAATCTTGCCTCTCTCACCCCAGCTCTCGACTTTTAGTGAATCAATTAAATTGATTTCGCCCCTCGTTCTACCTTGAATGTGGTATTCTCGACCCCCGACATTAAACTTCATCGATCTCATACGGTAATCAATCCACATTGGTCCAAGACTTTCGAGCCAAGGCATACCATGTACCACGTCCAACCCGTTTATTGGTAAAGCAAATAGAGTGGTCTTGAACTCGTAACCTTGCAACGTTATCACATTCAACTCATATTTATCTTGACACTCTAATTTGTCCCCGTTCGCCACTCTAACTGAGAATGGTTTAGTTGGAGTAGCGTCCATCTGTAGTCGACCAGCCAAGTTCGGGTTGATAAAATTTAGACTTGACCCACTGTCAATTAATACCTCAATCGGCTCTTTCTTAAGCATGCCCATCAAACGCATCGTCGACACTCCATCCTCTCCCTCCAACGCATTTAAAGAAATATTGGGTTCTTCTTCAAAGTTATCGTCGCCTCCAACTCCCGAGCCTTCAATCTCAATCAACAACGCTTGCGCTTTTTTACATTGGTGGCCTCGGACGAACTTCTCGTCACAATTATAGCATAAATTTTTCTCGCGTCGTTGTTGCAGCTCGTCCCAAGTCAGTCGTCGAGTCCCACCAGAGCTAACAAATTCTCGCCCTGCTGCTAACGTCGTGACTGGTGTCGTCCCTCCTCCCGATTTCTTCCCAACTTGCAGTTGCTCGTCTTTTCGTTTGGCTAGTTCGATGGCTGTTTGTAAATCCTTAGGTCTGAATAGCCGTACGTCACCTGCTATTTCCTCTTGAAGCCCTACCATAAACGCACCCATGAGCGCCTCTTCCAACCAACACGGTAGACAATTCATCAAACGCTCAAAATCCCCCAAGTATCCTCGAAAATCCCCTTTCTGCCTCAGCCGGCACATCGATTCGTTTGGGTCTTCGTAGTCACCGTGGCCAAAGCGCAGTAAAATATCCTTCTCAAATTGCCCCCACGAGATCCGATGACCCCGATTCGCTCGTTCGAACCATTGCCACCACTGGTTGGCATCTCCCTCAAGATGATATGATGCAAGAATCACTTTTTTGTGGCCGTGCAGAGCATTGGCCAGAAAGAATTGCTTCGCACGGCTAAGCCACACTCGAGGCTCTTCACCACCGAACTTCGGAAAATCCATCTTTACATGGGTACGCCGCCTTTCACGTTCGCCGCGTCCTGATGCCCGACTCCTAATCGAAGCATTAGATGCACGGCTGCCCTCACTTTCGTTGCCAGAGGAGTCGCCCGATGATGGTGGAGACGGGCCATTCCTTCTCCCCCACGGGTTTTGCCGTTCATGACCTTGTTCGAGAAACCGCTGCATCTGCTGCATTGAAGCCTGGATCTCTTGTACCGAGTTTTCCAGTCTATCAAATCTTTCTCTGTTCGTTGCCATGATCATAGCAGAGCTTTTGATGTTATCTCAACCTCGCTCTTGATACCAATTGATGCGATCTCAAAAGTATCGACAGTGTTTTCTACGCAATTTGCAAGAAAAGACTAAGAAAAGAGTTTTATTATTCTGCATAAATAAATCTAAACCTACGTTCTCCTATAAATACTAACCTAATAGAAACCTAATGCATCTAGGAAACCTAATAAAAAGGATAACTATTAACTAAACAATAAAAGATAAATACTAGCCTAACAATATGTAAGTAAATAACTCAAAGCAATTGCAATTCTATCCTAACTCTATTACTTCATATGATTGGTCGCATCACAACACTAGCAGCGTACAAATCAGATCTTCAACATTATTGATGTAAGGAAGCGTTGGTTCAACGGTGGCGCTAGGGATGCCATCGCTGCTCTAATATTGTAACATGGTGGGGGTTACACAAGGATTCAATTTAGATGAATTTACAGTCATCTGCCGCCGAAATTTGAACAATCACAAAGGGCATAGAGACTTCCAGCCGTAACATCTCAGCTCTAGATAAATGATCCTTCAAGTTTCATCGCGTTTTTACAAACATGAAACCAACTCCACCTTCCTATAGAGCGGTTGTTCATTGCCAACGGTCAATATCATCTCCAGTCTTTTATCTTCATCAACAAACCATTTGATCCATCATAGAATGAGAATGTAAAAAGATTCTAATTTTCTCTATGTCCGACACTTATAAACTCTTATAGCCACTTAGTCATTTGGTTATCGGGAAGTTTTCTTATGGAATCCTAAACTATGAGATAGTTTACATATTTCTTATCGGTTTAAAAATTCGAGACAATTTGAGGTGTATAAGTTAAACTGCCGTCATATTTTGATATCCTTTGAAATGGATCTCGATTTCATCAAGATTCTACCTTAAATTAGTATGGCGCTTCGAAGGTCTGAATATGTGAGTGTTTCGTTGGTTTCTATTTTCTAATCCTCATAGGGAGTTACCATTCGCTCCAATGTGAAATTGAAATCTAGAATTTCCAGTGCATATGTTTGAGAAGGTGGCTCTTTTCCAATTTGGAAGCTTAATTGGTCGTCCAATACAGTAGATCCTTGCACATCAAATCAGTTCCATATTAGTAATGCTCGAATTTGTGTTTAAATAAACGTGACGAAAGCAAGGAAGTAAGAGATCTCCCTCGTGGTTGAAGCGGAAGATTTGTCACCGTCATTTTGGAACATAAGATCCTCTAAGTTAGTATCCAATGACTCTTTCCAAATTACTTATTGTTCGAATGTACATACGGATTGATATTCAGATCTGGGGTTAGTCAGTAGTTATGCTTCCGGAGAACACATTGAGTAGAAGACAAGTTTAATAAATGTCTCCCATGAGGAATAATGTAAAAAGTTAACAATAGCCCATTTGATTCCTTGAATTCAAGAAAGTGTTGATTTGTATCAATATTGGATTCTTAAAGAATATCACGTTACGAACTACGAAACTGAAAGACAAAGTTATAGGAAGTTGTGCTGATCTAAGTCTTCTTGTATACCCTAAATACATTAAGAGTTTCACGTTTATTTTAGTATAGAAATTCCAATGCTATTTCAAAGTGAGAGGAATTCAAGTTACTAGTGCGACATCAATAAAGATTTATTCTAGTTGGAGGATTCATTTAAAGAATATTAGTGACAATAAGATTCTTGATAAACATATGATTCATTCCTAGACCTTAGAATAAATAGTCATTTATGTAGATGCAAGTAGATGGTGTAGGGCTATTAGAATCTTAATGGAAATGAATGGACTATGAAGAGTGGTAACCTTTTAGAAGGTTATGCTTATAACAAGAAGATCCACTATGAGGAGGACATATTCTCACTAGTAACCACACTTTAGTCTATTCAAATTCTCTAATCCCTTTAGTAGATGGATGTCAATATTTCGTACATCTTGACGAGTGCGTTTCACGATGCAAATGATTTTAGCTTGGAGCCATAGCACACTAGTAGACAATTTGCTTATTACTACGAATTTGTTTGCTACGGTGAAAAACTGTAATAAAAGGTACTTTTTACTACGGAACAATTTTGAAGTTTTAGTAATAATTAGGATTTACGGTAGCAAATAAATATTTGGCACGGCAATTTACCGTAGCAAAGCTTTTGTCACGCCCGTATATGCTACGGGGTAAATTCGTAGCAAATGCGTAGCAAAAGCCTTTTTACTATGAATTTGATACCTTTTGTTACGGTTAATGATCGTAGTAAAAATCCATTTTTCTACTAGTGGCATTGAAATGCAAGTTAGAAATTCATTTATGAATGTAAGCAAGTGCACACTTTATATAATATTTAGATTGATTAAAGAATCAAGTTTTAGAAATATTATATGTTGTAACAAAAGCGTGATGGGTATCTTAAGATATGTTTAGATGATAATTTATATTGTTCGAAATGATTTGTAAATTATGTCTTTAGTTAATGGTATTGTTTTATCGAGTCTAATAAATATAGAAACTTTTGTGAAACCAGATATGCCCTACAATTCAAATAGATATGAAAAATAGAATATGAGGTTATCACAGACAAGTTATATTGATTAAGATACTTGGCTTAATTTACCATACAAAAATTCCAAGAAATAGTTTTTTCATAAAGAAAATCACCCTATCTAGGTTTTGCTGTCTTTTGATACGTAATATGATAAAGGTGATATATGCAGATCCTTTTTTCGTATGAACCATGTATATGTACGCTACAATAAATAATTAAATTCGAGGTTTTGCTTTGCACATTGCATAGTTCAAAAATGTGAATTTATTATTAGGCTATTATATTAGACTACGGTAAATTTACTTTTTATTATTGAAAAATACGAGATTATATACGACTTTACCAAGTAGAAAGTCTTGTAATGACTTAATTATATTATGGTTGATTATTTTTCCTTTTGGTATGTTAACTTTCCAGAATATTTATTTTCTCGATGGAGTGGTGATGTATAGTGGGAGACATGCACAATGTTGAGATCGAGTATTTCCGCAAGAAGTACAATTTTAGCATGTTTACGCTACGGGTTTTTTTTCCAAGGAAATGGTGATGTATAGTGGGAAGCATCCACAATGTTGTGATCACATATTTCCACTAGAAATATAATTTTAGCATGTTCACGCTTTGGTATATTTGGTTAACCAAGGGAGTGGCAATATATGATGTAAGATGTACGTGATGTTGTGTTTTTCACTAGAAATACAATGTATGTTTCTGCATCAGATGATAGCCCGATAAAGTTTCTCTATGTAAGATGTTGAGATTTTGAGTTGCACACCTTTGAGTCTAACTGGGAGATTATTGGGATGGTAGACCAAAATTCTCGCTTTTATTTACATAATTTTATTACGTGGTTAATAATTTTTTTTATTAAGAGAATCTGGATTTGGGCATTGTTTGCATTTATTTATTAGTTAAATTAAATGCATGGTCTAATATTCATTCGTAGACGAAATCAGTGATTAGCAGTTCACCATAATATCATTCGATTGTCTCATATAGAATATAAAATTAAGCATTCATAACCTAGATGGATATGGACTAGACACGGCCACGGGTCGGGTTTGACCCGGACCCGACCCGGATCCCCCCGTTGAACGAAGACCCGAAACTGGACTCTAGTGTGCATGGGTCGGTTATATATATATATATATATATATATATATATATATATATATATATATATATATATATATATATATATATATATATATATATATATATATATATATATATATATATATATATATATATATATATATATATATATATATATATGTATAATAGAATGATTTAATTGATGTATAAATAATGTCGTTTTAAATTATTAATTTTCATACGCATTATTATTAAATAATTTTAATTAAATTATTAACAAATGTAATATAATAAGTTTTAAAAAGAATAATCAATCGTTGTTCAATACTATCAAGTTCCAAATATCTATTATAAATGACTATATTCAATATAATCTCCACTATTGAAAAATATAAAGTATTGAATCAATTCAATATATTAACTAATGCATGACTTAATACAAACTCACTTATGTTATTAAAATCGATAGCTTGAAAAATTGGAATGAAAAATAAAATAAGATGTTTATTTTTTTTTTAAAGATTATAACTCATTTCAATTAATTTAGATTGATTAACCTCAATTATTGACTAGAACTTATTCAAATTATTGAATATTTTTATCGTAGGACAATTATTGAAAATAGCATATTTATAAGAAAATATATATGTTCATTTTAACAAAAATAAATTATAAATCATTCCAATTAATTTTCCTATTTTAAAATAAAACTATAGATGATGAGTAGAATCAAAATATTATGATGTGATTTTTATTTTAACAATTGGTTTGATAATAATTTAAAAGGAGAGAGTATTGACAAGAACATATCGAATGTCCGCGTTATAATTAAAGTATAGTATCTTTTTTATTGAGTTTTATCATAAATATAGTAAAATATAATTCGTGAAAATCGTAAGAATCAATATTTTAATCGTAAGATTTGAATCGGTTAAGCTCAAGTTCTTTCAATTCGTAAGCTTTATTCAAGTATTTAAAATTATTAAGCTCAACTATTAACAACGACGTATTAATCAAATTAAGTAATATCTTTTTAATTGAATTTTATTATTAAAAAAATAATAAATTCAATTTGTAAAAATCGTAAGAATCAAATCGTAGATCCTATGATTTAATATTTTTTTTACATTTATATTTTATTGATATATTTGAATCGAATCGTAAGATTTAAATGGATTAAGTAGTCCTTTCAATATATTTTTTTTCTTTAATTTTTTTATTATATTATATTTACTAATAACTTAATTAAAATTATTTAACAATAATGAATATGATAATTAATAATATATTTAATATTATTTATTATAATCATTTTACACTTGTAGTTTATGTTAGGTATTGTTCTTGCAAGTTATTTCTCAAATATTTTCCATGTCTCACTCGTTAGGAATGCGATTTATTTTTTAGGAACTCGAATTCGACCCTCAACCAAAGCATTTTGAAAAAAATATTAAAAATCCGGTTCGAACCGGGATTGAGACCCGCCTCCTCATGGGTCGGTTTTGGGTTCCCTAAAAGTTGGATCCGGACCCGGCGGGTCTGACTCGGAACCGGATCAGGCCCGACCCGTGGCCGTGTCTAGTATGGACAATCCATTGGAATAACGATTCTAGCATATAACTAGCACTCTTGACAAGTGTTGAACATAACACATGAAATAATTGTTTTATCACTACATTAATGATACTATATTATTTCAAGTTGTCGGAGAAATTACTTGCTCTCTTAATCCCTATATACTTGATGTACACAATTCATCGATACCTCAGTTGTAATGTCAGTGGAGGGTGACCTCCTAAGTACGTGGATAAAGAAGCCCTATGCGTTTGATTGGATATTAATTGATTGATGGAAATTATTTATGGAAAGGAATTCATATCTTTAATTTAAAAGATTGATAGTAACTCTTAAGTAGCTTTTGACTTTTGTTTATGCCTAAATATTAGTCAAGTGGATTTTTATAATCCGGCAATCAAATAAATTAAGCGGGTCAGACTCATAAAAATATGTTAATAAATTTATTTATGGGTGAATAAATTAATTTGACAATTTTAGATTGTCTTTATGTGAGAGAATTAAACTAATGTAAAAATTGGAGCTCAAATGTAATATTTGAGAATATGGGGGAATGCAATACTTATTTAGTAGTGGAAGATAATAATTATTTATAATTAATTAATTGATTTAATTCATTGAGAATTGATGATTAATTAATTAATTATTATAAGCACATTCTATATTTTCTCATTTGGTCTCTATTGTAACCCACGAGATTATTTAATTACTCGAGAAACTACAATTCAACCAATAGTATTATAGAGTAGAGAGAGAGTCGGAAAACTGAGTGCAAATATTCTCAAATTTTTGGCTACTGCATGACTTGTGGAAGAAGGAATTTTTCTAGAGTCATATTATATATACATTATTTGGTTGGAGATAGAAAAATAGCTCATAACCCTAAACTAACGCCTTAGACGTTTTTTAGAGACATAAATTAGAATTGTTCAAGAATATGTCCGCCCTTGCTGAAGAATTATTAGTTCAGGAACACAAGAGATGATTGAGGGTTCTTGCGAGCTTAGATCCATTCGTGAATTTTCTGAGCAGTCCCGCGAGAAAATTCACTATAAATCAACCATTCGTCTGATTGTCTTGGTATTTCCATTCTAGCATCCTGACCCATGGAGCTACAATCCCAGCAACGAGTTTCTCTATCATATAAGTTAAGAGTATGTGACCGGAAAGACAAATCGAGGTTGTGGTCTTTCATTTACTTGTCTTAAACAATCTATTTCTTATTAATGAAATTCACGTTTTGGCATTGTATATTTGTTATCCCATGCAATTGCATAGATATGTTCCTAAAGAGTTACTGATGACTTTGAATTGATTTAGTAGAATCGTGAGACAACCATAACAAGATAGATCATCAATGAAGGTGATAAAATACTTTTCTCCAATAAAACATGGAATAGGTAATGAGCAGATAGATTTATGGATTAACTCAAGAAACTCTTTACTTCTTGGGGCACCTCATTTATTGTATTAGGTTTTCTTACACTTAATACAATCCACAAAAAGTTGAAAATCAGTAGAATCAAGATTTTCCAAAGTTTCAGTTTTTACCAATCTTTCAATGCTTTCCTTGTAGACATGCCCAAACGTTTATGGTACAAGATAGAAGAAGAAGGTTTGTTATTTAAGCTTCACTTTAAGCCAACTTTTGAATGAGCGCCTAATAATGACTATTCAAACTCATGATTCAAAGATATTTTATATAAACTATCACATAAAACACAAGAACCAATTATTATTGAATTAAAAATAAAAGATAAAATCCATAACCAATTAAAGAAGAATAACTACAAACATCTATTCTTGACAAAGAAACCAAATTACTACAAAATGAAGGTACATAAAAAGTGTTTTGAAGATCCATCTTGTGACCCGTCTCTAATATGAGGCAATAAGTGCCCACAATCGCTGGTTTAGATTTGAGACGGTTCCCCATATAGATGTATTTTTCACTTTCTTCCGGTTTCCGAGTTGTAAGAAATCTCTTTCTTTTCGATCCAAGTTTGGCAGCCTTATCAGTCATATTCAGGATGCGTTCATGAATTCTCTTATCACCACCATATTTCATTGTGGTCAATTCAACTATGATTATCTCTGGTAGCGACTTGTCCACTGCTTTAATAGCCGATAATAGTTCCATATCATTGTCAACCTTGGAAAGAGAAGTCTTAATGTTATTAGCAACAATCATTCTAGTAAGCATAATTCTAAGCCTATTGTATTTGGTCCAGGCTTCAACTAGGCTAATTCGTCCTCACGATCAGCATTTATTTATTTCCCCAGATTTTTCAGTCAGTATACTAGGTCCCAATCCACGACACCCAAGGTGAACTCAATTTGTTCATACCATTGCGAGAAATTTTAACCATTGAGCGCCTTAATTACAAAAGCATGCGAGTGGAATGAAGTAAGAATAACAAGTGAAATAAATATATCAAAAATATAATAAGGTAAATTAAAAAGATGCTCACGATAAGACCTTGAGTCAAATACGATGAACTATCGATATCACTACAAGTTCTGCTTTGGGTGAAATTTTTATACCTATTGTTCACTCAATGTTGGTGTAGATTACCTTTTATAACACCTAAGTAGTGTCTAACATAATTTATCTCACTCATCAATTAGTCATGTTATCTTTAGGAAATTAGTTCGAATTGTTAAGTGATACAAATTATGATACCCTACCCAATTCATAATTAATTAAAATGACTATTCTTTGAGTTAGGCTCAATTTCTTAATTATGACTGCAATTGAGAATATTATAGCCTTAATAGCAGCTAAATGAATAAACTCTCATGAAGTCCTCATATTTATAAAATTTTACTAATCTAGGTCACACTGGTAACTACGAGATTAGAAAATTTCATAAACATAAAACTAATCGACAATATTCTCCATTAGTTTATTTGAGTGATAAATATAATGCAAAATAATGAACTGAATTGATTTCAAAACCCTACTCTAATACCAATTGAAAGACTTTTATTTAACTTTTACGCGGAAAACCTTACGAACATAATCTTAAAATTAATTTCACCTTAAGAACATAATCATATAAATTGGGATTATCGACATAGCGTTCGCCATAGATTCCGATAGAGATGATGAAGAACGACGACGATAGCAATCTAAGAGTTGTGGAATTTATTTAATAAACAAGAGAAGAGGGCCACAATTCTTTGTGACGACAAAAGACAAATCCCACCCATCATGGTCTTTAATTGTCATGTGTAGGTTACAAAATAAATTACCATAAATCTACCTTAATTCCATAATTTGAATAACCCACAATTAATTAATTAAATTTTAAAAAGTTAGTGAACCACGAATAAATAATAAAACACTAAGTAAGAGGCATCATAAGTAGTTAAGAATAATCTTTTGCAACCTTTAGGTTAAAATCTAGATCTGGATGTTGGTTTCTTATAGCAAGGAAGGCGGGGTGGTGGTATTAAGTTCCAAATCGGATCCCAAAGTACAAAGAATTGATTATGATGGGATATATATCATTGATTTGAGGTCACGAATGCTTTTGGTGGCTCCTTTTGACCCACCATCCAAAAAAGATATTATTGTATTGCAAAGGAACAAAAGGCGCCGAAGACTAGTCTATCTTATCAGTGGTTTTAATGATCACTCAAACGTTCTGACATGCGATTCCCGGAGTGAAGATGAGGAGGAATAGCTCAAAAAAGAAGAATCTGATACTAATGACGAATTTGGCCATCTTTATGACAATTTCAAGTTTGATACATTGAAATATCGATCAAAATCAAGACCCTAATGCCTACTCATAATCAATTCTTAATCACATTCACCCCCCATTTTTTTTTTGAGAACGAGTTTCTTTTAATTTTGGGTAAAATTCATTTTGCAACCTTATACTGTGTGAAGGTATCACTTACCTCTCTGTTGTACAGAAAACATCAAACACCCCCATATTTTTAATGGTCAATGTTCAAACTTTTAACGGTGTTAAATTTGAATGTGGGATGACTTTTTTACCTGGTTTATGCTCATATAATCCCTAATTTTTAGGCGTATGTTGTGTGGATTGTAAACGATTTTTAGCGTTCTTTCAAATTATGGCTTATTATTGATTTTAGTATTCGATTTTAGGGATTTTTCAGTTTTCTTTTTCGGAGGATTTTCCCATTATAATATGAAAAACTTTATTTTTAATTTTAATTCTTTCATATAGTTTTATTCCAATTTTAGGTTTCTTTTAGATTTTAGGGCTTTTAGTTTTCTTTTTTGTGGGTTTTACATTCATAATTTGCAAAGCTTTATTCTTTTTTATTCGGCTTTAAAGTTTTCTTATAAGAAAAATGGCTGAAAATATTAAAAAAATGAATGAATAAAGTGAAACAAAAAGGGCTGAAAAAAGTGAAAAATCTGGTGAGCATTTGTCAAAACTAAGCAACCTTTATTATATATATAATTTTTTTCGGGTATTTTCGTCCAAAAAAAGCTAACATTTCCTTGCAATAGTTGATCAAAGGCTTTGACTAACGGAAATTAGGAAAAAGGTTAACGGCAGGGGGGGTGTTTGATGTTTTCCATACTTCAGGGGTAGATAATACATTTTGCATAGTACAAGGGTGCAAAATGAATTTTACCTTTATTTTTTTTTCTATATCGCGTAAATTGTTAATTTGACCCATGTTAATAGCATCGCCTAAATATAATGGATGTAGCGTGTTAACGTGAGATGCAATCTCAATTAATGAACAATAAAAATAAAAAGCAGTTAGTTACCTACACTATCACTATTTTCTCTTCACCTCAATTCTCATTTCTTCTCTGCTTTCTTTTTCTTCCGGTTTATTTTAATAATTTATTACTCTCACTTTCATCTTTTCATGAAATTGTGATCTCCCTCGTCAATTAAATTCGTCATTCGAGCTGCACTTTATTTAGAGGTAATTAGCTATGTGTTCTGCTGGTCGTATTTTCTCATGTCACATTCAATCCTTTTTTTATCATGTCTCGTTGTCTAAGCCTATATTTATTACATCGATGCATATATGAATTATCCCTTAATTGGTGACTCAGTTATACATATTCTGTACAGGTAGCTTGTAGTAGCAGGAAAACCCATATCAAAATTCATTCTATACTCTTGAGTTTTAATCTAGAATAAATTAGATTATTTAGAATAATTAAAGGAGACAATAACTTTCTGAGGGAACTGTGTGAGGTAGACAAGAAGATGCAAAATGAATATAAAATTCTCGTACAAGTTTCAACTGAATAAACAAAATGGAAGAAAAACTGAAAATAAAGATAATTTTACCATTGTCGATCCATAAATTTGAGCAATAGATGAATTGAATTACAACTTTTGAAGGCGTATTATTTACGACTTGACGTGTACAAAATGTACTTCTATGATGATTAAAGTAACCCTTTGCATTAGATGCTTCAAAACCCAAGTCTTGATTCTCTTGAAAGTTTCAATCATGCTGACACGTAATAAGGGTTTTAATAAAAATGACAGCTAGTTAATTCTGAAGCACTACAATTGGTCCTTCCATGAAAGACTGAATTGTGTGAGAGATTTAAATATATAGTATCTTATTATTTATCTACAAGGACATGTATACAATTCAACTAGACAAGTAACACATGGTTATTCTTAACCATAGTGCTTGATTGACAGCTACCGTAGTGACATTAAATACCACCTTCGTAGTGAACTGAGCATATTTATCCATCTTCTTGATTCACTAGGAAAACGTTTCTTATAAGATCTTATTTTTTCCAAACAAAAACTAAATCTACTTTTATATCGTCCCCTTGTCGGAAACATTGATTTTTCTTATACTTGACATGCCAAAGCCAATTGTTCCTTTAATGTATTTCACCACCCTTTTTGCTAATTTAAGATGCAAATGACTGGCATATGAGACTCAGAATACAGTAAAAGTTTGGTCATCCCCCTTGTTTAAGCTCTCTTTCAGGATCATTTGTGTGGTTGTTACTTCGTAATCCTCCATTCATAATCTCGTTAGTACGTATTCCCATGGTGTATTTTCTTTGCCACACAAATGCTTTATTTCCATTCACATAAGTATGTTATTACACTTAGCTAAGTTATTACTTGCTTCATTTCTCTTTTGAACCCCTTGATATGCTCCACACATTTCCTTCGATTAATAAGGCATCATCAACATAAATGAAAACCATGAGCAATTAATTTCTTGTATGTTTCACATAGAGAGTAGCTGCAGACTTGCTATTTTCATAACATGGACTAGTAAGTTCATCAATAATACCGTACCACATATTATTGAGGCATGTTTTAAGCCATACAACACTTCTTCAGCATGTAGACATTCCCGTCTTCCTCTTCTTTCACAAGTTCCTCGATCTACTCAATATAAGTCTCCTCCTACAATGCACCATTTACAAATTGAAATTTTATATCTAGCTAGTTGGAATAACTTCCAGTTTTTTCGAGCTGCAAACAAGAGTGGTATTGTATCCAATCTATTTATGGGCGCAAGTGTTTGAACAGTCTACCCGGAAAAGAATATACATATCATTTAACTAACATACTAGCCTTTTATTTGTCAAAACCGTCTACATTTAGTTTTCTTCTTGTGACATCCTCATCCCACATTGAAAACATACGGTATTCTGTGGTGAACTTGTAATCAGACCCCTACTACTACTACTGATTATCAAAACATTCCACATATTATTAGGGTGGACTTATTGTAGGTCCGTCGTCGACCCGATGTTGAATGGATCATTAGGTTGGCTAATGGACCATGTTGAAAAGCGTGGGGCATTACAATTGGGATCGA
Source organism: Erythranthe guttata (assembly GCF_056151865.1). NCBI lineage: Eukaryota > Viridiplantae > Streptophyta > Magnoliopsida > Lamiales > Phrymaceae > Erythranthe > Erythranthe guttata. The sequence continues at coordinate 9,342,282 of NC_142537.1, forward strand.
AGTCGACCCCACGAACAACAATTAGTCCGCTTGAATACGTTCAACTTTGCTATGGGCTCTAGTAATGGGGATTGTAAATTAATTGATATTATGGGGCCTAGAAGAGTTCGCTAGTTCTTTAGCGGGAAAGTCTTGAAATGTTGGTTTGGGCCTTGACGAAGACCTCAAGGGTTGAAGTGGTGAAGTTTTAACACCCCAATCCCACATTAAAAAAATGTGGTTATGTGAGCTTTACCTCATAGATATAACTGAACTCTATGCATAATCCCCATTGAGAGGGATGAAACACAATGTGTAATCCTTATTGAAGAAGCTACAAGATACGGGTATATTTGAGCCTACTAAATACGGTCTTCGGTCAACTCTGATACTATTTGTAAGCTACGGGATTTTCAACCTGATCCATTAGCCAACCCATTGGTCATCGGGTCATCAACATGCCTACCACAAGCGCACCCGAATATTTCATGGAATATACTAGTGTCTTATAAGAGTAGAAGGCCTACTTCTAAGCTCATAACAAATAGCACATTTATTTGATACGAAATGGGTGTGTTACACTTCTAAATAACCATTCTACTCCAACAATATTTATATTATCGAGTCATTAAATAATCTCCCAAGTCTTTTTATTTTTTCATGACATCTCCTCTTTTTTTTTTAGTCATGACTATAAAAAATAATCTTTCGAGTGACAACACCTAATTTTACAAGGTTAGGCAAAAAAATATTTTCATTGTACTTGCAACTAATGGAGTGTGATTAATTATATATTGTGACATAAAAAGGGATTGTCACTTATAAATAGTGTCAATCAAAATGATTAACTAACAACAAAAATTGCAACGAGTAAAAACATACAAAATTGTGTTAATATTTTCATTTCAACAACTTTGGAATATTTTAGCAATTAGACTAAACACATGAGTGTTGAATGCAATAAATCATACTTATTTGACATATACTAGAGATAATTCTTTATCTACAAATAGGTGGATCATTTTCGAGTTCTTCATGCCAAGGATATAGTGGTTGAAATAGAGATTGAATTGTATCTTTCTTGTCTGCAATTCCAAATTCCACTTTTTATCTCCATTGAAGAACACATCTCCAATAACATTTATTTTCACTTTGAGGTTAATACAACTTTGTAGGCTTTAGAGGAAAAAAATATATTCAACAAGGATTTTTTTTCGAACATCTTATCAATTATTACGCTTGAGTTTGCTTTGTAAAATGTGAGAGGGACACACAAGAAAAGCCTCTAATAAAATTAAGTGATTGTTTCTATACTTCAAATGGAGTCTTATCCTTCATTTCTTTAGTAGGTATTGTGTTATACGAGAAAATTAGCAAGACTAAGCGATTATACCCCTGAACTTTCTTTGACAATTCTTTGTCATGAGGCATACATCTAACAATCTTCATTATATATTTATTTCTTCTTTCACAAATTCCATTTTTTTGGTGGACTATATGAAGCACTTAGCAGGTGTTCAATATTCCTCGCTGAATATATTAAAACTCATTTCAGGTGTATTATTTTTCATTATCTAATATAAGAACTTGAATTTTAAAAAACACTTTTGCTTTCCACATAATTTTCTACTCCCAGAAACACCCTCGCCACTTATGATTTAAACGTTTAAGAAAATTATCGAGCAAAATCTTGTTGATCATCAATATAAGTAATGAATATTGATAGACTAACAATAGAGTTCTTTGAACCCCAAATACATGTGTATGGATTAGTTGTAGAGTGGCTCTTCAAGTGGACTTCGGGAATAGTCTTCAATTTTATTTATGGTATTGAGAAGCACGATAATTTATTATTAATTTCACTTGAATAGGCAGCCAAATCCTCAATTAGCAATATTACATGACTGTGGGGATGACTAAGTCTCTTAAGACGTGTTAAAGTAATATTATTTCACTTGAATAGGCAGCCAAATCCTCATTTAGATAAAATAAGAAGTTTTTGTATCTTGTTTTAAATCTCAAAACATCTAAACCATTTGCATTGTGAGTGCGGCAATGCTTGCGTTTAAGGCACCACCTTGAATCTGACATCCAATATTATTTTTGTTGTATTCTGATAAGAAACGTCAAATTGGATTCGAATTGGTGGAAATATCGAAAGAAATTATAAAAGGGTTTTCTACGAACTGAAATTGTATTTGAGTACGAAACAAACTCTATCTCAAGTGAAACGGCGCAAGGAACAAATCTCATGAATCACGTCAAATTTCAGCAATCCAACGTCGTTTAGACTCCTAAAAGTTCGTTTTTGCAATTATAGACAAGTTTTAGAAAATTAATATCAAATCATAGAAAAATTGGATTAAGATTCCGTAAATTGGGTTGTTCCCAAAATTATGAGATCTACTAGAATCAGACTCTAACTCGTTTTTGCCGTTTTTGGTAATTTTTAGTATTTTCTTAGTATAATTAGGGTTTTCAGTTTTTTTAGTATAAATAGCTGCCTTAGAACTTTATTTTAAGAAGAATTTCGAATTTTAATAAAATATTTAGAGTTTTCTCTATTTTTCTGGTGGATTCCAAAGTTTTCGGTGGATTCCGAATGTTATAGTGTTCTATAGGATTAATTCGTAGAAATTAATTCTTTACCGTGCTTCCGTTCTGCGTCAGTTGGCATCTGTAGCGAGGTTTTTCCTGGTTAGATGGAGAAAGGTGCAAAACATGGAGACAAGAACTACGTTGGCGATGACCGCGGGGTTGAAAAACTTCAAAATCAATGGTTGGTGCGCGAGGGATTTGCCCTTGACAACAAAAACAGAAGGACTGAATCTGACATGATGATTGCCGACGGTGTAGCCCGAGGTGCATATGTTATACACAATTATCATGGACCTGTTCAACTTCAATCAAGGTATGACGACTATTCAAAGGTGAGCGGCAACTTTGAGTTTGAAGAAACCCCGCCTATAATGAGGCAAAAGGACCGTGATAAATATCGGGTAAGAGCTGAAATTCCTTCTTTTAGTGGAAATTTTCTTGAAGTTGAAGATTTTATTGAATGGGTATCAGAAGTCAAAAGGTATTTTGAATTAATGGATATTTTGCCGAATAAGATGGTAAAATTGGTGAGGTGTGAGTTAAAGGGTAGTGTAGCCGCATGGTGGGATGGGATACAGTGGAAGAGAGCTAGACAAGGAAAAGTTCCAATCCAATCATGGAGGAGGATGAGAAAAATGTTGATGGGTCGTTTTTTTACCCCTAGGTTATGAGCAACGTCTATTTCAACTATATCGTAATTGTTCGCAAGGGAGTAGATCTGTTAACAAGTATACTGCTGAGTTTGTGAGACTAGCAAACTTAAATAACCTGCAAGAATCCGAAAGTACGAAAATTTCACGTACTTGGCAGGATTGAATATTTCAATACGTCTTAGGATGGGGTGGCGTACATTCTACACCCTTGAAGAGGCTCAAGAGTTAGCATGGAGGGGAGAATATTATCAGCGAAATAGTTCTTCTAGAAAAACCGAAGATGTTCCACCCGTTGTTAAAGTTAAGGAGGCACAAGATACTTCGTTCGTTATTCAACCTCCAAATTTGGTGGAGGGTCATGACGTAGGAGTTGATGAAGTTGAAGAGGAAATTGTCGTAAAAGTTAAAAGTAGCGTAGCTATTATTAACGATGACATTAACGAAATCAATGTGAACATCGACGAAGTTGAAGGGACAATCAACGAGCTTGAAGCGAGCATCAACAAAGTTGAAGAGAGCGACAATGGGGTAGAAGACAATGTTAGCAAGCTTAAAGAAGAGGTCGACGAGTTTAAAGAGGGTGTTACAAGTAAATTTGAGGAAGAGTTTGAAGTTGCAGAATTTGTTCAAAAAGAGGAAGGTGCACGAGAAGAGAAAGAACAAGTGGATTGCGTTGAAGTATGTGATCTAATTGTAGATAGTGTTTCCTGTGAAGTTCTTGTATCGGAGAAATTGGTGGAGCCATTGGAATTTTCGATTATGAAGCCAATTTTTCTAATGCCTCGGTTGGAGGAAGATTTTGTAAGTGAGAGTTTTGTGCCGGGAAGATTGGTGGAGCATTTGAAGTTGTTTGCAAAGAAGTATGCATTGTTATATTTTCATCATAGCTCGAGGTTGAGCTCTTTTGAAGAAGAGGAGATTGATAATGAACGTCAAATTGGATTCGAATTGCAAAATAACTACTTGATTCGGAGAAGAGTTGTTATTTATGGGCATTGGTGGAAACATCGAAAGAAATTATGGAAAAATAAGGGTTTTCTACGAACTCAAATTGTATTTGAGTACGAAACAAACTCTATCTCAAGTGAAACGGCGCAAGGAACAAAACTCATGAGCAAAGCTCATTAAACACGTCAAATTTCAGCAATCCAACGTCGTTTAGACTCCTAAAAGTTCGTTTTTGCTACTTTAGGCAAGTTTTAGAAAATTAATATCAAATCATAGAAAAATTGGATTAAGATTCCGTAATTTGGGTTGTTCCCAAAATTTCGAGATCTACTAGAAAAATCGGATTAAGATTTCAGTTTTTTTAGTATAAATAGCTTCCTTAGGACTTTATTTCAAGAAAAAATTGAATTTTAATAAAATATTTAGAGTTTTCTCTATTTTTCTGGTGGATTCCAGAGTTTTCGGTGGATTCCGAATGTTATCGTGTCCTATAGGATTAATTCGTAGAAATTAATTCTTTACCGTGCTTCCGTTCTGCGTCGTATTTATTGAGATAGCAATAGTTCATTTTCTATTACTATTTTCTATCTTAATCATCGCAATTGTTGTGGGTTTTAAATACTTAAAAATAATTACATCGTGGCTTATGTTGTTTGAACAACAACTATTAGTCCACAAAATTTAAATTGATTTCCTACTTGAGAAACATGTTAACAAAAGGATGATCTTTCATCTTTTCAAGGCTGGCATACTTTTTATCATTTCATCTCTTATATATTCTTATTCAATATAATACCTCAAGAGATAAAATTATTGTTTAAATCGTCAGTAAAACCGCAGCGCCCATGCATGCCTCAACCTTTGATTTTTTTTCATTTATTCTCCTTTTAAATTTTTATCCGAGCCAAGATGAGATTATTGTTAGGATAATAGACTAAAAGTCTAGCTATTAGTTACATACATTTATTATTAATTTAATAGAATATATAGTATATTATTATTTTATTAGAATTTGCATTAGGGAATTCTATGCATTTAATTAATTATATATAAAGTCCGTTAGAATATAAAGTTAATAGTTCACAATCAAGATGAAATTAGACTAACTATTGGAAAAAGATTGTTGCACAATATTTAAATGATAAATCTTTAGTGCAGTAAACAAAGAATAACTTTGGTAGTTATCGTTTTGACTTGTTGTGCTACCACATCCAACATTTGTTGAATTAGATAAAGTGAAATAATTGTTTCATCACTATTTAAAATGAAACTGCATTGTTATAGTTGACCGTAAATTATACTCTCTTACTTCCTACATAATGAACACACACATTTAATTGATGATGTCTACATTGATGTCACAATGGGAAAAATTCATATATTGAGTCAAATGAACTCCGGTGTGTTAAGTAGATACATTAAGAATTAATATGAGGAAATTAATTGTTTAAAAGAATCACGACTATGAAATATAAGATTGACAAATAACCATTGAGTAGCTTATGAATTTTGTTTATGTCAAGTCCTGGCCATCTAGATATCGTATCAGACACACTCAGATAAGTTAAGAAGGTAAGATTCATGAAAAATATAGGAAGAATATAATTGGATAAAAGAGAATTAAGACGTAGTAGAAACCCACATTACTTATGGGTTGACTAGCATTGATTATACATAGAGAAATATTACAATCAAATAATATAATATACTCTAACACGCCCCCGCAGTCGAAACGTGAAGAACGTGAAGACTGGACAATCACTTGCTAACACGCTCCTGCAATCGGAACAAATAAACACCAAATGTGAAGACAGGATAAGAACCCGCGAAATACAACAGTAGAAAAATTATTTGTAGAAATATCTGCCAAATTGATGAAGCCTAAATGAAAGAAGAAAATAACGGGGAGGAAATAAATTGCTTTTGCAAAAAAAAAATTGTATGAATCGAGAGAGAGAAGAGAGAGACCTTATGTGAGAGAGAGATAGAGAAATTGTGTTTAGAGAGGATGATACCCCGCCACAATCATAGAAGGGAGATACTTTTACATAACAAAGAAAGAACATGAGAAGTTTTAGTTTTTTTATGTTGTTTATATACTCGAGAAAAAGAGATATGAGTGGGGGAAGACGAATAATTAAAGAAGGATAGAAATCAAAGAAAGAGAGAAAAGATTAACTGACTATTACAAAAGAGTAGGACTTTTGTCACGTGAAGAAGAAGATGTCGGAAAAGAATATACATTAGAAGAGAAGAGTTTAACAAGGTAACTAAATCATAACTAATCTAAGTAACAGAATCATACTAGAATCCTAATATTACATGAGTTGGTTGAACCAGAAAGCGTCCGCGTCCGCCAATCTGCTCCGATTTCGACCATAAAACCGATGGAATCAAAAACCCGGGTCAAAGGATATAGAATCGGTTGTTTTGAGGTTCCACCGGAAAACCATAAACCAAAAGAAAAACCGATTTTTTTTCAAAATATAAACCCCAAAAAGAAGTCGTCGTATCGTTGGTCAAGGTGCCTGGATCTGGTATGTGGTGGCGGTAATTAACCAAATCTTGACGGAGACGGCTGGATCCTTAATTCAGATGACTGGACCTGATCGAAGACGATGGTAGTTGACCAAATTGTGGCGGATATTGCATCAACGGGAAACTGAAAGGGTGGAAAAGAACAAAGAGAAGGAAATGGAGAACTGTGAAGGGGGAGTGCGGTGATGGTGAAGGTGTGACGTGGAATAAATTGAAAAGTTGGAAGAATGGAGGGGACATGTGAAGTTGGGCTACAATTTAATATTATTTAAGAAAAGAAATGTGGTACAAAAATATGTACAGATAATTATAATTATTAATTGCAAAACCTAATATAAATTATTAAATAAATCTAAGAGAGAATGTGTTGGGTAAACAATAATGTAGAAGGAAAAAGATGCGTGAGCCGAATAGGATTTGTTCGACCCTACACCCGATGAAAAATACCGGGTGGGTCTTCTGCTGCCACGTGTCTCTTTTTTGTATTTTATAATAGATTCCCCGCTAGGGTTTACCTTTAGGGGTTTTAGAAAAATAAGAAAACGAACACGTGGCAGCAGAAGACCCACCCGATGTTTTTCACCAGGTGTAGGGTCGAAGGAACCGCCGAATAGTGTGTGGTAATAAATTAAAATAATACCAATTTTAACTCACCAAAATTAATATAAATAACTTAAAAATAAAAAAATAAAAAACCCGGTTACCCCGGCTAAACCGGTCCAATCGTGACCACGTAGCCTGTCCGATTCTATCCCCGGTCCGGTTTTTAAAACATTCGTTATAGGATATCTTAATGTTGGTGGAATCTATGTAATGATCAACCGGGTTTCGAATGTAATGTGAATATGGACGCGAGGGCAATAATTATTCGGTAGTGGAAAATAAATAATTAAACTAAATATGATTTTTTTTAGAATTTGAGTATAATTTGATTATTAGAAGCGTGATCCATATTTTCTCCTTTGGTCCCTACTGTAGCCCAACTGATTATCTTATTATTGAGGAAAATAAGATTCAACCAATTGAATAAAGGAGAGGTGGAACAAGTTTCCTTACTTTGGAGAAGGAAACGGCTAGAGTGTCTTGTGAAAGAATGAATTTTATTCTTTACTTATTTCCTTGAACAACTCTTTCTAGAGTCCTATACATACAAGCCTTGGTTGGAGAGAGAGAAAAATGACTCATAACCCTAGACTAATGTGCTAGACGTTTTTTAGAGAAAATTTTTTCTCTTTTTGTTTTCTCTCTCAATTTATCAATTATAGATTTGGAATTCTTTCAAGAATAAGCTCACCCTTTGAGGAATTATTAATCCATAATATATAACAGAAGAATAGAGGTTTTGAAAGCAAACGTGAATTCTTGGGTTTTATACAACTCTAGTGTTTTGAAATCCACAACATCATTTACTATAGGATTATCATAAAATTATTACTGAAGGTTCGTAACACGTAGAGCTTAGATTAAAAGCAAATGGGTCGTCAATCTGACTCGCCGAGTTCAAGTTATGAATCTTAGAATACTCTTGAAACTTCTTGCCATCAACAAATTTGGAGAAGCTCTGTTCGTGATTCTGAAGGACGTCATTCGTGTTTCATATCATTGTTGGATTGAGAATGCAGTTTTGGGATCATGTATAAATGCCGTTGTAAGTTCTAGATTCAATATTTTTATTATCCTACAATTAACCTAGAATTAATCATAAACCCATACTTATATAAATAAATAAACCGTAAAAAATGAATCTTACGTGAATTTATGAATGACGCGCTCCTAGGGATTCGGTTTCTCAACAATTACATGGTAATAGTGGAATATCATAACCCTCTTCTACATCCTCCCACAGATCTAGAACTTTCAAATATGTGTTCATATGTATAGACCAAATTTGGTACGTAGGTCTATTAAAATAACAGTAGAAGAATTGATGAAAAATTGATCTCTACTTCCATGGTGTGTTCCGCACAACTACCTTAAGAAAATATCACTACATACTATAGGAGATACTAATATTAAATGATATATTTGACCAATAGCGTAAGCTTTTGGTTGAGGTGGTCATTCAACATGGTATCAGAGTTTGAATAATAGGTCCTGAGTTTGAATCCCACCACCACCCATTTCAAATATTTCAAGTGCAAGGCTTCAAATGTAATTCGGCTTCACTTGAGGGGACGTATTGGAGATATTAAATAAATGATACATTTCACCAATAGCTTTAAGCTTTGGTTGAGGTGGTCATTCTAATTTAGTCATTCTAATTCTAATTCTAATTCATAATAAGTTATAAGATACATTACTTTTTAGAGGACAATTGTTGTAAAGTACACAAGATGATCTATAAGGAACTCTACTATATTTTCAACTTAATACGAATATAAGTAGAAACATGAAAAAATAACATAAAACAAAGGTAATGTTCGTTTTTTTATCTAAAACTTGAGGAGATGAAATAACTAAGATCTTCTAAAATGTAACACTACAAATAACATTTACAGGTCAACTAAGTGCACAATAATTTCTTAATTTTCTGAAATTGTTTAAACTCGTTGGTGTTGATTGTTTGTATAGCTTGGTGATAACACATAAATTTATGTAATTAGTAATCCATTTTTCTATTTCATTTGTAGAACTTAAGAAAATAAAAATGTATGAGCTTCTTTTTCCTCCTACAGTCACATCATAAAAAAATGGTCTAAGCAGTAGCAATGAAATATACTAGCGATGAATCTTTATTTGTTTTACAAAAACTTATGGCAACATATCATAAAAAGATTAGGAGAGTTTGAGGTTCTTCCACAATAGCTAGTAGTTTCACGTTACAAAAACTAATGTTGTTATATTACAAAGCCATACGTGCAGATTAAAAATAAAAAATTATCTTTTAAGGTTCTTCTCTAATAGCCTCGCTGTTGTACATTACAAGGTCTTATGTTCAGAATATTGTATTACGAAGCAGTACACATTACATGTCTGAAAAATTATAGAGTTTGATATTGCTTGTAGAATAGCATGCTAGTATGTTACAAAGCCTTATGTTCACAATGTTACATCTAGATACAAATGAATGAGCTTGACCCGAATCTTAATGACATGATTGGAGTTTCTCCTCAACATGCTGAAGCATGGCATGAAGAAGTGCACAACGGGTTCATCAATCAATCAAATAAAGTGTAGGAAGTTTACATTCATTGATCATATATTTTGAACATAGTTTATTCAGGACCATACTTCTGACCAAATTAGTCAGTAGATAAATATGATTAAACTATTACGGCGGATATTAGTCGTTTCGATGTTCAAAATCGACTGGAAAAAGCTATTTTTTATTTTTGGAATTTTTACAGTATTCAATGTTCTCATACAAGTTTCTACAGTTCCTAATCCACTTGTTGGGTGGATTTTCCAACCACGAGATCAATTTTTTTCTTTCAAATCACAGAACAATATTGTTCTTTCGGGTGAGACTAGTCATTTGCTTGGAGTGGACAGTCACCATGAAAATCTTCGAGATACCCCTCTAGTGGTTACACTTAATTCTTCTGCCAAAGTGAATCAATCAGACGTTGTTCCATCTTCACCATTACAGGAGAAAAAAGAATCAAAAGAAAGAAGGGTAATTATAAACGTAAAGTCAATCAATATGGTTTTTTTTTTTTTTTTTCATATTCTCTATTCATTTTTTAGAAAACTGCACAATGGAGGAATGTTTTTTTATTTTTGGTAAATAGCACTTAACCCTTTGGGGATACAAGCTTTTGCATATGACCCTCTTGTGCTTATATTATCAACAAATAACCCACTTGTGGTTTATGGGGTAGATTCCGTTAGTTTTTCCGTCAAACTTAACCACCTATAGCAAACGTCAAAGTATTTTTTTTTTGCAGATGAGCCCCTTGTGCTTTCATTTTCCCTTTCATTTTTGCAGATGACCCCCTTGAAGTTTGATACACGAGGTTAAGTTTTAACGAAAAACCTAGCGGAAGCTACCCCCATAAACCACAAGGGGGTTATGTTCTGACATTACGATCACAATGGGGTCATCTGCAAAAGCTTGTAACCACAGGGGGTTAAGTGCTATTTACCCTTTTTTTTAATTTATTCTATTTATTTTCTTGGTGTATCATTCCTTCTAACATATGCATCTTTATGCATGTAGAGATACCAATTACCATTGAAACCAAATGAGGTACTCATATTTGTCAAGAGAGATATTGAGAATGCTCCACAGGATATTAATGATGATCCAGAACTGTATGCCCCACTATTTCGAAATATTTCCACCTTCAAGAGGTATATCCAATAATCTTATACTTGTAGCATTCTAAACTCTTATATCTTAGAAAATATATTAATCTTCTAAGGTATCATAAGTATATTAATTCTAGCTTGAGCAATAAATGGATGAACTACTACTCTAGTTTAGATATGGAAGACACCTTCAAGTTGAAGATACACTATTTCAATGATAGTTATAACATAAAATAATTGGATTTATAGAGTATTGGTTAACCACCCCTATGGATAAATAGACTGATTTTATTTTTATTTAATATCAACACTGGATCAGATTGACCGGCCTCTTAGTATAAAAATATTTGTTGGAATTGAATTGCATGACAACCAGTGGAAGATTCATAATAGAATTACTATTGAACATTATTCATAAATGTTAATTTCAATATTGATGGGAAATGAAATAATATAAACTTGCATAGGGATTCAAACATAATATAGAAGTCCTCTTTACTTCCCGTACGGAAAGATGTTCAGTTGCTAATTGTCTAACCTCGTTTGCGTTAATTTGCACCTACATCTCTTTGGCTTGCTAAGTTTGTTGCTCAATCCAAAACCTCTGATCTTCTAGGTATTCCCGGATAAATTAATTATATTATAGTATGTGGCTATCGATTCTAATACTAAGTACCTTAAATGATTAGTTCCAATATTAATTTGAAAAATAATTTTTGAATCATTTTCGAAATGAAAGATCAAGAAGAAGAGATCACAAGGCATATTATTTCTTTAAAACATCGATTTCTATCATATAAGTCCCGCGACTTATGTGACTATAAGAGTTAGACCAATTCTAAGTATTTATAGAAGAATTAAATCCTTACATGGAATAAAACTAGAACACGCCTTTAAAATATTTTCGAATAAAGTTGAAGAAAAAATCCATTTTCCTTGAAATGGCAATATATGCCACCTCATCACTCCCAATCTTAATGGTTGAACCAGCTTCACTCATTATATTATATGTCGGGTTACGATATGAACCAAAGTGAGAAAATATTGGCCAAACTTCTAATCACTTAATTACTAATAATTATTATTTTCACTAACATGTAACTATAACACTAGCTTGCATATTCTCAAAATTATATTTGGAGTTTCGGTTATTTATTACAAGAAATGTCCCACATGACTAAACCAATTGATATATTTTCTTTGATTCTTATCGGCTTAACTTATTTGAATATTGCTTATAGAAAACTTATTCGGCCAATTAATTGGTACAAATAAAACTCATTAGATACTCAAGATTATTTATTAGTCTCTTGTTTTATAGATGTACATTCCTATCGATAAATATTTTTTTCCCAATAAATAAAGCAACTATTGAAGTCACCAGGCCTCTTGACTCGTTCAAAATCATAAGAGTTGGATCATGAAAGTAGAGTGCACTAACTAAATTTTTACGTTAAATATTTATGGATTAAGAAACTAAGTACTTTCCAAGAACGAGAATAATCCAGTTTATGTAATCAGCGGCTGAAATAATTATTACTTTGTCAAGTTCGACACGCTACGTGTGTTGCCGTGATAAGATTCTTTTCTTTCTTTGTTTTTTGTTTTTTTTTTCCGCTACCATAGTAACTTAAACAAGAACTAATATTTTTTTTATTACAACCAAGACATATATATGACTTAAATATTGTACCATTTAAAATAGTTTGTCCAACTTTATCTAAATTTTGCCCAATTTCATCGAAGTTGTTAAGGAATAAACTCATATTCTATAAGAACTAATGAAATGATCCTCTACGTGTTGCTTTTGGGTAGAATAATGGACTAATCGATTAATGAAGAAATGCAAACTCAAATGCAAAATCACATTAAATTACAAAATAGATAGAAGCAATGCTTTTATTCCATCATCCTTATAACAACAACTAAATACATTCTTAGGATGCTAGTTCCTTTAGGTTGCTTAACATATTAGGTTGAAATGCCTTCAAGTAATGGTTGAGCAGCATCCTTAAGGCGGGTAACACAAGTGCTAATGTATGTGAGCATAAGAAGACTCTAGTGAGTTATATTTTAATTTGGCCTCAGACTGAGTGTAACACATGTTAGAATTTAAATATTCTTTTGATTTCCAATGTACTTGTGTTAATCTTATATATATTTATATGAAATAATCAAAAAACAAATCTTATTATGTTAGAGTTTGAAAAAAAATGATGCTTGTCATTGCTCATATATACATAATTATACGTTTAAGGTAGCTAGTGATATGATTTGATTTGAATGGCTTACATAATTTTGAATGATGTTTATTTTATATTATTGTATATGGTTCTGAACTAGTATAGCGTTTTATGGAGATACTATTCATACTTCTATGTTTTATGTTTGAGTAGATTACTATAAACATAACTCTTATGTATATTATGTTGAGAACGAGATTGCGCACTGTGAAGATATTTTTCCTACCTTCTTGATATATATATGAAGAATATGACGATCTGCTCAACAATGTTGTCTTGTAAATGCCCTTCAATTACTTAAGTAAGCCACTATTTTAAATTCTGCTATTCTTTTTAATGTGACATTTCTTTTATTGGGCACAAAAAAAAAGGAGCTATGAATGGATGGAGCGAATATTAAAAGTGTACATTTATCAAGAGGGGGAAAAACCTATTTTTCATCAGCCGCAACTTAGAGGAATTTACGCATCAGAAGGATGGTTCATGAAGTTAATGGAAGAAAATAGGCAGTTTGTAACAAAGGACCCTCAAAAGGCTCACTTGTTTTATCTTCCATATAGTGCACGCCAGTTACAAATGGCTTTATATGTCCCTAATTCTCATAATATGAAACCCCTCTCAATCTTTCTACGAGATTATGTAAACATGCTTGCTTCAAAATATCCATTCTGGAATCGCACTCATGGAGCGGATCATTTTCTTGTTGCCTGTCATGACTGGGTACGAAATCCTTGACCTAGCTTATTGCATATTTAGTTTACTATAAAGACATTATCGTCTTAAAATGTTTAACAAGTCTCATTTTGCATATAATAATAACATTAAATTTATATTATTAATTTAGGTAAGAAATTTTGAGAATGAGCTTTTGACTTATAACGTGTCAAAATTATCCAACCTGAACGAATAATTGTAATAATAATATTATAACTACTAGGAGTGTTCTAGAAGTTAGGATTAAATGACAAACAATATTATAAGTTAGATTATAGTTACATAAGGTTGTTGCCTCTCACGTACTTGATATAATTTTTAAAAAACTAAATATTGTTGTCCTATAAATACATCTAGATCTCCATGCAATATTATCGTTCCTTGAAACCTTGTTTACATTTGTTTTTACAGTTTTATGTTTTACTAATCTACGACAACTCTTTATTATGGATGCATACTTATTTCTACTGTCGTCTCTACGACTTAAAAACCATACCAATTATTGAACCAGTTATTGTATCATCTAGATCAATTTTGTTTTCCTCTATATTTTCTATAAAATATTTTATGGCTTATTGTTGTTGAGTAACTTGTTACAGGGACCTTATACTTTGACAGAGCATGAAGAACTCACAAAAAACACTATTAAAGCTTTGTGCAACGCTGATGTATCACAATGGATTTTTGTTAGTGGAAAAGATGTTTCATTGCCAGAAACAATAATGCGAAATCCTAGAAAGTTTCTTAAAGGCCTGGGTGGTAGAAGAGTGTCACAACGCCCAATTCTTGCCTTCTTTGCAGGAAATAATCATGGTAGGGTGCGTCCGATACTTATCAAGAATTGGAGCGAGAAAGATAGGGATATGAGGATTTATGGACCTTTACCTAACAAAGTATCAAGAGTGATGTCTTATTCTCAACACATGAAATCAAGCAAGTATTGCATTTGTCCCATGGGATTTGAAGTCAACAGCCCAAGGATTGTTGAGGCCATATATTACGAGTGTGTTCCAGTGATTATTGCTGACAATTTTATCCCACCATTAAACGACGTTCTCAATTGGAACGCCTTTTCAGTTATTGTTGCTGAAAATGATATCCCCAAGTTAAAACAGATACTCTTAGCAATCCCTTTGAGACAATATCTTATAATGCAAACCAACATCAAGAGATTGAAGAGGCACTTCCTATGGAATGTAAGGCCCATACGATATGATCTATTTCATATGATTCTACATTCAATCTGGTATAGCAGGATCAACCAAATTCAGATACCACACCCGTATTAGTTCTCATGTTTTGATTTTCACTGCACTGGAATTCATCTCGATTTAAGAATGGTAAACTAAGACGTGGTTGAGCTGGATTGGAGGTGAGTCACTCTTGCATTTGAGTTTTACAGATATGTTGAGAGATGGACTCTTCAATCGTTTCAACAGAAAAAAAAATGTAATGAATTTTGATTGACTAGGACCCTAGGTTATGAAATTGTGCACTGGTAGGGGAAAACATCACGCTTCGCTCATTTGTCTCATGTTTAACATAACAAGTACTTGTTTTTATATATTTTATACACACAATCAATAACCACTCTAAGTTTTTAACTGCACAACAACACCTTTTATTTCTATTTCGAATGCATACATACATACACATTTACCTATTTCACTTGTAAAACGTTATTAGGTCTTTAGCATTATTTGATTTACATATTTTTTACTTGGTAAAAACATCATAGCATAGCATATGATGCTCAGAACAAAATCACCATTTGAATTTTACCATGTCAAATCTCAAGTTCGTATATATTGTGTTATTCAAACGGGATAGGTCATCTGCATATGTGTGTTTCAAAAATATTGAGCACACCCGCCAATAACTCAAAACTTAGATTTCTCATATTCTTATGTGTGTCTCAAATGCTTTTAATAGGATATTGATTATTGTCAACTGATCAGATGCATAAGTCTAATATTTTGATATTATTCAAAATGGTATGTTGATTTGGATATATAGCACACATAAGGTCATTTTGAAAGTTCCTTTATAATATAACACTTAATAGTTCACAATCTAGATAGAATTGGAGTAACCATAGGAAAATGTTGTTGAACAATATTTAAGAGATATATATGTGTTGAACTCACTAAAACAGAGAATAAATTTTGTAGTTACTGTCCTAGCACACTCTCCATGTGATGAATTAGGTAAAATGTTATAATTGTTTCATCAATGTTTAAATACAAAACTACATTATTTCCAGTTTACAACAAATTACGTACTCTCTTAATCCCTACATAATTAATTAACATATAAATTTAATTGGTGATCTCCACTTTAATGTTAAAATTGGAGAAATTTCTATATTGAGTCAAGTGAGCGTAGTGTCTTGGGTAGAGACACTAAGAATTAGTAGGTGAAATTAATTATCGAAATAAATCACATCATGAGATTGATTAATAACCCCCTAATAGCTTGTGAGTTTTGTTTGTGCCTAAAACTCGGTCAAGTGAATTTTGTATCTAGCATACTCATATATGTTAAGCGGGTAAGACTCAGAAGAATATGTAATTTAATTTTATTTCCAATGAATAAATTATTTGGTGGTTGTTGGAATATCTTAATGTGATAAGTCAATAATTATTTGATAGTGGAATATAAATTATTATTTAATGATTATAAATTATTTTGGAATTTGAATTTAATTAATTGTTAATTGTCCGGATTATATTTTCTCTTTTGGTCCCTATTATAACCCAGTGTGTAATTCTAATTGATTAAGAAGTAGAATTTTTAATCAAGTATAGATGGTGAAAGAACACCACAACGAATACAAATACGGGTCATGAGGTAATGAATCAAGATACTAAAGCATCTGGTAGCCTTTTGGATGGAACTGGTACCAAACCCACATCAAATTAAGGAGTTCCACTATCCTGCTCAGCCCCTAATTCAGAAAATGAAGGTCTTGGTGTGAGTACATGGAAGAAGAAAGGAACCAAAAAGTAATCAATTTCCTTTAGAAAAAGAGTAACACGTTCCTGGAAAGGGAATGAGCTCGCCCTTGTTATTGTTTAATATGTCAATCTTAAATGGAATACAACGGGGATTGGTCAGCCTGATTCCCTTGAATATCTGAGATTGATAATTAAGAAGTTTCAACCAATTTTAATTGGCATCATGGAACATAAACAAAATCATAACAAATTGGAAGACTATGCCAGAAAACTTGGATATACTTGGTTCATGCATAGTGGAGTTATCAACAAACACATCAGGTTTCTCTGGAAGAGTGAGGTTTCTAATCAACCTGTGCAAATTACTTCCCAATCCCTCACTATTAATTTTATTTTCTCATCTTTGTATATGCTAGTTGCAGTAGAGGGGAAAGGGGTGATCTGTGGGACCACTTAAAGAGTATTAGTGGAGGGGACCAACCATGGATAGTTGGAGGAGATTTTAATACAATTATACATTATTCTGAAAAACAAAGGGGATGAACCAGATAAGAATGCAATGCAAGACTTCAACTCTTATATTCTATCATCTGGCCTATCAGACCTTGGTTTTTATGGCAACCAATTCACGTGGAGTAATAATCAGAAAGAAAGACGACACATTTGGGAGGACATGTTCTTAATAAACGGTGAAACACATATGGGAAGATGATCTTAATTATCTGAAAACCAAAGCTAAATGGATAGTTGAAGGAGATAGAAACACTAAATTATGTCATGGAATTATCAAAGGAAAGAGAAAAAGAAATTGTGTGAAGATTCATCACGCAGAGGGTAACTGGATTACGAATAATCAAGTCTTGGGGAACCTAGATATGCAACATTTCGCTACATTTGCTTATAGCCTATCCGTATCACATTGATGACTCTTTATTCCAGGATTATCCAACAGTCTTTCAGGATATGGATAACATCATATTAACACAACTCCCTATTAACAAGGAGCTGTTTCAAGCCATTCTAAATTTATCCCCAAACACCTATCCTTGTATTGATGGCTTTACTGGTCATTTCTACAGACACGGTTGGGAGATAATTCAAGATGAATTCATGGAATTGATCACAAGATTTTTTCTGGGGGATCAGATCAAAAGAGATATATCTACCACTTATGTGGTTCTTATTACTAAGCTGGAGCAGCCAACAACTTTAGGTGACTACAGGCCTATTAGTATAGGCCATTTTTCCAGCGAAATGATATCTAAGATTCTTGCTTCAAGTCATGTTTAGGTTCTTCCGATATTAATTAATGAGCAACAAAGTGGTTTTGTCCAGGTTAGAAACGAGTTGATATTAATTAATGAGCAACAAAGTGGTTTTGTCCGATATTAATTAATGAGACAGTTGCCCTTACTTAGTAATTGGTCAATAAAGTTGATCGAAAAACCTATGGCAGTACTTTGATCATGAAGTTGGATATGTTGAAGGCCTATGATAGATTAGAATGGAGTTTTCTCTTGAAATCTACACAGTTTATGGGTTTCTCAGAGCAATTCAAAGATATGGTATTCCGTAAGATGAACAAGTAGGGCATATAAGAGCATATAATTTTGGCAGGCATGTGGAAAGCATTTCACATTTATTTTATGAGGATGACATGCTTATCTTCGCTATTGGCAGTAGTCGTTCTTCGTAAAACTGAAGAAAATTTTGCATAAATATCAAATCTCTTCTCGTCAGCAAATTAACTTAAATAAAAGTGTAATACCCGTCCAAGCTCCTCATCCCAGCAAGGCAAACTCAAATTCAGGAATTGCTGGAGTGGAAGATTCAAAGCTTCCCTTTTTTCTACATGTGCGGACCAATTACTCGAGGTAGGGTTAAAGCAGCGGATTTTGATATTCTAGTGAAGAAGATTTTGCAAAAGATCGATGTTGGAAAGCAAAATTTTTATCATTTTTTGGAAAAATTACCTTGATCAAATCTGTGTTGAGCTCTATTTCCATCCATACAGTGTCTAGTGTTTTGGTCTCTAAGAAGGTGATAGCTCGAATTGAGCACTGTTATAAATTATTTCTTTGGAGACAAAATGGAGAAAAACATTTGTACCGGAGAAATTGGGAAACTGTGTGTGCACCAATATCTGCAGGAGGTTTGGGTATCAGATCAACTCAGGATACAATGCTTAGCTTCCAAGGGAAACTTGCATGGTAGATCATGCAAGGATAATCACTATGGAGTAAGATTCTTATGAAGAAGTATGGTGAGATTACCAATTATAAACCTTCTTCCTTAAGACCGTGGAAACAATTGCAGTCTCATTTCCATCACCGACTACATATGTATCGGTGGATTGTAGGCAAAGGAGACATCATGCTGGAACGACAATTGGTGTGGTGTAATTTTAGATCCATAAAGTTAATCTCAGCTTACGGTTAGCGAGGCTAAGGATGTTGAATTTCCGGTTCAAGAAATACTCATTGATGACCAAATCAACAATGGGATTTGATATATATATATATATATATATATATATATATATATATATATATATATATATATATATATATATATATATATATTGTTCCATTGGCAGATGATCAATTGATATTTTCACACTCTTCCCCTCGACATCTTTCGGTGGAGAAATATTTAAAGCGCTACAGTCTGCTGCTCTGTCAGTACAGTGGTCTCATTTCACTTGGAATAGCCATATTGCTCAACGTATGGAGCATTCTTATGGAGAATATTCAAAAATGCTTTATTAGTGGAGGCCAATGTCAAACAACATGATATCCAATCGCATCAAGATGCCAATGCTGCCATAGTCTCCAAGAAGAAACCATAACTCATCTTTTACTACATTTAGATACAGCTACAAAGGTTTGGAATTTTGCTAATATTCTAGGTAAACAATGTCATGTTTCTTCTATTTTGCGATTAGTTCAGAACTGGAGGTCGGGGAATAACTGCAGATCTCAAGTGGGTTGGTGCACTGTGCAAATTCTGGTAATCGATTTATATGAATAATGAAAGAGCAGGTGTAAATGTATTTTTGAGATGCATCCGATGAATGCTCAAGGGATCATCCGCTCTACTACCTATCTAGTTCAAGCTTTCAATCTCAAGCAATACCCTAAACGTAATCCTAATTGGAGGGAGAAACAAATTTTAGAGAGATTGCACATATGTCCTATGCAAGTCATGGCTAAACGTGGCAAATGGGTGACATGTCAAAAACCGAGTCCAGGCAAGTTCAAATTAAATGTGGATGGTTCTATGAAAAATCAAATCTTTGCTATTGGAGATGTAATAATGGATTGTAAGGGCGAATTGATAGCTGCAATTTCTAAAAGGCGTGGAGCTACTAATGTTTTAGAGGCAGAACTATATGTAGTAGAACAGGCGTTTCTTCTCGCACAACAGCTAGGATTGACTTATGTGCATGTGGAGGGTGATTCAATGGAGGTTATGAGGTTGATTGAGGGAAAAGTGCAGTCCAAGTCAAGGATGCATAGACGGGAAGAAGACTTCGCAAAATTTATCCAAGGTCTTTAGAGTATAACTGTATATACAAAGACCAAAATCAAGTCGCTTATGTGCTTGCTAAACTTGCTATACAGGGCAATGCTAATTTAGAATTTTACTGTGTGATTCTCCTAAGAGATATTCAGAAACGGATTTTCTTCGACAAAATTTGTTTGCATGTATTTCGTCCACGATGAGCATATTTATGGTTTATTCCCATTCTGATCCAATTGGAGGTCGTTTTGAAATTATATTAATTCTAGTTTACATAGGCGTATTTTGGGAAATTTCTTTTCATACCCTTTCAAGGGACTATTTTGTAATAGAATGTATAGAATTTTCCCATCGACTTTTTATTGCCATTGCGTAGGCCCACAAGGTTTTAACGAGGCTCCAAAACTCCGATATTAATGGAATAACAAAGTATTTTTGGCAAAAAAAGAACATTGGAAAATTATTTAGCTAATTAGTCGCTATAACTTTTGGTTACTGTTGGAAGAGAAGAGAATGAGTTTTTGTGCACAATTACTGAATATTAACCTTTATATCTGGCTCTGGATTTCTCATATTTTTTTTATCGCAAAAAGATCTGATCATTTTGAACACTTGGTTCGATGGCATTATCCTAGCATTAGGTCGTATGCAGGTGTTTGTTATCTCGGGCAAGGAACTCTTTCTGACTACTCCTTTGCTGGCAGAGCACGCTTTTTTACCTTGGACTCCTTTCTCACTTCAAATCATTCTAGAATCTTCTAGATAAGATGAAGGAAAGTTGAAATTAATATTGTTTAATTAGCAAGTAATTTTTTGTCTATAAGGGGAAATGACGGAAAATGAATTTTTCCTTGCACTTCTTTCCTCATTAAACTTCTTATAGAACATTAGGAGATAAGATGAAGGAACGTCGAATAAAAAATTGGACCCTTTTGGAGTCTAATTTCGGCCCCTATGTAAGACTCAGAGTATGATCTGTTTTTCAATATTTTGCTTGTACAACTTCTTCTAGATCCTTGTAAATAAAATATGTACTTGTTACAAGAGAAAAATAACTTGTTCCATATACTTGGCGATTTTTTAGAAGGAAAAAAACCTCAAAATTATTTTCTCTTTTTTTCTTCTTAACTATTGTATTGGACATTATTTTTCTAGAAGATCGAGGATTTTTTTGTGAGCAACAAAATGAATCTTCAGTTCTTACTATAGAATGGTGGAAGTGAATTGTTGTGTTCGTGGTCATCGAAGGAATCAAGGTAGAGAATTTTATTAAGACCGGAGTCTAGGATCAAATATGAATCCTATAATGTAAGTTTTCTTAGATTAAATTTATTTTGTTTTACACGAATCTAATTTATGCATACTAATAAAATAAAAATTGGCTAAACTTGAACCTGACTCGAAATTACAGTGGCTCGTGGGGTTCATATCCCAATAATTTACCATCAGATTCGTGATAATACGGTGCTCATTGAGTAAATCAATTTTTTTATAATGACATTTCAAAACTAAAATAAAATATTTCTTTGATCTATTTGTTGGTAAATCATGATTGATCATGCATTTGTTTATGAGTTGGTTGGCATTATAGATCAACAGTTTTGATACGTACATAAAGATTTGACTAATAACTAAATTCATACATAAATACGAACAATTAATTTTGATAAGATCCTTTGATTTTATTAAGTCTTTCATTGGCTTGGTAATAAAATTAAGAATACATGTTTGGATTGAACCACATGAAATTTAAATTTTGATTCACCCAACGCATTTTAATTTCACATTGTTATTGTACGCTTCACCTTAATTGAGAATGGGTAATGGACTTTATTCACTAACTGGAAGTGTTTGGAGGAACCAATGTGTGAGATCAAATCAGAGGCAATATTTTTGGTGTTTTGTATATTCACAATATGTAAATGTTCACCTACATTTGCATGATCATTATCTCACGTTTTCTAATTAAACAAATGAAATATATTAATTTCACGATGTGATGGGATCACATGGACATTCAACTAGGGGGTGTCACTAATATGTAAAAGGGGTGAAATCCATTCTTATTATACTCAAATGGGTTTTCACTAATTATTCCTATAATTAATATATTGTTTCCGGTGGACCATATTCTAAAGAGAATTGTACTATTTAGGAAATACAATCTCTATTTATTTATTTTTTTTTTCAATTTTCTTAAAGTTTATTATTGTATCATATTTAATGAAAAATACGATATTCTCATATTTTTCAAAAGTCTTTTTCTTCAATTTTTTTCAAATATTTTTTCTAGGATATGCAAACCTCCTACATAGCCACTTCTCTAAAACTCTCCGTCAATTCTATATGAAAAGACTTGGAAGATTTCAAAATTTTAGGGCCTTTTGAGTAAAAATAAAAAAGTTGTGTTAATCTGTAGTTTCTTCTTCTTGCATGCCTTTTATTTGTTTATAATCTATGGAAATAAGATGTTATTGACTAAAGATTTGAATGTAGGCAAATGGTAAATAGGGACATGACAAGGGAATGAAATGCACATTGGTCCGAACAAAAAACAGTCATTCAAAAAAGGGCAAATGGCAAAAAGGCCCATCACATGGGACTGAAATGCATTTTAGTTCACAAAAAAAACAGTCTCTCAATTAAGCCCATCCCCATGTCTTTAGTGTAAAATACCCTCAATAATATAATTCTTATCAATTCCACCCATTATGCTCTTACTTCCTTAATATTACACATTGACCCCGAATTTAAACAAATATATCACATTCACTCCCAAAACTTTTTTTTTCAGAAAATAATTTTTTTTCTGAAATATTTTGTTTCCGGCCAGATTCCGGTGTTGACTTTTTTTTTTTTTTTTTTTTTTTTTTTTTTTTTTTCTTGATTTTTTTTCCGGCCGGTCTCCGTCGTTGACTTTTTTTTTTTTTGAATTGTGTTTCTTAGAAAAAAAAATATTTTAATTAATATTACTGTCTTGGCTACTAAATTACTGTCTCAGACAGTATTATTACTGTTTGGGACAGTAATATTATGAGTATTATTATTCCGAACAGTAATAATATTAATATTATTGTCTAAGACTGTTAAATTAATGTTGAAGACAGTAATTTAACATCCAAGGCAGTAATATTAATTAAAATAATTTTTTTAAGAAAAAACAAAATTATAAAAAAAAAAAGTCAATTAACAGTTAAATAACTGTCGAAGACAGTAATTTAGCAACGAATACAGTAATATTAATTAAAAATATTTTTTTTAAGAATAAAAAAGTCAATTAACAGTTAAATTACTGTCTCCGACAGTTAAATAACTGCTGGAGACAGTAATTTAGCAACGAATACAATAATATTAATTAAAAAAAATTTGAAGAAAAAAAAAAGTCAATTAACAGTTAAATTACTGTCTCCGACGGTTAAACAACTGCCGGAGACAGTAATTTAGCAGCCAAGACAGTAAAATTAATTAAAAAATATTTTTTTTAAGAAAAAACAAAATTAAATAAAAAAAAAAAAAAAGTCAACGCCGGAGACCGGCGGTCTCCGACGGTCAACGCCGGAATCTGGCCGGAAAAAAAATTATTTTCTGCAAAAAAAAAAGTTTTGGGGGTTAATGTGATATATTTGTTTAAATCCGGGGTCAATGTGTAATATTAACGAAGTTAGAGCATAATGGGTGGAATTGATAAGAATTAGGGTTAAAATTGGGATCAAAATTTAAATTAGGGTTAAAATTGGTTAATTGATGAAATTGGGCTAAATTGATGTGTAAATCATGAAATTGGAGTTGAATTAGGTTTTAATAAATTGGGAGTAATTTTCGTATATATGAAAGGATTTTCCTTATTTGCAAATAAGTTTGAATGGGTTGGATTTATTTGAAAGACAAAAAAATTGGATGTCCCTCTTTTAATTAAGTGCCCTTGTCCTGGGCCTATTTGCCATTACCCCTTCAAATAAACTCATCCCCATGTCTTTTGTCTAAAATATACTCCATAATATATTTTTTATCAATTTCATCCATTATGCTCTAACTTCCTCAATATTACACATTGACCCCGAATTTAAACAAATTATCACATTAACCTCATTTTAATAATTTTTTGAAAAATATTTTATTTTTCGGAAAATAATTTTTTTTCTGAAATTTCTTTTTCCGGCCAGATTCCGGCATTGACTTTTTTTTTTGAAATTTTTTTTTCCTGAAATTTTTTTTCGGCCGGTCAACCACTGTTGACAGCCGGCATCCGACGTTGACTTTTTCTTTTGGGTTTTATTTGTTTTTTGAATTTTTGTTCTTAAAAAAATTATTTTAATTAATATTACTGTATTGGTTGCTAAATTACTGTCTCCAACAGTAATTTAACAGTCGGAGATAGTAATTTAATTGTTAATTGACTTTAAGACTAATATTGAATACCAAAACAATAATATTACTAATATTACTGTCCCAAGCAGTAAAATTACTGTCTCAGACAGTAATATTACTGTTTGGGATAGTAATATCATGAATATTACTTTCGCAAACAATTATATTACTAATATTACTGTCCCAAACATTAATATTATTGCATGAGTAAAATAACTGTCTCAGACAGTAATACTACTGTTTGGGATAGTAATATTATGAATATTACTTTCGCAAACAGTAATATTACTAATAATACTGTCCCAAACATTAATATTATTCCATGAGATAGTAATATTACGGTCGAAGACAGTAATATTATGGTCGAAAACATCAAATTTGCTGGCCAAGATTATAAAATTGATTAATACAGTAAAATTACTGTCTTAGACAATAATATTACTACCTCGGACAGTTAAATTACTGTTTCCGACAGTTAAATTACTGTTGGAAACAGTAATTTAGCAGCCAAGACAGTAATATTAATTAAAATATTTTTTTTTAAGAAAAAAAAAATCAACGTCGAAGACCGGCGATTGACTCGCTCAAAAAAATCAGAAAAAAACAAAAAAAGGTTTTCAAAAAAAAAAAAGTCAACAGCAGCTAACCGGCGGTTTCTGGTGGTGGCGGGTCAAAATTAGTTAATTAGTGAAATTGAGCTAAATTGGGGTGGGAGTCATGAAAATGGAGTTGAATTGTGTTCCAAGGAATTAGAGATAATTTTGGTATATATAAAATGGTTTTCCTTATTTGCAAATAAGTTTGAATGAGCTGGAATTATTTGAAAGACAAAAAAGTTGGTTGTCCTTTTTTTTTTAATTAAGTACTCTTGTCATGGGCCTCTTTGCCATTAACACTTTGAATATTTCGAATTTATAAATATTTTTACAAGAAAAATGGAACTTTTACTTTCTAGTGGTTTGCATGTATAAATCTAAAGACTTTATGGACTAATCTGTAATTTCCCAAAAAGTCAGCTTATGTTGAGTTTTGAACTTTAATTTCCAGTGGGTACTGAGTAGGAAATGATTTTATTTGGCATTATTCCTTTGTTTTTTATTTATGAAAGAAAAACAAATTTTGGTAAACAATTAGAAGCCTATGGTGGATGTCTATAGGAGTTATAAAATCATTAGTGTGTGTAATTAGAGGTGATAATGGTGGATGTTAAGGTCATTCATTCCCTTGTAACTCATGATCCTTGTAACTCATGACCTTTTGAATGGTCTTGTACTATAAAAGGGACATCATTGTATGGAGTTGAGATACACTTGAATAAGAATACAATACATATACACACTTGCTCTCTTCTTGTCTTTCCCTTGTTTTATAACACGTTATCAGCACGATTGTTCTATTTCATTTTTCGAGCAATGAAAATCCACATTAATTTTATTGCATGTGAATTTTCGTGCAATTCACGAGTATGTACTTCTATGTCTGCTTGGGACGTGATAATGTCCGAATTTCAGAAACTGCGAAATACGAAACTTGTAGCATGTTCTGCTCGCTGTTCGGAACATTTTAAATCATCAAAATCGGATCACGATCAAGAGAGATATGCTTAAAATACCCAGCTCTGCCAAAGCTGTCCCTTGTGCGATTTTGTTTTAGATGAACTTGATGTTCTAAAAATAAAAGGGACGATTAAAAATTCTCGATTGAGTATATTTGACTTTAATTCTAAATGATAAGACTCTTGGGGTCCATTTGGATGGAGGGATTTGGAGAAGGGATTTCAAATCCATAATAACAAATCCCTTGGACTTGTTTGGATTGAGGGATTTGGGGATGGATTTCAAATCCACACCCCTCCTTTTTAGTTATGTTTTGAGCAATTGAGGTGGATTTCAAATGACTCCAAAATTGAGGTGGATTTCAAACTATTCTTTTATGATCAAAGTACTATAACATTTTTTTTATATATTGAGGCTCGAAGCCCAAACCGAGCACGTGCAATGAAGTGACTCAAAGATTTGCGTGGTATATTAAAGAACCACTTGCTCTCTAATTTATGCAACTTGAAAAGCTCCATCAATCAAAAAAAAAACAAAAAAAAAAAAAACTCGAAGTTCATAAATTTTAGGCTCGAAGCCTAATTTAAATATGATGGCTTGAAAGCTTATGTGGAGGCATATCAAATATGAAGGCTTGAGGCCTAGATTAAATTTGAAGACTAGAAGTCTCGATTGAATATGTTAGACTCAAGGTCTAAGTGATGATACTCAAAATTGAATATTTGAATTAAAGGGTATTTCCCACACAAGGTACAATTATTTTACAATTGGGGTTTTTGTGCACAAGTCCCCAACCAAGCATTTTTATTACTCTAGGTTTAGGGGCTATATATTTGTCCCCAATAAGCTCGTCCCTTTAATATTTATTATAAATAAATGAACCATTCATGTATATGCCATTATTACCCCCAACCCTTTATACCCAATTTTTAATTGTAATCCCAATTTATCAATTTTGTCCACAAAAATCCAATTTTGACCACAAAAATTCAATTTTGATTTTTTTTTTCAAAAATTTTTTTTTAAACAAAAATATTTTGCCGCCGGATTCCGGGGTTGACTTTTCGATTTTTTTTCTTCCGGATTTCTTCGCCAGTTTCTGGGGTCCGGCGGTCTCTGGCGTTGATTTCTTTTAATGTTTTTTAAAGTTTTTTTTTTCTTTTTACGTTTGCCGCTAAATGTTGACGTAATTGTGCTGTCACTGACAGTAAATTAACGTAATTATAATGTCAATGACAGTTAATCAACGTAATTGTACTACCGTTGACAATACATTTATGTAATTGTTCTGCGGTTGACACTAAATTAACGTAATATTATTATTTTTTATTTTTTGTTATTTTTTTATTTTGTTTGATTTGTTGACAAGTCAACGTAATTATATTACTGTCGTTGACAATAAAATAACTCTAAACACAATAATATTTCTGTCAACAACATCAATATTATTATTTTTTTGGGTTTTCTGTTTTGTTTGAGTTATTCACGGAGTAACGTTATAATATTACTGTCTATTTTTGTAATATTACCTTATACACAATAATTTTACTGTGGTTGACGGTAATATTATTGTTGTTATAGTAATATTGTTATCAACCACATCAGTATTATTATTTTGTTTGGATTTTTTTGTTTGTTTGAGTCATTCACGGAGTAACGTAATAACATTACTGTCTATTAATGTAATATTACTGTGGTTGACGGTAATATTACTGTTGTTATAGTAATATTACTATCACTCACAGTAATATTAATTCTTTTGGCTTTTTATTATGTTTACATTTGTTGAACGGTCAACATAGTAATATTACTCTATTACACAATAATAATAAGTTTTGTTGTGTTAAACTTATTGTGCTAGAGATTAATATAGCAATATTACTGTGTTAAACTGTAGTTTAGTTCATTTTACTGTGTTTAACAGTAATATAGTTAATATTACTGTCAATCACAGCAATATTGCTATTTAAACGAAAAAAAATGTTACAGAAAGGAAAAAAAAAAGTTCCAAAGAGTCAACGCCGGAAACCAGCGAAAAAATCCGGAAGAAAAAAAAAATCCAAAAGAATTAATATTGATGTGGTTGTCAACAATATTACTGTCAACTACAGTAATATTACTATAACAACAAAAATATTACCGTCAACCATGGTAATATTATTGTATTTACAGTAATATTACAATAGAATGCAGTAATATTAGTACGTCAATCGGTCAACAAATCAAGCAAAACAAAAAAAGCCAAAAAATAATATTGATGTGGTTGACAATAATATTATTGTGTTTACAGTAATTTTACACTCAACGACAGTAGTATTATTACGTTGACTGATCAATAAATCAAACAAAATAAAAAGGCTAAAAAAATAATAATATCAATGTGGTTGACATTAATATTATTGTGTTAACAGTAATTGTACCGTCGATCACAGTGCAATTACGTAATCGTACGGTCATCGACAATACAATTACTATCAGTTCACCGTACAATTATTGTCAACGACAGTACAATTACTGTCAATGGCGGTACAAATACGGTCAACATTCAGCAGCGAGCGTAAAATAAAAAACGGATAAAAACTTTAGGAAAAAAAACAATGACGGAGACCGACGCTGACCTACCGGTCAACTCCGGAAATCGGCAGCGTAAAAAACAGGAACAAAAAAAACTAACAAAACAAAACAAAGAAAGTCAATGCCTGGAACCGGCGACAAAAAAAAATATATATGTTTAAGAAAGGAAAAATTCAAAAATGGATTTTTGTGGTCAAAATTAATGAAATTAAAGTTAGATTGGGGTTACAATTAGGAATTGGGTTTAAAGGGTTAGGGTAATATAGCCCCTGAACTTAGAATTAGAAAGATGGTTGGTCATAAACTTATGCATAAAATCCGGATAATTGGCACTTTGCACCCTTAAATTACATGGGTTTGGCACTTTACACCCTTAAATTGAAACAATAGCACTTTGGACCCTTTAATTATAAATGGCTTGGCACTTTCCACCCTCTTGCACTTTTTTGCTAGAAAAATTATTGTCAACCAGTTTAATGGGAGTTGAAAAAGGGCAGATTTATCTTTCTAGGATCACATACTATATATGATTTATCTCGTCTTCCTCCTATGTTTCTTCCTCATGAACCCGTGTTCCTTAGCGGCGGACACGATTTCCAGCAACCAAACTTTCTTCGGCGACCACACCATCGTTTCTTTCGGCGGGAACTTCGAGCTCGAATTCTTCTCATCAGGTAATTCTTCAAAACACTACATGGGAATCAACAAAAAATTCAACAGAAACACGTTGGTGTTTTCTACAAAAGTGTTTTTTAACTCTCTTACTTTCAAACTAAATTTTAGTTATGACTTAGTGGGCTAAGAGTTGTGACTTAGTGGGCTAAGTAGTGCTTAGTGGGTTTAATTATGGATATTATTTTAACTGATTAAACTAACCCACTAACCCATTATCTTGAGTGCTCTTGTGGTTGGTTTTCTTGCAGATCATGGGCTGAGTAGTGGAAGCTTGGAAAGTCTATAAATACCAAACTCAAGACTCAAGAAAAGTGTAGATTCGAAGAAACAAAAAACCGAGTGCTGAAGTTTATCTACGAGAGTTTTAGTGTGTTTCTAGGATCTATTGTACGTACTCCTTACGAGTACATTATTTGAAATCTAGAATTTTTAATATTTCTCTTTTTGTTTCTAGATTTGAATGTAAGAATGATCATGAGAATGATTCATTCATAAGGAAGAAGTTTTCGTACATCTTCCATTTGTATTCTTAGAATACTGCTTGTTTAATATAATTTTTCCGTCCTGTAAAGGGAAAGTTCACAAGTTTTTACTTGTGAACATTTTAATATATGAGTATTGTCTTTATAGTTATTTTTCCGCTGCATATTTATTTAAGTGTCATAACACTGAAGACAACACCTCTGTATTAAACGAATTCGGGACCATAAATTCTTTCAATTGGCATCAAGAGCCAACACTTGACGTATACTAAGTGTTTGTTCCTATTTCCTTTACTGAAACGAATTCGTGATGGATACTCAGATGACTGCCTCTATGCGACCTCCTATACTTGATGGCACAAACTACACCTACTGGAAAGTCAAGATGAGGGCGTACATCAAAGCCATTGATGAGAGAGCCTGTAGATCTATTCTTACTGGATGGAAGCCACCAACAATCACAAATGCGGATGGGGATGTATTTCCAATACCAGAATTACGGTGGACAGCAGACGATCTATCAAATGCCAATCAAAACTCAAAGGCGTTAAATGCAATCTTTAATTCAGTGGATTTAACAATGTTTAAATTGATTTCAGTATGCACTTCTGCAAAGGATGCATGGGAGGTTCTTCAGCTACATTGTGAAGGATCAGACAGTGTCAGAAGAACTAAGCTCAGACTACTCTCTTCCAAATTTGAGAGACTGAAGAAACTGAAACAAATTCTCAGTACAATGAGAAATTGATTGATTTAGCTAATGAATTTCAATCCTTAGGTGGTCCTTTGAGCAACGAGACACTGGTGAATAAGGTATTGAGAACTCTTCCAGAAAGATTCAGCATGACAGTTACTGCTATTGAGGAGGCCAAAGACACATCATCTCTACGTCTGGACGACCTAATTGGTAGCTTAAAGTCTAGAGAGATGAACTTCGAAGATCAAAGAAAGAAGAAAGGTAAGGCTATCTCAAATGCACTCCAGGCAGAACTAGAAAAGGAAGAAGTTGCTACGGAATATGATGATGATGCAGAGGAATGTCTCAACAATGTGGCATTTCAAATCCAAAAATTCAACAGGGCATACAGACGAAGTGGAATCAAGCCCAGACAGTTATTTCCAGAAGGCTCTCCACAAAATTGACAAACTCAGCCTCGGAATAGATCTATTCCACATAGAACATTTCCTCAAACATCTTCTCAAAACACTTCAAAAAATTCTTCATTTATTCGTTCAAATTCTGAACCACCTAACTTGGATCATATTAAATGCAGGGCATGTTCAGGATTTGGACATTATGCTAATGAATGTGCAAATACCTTGAGAAGAAGAGGAATGAGTTTGATTTGTGCTGTCAGTGATGAGGAGGAAGATCTGAACAGACAGAGGAGCAGCAATCTACTAAACAGGCTCTTTCTGTCAGATATATCACTGAAAATTCTTCTGAAACAGAATCACAAGAAGTTTCTTTAGATGCTGCAACACTTTCAGTAACTCAAATTTCTGAGTTAGATGATAACCATTATACATGTTTAAACTCTATTTCCCTGAATGCAGCAGAATCAAATAAAGAAGCAGTTGGAAATGAGGAAGAAATGTGCATGAAGTTGTTTAGTGACTTGGAGAAGAAGACTCAAGATCTAGATGCAGCCAACAAGGAAAATTCTTCTCTCAAAGATACAATCACACATTTGGAGGTTGGTATCACCAAGAAAGATCTTGAACTGGCAAAGGTGAAAGATGATCTCAAAGAAGCAACTCTAGCAATCAAAATGATGAATACCGGCACAACTAAACTCGAAGAGATTGTGTCACTGGAAAAGTACAACAAAAATGAAGGTCTAGGGTTCATAAAACAAGTGAAGAAATACAAGTCAGCAAAGAAGAAGGAAATTGCCTTTGTAAAAGAGAAGGGTTCAAATGAAAAAGAATGCAGAAATTCCACAGTCACCACTCTAGAGTCCAGAATAAGTGGATACATTTGTCATTACTGTTTCTCACCTGGACATATTCGTCCATTCTGTGAGAAACTAAGTACTGACAAAATGTTGTACAGGATGAGTCACAACACTCCAGGGAACATCTCCAAGAAAAAGGTAGAATTTACCAAAAAGGAGTGTAGAATATGGACTCCCAAAGGTAAACTTATGTGCAAAGCAGTATACACTTCTTTAAATGCTAACATTTCAGGTTCATGGTACTTTGATAGTGGATGCTCTAGGCACATGACTGGAACAAAAGAATTCCTATCAAACTACCATACACTCAATGGAGGACGTGTAACCTATGAAGGAGGAGCTAAAGGCAAAGTGGTTGGACGTGGAACAATCAGTATTGAGAGACTTCCAAAACTTTCAAATGTCCTACATGTTGAAGGATTGGGGTCAAATCTCATCAGTATCAGTCAATTGTGTGATGATGATCTACGTGTTCAATTTGATAAATACTGTTGTTCTGTGTTTGATAGTCAAAATCATTGTGTACTGACAGGTTCCTGGTCAATGGATAATTGTTATCAAACAGGCGATACCATCTCATGCAAGAGCTCAAGAGTAAGTGAAGTAGAGCTGTGGCACCAGAAACTAGGACATACAAACTTCAAAAATCTGAAGCTGCTCAACAAGTACAATGCCATAAGAGGAATTCCAGATCACAAGATCAAAGACATTCCTATATGTGGAATGTGCCAGAAGGGAAAGCAAACTAGAGTGCCACACAAAGTGTTACAACACGTTGGTACCACCATTTGTTTTGATCTTGTACATATGGATCTTATGGGTCCTATAGAGGTAGAAAGTCTAGGTGGTAAAAAATATGTATTTGTGTGTGTTGATGATTTTTCAAGATATACTTGGGTGTATTTTTTAAGAGAAAAATCTGATACTTTTGAAGTGTTCAGAAATTTGTACAGGTTTGTTAGAACTCAATTCCAATTTTATATTCGTAGAATAAGGTCTGATTGTGGAAAAGAATTTGAGAATGCTCTATTTATTGATTTTTGTAATAAAAAGGGTATCAAGCATGAATTTTCTGCTCCAAAAACTCCTCAGCAAAATGGTATTCCTCAAAGAAAAAACAGAACTATCCAGGAGATGTCTAGGGTAATGATGAGTGCAAAAAATCTGTCTAAAAGGTTTTGGGCTGAGGCTGTCAACACAGCATGTCACATCTCCAATCGTGTGTATCTAAGATTAGGATCTATGATGACTTCATATGAAATTCTTTATGGTAAGAAACCTAATCTAGAATACATGCATGTGTTTGGATGTGTCTGCTATGTCCTAAATGATAGAGATCATCTAGCTAAATTTGATTCAAAAAGTGATTTGAGTCTGTTTATGGGATACTCTAATAACAGTCATGCTTATAGAGTATATAACCTAAGAAATCGAACCATAATTGAATCTGTAAATGTGGTATTTGATGACTTTGCTGATCTCCGCAGTAAAACAGCTGAAGATGAAGTTGATGACCTGATTGCTGAAGGAGAAACAACAGGAGGAGACACTACTGCCACAGATGCTCCAAATATAAACAGTCCAGTCTCAAGAGAAGAGGGTGTTGAACCAAGTGTTACCACACCTGACTCAATACAGCCTACAGGGAGTACAAGAGCTGAATTGCAGCTAACTCATGATGTCTGCAGAAAAGAACCATCAAGTAGAATCCAGAAAAATCACCCCTCTACTCAAGTTGTGTGAGATATCTTTGATGGGATAAGAACCAGAAGAAAAGAGAGAGTGAATTACAGAGATATGGTAAGATTTGCAAATTAATCTTCTGAATGTGCACTAACTGTAGTTACTTGTTTTGTATCTTCAGTCGAACCAAGGAATATTGCAGAAGCACTGAAGGATGAGTTTTGGATTAATGCAATGCATGAAGAGCTGAATCAGTTCATCAGTAATGATGTTTGGTACTTAGTTCCTAGACCAAGTCATGTAAATGTAATAGGAACTAGGTGGATCTTCAAATACAAAACTGATGAAAAAGGTACAATTGTTAGAAATAAAGCTAGGTTAGTAGCACAAGGTTATACTCAGATTGAAGGTATAGATTTTGATGAAACCTTTGCTCCAGTAGCTAGAATTGAATCTATTAGGTTACTTCTTGCTATAGCCTGCTTTCTTAAAACCAAATTGTATCAGATGGATATAAAAAGTGCATTTCTAAATGGTGTGTTAAATGAATAAGCATATGTAGAGCAGCCCAAGGGTTTTGAATATTCTGCCAAACCCGATCATGTGTTCAAGATTAAGAAGGCTCTGTATGGTCTTAAACAAGCTCCTAGAGCGTGGTATCAAAGACTCACTGACTTCTTACTTGAAATAAAATTCACTAGAGGAGAAGCAGACAGAACTCTATTTGTTAGAAGAACAAATAACCATATCATTATTGTATAGATATATGTTGATGATATTGTTTTTGGTTCTACTTGTGCTAACCTCTTACAGTCTTTTGTAGATTCTATGTCTCACACTTTTGAAATGAGCATGGTAGGAGAGTTGAATTACTTCCTAGGACTCCAGATCAAACAGACAGGTGAAGGGATTTTTTTAAATCAAAAGAAGTATGCTCTAAATTTAGTCAGAAGGTTTGAGTTGGAGTCAGCCAAGCACATGAAAACTCCAATGGGTTCAAGTCGAAAACTGTCCAAGGATGATGTTGCTGAAGATGTTGACAACACCCTATACAGAAGCATGATTGGAAGTCTTATGTATCTAACTGCAAGCAGACCTGATATTATGTTTAGTGTTTGTGTGTGTGCCAGGTATCAAGCTAATCCCAAGGTCACTCATCTTAAAGATGTGAAGAGGATTATTAGGTATGTTGCAGGTACAGTAGACTTAGGCATTCAGTTTTTCAAAGACACTAATACAAATTTGATAGGTTTTAGTGATTCTGATTGGGCTGGGGATATTAGTGACGGAAAAAGCACATCAGGTGCATGTTTCTTTTTGGGGAATAATCTGGTTTCTTGGTTTAGTAGAAAACAAAACTGTGTATCACTTTCAACAGCTGAATCAGAATATGTAGCTGCTGGAGGATGTTGTGGTCAACTAATTTGGATGAAACAAATGTTGGGGGATTATGGGTTAACCAGTGACACACTGACCATATATTGTGATAATTCAAGTGCTATTGATATTTCAAAAAATACTGTTCAACACTCACGAACTAAACACATAGATATTAAACATCATTTTATTCGTGATATAGTTGAGAAAAATATAGTGTGCTTAAAGTGCATTCCCACAGAAGATCAGCTGGATGACATCTTTACAAAGGCATTAGATTATGAGAGGTTTTCTAAACTTAGAAAATCTCTCGGGATGTGTACTCAATAAACATGTCCTGAAATATGTTGCAGCACCTCATCCAATATCTTAAGCTGCAACATAATTTCTTGAAGCTTAGCTTCTTTAAATAATGACTTCACAGTGATGGATTATTCTCTAAATAAGTAACTGGAAGTCTTTCACCTTGAAACGTGATCATGCTTTATGTAAACATTTCAGAGAACAAAATATAATCACATAAGTCAAACTCCTCTATCTGAATAGTCATATCTTAGTAACTGAGGAACTTTCAAACTGAACACTTGATCATGTTCCATGTAAACTGTTTGACTTGAAAATAAGAGTCAAAAAAAAAAAAATAATAATAATATTAAAATTTTAAAATATATGCCTGCTAGCCAATTTATTTTTCTCACACTATTAATCATTAATAAATGTGTTTCTTATTTTTGCGAAAATTTCGTGAGTGCTACTAATTTTATTTTATTTATTTTTGAATTATCACTATTTATATGGGTCATGGGGTACATGGGTTAGTCTTTTATTTTCCACTAAGTCCACTCCTTATTGTGCCATGTGTCACGTTTTGCCTTCAACTGCCAAATAAGCCATTATTCTCCTTAATCACACCTTCTCCAAGAAAAACGCACACCACTTCTTCACCTTCTCCACTTCAATTTTTTTTCTTTCTGCAAATTAGGGCTTATAAATTTCGTGCTTTTCTTTCCAAAATTCACACTCCAAAATCAAAAGTACAAGAAGCAATTTTTTTTTTACTGTATCATGGCATCTCCTACTAGAAATCCTCTTCCAGCCGATGGTGATGTCCACAACGATGCTGCAGCACCTGAACCAGCAGACCCGAATCTGGCCATCATCGTTCATCCTGTCAATCTTGAAGCTATGCCGATCGGTTTTATTGAGCCAGGAGACGAGCTGAATCTGATTGACCCAGAAAACTTCGAGTTAGTGGGTCCCTCTTCCACTGCAGGAAGGTTTCCAACTCGCCGGTCCAAACGAATGAATCCCTTTCCAGATCTGAATACTGCTGGGTCACAACGCCGGAGGGGTGGAAACTCTCCCAGAAGAGGAGGCAAAGGAGGAAGAAGAGGCAACAGAGGTGGCCGTACTCCAGTTAGGCCAAACCCACCAAGAGGTCTTCATTTGGTTGATGAGGACACATATGATGAAGAAGGAGATCCTACCTTTGCAGAACCAGAAGCCCAAGCTCTCTCCTCAAGCTCCACTGAGTCATCGTCCAACGACACACCTCCACCAGCATCAACTCAGGGGGAGACATCTCAGCCTAATATGACAGCAGCAGCTTCTCAACCTGAAGATGTTGCTGCACATGTTCCAGAAGATGCTACTGCACCCTCTGATTCAGCCAATGTTTCTCAGAGTGCTGCTGAGGATGCTGCTCCCTACCAGGATGAAGAAATGCCTGATTTTTCAGGGATGTCCTCTGCCGAGCATGTTGACATTCCGACTGTTGATGCTCAGGATTTCACTACCACTGAAGAAACACCCTCAGCACCACATGCAGACCCTCTGGAAACTCTTGCAGAAGCAGCTGTTCAAGTGGATGCATCACTTCCTCAGGCTGAAAAACCAGAGAAAAGTGATGACAGCTGGGAGGTTCCTCTTGCCAACTTTCGCAAAAATTTACCATCCTCAGAGTCAGACAGTGACTCGTCTGAGGAATCCTCACAGATGCAGAAAGATGCTGCCCCACATGTTGCATCACCTGAGCCAGCATACATCCCAGATGAACTTGAAGACTCTGAAGAAGAGGAATCCTCTGAGGCAGAAGAGCTAGACTTGGATGGGAAGGATCTGTCCACTCCTTTTGAGGTAAACAATGCCTTCAGTCCTACTTTTTATTTTGAATCTGATTCAAATGTGAATCCTCAAATCATGAATTGCCAATTCATTGAGGAAAAGAAGATTTCCAAGGATGAGTTTGATAAACATAGGATCACTGCTTTTCTTGATCAACGAAAAATTCTTAGTCTAGTTGAGGTTGCATGTCCTTATGATCCCTCTGTTGTGAAGGGATTTTATGCCAATTTGCAAACCTCATTT
The DNA here is from genome assembly GCF_056151865.1 of Erythranthe guttata. Lineage (NCBI taxonomy): Eukaryota > Viridiplantae > Streptophyta > Magnoliopsida > Lamiales > Phrymaceae > Erythranthe > Erythranthe guttata. The sequence continues at coordinate 9,379,725 of NC_142537.1, forward strand.
TTAAAGAAAAATTCTCCAAACTTTGGCAAAGTTTTGTACGAAATTCCATTTTCTCATTTTCTCCCAAAATTATAAACTCTCATTTATAAACTCCTAATGTGATTGATGAGGATAATTATGGTGATTTTACTGAGGTTTGGAAGACTCTTTCTGGCAATCGTCTAAAATCTTGGCCTGCTCACCCCAAAAAATTCAAAGTTTCTCAACTTACTGCATTCTACTCTGTCCTGTTCAGACTCACTGTGATGAATTGGATTCCATCCAAAAATGTCTCTGTGGTGACTAAACCTCATGCAGTACTCATGTACAAATTGGGGATGGGGTTACATGTTGATTTTGGCAAACTTTTCTTCACCAATATAGGTAATCTTGCCCAAAAAATTTCCTCATCCACTAATCTTCCTTATCCTTCTCTCATCTACTCCATTCTGCTTTCTCAAAATTTGGGCCAAGATGAATCAGAATACCTTCACACTCCACTTGGCATGATAACTGTTTCTCAAAATTTTCTCAAAGCTCCTCATGTCCAAGATCTTCCCTGGAATGGAGATAATTTCCTCTCAACTGAATCAGGTCAAAATAATCTTGGTACTGAAGGTGTTGCTCCTCATGTTGACAACATCCCTGACATTCTTGTTTCTGTTCCTAGAGACCTCTTGTTGCAACAGCTTACTCACTCTCTAGCTCAGATTACTTATCACCAGTCCATGGTGGAAATGATTCAAAAAGCTCTTTCTGATCAAAAATGGGGAGAAAAAGCTAGTCATGAAGTTGAAGCGGGAACTTCTCATCCTTTGGATGCCAGAGGCAGAGAGCAAGGAGTCAATAAAGGTGAAGCTCAACGAGCAGAGGAAAGCAGTGGATCCAGTGCTGATGATTGAGGAGCAGCAGCTGATACTGAGGAGACCTTGGATATTCTACTTTAATTATTTTTATGAACAATAGTTGATTTTGTTCTGTTTTTATTTTCCCTCTAAACTTTTGTGTAGGACTGCACTTTGGTTGTTTTCTTTTCTTTTAATTTCTGTTGAACTATCTTGCTGAATTTGTTTTGAATTGATTTTTCTATATTTTGTTTATTATCAAATTCAGGGGGAGTTCAAGCAATGTCTCAGGGGGAGTTTTCGCTAAAATTTAGTTTTGATCAGAAAGTTAAAAAGGGGGAGTTTGAAACACGTTGGTGTTTTCTACAAAAGTGTTTTTTAACTCTCTTACTTTCAAACTAAATTTTAGTTATGACTTAGTGGGCTAAGTAGTGCTTAGTGGGTTTAATTATTGATATTATTTTAACTCATTAAACAAACCCACTAACCCATTATCTTAAGTGCTCTTGTGGTTGGTTTTCTTGTAGATCATGAGCTTAGTAGTGGAAGCTTGGAAAGTCTATAAATACCAAACTCAAGACTCAAGAAAAGTGTAGATTCGAAGAAACAAAAAACCGAGTGCTGAAGTTTATCTACGAGAGTTTTAGTGTGTTTCTAGGATCTATTGTACGTACTCATTACGAGTACATTATTTGAAATCTAGAATTTTTAATATTTCTCTTTTTGTTTCTAGATTTGAATGTAAGAATGATCATGAGAATGATTCATTCATAAGGAAGAAGTTTTCGTACATCTTCCATTTGTATTCTTAGAATACTGCTTGTTTAATATAATTTTTCCGTCCTGTAAAGGGCAAGTTCACAAGTTTTTACATGTGAACATTTAATATTTTTTTCGAAAAAATATTTTAACATTTTAATATTTTAACATTTTAATATTTGAGTATTGTCTTTATAGTTATTTTTCCGCTGCATATTTATTTAAGTGTCATAACACTTAAGACAACACCTCTGTAATAAACGAATTCGGGACCTTAAATTCTTTCATCAACAAACAAACCGTAGTCTGGGTCGGGGTCGCTAACAGAGTAACCCCAATTTTCAACAAAAACTACGCCCACCTCACGATTGTCGATGGAAATTTAGTCTTGTTGAAGGAGTCAAAATCCCATATTTGGTCCACCGGTGTAAAAACTCCAAACAATTCCAGCGCCGTCGCCGTCGCCGTCGTGCTCGACGACGGGAACCTGGTTCTGAAAAATGGGTCGGGTTCAAACCCATCGAATTATTCCCAACCCTTTCTATGGGAGAGTGTCGATGTTTGCCCGGTGGGAAAATGGCTTACAACAAAATAACACAAACGAAGCAGCTTCTTACATCATGGAAAAATCTGGACGATTCCGCCCCATGTCTGTTCTCCCTCGAGCTCGGTCCAAATGGGATTCAGTGCATCATAAGATTGGAACGGTCATATTTTCAGCTTACTACCGGAAATGGCGTTGAATTACAGCTGCAATTTCAACTACGTTAATAATTCCGACGAGAGTTGCTTCTAATGCATCATAATACATGTAAAAAAAACAAATCTGCCCCTCTTGGAAACCACTAAACCCGTTGCCACTCATTTTTTCACCCAAAAAGTGTAAGAGGTGTTAGGATAGTAGACTAAAAGTCTCGCTTTTAGCTTCATAATTTTATTATTGAATTAATAAAATAATTTATTATCATTTTATGAGAATCTGCACTAGGGTACTCAATGCATTTAATTGATTGGTTGTCAATTAATTAAAAGCATAAGTTTAATATTCTAATAGTATTCGAGATGGTGTGCTACGGCGCACAGAAAGATCATTTCGAAAGTTCGTTTAGAATATAAAGATAAACGTTCACAATCTAGATGGAAATGAACTAACCATTGGTAAAAGATTGTAGCACAATATTTAAGTGATTGGTCTTGATCACAGTAAACAGAGAATAACTTTTGTAGTTATTGTTTTGACTTATTGTGCTAGCACACCCGACATGTGTTGAACCGGACAAAGTGAAATAATTGTTTCATCACTGTTCATAAATGAAACTGTATTATTTCTAGTTGACAGTATATTACTTACTCTCTTAATCCCTAGATAATTAACGTACACATTTAATTGATGATCTCTACTTTGATGTCACAATGGGAGAGATTCCTATATTGAGTCAAATGGCCCCCGGTGCGTTGGGTAGAGACATTAAGAATTAATAGGTGGAAATTAACTATCGAAATGAATCCACATCTCTGAAATATGGGATTGATAATAACCCTTGAGTAGCTTATAAGATTTGTTTATGCCAAGTCCTGGCCAGGTGGATTTCGTATCCGGCATACTCAAATAAGTTAGGCGGGTAAGACTCATGAAAAGAAACCATTTAATTTATTTAGCAGTGAATAAATTATTTGGTGGTTATAAGATATCTTAATGTGGGGGGAATTAAAGTAATGATCGACCGGAGCTCGAATATAATATTTGAGAATATAAACGGGAGTTCAATAATTATTTGGTAGTGGAAAATAAATAATTATTTAATGATTAATTAAATGAATTCTTTTAAGAGTTTGGATTTAATTAATTATTAGTTGCCTGATTTATATTTTCTCCTTTAGTCCCTATTGTAGCCCGTTGGATTTTCTAATTAATCGAGAAAATAAAGTTCATCCAATATTATATATTGGAATTAATATAGCCGAAAATTAAGTTCCCATAGGACTGCAATTTTCGACTATATAGAGTTATAGAAGGAGTGGGATTTGTTTCCATGTAATCCTCTCTATGTGGGACTCTAATTCCTTGTGCTATATATAATAGAGATTAGGTTGATGAGAGATAATAACTCCAGGTTGATGAAGGCTTGACGTGGATCCTCGTTCGTGCGCCGAAGATAGAAACGAATCTGCTCGCGAAAACTGTAAGTTGCTAGATTAGATTTATTCCGCTTTAAACGAATCTAATCAAAGCATGTTAATAAAATTAAAACCGGCTAATCTAGAACCTCTTGCGAATTTTCATTGAATCCTGGGCTTCACATCCCAACAATTGGTATCAGAGCTTCTTTGATTAATTCGTTTGAGGTTCACATGTTGTCCAAAATTGCATGAAACGGAAAATTCATATGTTGCATGTAGCGTTCATATGTTGCATGTAGCGTTTTGTTTCTGACTTTGTTTTGCAGAATAGAAAATCCGCTATTATGGTTATGAATATTTTATTTATGTTTTATGTGAATGGATCCCACTGCCTCGTGAGTGGTTACTTGTCGGTTTTAATTTCCATCGTGTGATATTGATGGAAGATCGTGTGCCTACGATATTTTTATTTTTTGTAATTTTTCTAGAGGAGTTTTAGATAGAAATTACATAGATAGAATAGAGCAGATTTTGTTCTCGGAATTGTTTGCGCGACTGTGCCGTTTCAGTTATCCCGGCCTAGTCCACCGTTGGATCGAGCTGAAATTTTTTCCGGAGGTTCCTAAATCCTTGGCGTATCATCCGACCGTTCAAATCGTAAATCGGAGTTACCTAGATAGAGATATTAATTTCAGAACAAGGCTAACAATACCAGAATTATCAACCGCGCGGGGTCTCGACATTGGGCAGCGAGCAGCGGCTCCTGGCAGCCTTGAATTCGAGAATTCTGGAGTTTACGGGGACTTTTGGACTTCCTAATTTTAAGGAGTCTAAATCCGGGAGTCCCAACTTAACCATAATAGCGGAAAATTAAATTGCTTTATTTAATATTTTATGGTTGTTGTGTGCTTATATTTGTTATGAGCATGATTGCATGCATTATTCATGTTTGTTATATTTGGGCTTAATTTGTTTATGTGATACCCATGACATATAATTGGACAACATGAAACTTGTACATGCATAAATGTGCATTTAATTTATTATGTTCATGTTCATCTATGTGTATTATATTTGGTTATAAATGTTTTTATGTGATACCATGGCCTATAATTAGATAACATAGATGATTGTGTTGAACATGATAAATTTATCATGATTCTTAGTTTTTCTATGTTTGTTATATAGGATGATTAATTTGTGTATTAATAGGATCCCTTGATATATATAACTAGAGAACATAGAAATAGAACACACTCAATAGGTGCCCATAGTATTTCTATGATTAATTATATTGGGCATCGTCATAGATTTTGATAATATGATTGATTATGAGAAATGAGATTTATCGAATTTCGCTCCCACTCCGGGCATATTAATTGTAGACATTATCTAAAAAAATCTCCTAATGGATAATTTGGAATTGATTATAGTGATACATTATTTTCTCCATGTGGTGGAAAATAGATATCATAGAATAATCAATTTAAAATTAATTGATAGTCCAAAGACATATAATTAGAGAATCTAGAAATTGAGCATTGTAATTATTTTCATAGATTCCCTCATGAAAAATATTTTAAAAATATTAAGTGTATCGGGGAGTTTATTACGTATAAATCCTAAGGTCTCCATCATAGGCTTTAAGATGAATTAATTAATTGTGAGGAAGGAGATTTATCGAATTTCGCACCCACTCCGGGCACTTTTAATTATAGAATGATCTAGAAAAGTCTCCTAACGGATAATTATTAAAGAAATTGTAGTGATATGTTTGTCTCACTCCGAGTCGACGGATATCATAGAACAATTGATTTAAAGATGACTTGATGGTTAAACACTTAACAATAAAATATAATTATAACTATACTTCACTCCGAAGTCCCTGTTATATTTTATTGGACCAAAGTAACCGACTATTTAATTTTATTTTCCAAGACCGCCGAATTGGAATGATAATAAAATTAAAGATGTTTTACATGTCTGTCTATTGAAAACTTGTAGTTTGTCTACACTCCGTAGCCTACCGGTTCCTCATAGTGATGGATTGTCAGTTGATTTCAAAATTTGGTTTGAGGGAGCCATATTAAGTGACAATCTAGAGTTCTTAAGGATGCCCTTCTTGTTAGTTTAAGTTTATTTGTTTGATTCTCTAGAAATTAATGATATATTCCTTAGATCCACTTTGTAGACTCATCTTGCTAGGATTAATCGATCTATAATAATATATTAAGTACTGCTTTTCAATTGAGGAATTTAAATATGTATTTTAATTGAGGAAATTCGTGAGTTAATAAATGAAGTGAATTTTTGGAAGAAAATTTAGTTCTTCATTTATTTTCTTAGGACGATTAATTGGTTCGGTGTTATATATTGAATTTTGGTTCAAAATATAGAAACACTACGATGAGCCCATGGCAAGTACAAAATAATATAATAGTGAATTTCTAAGTAACGTGAGAAATTTAGAACTATAATTTTATTTGTAGCCATATTAAAAGTCTCTTGAATACATGCATTATTTATTTGGATTATTGGTTAGTTTTCATGTTCGAAAGACTATACGTCTTTTGACAGTTCGTGAATTCTTGGAAACCAAGATCAGTGGGAAACGAGGATCAATTTAATCCAAAAGAAATCTATTGAATTTTAATATTTTCAATTGAATAAGAAAAGGATCTTTTCTATTGAAATTATTATGGGGAATTCAAATAGAGTTTACTCTCCTCTAAGATCGAAGAAGGCACTTTTAGAAGTCATATTCAGTCAATCCTTTAATCGCCAGTTAATAATTAGGCTTCTTGTCACTCACGTGACATCTATAATAGTAGTAACATTTAAGTATGTTCAAATCGAAAGTAGGAATTTATATTTAGAGATTATCATTTTGTGTCTTCCAAATAGAAGAAATTTATTTTTCTTTTATAGGATGGTTTAAAATAAATAGTTTGTTTATTTAATAATGGCTTGGTCATTGTGGAAAATAAACAATTTTATTTAGACAGATTGATTGATAATAAATATATTGATAATCTTTTACACTACTATTCAATGAATAACACTATTAATTAACCTCAATAGAGTATATATATATTCGTATCGCATCCATGGCATGATTATTTGATATTTACAAGAGGTTGGATTTTACTTTAAATAAATTTTGGAGACTGATTTACAATGGGCCTTTACGGTTCATGAAAAGTGAAGGCACTGCCAGTCTAAGAATATTATTTGGTAAGTAAAATGACCATGTGCTCGGTTGATGGGCCTAGTGTAAATAAGATCAAATAATTTTTGGATTTATTTTATTCTATAGTACGTGGACCTACAAATACCCTAGTTAAAGTAGTTTTGAGTAGTTCATCTAATTTATTGATGATATCTCGAGATATAGATATATTCATTATTATGCGACATCTATCTGAGGTCTTAAAAAAATTGAAGACCGTGACAGATAAGCATTTGAATAAATATATATATCAAGTCATTTGATATGGCGAAACTTTATGGGTATAAGTTATTGTACATTTTGGTAAACTAAGGATTTGTCCTAGATATGTTTGTACCAAATTGAACCACAATAGAATATAATATAGCGACGAAAATAATTTATACTTATTGAAGACGGTTTAATTTATCGTGATTTATTGAATATTATTTATTTTTCTAATATATACATTTGAGACGGTTATTTATTTAAGAACTTAAGATCTTCTAAGTTAGTATCCAATGACTCTTGCCGAATTAAAGATTGTTTAAACGTATAATCGGGGTATTATTCGGAACTGGAGTCAGTCAGCATTTATGCTTCGGGAGAACACAGTTGATAGAAGATAAGTTAGAAATAAATGTCTCTTGTATGGAATATTAAGAGAAAAATAATAGTTGTCCATTTTGATTCCTAGAGTTAAGAAAACATTGATTTGTATCAATGCTGGATTCTTAAAGGAAGATCATGTTTTGGACAACATAGCCTAATGACGAAGTTTTAGGAAGTTTGACTGTCTTAGTCTTCTAGTATACCCTAAATACGTTAAGAGTTTCGCTTGTGTTCTAGTATAGAAATTCCAATGCCGCTTTGCAGTGGGAGGAATTTAAGTTACTAGTGTTACATTTAGGGTGATTTATCATAGTGGGAGGATTCATAACGAAATCGTAAGATTGTATGTTTATAGAATGTTAGTGATAACAAGATTCTTGATAAACATATAGTTCCTTCCTAGAACTATGAATGAACGCCCATTTCTATAGATGCAAGAAATTGGCTTAGTGCTATTAGAATCCAAAGTGAAAATGATTAGACAGAGAAAAGTGAAAACCTTTTAAAAGGTTAGGCTTAAAGTAAGAAGGTTCTGTCGGAAAGAAATGGATCGACTACGAGGAAACTTTCTAGCTAGTAGCCACACTTTAGTCTATTTCAAATTCCTAAAATCTGTCAGTGCCATGTTTTAATTTGGTAGATGGATGTCAAGATTTCGTATCTCTTGACGAGTGCATTTCACGATGCAAATTAAATGGATTTTATCTTAGTGTCATATGCATTGCTATGAAAACTTAATAAATTCATTTATGAATTTAAGCAAAGTGCGCATATCATGTGATATTTGGATTGATCATAAAATCAATGTTTTGATTTTGATTAGGAATCTAGATATATCACATTTTGTAACGGAAGCGTGGTGAAAGTCTTAAAAGATGTATTAGATAATAATTTCCTTTTAGAAAATGATTTGAAAATTATTTATGTAAGGGTATTGTTTCTCGAGTCAAATCAATATGGATAACTTGAGTGAAACTAGTTATGTCGTATGGATCATTTTATAGGATCTATGAAATAGGACATTAAGTTGTCACAGACAAGTTATATTGATTTAAATACTTGCCAAATTTAGCATGTACAAATTCCAAGGAAAGGATTGTTTCTTTCAGTCACGGAGTCACTCTATCGAGAAATTAGTGTCTTTGAACAAGTAATTTGATAGAGATGTTGAAGGCAGATCCTTATTGTAAAGGAAGCCTTACATATGCTATAGTAAATAATTAAATTCAAGGTTTGCTTTGCATCTTGCATAGTTAGCAAATGTGAATTTATTTAAGGCTAGTATGCTAGACTGTGGTAAAGTATATTCTTAAGTATTCAAGGATACAAGATTATATACTAGTTTACTAGGCGGATAGTCTTGGTACGATTCAATAATTAACGGTCGAGCATAGTAATTTTTCTATAGCATGTTATCACTGTGGGAGATTTATTTTCCTAAGGAAGTGAAAACGTATAGTGGGAGGTTTATGCAATTTTGCGATTTCATATTCTGCTAGATATACAATATATGCTTTTACATCGGATGATAGCCTTGTGGATTTGTTCTATGGATGGGTTAGAGATGTTGAGCTGCGAGTCTTTGAGTCTAAGTGGGAGATTGTTAGGATAGTAGACTAAAAGTCTCGCTTTTAGCTTCATAATTTTATTATTGAATTAATAAAATAATTTATTATCATTTTATGAGAATCTGCACTAGGGTACTCAATGCATTTAATTGATTGGTTGTCAATTAATTAAAAGCATAAGTTTAATATTCTAATAGTATTCGAGATGGTGTGCTACGGCGCACAGAAAGATCATTTCGAAAGTTCGTTTAGAATATAAAGATAAACGTTCACAATCTAGATGGAAATGAACTAACCATTGGTAAAAGATTGTAGCACAATATTTAAGTGATTGGTCTTGATCACAGTAAACAGAGAATAACTTTTGTAGTTATTGTTTTGACTTATTGTGCTAGCACACCCGACATGTGTTGAACCGGACAAAGTGAAATAATTGTTTCATCACTGTTCATAAATGAAACTGTATTATTTCTAGTTGACAGTATATTACTTACTCTCTTAATCCCTAGATAATTAACGTACACATTTAATTGATGATCTCTACTTTGATGTCACAATGGGAGAGATTCCTATATTGAGTCAAATGGCCCCCGGTGCGTTGGGTAGAGACATTAAGAATTAATAGGTGGAAATTAACTATCGAAATGAATCCACATCTCTGAAATATGGGATTGATAATAACCCTTGAGTAGCTTATAAGATTTGTTTATGCCAAGTCCTGGCCAGGTGGATTTCGTATCCGGCATACTCAAATAAGTTAGGCGGGTAAGACTCATGAAAAGAAACCATTTAATTTATTTAGCAGTGAATAAATTATTTGGTGGTTATAAGATATCTTAATGTGGGGGGAATCAAAGTAATGATCGACCGGAGCTCGAATGTAATATTTGAGAATATAAACGGGAGTTCAATAATTATTTCGTAGTGGAAAATAAATAATTATTTAATGATTAATTAAATGAATTCTTTTAAGAGTTTGGATTTAATTAATTATTAGTTGCCTGATTTATATTTTCTCCTTTAGTCCCTATTGTAGCCCGTTGGATTTTCTAATTAATCGAGAAAATAAAGTTCATCCAATATTATATATTGGAATTAATATAGCCGAAAATTAAGTTCCCATAGGACTGCAATTTTCGACTATATAGAGTTATAGAAGGAGTGGGATTTGTTTCCATGTAATCCTCTCTATGTGGGACTCTAATTCCTTGTGCTATATATAATAGAGATTAGGTTGATGAGAGATAATAACTCCGAGACGCCTATTTCACGTTGGAGAGAAATATTTTTTCTCTTCTTCTTTTCTCTCTAAATTCTCGATTATAGGTTTAGATTTCTTCAAGTACAAGTCCACCCTTGTAGAAGAATTATTAATCCGGGATATACAATAGAAGATTACAGGTTTTTAGAGCAAACCATAAATCCCGAATTTTCTGAGCAGTCCTGCGAAGAAATTCACCATAAATCAACCGTTAGTCGGATAGGCTCGAAATTTATACAGTAGCTTCCTAACCCTTAGATCTATAATTTTCCCGAAGGGTTTATTGATCGGATCAACGGTCGCGGAGATATAGGTGAAGGAAGATGACTGGAAATTTCTGGACAACAGCTTTTACGAAGGTTGAAGGCTTGACGTGGATCCTCGTTCGTGCGACGAAGATAGAAACGAATCTGCTCGCGAAAACTGTAAGTTGCTAGATTAGATTTATTCCGCTTTAAACGAATCTAATCAAAGCATGTTAATAAAATTAAAACCGGCTAATCTAGAACCTCTTGCGAATTTTCATTGAATCCTGGGCTTCACATCCCAACAAGAGGGTGCAAAGTGCCAAGGAGTTTGTAATTGTAGGGTGCAAAGTGCTATTTTTTTCAATTTAAGGGTGCAAAGTGTCAAACTCATGTAATTCAAGAGTGCAAAGTGTCAATTACCCGTAATCCCTAAAAAATACTTATTGCACTCGCCATAATATTATCGAATTAGTATTTCCGAGCTTTGTTTTATTATATATTTATTTTCCCGACATTAAGATGTTATATCTCTAGAATTAAATAGAATGAAGAAATATTATTTGGATCACCACAGGCAACGTATTTGAAAGATAATCTAGCTGTTTTGTGGGCTCCACAAATCCTTTTTCGACGAACATGTTAAGCAGTGAAAAACTCAAAAGATGTGAAAGTAGCGCGAATATCCGCTATAAGGTTTCCATACGCCGATCTGTCCACCACATCTTATAAACTAATTATTTACGTTTCTCCATCAGATCTATTCTCTTCTTCTCCTCATCCTCTTCTTCTTCTTCTTCTTCTTTCTTCTTCTTCTTCTTCTTCTTCTTCTTCTTCTTCTTCTTCTTCTTCTTCTTCTTCTACTTCTCCTCTCTTTGTCTCGCTTTCTCTGGCTTTCTCTCGCTCAATCTCACTCTCTCTTGCCACCACTCCATGCTTGAAGAAGGTGGTGGTTATGGCGACGACCATGGCGGTGGAGACGGCGACATGGGGAAGGTAGTTATGAAGGTAAGTAAGCGACGACGATGGGAGGAGCCGTTGTGGTCGCCCGGCCTTGGAGTTCGAGGGTGACGCTGACCAGCGGCGGAGCTCGAAGTTCGAGAATGGTGTTGGTGGTGCGGTGATACTGGGGTAGGTGATGGCGGCGTGGGTGCGGTGGGTGGTGTCCTTAGTGGCGTGGATGGGATGGGTGGCCTTTGGCGTTACGGATCTAGGGTTTGGTGGGTGGATCTAGGGTTTGGTGGGATGGATCTAAGATTTTTCGAGTTGATGTCTATGGGTTACTATGGGTGTTTGGCGGCTAGGGTTAAAAGGAGAGGCTAGGGTTTCAAGAATATGTTATCACAAATGTCTAGGAATTACTACGGGTTACTACGGATTACTACAGTTTCCTATGGGTGTCTATATATGACTGAGACCGGTTTTCTTTTTTTAAAATTCATAATTTTCAATATTACGTAGAAAAAATTGGAAAAAATAGATTCCTAAAATACTGAAAAAATACGAAAATGAATAATAAAAAAAAAAGTAATGTGTTTCTACGTAAAAAAAAAAATGTTCGATGCAAAATGAAAATGTTAAATGCATAATAAAAAATAATAAACGCAGTTTAAATATTACTTGGTGCAAATTTCATATTTTGTGTGTACAAGGCATTTTTGGAATAAAATTTATAAAGGATGTGATGCAAATGTTTACTTAGACTTGTCATTTAGTTCTAATAAATTTTGTAACGAGGGACCTATATCTTAAGGCCCCAATTTCTTAATTGACAATTTTATCCATTTGTGTCTCTTTATTTTCTCAATAAAACATCATTAATGTTAGGATAAAGTTGGACAAAACAAAAAATTGTCATACAGTGAAATTTTAAAGTGACACTTAATATAAAAAAAAATAATGCTAAAAAGACACTTAATATGAAACGAAAGTAGTAACTTTCTTCACTCCTTGATCCGAGCAAAATCCATTGCAATAAAAGTTGTCTTGGCTTCCGTTGTAGATGGATCAAGGTAGACACGAACTGGTTCCGGGCCCAAACTGCCAGATCTAGGTCGAAGAAATATGGAACCAGAACCGAACCGGTCAATAGGCGGCTGGGTTTTGGCACTCCGATTTTCGCCGGTTTTAGGTAAAACCGGAATTTTTTTTTTTTTTTGTTCTTATTTTTGGCAAAACATTGTAATAAACCAAAATAATGTAAATGAAAGTTCGTGAGCTGAATCAATTCAATTCTTACGATTTGATTCTTACAAATTTTACGAATTAAATTGTATTATTTTTTATTAGAAAATTGAATTAAAATGGTATTAGACTTTAATTATAATAGTTAATTCGATTAATACGTTATTGTCAGTAGTTGACTTAATCAATTCAAATATTTGAATAATGTTTACGAACTGAAAGGACTTGAGTTTCATCGATTCAAATCATACGATTTTTTTATTTCCATGATTTACGATTTGATTTTACGATTTTTACGAATTAATTTTTTTTAATGATAAAATTGATTTAAAAAAATATTACACTTTAATAATTATTTCGCTTAATACTGATGCAAAATTGGTCTCTATTAGGGGTGGAAATCGGACGGATCGGATCGGATTTGGGTGTTTCGGAAAATTTCCGATTTTTTTCGGAAGGCTAAAATGCCTTCCGATTCCGATTCCATTTTTTTCGGAATTCAAGAATCGATTCCGATTCCGATTTTTTCGGAAATTTCGGAAAATCGGATTTTTTCGGAATCCTTCATTTTCGGATTTTTCGGAATTTCCGGATTTAAAAAAGAAAAAAAATGAAAACAGAATAAAGGGCAGCGGGGCTGGTGCTCGTCGAGAGAACGAGAGCGGCGTGGCTGGAGCTCGATGGAGAGAACGAGGGCGGCGGGGCTGGTGCTCAGCGGAGAGAACGAGGGCGGCGGGGCTGGTGCTCGGCGGAGAGAACGAGGGCGGTGGGGCTGGTTTTCGGTGGAGAGAAAGAGGGCGGCGCTGCCGGTGCAAAAGGTGGAGAGAATGACGAGGGCAGCGCAGCGCTGGTGCTCGACGGAGAGGAAGAGGGCGGCGCTGGTGCTGACGGAGAGAAGAGGAGGCGCGGGTGGTGGTTGACGGAGAATTGAGGGTGGTGTTGGTGGGAGAAAAGCAAAAGGCAGAGAGAAGATAGTGGGGAGCGGCGTGAGGACTGGGGTGAGAATGAGAGAGTAACTTCAATTAGGGTTAGAATTTACATTTTAATTGTTTAGAAAATAAAGTAATAAATAATAATATATTTGTCCACTTTACTTGTTATTGTGTGTGAATATATATATTATAATAATAATCGGAAATATTTGGAAATATTCGGAAATAATCGGAAATAATTGGAAATAATTTCGGATCGGAATTCGGAAATTCCGAAATTCTGTTATGTATTTCCGATTCCGATCCGATTTTTTTCGGAAATTTCGGAATTCGGAATTGAAAAAATCCTTCCAAAATCGGAATTTTTCGGATCAGATTCGGCGGAAATCGGAAATTTTGTTCCGATTTCCACCCCTAGTCTCTATAGATCAGTCAACTTGGAAAAATCACATGCATGTCGTGATTCCAAAAGAATTAAATTTTGCTTTATACATAGTTAGAAATCTCTGGAACTCTAGTTTAATTTCCAACACGAGAAACTGTGTATAAAGCAAAGGTTTGAGGAAGTGGTTTTGCTCGATTTTCTAGAGTCCGCTAACTGCACTCAGGAAAATTAACGGCTTTGTGTCTTTTGGTATTTTTAAGTGTTTAATTATTTTAGTCAAGGTTCTAAAAGGCGATTATCGGGTTTGTGGCGGTTAGGGACCGCGACACGATAAATCAGCGCGGCGGTGATTTATCGAAGATAAATCGGAAATAAATCGATTTTTAAACTTAATGTTATATTTTTCTAAATATTATTTGTAAATACTTAAAATATATATAAAAGAATATTTAAACATAATTATATCCTATCATTCATATGTTATTATATAATTCTAATTACTCAATAAATAACAAAAATTTAAAAATAATAAGATAGTAATATAATAATAAAAATACTACGCAAATCTTTTGCATCAACAATTTATATAAACATAACAAAGCATAAACTCATGTTTTGGGTTATCGTTAAGTTCTTCTTACTTGCCAGTTACAAGTTGCGGGGTAGTACTTGGTTTGATTTTGGAAGTTGAAAGAATTGAAAAAAACAAAAAAAAAAACCTATTTTCATTTGGATTTAAATTAAAAAAAATAAAAAAAATAAAAAAAAAATGATTTATTGACTGATATATCGGTTTCACCCGCCAAAAACCGCCGCAAACCGCCACGCCGTAAAAAAACCGATATTCCAAACCGCTTCAACAAAATCGTAAAGGATTATAATCGATACCGATATGGCGGTCGATATATCGGATGCCACAACCGCTATTTAGAACACTGATTTTAGTAGTCTAATTTCGAATTATCATTATTTTTATAAGATAATAAGGCCATCTTTTATGTATGTCATGAATCAAAAATCAAGTTTGTTTGTTTTCTAGAATAAGAAGTTGAGAAGTCATTCAAAGTTGTAATTTCATATGTTTTGAAGGGATATTCCAAAAATCTTATATAAACCCCCTTCGATGAATAAAATGGGAGATGAATGTTTAAGTTCAAAAATATTTTGCAAGTTAATTTCATTGAGAATGACTTGGCTGCGTTGATTGATTCCGCGCGATTACTAGCGTTGAGTGATTTCACTGCCGCCGGTTGAGTGATTCCCTGTCATCTATCTTATTCTATTTTTTTTTTGTTGCGGGTTTCAGCCTGCATCAAATATGTTACTATCAATAGTTAAGCGTAATCAATTTAAATCTTTGAATAATGTTTACAAATTGAAAGGATTTTTACAAATTAAATTTTATTATTTTTATGCTAAAATTCAATTAAAAATGTATTGAGATTCAATTATAAATCGTTAACTCGAGTAATATGTTCTTGTGAATATTTTAAATTTTACGATTCAAATTCGATTATAAATAGCTTAATCGATTCAATCTTAGGATGACAATTGATAATTTATTCCACATTATTTATATTAGTATTATAATCATTTTACCTTGTTGTTTTAATATAAACATATTGTTAGATAATTAACAATAAATTGATGTGACCCCGTGGCCAGTGGTATTCTTGTATTCCATTTCTTAGGTTCACCCTAATCCAATGCATTTTTGGGGGCATTTCCACAAACTAAATAAACCGGTTGCCGGTTCGTCGGGTGAAACCGACGAGTTTACCCGTTGGTTATGTCCTCCGTATATCATAAACAAGAACCGGTCCGTAATGTCCAGGTGCGGGCCGAGTACGTGCCCCTAGTTTCCATGTCCGTTCCGGTACGATTCCCGGCCCGAACAAGTTTTTGGTTCATGGCCGGTTCGTTGGATCTAGTTCGCCGGGTCAAATCAATGGCTCCGTACATCATATACTGGAACCGGCCATGGTACGGGCTTCTGGTCTCCGTGTAGGTTCAGGATGTCTTGATCACATAGTGTTCCAACCGATGCACCCTACCAACGTGGTTTCCTGCAATCATACTGACACCAACAATGCCATCATTGGAGTTAACAGACGACGTTTGAACTTGGTTGCAACCACCGTGTATCGTATTGGTATCTAATTCTTCTTACTCGAAGATTAAATTGTTACAGAAAGTCCGTATTTGATTTCTTAATAATATTTCCTAAGACAATGAAAAATACTCTTATAAATTTTCAAGAAAATCACATTCACTAATTTGAAAAATGCTAATCATCAACTCCTACTAATAGAAAATCAGTGCCAATTATTCCAATGACATAAAAAAAAAAAATCAGCCAAAAAAAAAAAAAAAAAGAAATGCATAAATACTTATCCAAGAAAAAGCTCTGGTAAATATCAAACTGCACTGCTAAGCTTTAATCGTCTTGGTCTTGACACCAGCCGGGAAATAGAGACTATTCCGATATGGAATGTATCTACCGCAATGTACAGCAAAGACTTCAAACTCTTTGACCGTCTTGTCGTCGGTAGGGCTATAGCATACAAATCTTATACTCTGTTCTTTTATGACAACATTATTTTCCGCCACATCAATGCCCTTTTCCTTTATCCAGATATTAAAACTTTTCTCTTCTTTGTTGTACTTGTAGCAGTACAAACATAGGCTTCCTCTCAAACAAGTCATGTTAATTAAAATAAATTCGTTACAATTACTTAGTTGTTCGGGCTTTTGCAACCTCTTGATCTCGTCGGTTCTTGGATCGAAATACAATACTTGTCTACCTGAAATATTTGTGCTCTGGACGCCCAAAATCCAATAGATAGCTCCATCAACGAAGATACCTGAATCTGTGAAACCAATGTCGTGGCATTTTGCTCCTAATTTCTTTTCCGTCCAAGAATCGTTATTACACGAATAAATTGCATACTTCGTTACAAAAATAAAGACAACCTTGAAATCGCCGGCTATTTTGTCATAACAAATCCCATGATCAACTACGTAATATTCACTAAAATCATATGGTGTTTCGATATACCTCTGCCAACGAGTTGATGGATTCCACAGTGCGTATTTGTCGAATTTGTTCCAACCGGAGAGTCTTCTGGCCAAGAGTAGCACGCCATTACATTCGCGTAAGATTAAGTTGTAGCCATTGGGAATATTCTCCTCGAATATTCCTCCGGCGTGGAATTTTCCACGTTCGAATTTGACCAGAGGAAACCCTCTATCAGTACTATTTGGATACTTACTTAGGAAGAGGTTATTATTAGGAGAGCTATTCGAGGAATGGAGATGATTTTGGATGAATAAAGGATCGGAGATTATAATATTCCATGACTTTGATACTGTTTTGAATCGAAGAAGAGATTTAACTGATGATAATTTTGATAGGATAATTTCGATGATCTCCGATGGAATATTTGATGATGATGTTTTCGCTAATTTTCTTGCCATGTCTTTTTTTTCCCGACAATTTGGTACTCTACGGAGGCGGAGCTTTTTTGAGCGGAAGAAATAGATAGAGCTAGGGTTTGATTAGGCAACAAAGTCTTCTCAAATGCGATCATGTTGTCTGTCCCCATAAAAAAATAATATAAATTAATTTGATGGATATTTAAATTTAATTTATATATTCAAGTTTAAAATAAAGAAAATAATTATATTTTCATCAATGTTTTGAAAACCGGTCCAGACATCGACCCGGTCAAGTTAATTTTTTTCTTTTATATGATTATTTTATTAATTAAATACCATAAATATATATTATTTATATATTTTTTATATTTCCTTCTCCACTTACTCACTTTTTTTAATGAAAAAAATAATTTAAAATTACATTTTTCTCTCACTTTTCTCTCTCCTCATCTCTCTCTTCTTTGTTCTTTCTTCCATCTGCTTTTTCCTCTTCACGCAGGTCTCCCACCCATGTCCAAACTGATGCCTTCCTGTTCTTCCCTTTCTTCTTCTCCTTCTATTTGTTCCTTTTCTCTCATTTTCCACACATACTGAGATTTTTATCCAATTTTTTTTTTTCATACTTTTCTTTATTTTCATTTTCACCTCCTCCTTTCTTTTCTCCAGTCACATATGCCCCAAATCCGATTAGATCCGTTCACCCACAACCGTTTCCGGTAAGGTCCAGTCACCCACGACCATCATCAGCGCAGATCCGGCCATGAAATTTATCATCAACGCAGATCCGGCCATGAAATTTTTTTATAGCTAAAACCCGGTTCTTGGACCGGTTTCCGGGTTTTCCGGTTCATACCGGTACCCGAATTTCGGTAATTGACCCGGTTTTTTGGCGATTTTGGAGTTTCACCGCTAACCGGACCGGACATGGCGACGGTTCGCGGTTAAACCGGTCGGACCGGCCGGTCCGGTCGGTTTTCAAAACATTGATTTTTATTGTGGTTTCTTCATATACTTTACTTTTAAGAAAGAAAAATATTTTTTTTTTTGGATTTTTGTGCATAAGTCCCCAACCAAGCATCTTTATTATTCTAGGTTTATGTACTATATCGATTTCACCAGTAAGTTCATCCCTTCAATATTTATTATAAATAAATGAAACATTATGTATATGACAATACTACCCCCAACCCTTTATATCCAATTCTTAATTGTAACCCCCAAGTGAATCAATTTTGTCCACAAAATTTTAATTTTGATCACAAAAATCCAATTTTGACTACAAAAATTCAATTGACTTTTTTTAAAACAAATTTCTTTTTACCGCTGGATTCTGGCGTGACTTTTTGATTTTTTTTTTCTTCTGGATTTTTTCGCCGGTCTCCAGCGTTGACTTTTTTTTTTATGTCTGCTGCTAAACATTGACCGTAATTGTGCTTTCACTGACAGTAAATTAACGTAATTATACTATCAATGACAGTTAATTAATTTAATTGTACTGCCGTTGACAATACATTTATGTAATTGTTCTGCCGTTGACAGTAAATTAACGTAATGTTATTGTTTTTTTAATTTTTTATTTTTTTTTATTTTGTTTGATTTGTTGACAAGTCAATGTAATTAAATTACTGTCGTTGACAGTAAAATAATTGTAAACACAATAATATTAGTGTTAACAACATCAATATTATTATTTTTTTGGGTTTTTTGTTTTGTTTGAGTTATTCACGGAGTAACGTAATAATATTACTGTCTATTATTGTAATATTAGTGTAAACACAATAATATTATTGTGGTTGACGGTAATATTACTGTTGTCATAGTAATATTGCTTTCAACCACATCAATATTATTATTTTTTTTGGATTTTTTTGTTTGTTTGAGTTATTCACGGAGTAACGTAATAATAGTACTGTCTATTATTGTAATATTACTATGGTTGACGGTAATATTATTGTTGTTATAGTAATATTACTATGACTCGCAGTAATATTAGTTATTTTGGTTTTTTATTATGTTTACATTTGTTGAACGGTCAACATAGTAATATTACTAACTTACAACTGACAAAACAAAACAAGCAAACCAATCAATTTTTATATTGTAACTGACAAAACGAACATGCACCCAAGAAAAACAAATATCCCCTCAGTTGTGTATGCTACATGGAACCCATTTACGAAATGTACCTTAGAGAAATTCATCTTAACATGAATTCGGTTTCGCGACGATCGTACTGAAATGATATATGAAAATTTAGCAATTAAATAAGAATAACATATCTAAGGGAAAATAGACATACTAAAACAAAATGAACAAAAGAAACAAATTCAAATTTCAATTTCAGAGATTTACTGGACCACGATGTACTTCAAAGGAGAGCCAAGTCCAAGACAACCTGTCGTTGGTTGCTTATAAATTCTGAAAATGCACAAAAGAACATCATGAATAAATGACATATTACATTGACAAATTAGATGCTAAAACGACATCAAAGAATAATTATCTCTGGACTTCCTCGAAAATAGACGAGGATACTAATTTTGCAATTAACAGAACCCTAAATTGGATTAGGAGCTCTAAATAAACATCAATCTCCTTAATTTAATTTTGAGACCAAAATCAAATTTAGGGTTTCTTTAATAATATTCCTAACTTACAACTGGAGACTGATAATGGGGAACACAAAAGAACGGTTGATAAAAGGAGAAACAAGAGATCGAAAGAGAGATGGAGGAGGGAGATAGACTTTACCTGAACGAATACAAGGCGTGACGGTGGCGGATGCGATTAGTAAAGGCCGCCATTAGCAGTGGTTGAGGTGAGAGAACGAAATCGAAGGTTAGAGAGAGAGAGATTGTATGTCGATAAGAGAGAATACTGAGAAAATATGAGAAGAAAAATGAAAGGATCCGGAAAATTATAAGGGCATAAATTTACTTCTATTTGTATAATAATAATAAATTTTAGTTATTAATTGTTATAAAATAGGCTAACGCGCTATTACTATTACTAACGCACAACAGTTGTGACGGATAGATTTTATTTCTAACGGTTATATTCGGTTACAAATTACTAACGAATATAACTGTTAGAAATTAAAAAATAGTGCTGTTAGAAATGTCCATTTTGGTGTAGTGCACTCCACCGCCTCATTTCTCATTGACGCCGCCGAGGAGTCGTTGCTGATGCCGGAGGTGGGGCTGAGGAATTAAGATTCCGGCAGAGGGGTTTAAGATCGACCCCACAAGTAACCAGCTCTTGATCTCGCCTCCAAAACATTCCATTCCACTCTCTGCGTCACAGAATGGTCTAATTTCTCAACCCCCAAATGTCTCGCCGATCATCGATTTGAAATGGGGGAAATACGCCACCGGGATTCGCTCAAGAAGAAGCGTCTTTGGTTGGGCACGAGAATAAGCTAATTAGAGCCAAATGGGGATCCGATTGGATTCAATGCATGGTTCGCCGGAACGACGTCAGGATGGAATGGTGCCCTCCGTTCCGGAATCCGTAACCATAACATTTTTTTCACCGTGACTCACCGGAACGCCAAGAAAACGACGGGATAGGCGAGACGGAGCCTCCGCGACGCGGTAGGAACGACGTTGGAACAGTAAAAGAATTGAAAAAAAAAACCAATTTGACAAAAAAAAACATAAAAGAAAAAAAAGGAAATAATAAGATGGTGGTGGCCACGTTGGAGGATGGAGATTCCCCCTGAATCACGGATGTTTGGCATCACTCTTCAATTATAACTTACACAATTTCAGCTCGGTATTCTACATGGTATTAATATTGCTTGTATTTTCATAATGTTCTTTGTAAAATTTATTTTTGAAATATATTGTATTTTTTTAGCAATTTAATCAAAATGTATCCATTCCGGCAGCGACGTTGCAACGAAACTAGAACGGCAATGTCCACGACAATGCATTGTTCCGTTCCGGCGAACCATGACCCTGTTTTCTTCATCTTCTTACAAACCCTCCAAAAAATCTCAAATAAAAATAAAAATCAAAGCCTCACAAAACTTATAAAATGTAGTCGCATGACAACAAATGGTAGTTTTGCATGGAAGCAGAATCCATAAACGTATGTATTGAGCTTGTAAGTCGATTTTGATTTTTTTTTTGAAACCCCCTAACAATTTTCGATACATATAGGTCGAATTTTTGGTCAATTTTAAACACCATCTTGTCGAAAATTTTATTTAAGAAAAAAATAAAAAATACGACACATACATGTCGAATTTCATTTTTTTCTTTTTTAAATAAAATTTTCGACAAGTTGGTGTCGAAAATTGACAAAAAATTCGACATGTAGTATGTGTCGAAAACTATAGGCAAGTTAAAAAAAATAATCAAAATCGACTTTAAGCTCAAACAAGACATGGATACATGCCTTAATAATGGGTTCTCCTTGGTCGTAAACTACCATTTTGTTGTCATTTGACTCCATTTTGCAAGTTGTGTTAGGTTTTGATTTCGTTAGTTTTAAATTTTTTAGGAGGGTTTGTTGTGAGGAAGAAGAAGGAGGAGGTTGAGGGGTTTGTGAATAAGGAGAGGGGTTTAAGAGATTTTGTGTGTTTATCGTTACCTATTTATTATCTAATTTTTATTTTGGTGGCATTGAAGTAAGAAAATTTTAGTAATATTTTTAGCTGTCCTACTTTTTTAATTAAGGCGTTGCCCTCTAACCCCTAAAAAATTAAGTTATTCCTCTACCAATATCCTACACTCGCCACTCTGATACGAAACGTAAGAAAACTCAAAAGAAATATTAGTTTGCATGATAAAACCCTAGCTCAAGGTGGCTATTTAAAGCTAGTAAAAGCCTATAATCCTAATGTAACCGAAAAACCTACAAACCGAACCGAAAACAGAAAAAACCGAACCGATATGTATATGCACCGTCCCGACATAAAACCGCATATACGATAATTTTTTTTGAAAACCCAAAAAAGTCGATTTTTTTTTTGTTTTTTTTTTTTTTTGTTGGAGTTATACGGTGAGTTTGGATAAAAAGAAAAAAAAAGGCGAAACGAAAGGGGTAAAATAGAAAATCAGAGGTGTTCCAAATTCCAATAGTGAAAAAATTGCCTTCAAAAATAAAATTCGAATGACTTTTAAAGAACAAAGCCCTAGCCACATATATCACTCATCCTCTCTGCACAGTAAACGAAAGAAAAAAGAAAAAGAAATGGCGACAAAATCTGTGAAGAAATCATCATCATGATCAAATATTCCTCGGGAGATAATCGAAATTATACTGTCAAAATTACCATCAATTAAATCTCTTCTTCGATTCAAAGCAGTTTCAAAGCCATGGAATACTATAATCTCCGATCCTTTATTCATTCAAAATCATCTCCATTCCTCGAATAACTCTCCGAATAATAATCTCTTCATTAATTCGTATATAAGAAATAATGAACATCGGGGGTTTCCTTTGGTTAAATTCGAAGGTGGAAAAGTCCGCGCCGGAGAAGTATTCGTGGAGAATATTCCCAACGGCTACAACAGAATATTATGCGAATGCAACGGCGTGCTACTCTTGACAAACCTCTACGACATGTGCAAATACGATAGATACGCGCTGTGGAATCCATCAACTCGTCGTGCGACGTTCCTCATAAACCAACGCGACTTGAACGAAGGTTATATAGTGGATTACAGGATTTGTTATGACCAAACAACGAGCGATTTCAAGGTTATCTTTATTTTCCTAACGAAATACGCAATTTATTCGTGTAACAACAATTCTTGGACGAAGAAACTCGGTAGCAAATACCATACCATGGGGGGTACGGGTTCGGGTGTATTCGTCGATGGAGCTACCTACTGGATTTTGGGCGACAACACGAATTGTTCAGGTAGGCAATTAGTGTATTTCGATCCAAGTACCGACGAGCTCAAGGTTTTGCAAAGGCCGGAACAAGTAAGTAATCATGACAAGTATATTTTAGTTAACATGGGTTGTTTGAGCGGGCGCGTTTGTTTGTACTGTTACAACAGAGTAACGAAAAGTGTTCAAATGTGGATTAAGAATAGTACTACTAATTACTGGAAGGAGTTTATAACCGTTGAGAATTTTAACCCTCCGTATTGTTGGTCTATTCCAATATTTTTCGTAGAAAATAAGGTTGTCGTTCAAATAAGGAATAAGAAATGTGCATTTTATAGCCCTAATGAGAAGACGGTGATGCGATCTCTTGAGTATCATAAATATTTCCTACGAAACGTAAGATCTATTATTTATTATTTCTCTCTGCATAATAAAACCCTAGCACAAGACGACTATTTAAATATAAGAAAACCCTATAATCCTAATTTAACTAGAAAAGATAATTACCTAAACTAATAAAATACTTAATAATTCTCCTAACCTATTCTAATTAATTAATAAACATAACAAACTATTCTAATTAATTAATAATAAAAATACTAACTATCTAATAATTAAACGATATATATTAATATATCGTATCAAACCACCCCTCTTGAAATGAACCTTGTCCTCAAGGTTCGAGTCAATTGGTCCCTCTCCTTTGCGTTTCCACCTATGTTTGACTTCATCGATTTGTTCATCGACTTGCGTCCGAATTAACTCCAAAAAACACGATGAAAAATCGAGCTCTTTTCCAAAGATGAACCTATCTGACCGACTTAAATTTCTCAATCTCTTTCCCGACAAATCGACCTTCTCAATTGCCTTTTCATATTTTATCTCCTTCACAATCAATATCATGCTTTTATTTTTCTCAGTCGTCTTTACAGATCCGGCCTCATTCAAAGTCACCAAATCTTGTTCGTCTCCTTTCTTTTGCACACCATGGAAATCTCCCAATATCCACTGTAGTTCTTCATTCTCTTCCTTAGTTAATTCCTCGTCTTCGACCCAAATCACCTCAAGTGAATCCGATAATTCATCTTTCGGCGAACTCACAAAAAATTGGGGTTCTTTGAAAAAATCACCGTCGTCCTCTTCCTCTTCCTTTTGCGGTAGGCTTGGCATTGGCGGCGGCGGTGGATCTTCGAAAAAGTTATCGTCGTCCTCGTCCTCTTCCTCCGGCGATAGGCTTGGCGACGGCGGTAGTGGTGTTGTTGGTTGGCGGTGGCGGTCTCTTCGGCTCTTATGTTGGCGCCGTCCTTGACTTTGTTCGAGCATCTTTTGGAGACCAATCCGTATCTCCTCCACGGATTTTTCCAATCGCTCTAAACGTTTTCTCTCGGACGACATAATTTCGCAAAGTGTTGATGTAATCTCAACTTTGCTCCAGCGTAGCTTTGATATAATCTCTGCCTTGCTAACGAAGCGTTGGTGTTAATCGCAACTTCGCTCTGATACCAATTGATGCGATCTCTTGAGTATCATAAATATTTCCTACGAAACGTAAGATCTATTATTTATTATTTCTCTCTCCATAATAAAACCCTAGCACAAGACGACTATTTAAATATAAGAAAACCCTATAATCCTAATTTAACTAGAAAAGATAATTACCTAAACTAATAAAATAATTAATAATTCCCCTAACCTAAACACACGGCTATGTATATAATAAACATAACAAACTATTCTAATTAATTAATAATAAAAATACTAACTATCTAATAATTAAACGATATATATTAATATATCGTATCAGCCGGTTGAAGAGTGCATTGTAAAGATTGATGTGTATTGCGGTAGAGTCATCCCATATCGGAATAGTCTCTATTTCCCGGCGACCATTAAAGCTTAGCATTAGCAGTCCAGGTTAATATTTACTTGAGCTTTTTCTTAGATACTGTATTTATGCATTTAGGTAATTTGATATTATATGTTAGATGGATGCAGACACTGTTTTTTTTTTTTCCTTTTTTTTTGTTACTCGGAGTTGATTGACATTTTCAATAATCCCAATATATTTTTTTTCTTTTTCGTAGTGCCAAATTATCACATCCTCCCTGGAGAATCTGCCAAGCGTAGGAGTGAAAGTCGGAACATAATTTCAATTTTCCCCCGATTTTGATCTGAATTTTTTTAATTTTGGAGCACTTATTATTATTTTTTTTGTATCATTCCGATTTCCGAAAATTCCTATTTCCAATTTTTCGGGATATTTTTTGGATTGGAATTCGAAGGAATTTTCAATCCAATTTTAATTTTCGGATAAAATTACTAATTTTTTTATTTATTCTTCTACTACATTTATATACAATTACTAAAGATAGCCTAAAACGGCAAAAAGGAGATTAGCGTAAATGATCAGCTTACTAAACACCAAAAGGAACAAGGCGACTCCGACTCCATATGACGGAGTGAAAACTTTTGAGAATTCGTGGAAAATAAGATTGTAATATAAATTTTCTTCTTTTTCTTCTGTTTTTACCCTAAGAAATTCTTTTTTTTTTGTTTGCTGGTGATTTGTGTTCGATGTTAATTGACTTATTTCATTTTGAGGTGTGTGAGATTTTGTAAGTTGTTATCGAAATTATTTTGCTCGGGATAATTAGTGTGTGATCTTTAATATATTTATTATTGTGAAGAAAACTTGAATTTCATGAAGAAACTGATCAGTGAATGAGTACAAAGTTCAATATACTACCATTTAATTTGCTTCCCAAAAACATGTGACGAGCTTCGAAATAGCTAAGCTTCAATATATATCTTTTTGATATTACTAGGAAGGTGGGCGTGCGTGTACTCACAGAATCTCAGTTATGCTAATTTTTACCTCTTCATCGACCATTTCTCAGTGTTCTAAAAATCGGCCGAGGCGGAGGCGGTCCAAAACCTTTAGGATTTTGGTGTAGAGGTTTGAAAAATCAGGCGGTTTGAGGTGGTTTGAGGCGGTCCGAGGCGGTCTGAGGCGGTCCGAGGCGGTCAAACCTTTAAGGCGGGTCAAACTTTCGTAGCAAAAATCGGCAAAAAATGGGTCAAAAATCGGTTTTTTTTTTTTATAAATCAAACTAAAAGTTGGGATTTTAATAAAAAAATATGAGTTTATGCTTTATTTTTTTTATGTTAATTATTATTGTTAAAGAACTAATGATATATGCCAAGAATGTATGTAAATTCAAAAAAATTGTCTTTTTATTTATATTTTATAAGGATATTTATGTATTATAATCTTATTATTATTAAACTTTTATTATGTTATTAGAATATATACATGATGGAGATATAACTATGTTTAAAATTTTTTTTATCTATGTTTTGAGTATATTTATATATAATATCTACAAATATATTATATTAAATTTAAAAAACCGATTTATTTCCGATTTTACATCCTTACCATTTCTTCTTCAATTTCGTCAACATCTACATCCATATCATCCACCAAGTTGAGTGGTTGAACAACAAACTTAGTATCTCGTGACAATATAATGGGTGGAACTTCTTCTGTTCTCCTATAATAATTATCTTGCCTCTCAAAATATTCCGCGATCCGAACTAACTTTTGAGTCACCTAGAGTGTAAAATTTATACAATTTCATCATATCACGAATTGGAGCATTTAATTTTTTCAATTGCCGCAAAATTTTCTTATTATATACTATATAAGTACTACTATTATACCCTTGTGTTATCTCTAATTCGCAAATACCCCTGTGAAAAAGAAAAAAAAAAAACTTACCAACACCCCTTTTTGTTAACAAAGTCAGGGCATCGAGACCCCTGGAGGCAAATCGTGTCACTCACTCGCGAGTTGTGCAATTTTTTATGGTTATTTTTGGGGTGAAATGTCATAAACACCCCTTTATATATAAAAAGAAACTTGTTGGTTAAATTATGAATAACCTAAATCTATAGGACCAAATTATAATTTCAAGAATTGCAATAGTATCCATTTGAACTTTCGATAGAATCCATCGTTTTTCTTTAGTTTCATTCATGTGGGAGATTGTTGGAAATTTTATTTATTAAAATAGAATTATTTTTTGAATGAAAATTAAAAAAGGTTTTTAGGCACCTATTTGATCAAATATGTGTGACAATATATGAAGAGGTGTGGCCACACCTTTTCATTTGTTTAATTTCCTACGGGTCGTGTTCATTACTCACAACCATTGAAAAACCTATAAATAAAAAGCTCCACATGTTTGATTATAATAACATAAAAATTAATTCAATTCCATAATTTTGTTCTATGGAATTCTTCTTTCTTTAGCCCGGAAATATTCTTCGTAGAATATTTTCTTATGTATTCGATTCGAGAGTTTGAGACACAAAGTAACGTTCGGTTGTACTCGGGATTTTGAGTGCTCATATGCCGAGGTAGCCGTTGTATCTTGGGAGACCATTGTCAAATAACCGTAAGCACCGTAGCGGGGCAAATATCGTCTTAACGAAAGAATTTTCTCGCATCGGCTAATCTTTTCGTATTTTCACTAATTAATTTGTTCGACAATTTTACTAAATTCACTACCGGTTTTATATACCGGGAACAACACCCCTCTCCCCCACACTCGTATGATTGTGCCTCCTACGAGCACAACCTGGCCACCTTGAAAGCCAAATTATATTCTTCCACCTGCCCACAAAACTAAACCCTCACCCCTGCCACCCCACGAATACATCGACGAGTCTTTCAACTTTGTGTGTTTCACGTCTTTACTAACTTCTTCGGATTGGAGTTTGGAATACGCTACAATCTATGGTCGGAAAAGAGCATATTCCAGGCGGAGAATGAAATTTCGATATAATCAGTGGTGCAACAAAACAGAAAAACCTGAAACCCGAAAAAGCCCTTCCACTAATTTTGCAAAACAACGCCTTTTGTTTTTTTTAAAATAACTCTCCTCGCAAAGCAAACCTGGTGTTCAATTAAATTCCTAATGAAACTAGCTTAGCCGCGCAATAACTCTAATCACCAATATCCTTTTTGTTTTGTTTTTTGCATAATTGCAAAAACCCCTTTTCCTTTTGGTGTTGACTAAGCTGATCATTTAAGATAATCTCCCTTTTGGAGTTTTTTGGCAAAAAGTACCATGTGAAATCTTTCACTGTAGAAAAGGTCTCTGTAAAATTATAGTCACAGACAGTTAAATAGTAATATTGCAGGCCAATACATAAATATTAATGAAAAATAATTTCTTTTTTAAAGTGAGATCGACGGTCAACCAGTCGGAAAAATAAAATATGAAAAAAGAAAGTTTTCCAAAGAAAAAAAAAAACAAATTCAACTCCGGAAACCGGCAGTGGCAATCAAAGTTGGGATCAAAATTGGGATATGGGTCAAAATTGGTTAATTGATGAAATTGGGCTAAATTGGGATATAAATCATGATATTGGAGTTGAATTAGGGTTTCAATGATTTTTAGTATATATAAAAGAGTTTTCCTTATTTGCAAATAAGTTTGAATGAGGTGGATTTATTTGCAAGACGAAAAAGTTGGATGTCCATTTTTTAATTAAGTGCTCTTGTCATGAACCAATTTTCTATTTACCCTTTTATGAATACCATTTTCATCTTATTAAAAAAAGTAAGGTTGCTCTTGGTAACCCATAGGAAATTTTTCCCGCTCATTTGATAGTTATAATTGTCATTTATTTATTTAATTAATTATTTTTATAATTTATTTCATTTAATATAATCAAGTTTAATAAATCAATTAATTATCCAGATTTTTTGACCCTAAATCCATGTATCTTATTAATCTTATTAATAAATGTATGGTTGCTCCTCGTAAACCCTACAAAATGTTTTCCGTTCATTTTATAATTATAATTGTCAATTATTTATTTAATTAATTTTATTTTTTATGACTTCTTCGACCCTACACCTGGTGATAAATACCGGGTGGATCTTCTATTGCCACGTGGAATTTTTTGTATTTTATAATATATTCCCCCCAGTAGGGTTAACCTGTAGGGGTTTTAGAAAAATACAAAAAAAAGGACACGTGGCAGCAGAAGACCCACCCGATGTTTATCACCGGGTGTAGAGTCGAAGGAGCCATTGTTTTATTATATTTCATATAATCAAGTTTAATAAATCCGTTAAGTATCCAGACTTTTTGGCCCCAAATCTACGTATCTTTTTCTATTAAAATTGCCATTTTACTTAATATTAATTTTATGGGAAAATTATTTAATTGTTTAGAAAAACATTTGGTTCTTATCTTATTAATAAAAGTAAGGTTGCTCCTAATAAACTCTTGAGATTTAATGGCATAATTGATTTACAATAAATTTACAGAGGCCTATTATGGATGATAAAGAAGAAGATTTGTCAAACTTCTACATTACTGAGATAAGATAAATATAGAACCATAATACATAAAAACATAAAATTAAATTAATAAATATGGCAAAGAAAGTTTATGGATGGTGGATTATCATCAATGCATATAGCAAAAAATCAAAATGATAATTGAAACTTCAGTTTTGTCGTTTAAATTGAACTTTACTTTGTATTAATTTTACTTTAATCCCGTGCATCGCATGAGCCAAAAATCTAGCGTGTAAAATAAAAGGTAAGTTCCAAATAATACATAACAAAATTATTTTCTAAAATAATTTATTTATAATTTCAACTCTGGGTCAAATTGCAAATACTACGAAATAACGGGCCAGAAATACAAAATCTGAAATCACATACATGGCAACGTTTCCCTAATCCACGTTCATTGAAGGACACTTTACAAATAAATTCATCAATGGGTACTTATTCATAAAGGGGTCCAAACGAAAAACTATTTTACAAAAAAGTTCACACATAGTCCAAAGGTTTGTAAAAGACTAAAATAGCCCCTCACATTTTAATATGCTCCAATTTCATCATTTGATTTAATTTAACTTCAATTTGACCCCAAATTTTATAGATTATTCAATTATGACCCAAAACACAATTTTGAGTACAATTTCATCCTCCGTCCCCGTTGACCGTCGGTCTCCGGCGGCATTCACTTTTCCTTTTATTTTCTTTAACATCATTTTGCCCCCGTTTAAACAATAATATTTGACAGTAATATTAACCATATTACTGTTAAACACAGTAATATTAACTATACTACAGTTTAACACAATAATATTGCTATATTAATATCTAGCACATTATTATTAACATAACAAAAGTCATTATTATTGTGTAATAGGGTAATAATAATATGTTGACCGTTCAACAAATGTAAACATAATAAAAAGCCAAAATAATTAATATTGATGTGGTTGACAGTAATATTATTGTAACAACAGTATTATTACCGTCAACCACACTAATATTATTGCGTTTACAGTAATATTTCAATAGTAGACATTAATATTATTACGTTACTCCGTCAACAACTCAAACAAAACAAAAAAACCCAAAAAAATAATAATATTGATGTGGTTGACAGTAATATTATTGAGTTTACAGTTATTTTAACACAACAAAAGTCATTATTATTGTGTAATAGAGTATGTAGTATTAATATGTTGACCGTTCACCAAAGGTAACATAAAAAAAGCTAAAAGAATTAATATTGATGCGGTTGGCAGTAATATTATTGTTTATTATTGTAACAACAGTAATATTACCGTCAACCACATTAATATTATTGTGTTTACAGTAATATTACAATAGTAGACATTAATATTATTACGTTACTCCATCAACAACTCATACAAAACAAAAAACCCAAAAAAATAATAATATTGATGTGGTTGATTTTAATATTATTGTGTTTACACTGTCAACGACAGTAATATAATTATGTTGACATGTTATCCCCGAAAGAAGTATTGATGGGTCTCCGAAATAGCCCAAAATTTTTAGGCACCCCTAATTATGATTTAACTCCAAATTTATCCAATATTTCACATTGACCCCAATTTTCATAGAAAATATAATATTAACCACATTTTAATCCTCGATCTAATATTTTAGAGAGGGAGAGAGAATAGGAGAAGAGAGTGAGCAGAGAGATTTTCAGATACGGAAAAAAGATAGAGAAGAGAAAACGACGCAGGAGAATATTAGAATTGATTAAATTAGGGTTAAGGAAGTTCTAAATTATTAAGGGTATAACTGATCGCGTACTTGTATTAATTACCCAAACTAATAATTCAACGGGTTTTCTCAATTTAAATAAAGAAAAGAAAGAAAAAGAAAAAACAAGAGGGGGCCCAAGTGAACAAATCGTCGGCCAAATCTAATTGAGTTTGGTAATTTGAAAACACAAATAAATTCATTTTTTATTGACAAGAAAAAGTTCAAATGAACAAAGAAATTGAATGTAAAAACGGGTACTCAACTTCAACTCCTCCATTCAAACAACAAAATCCTTTAACCAAATATTGCTTTAAGATGTATAATTGGAAGAGATTCACAAATAAACATTGATTCACCATCACCTAATCTATGTCTCTTGAAAAAAAAATTATTTTTCTGTGTAAATTGAAAAAACAAATCTAGATTAAAATCCCACTACTATCAAAAGAAGGAAGAAGAACCCCATCTTGCATGCTCAGTACACATCAAGAATAGATTCCTGTTATGCCTTCTGCAATAACTCACCATTTTCGGTCCCCTTCTTGTTATTCCCAATATCTCTCATCGAGACCCAGTTATTTCCTGTTAAGAACGAAAGACCATCAGCCATTTTACCCGTCGCTACAAATTGATTTATGTGTAAGAATGAACAAATAATCTAGAATGAAAGAAGGAGAAGAAGAAATGGTTTACAGAGAGTAAAACGGTGAGAGACCAAGAGAGAGAAGAACGCCAATGTCGAAAAGAGAGAAAATCCCCCAAATTTTAATTACCTTAAATTAAGGGATTCTATTAATCATGGTTTAGTTTATAATTATTTATAACCATTACGTAATTAAAATTGAAAAATGCAATTAAAATTTAGGGTTAATATGCTGGAGGTCCCTCATACGAAACGTTATTAGATGTGGGATACGGGCCCAATATTTTTATCGTAACTAAATCCCTCAGTTCAAAAATTATAAGATATAAGGGATTTTTTTTTTAAATATCCCAATAATACCCATAGTTTTAACAGGACGTTTGTGTGGCGTTATAAAACTTTATGTCAATTAATAAATCACGTTCCTTGATAATAGGGATCACGTATCAATCACGTTCTATTGTGATAGTAACTGTATCTTTATGTAATCTCATTAATATATACTGCACGTAAGTGAAGAAAATTCCATTCATAACTGTACACAGTGGTAATCGGCTAAACTTTGAGCGTAGTCATTCGAGTTTTCTTTATTCTTCTTCATCAAGAAGGTATTGTCTTCGTCATCGCATATCAGTGTTTCTTCGCACGTTGTTGGTTGGATGTCTGCTCAATTTTTTTTTTTACCGTTTTTTTCTTCACAAGATCCACTTATAAATTTGAAAGTTTAATTGTGCAGTGGAAAAAACAATTCACGTAAATTATTGTGTTCACATATTTATTTCCAGATTCATTTTATGTTCGATTTTTATTTTCACAGTAATTTCAGAATGTCGACAATTGTTAAGACCGTGAGGTTTGGTGAATGTTTTGGCATCAAGAATGTGTCTGGTGATATGGATTTCAGCATGCTTGTTGGTTATGTGAAGGCTAAATAGAATGAGTTGTACATACACAATATGGTTTTGTCGTATAAGGTTTTGGATGATGGCGAGGGCATGCTTACCGATGATGACGACGTGGCACACATATTCTCTTTGATTGACGAGCTTAAGCTTGAGCAGATTGAGATATTTGTGAAGAAGCGAGAGGGGGTTGCTGCGCACTCGGGCGGGAATTTGTTAATTTACGAAAATCTGCCAGCACTTGATTATGGTATGCCAATTGTGAGTAGTGCTGATCCACGGATTTCTAATGGTGGTCCTACTCCATTACTTAGTTGTTTCTAGGCAACCTTAATCAAGGATGGTGGTCAATGCTTCCAAGGTGGTGCGAAGGAGTTTAAAATGTCCCTATGCAAGACATGCACAATGGTTATTCAGTAGTTTTGGTTTTGAGTTTTGTTTTAGTTTTTCAAGTTTGCATTCAACCTAAAGACTTAGGGTTTTTTTTTTTTTTTTTCTTACATGTATTTATGCTTTGGGCAGTACTGTGTCGTTTTAGTATCGGTTTTTTTTTTTCGTGACGAATGTTTGTTCTTTTTTTCATGGATTTATATTGTTGTTTGCACCGTTTTCTTACTTTTCAGGGGTTCATTTGTATTAGAGTATTTTTCTGTTTACTTTTACTATTAAGGAT
Organism: Erythranthe guttata; assembly: GCF_056151865.1. Taxonomy (NCBI): domain Eukaryota; kingdom Viridiplantae; phylum Streptophyta; class Magnoliopsida; order Lamiales; family Phrymaceae; genus Erythranthe; species Erythranthe guttata. The sequence continues at coordinate 9,413,446 of NC_142537.1, forward strand.
TCATGTTTGAGCAACTCCATAATTGAGTTTGCTATACAGTACATTTGAGCACATAAAAAATGTTTTCCAGAAAATATCATATATGTTTATGAATTTTACATAGAATCTCATTGCATTGTATCGTAATATTTGGATCACAATATTGACAGCATTGCAACATTACCATAAGATAGTACAATACAGTACAATTTGTTTTGGTGCACTGTCATTTAATGCGCTCATCCAATGTTCAGTAGTAATTCATAGTCTGCCATAGAAGACTATAGTATTATTGGTACTACGGTGTTTGGCATTGTTACATTTCAATACCTGCATGCGCATAGTATTGTATGGTATTCCTATACACAAATAAACAAAAGTATACAATATCAACAAAGTTACTTTCCAAAAGGCATATATAGATAAGATAGTGTGTCAATAAACATCAGATTGTTTCGAATATTTCAACACTGATACAAACTAGAGCAGAAAAACCTAACTTCTACATAAGTTTTTGTTTGCGTACAATAGACAAAAAAAATGAGAGCGGTAAAACCTAACTTCTACATAAGTTTTTGTTCTACAATGTCCTTTCTCATTTCTGCAACACGGTCTCTGCTTCTTTGATTTCCAATGGCATATAAAGAAAATATTCTCTACTTATGTAGGAAAATGGGAACGGTAATACGAGCTTGAAAACTGGGGTTCTCTTCAGACAATCTAGGTGGGCATTATTTAGGTGTACTCCTTTGAAGAAGGCCACAGTAGACGTCAAGTTAGACCTAAATTGCGACATGTAACCACCTTTGTTTCTCGTTTTGCGCGCAACATTCATTGCTTCTCCTGCGAATATAACAAACCACACTTTTAATTATGATCAAAGATACAGGAATGGTTCAAGAATAAAAAGTACCTATGCCATGTAATTGAATATTGCAATTGACAGAAAACCATAGAACATCATAGTACCCATAGTATACAACAATACTACCTACATATATTATACAATGAGTTAAACATACATAATTCATTAGCAATAATCTTAAAAAATGCCACATAGGACAGGCTATCAATTAAACATAGAATTATATATCATATAATAGCAGCTGTTTGATATGTCTATAACATAGATCTCCAAAAAAAACAAAAAAAAACATCACAACAAAATATCTGTACCAAAATATTTAGTGATATCATGCCATAGATTATTATAGTACATATTCAACTCACAGACTGCCATAGAAACTAGGAGACACAACACAGTACCCAATCATAAACACCCATAGAAATACATCATCAATTTATAGTTACAAATATATATAGAAGTCAAATATCAATTCATAGAATACCATAGTAATGAAACTGCAGAAGCACATATCATTTTATAGAACACTGCAGAAGCACATATCATTTCATAGAATACCATAGTAATGAAACAGTATTTTACAGATAATTATAGAGATATACAACCTTTTCTACACCAACTATCTACAATCACAGAAATCTAAACCTAAACGTAATATATGATGACACTCAGACGTCACGAAACATAGTAGCATACAGATAGCGATTAACCAACAATGGATTGCAACCTTTTGTCACAAAAATATTTACGCGCATATTTTGAATCAGTCGAATCCATAGATTTTTTCGGTGGAATCCATAGATACCCACAAAATTATTAAACATCAAACAAAAAAATATACATGCTTTGAATCGTACCAGGGTCTAGTGCAGTTATGTCCTGCTGCCGCTTCATACGCATCTCCTCTGTTCATTCAACTTTGTAAATACCCAAAAAAAATAAAAAATAAAAAACAAAATCAACAAAAATCAAAACTTACTTGACCTGTTTCTGGACGTAGACATCCGTAGACCTTAATTGCGTCGACAATTTGGGAATCTATGATGTTGCTCGGCGTCGATTTGCAGGCGAGAACGAAAGGGAAAAAAAACCCTAATCTGGCGAAGATGGGGGAAGTGGGGGGGGGGGGGGGGGGGGGGGGGGGGGATAGTGGGTTGGTTTATGATACGGTTAATGTGGGATTTGAGAAAATATAATCTCACAGATTATTAATGGCGAGAATTGTGGGATTTAATTTTTTTTCCAAAATTAAAAATAAACGGCGTTAATGTCACGGTAAGGGTACTATAGGCACTATTTCCCAAAAGGATGTCTGGCTAATGTTTTTATAGGCTTGGGTGTATCATCTAATAAGTTTTCCCACTAGGGATGCATATCTTAAAGCCCCTAAAATTTAATAGGTGCCACATGTCAGCTGGAGATGAGCCCGGTGAAGTTAACCTGGTGCAGCATCGCGGAAACCGGTCCTCTCTCTTGAATTTTCCGAATGATGTGGGTCTTCATATTTTTTCTTCACGACAAAGTAGCCCACCATGACCTTATTTGTAATAGCTCTAATATTTAATAAAGTTGAATTAATAAGAATTAAAAAAGATAAATTCAATGCAATATTGGAAATTTAAAGTGATATATAATATAAAACAAAAATATTTTTCTAAATTGATAGTTATTATGAACGAATGGAGTACTTTAGTTTATTTTTACCCATGATGAATTTAACATGCTAAATAGTACTTAATTAAATAATTAGTACTCCATGAATGTGGAGAAGGGACACGTACCAGTTAACTTTTCTCATCTCTCGGTCAATTTAAAGGGCATTTTTTCATTTTTTCAGGGTATATACGTAATTTTGTACCCCAAATCCCCAATATGCTGATTCTTTGTACGGATTTTTCATCGGTTTTCTCATCTCACCGTCAACTCAAAGGGCATTTCCATCTTTCAGGGTATATACATAATTTTGAACCCAAATCCCCAATATGCTGATTGTTTATATACCCACCATTACACAATTGAGCTCCAAAATTAGGGCTTAATTTTTCTCTTCAAAGAAAACTTGGGTGGTTTTTGTGGATTAAAAACCTAAAAATTGGTGAAAACATTCGACCTCAGAAACCTTTAAAAATCCAGAAAAACGAGCATACGCGGAGACACTTATCTAAGTTATGCTCAATTTTTTGATAAATTCAGTGTTTTCATGCGAAATTCTTGCAAAATAAATGTTTGAAATTAAAAATTGGGGTTGGTCCCTAGATCTAAATTTATTAAATAAAATATTCTACATTTACTAAAAAATGCCATGTATTTATCAAATCCATTATAAGAAAATAATTCATCAACTCCATACTTTCAATTAGATATAGATAGGGCCCACAATAAATATAATTTATATGGGTAAATTACAATGAGGTAGGAAAAATAAATAATTTTATTTGCGTAACTACATCCAATTTTAGGGATAATTACAGTTTTTGTCCTTGCTACTTGTTTGATTTTCATCCCTATTCGATGAGTTGTTTAAAACTTACGGAAAATATCCGTAAAATTGTTAAAAGTTAACTAGTTTCCGAAATTCTGACGTTCTTGGGGCCTAGTTGGGCACTACTCCATCATACACGTGGAGAAGTTTGTGGAGTTCTATTGATCTGGTCAAGAAAGGCATGCGGTGGAGAATCGAAAATGGCCGGTCGGTGAGTATCTCGACGAGGGATGAATGTTTATTTAATGAAAATATTTTATATAAACTAGGCATAGACATATAATATGTGAAATAGAAACAAGATGAAAACATCAAATATAATTAAAATAGAGAACTCGACTGCGTTGAGGTTCGGTACATATGTAAGATCGACTCCTAGTAACACACACATAAAAAAAATAAAAGGAAAACAAAAAAAAAAAACTTATGCAAGAAACAAATGCTCAGGTAATATAAACCTGGACTGCTGAGCTGTAATTGTCGTCTTTATACCGGTTGGGAAATAGAGACTATTCCGATATGGAATTAATCTATTGCAATTTACATCAATCTCTGCAAACTCTTCACGCGTCTTCTCATTAGGGCTATAGTAGACAAATTTCTTACGCGCTACTTGAATTACAACCTTATTTCCCACGAAACATATTGGTGTAATCCACAAAAACGGAACCCGGAAATTTCCAACCGTCATAAACTCTTTCCAGTGAGTACTATTCTCCCCGACATCAATGCCTTTTTCCTTTATCCAGATTTGGATACTGTTCTCACGGTAGTTGTATTCGTACAGACATAGGCTTCCTCCCAAAGAACTCGTGTTAATTAAATGAAACTTGTCATCACTTAATTGTTCGGGCTTTTGCAAAATCTTGAGCTCATCGGTTCTTGGATCGAAATACACTAATTGTGGACCTGAAATATTCGTGCTCTCGACGGCCAAAATCCAATAGGTAGCTCCGTCAACGAATATGGCCGCACCTGGAGTACCAAGAATGGTATGGAATTTTGTTCCTAAATACTTTTCGGTCCAAGAATTGTTATTACACGAATAAATTGCATAATTCATTGAATAAACAAAGACAACCTTGAAATCGCCCGTTATTTTGTCATAACAAACCCCGCAATCCACTTCATGATCTTCATTAAACTCACATCGGTTTATGAGAAACATCTGAGAGCGAGTTGATGGATTCCACAGTGCGTACGTATCGTATTCGGACTCGCTGTGGAGGCGGCTGGTCAAGAGTAGCACGCCGTTACATTCGCATAATATTCTGTCGTAGCCATTGGGAATATTCTCGGCCGAGATTTCTCCGGAGTCGATTTTTCCAACATCGAATTTAACCAAAGGAAACCCTCTACCAGTACCATATGTATGCCTACTTAGGAAGAGATTATTATTCGGAGAGTTATTCGAGGATTGGAGATGATTTTGAATGAATAAAGGATCAGAGATTATAGTATTCCATGACTTTGATACCGCTTTGAATCGAAGAAGAGATTTAACTGATGATAATTTTGTAAGTATAATTTCGATTATCTCCGGCGGAATATTTGCTGATGATGTTTTCTCTAATTCTATTGCCATGTCTGTTTTTTTTTTCTTTTTCTGTGTTTTTTCTTCAACCGTACTATTGGTTCTTTTTAGGGTTTAGGGAGCTTTTTGAGCGGAGAGTGATATCATATGTCTAGGGTTTTTATTCTTAACAATTCTTTCGTCTTTTTTTATGGCCCAGCCCGACATGCAATGTTTTTCGTACGTCCACCTGAAAAAAATACAGATTCTTGTCCGCTGCAAAATTAAACATTAGGTAAAATAGCAGTTTGCCCCCTAAACTAATACCAATCTTCTTTCAAGGGTCAGGAAAAAGCAGCAACATAAATATAGAACTACTATATGACTGAATCATATGAGAACTAGGGCAAAAAATATTGACTTGCTTGGTTAATGAAGAGAAATAATGGTTAATACTAATAGCAGCGCTCCTCCAATAATAAAATAGCAAGTCGTCTCAATTATGGAGTTCATCCAGGGGCTGATCCAGGATGAAAAGTTAGGGGGGGCAGGTTAAATTTCCACGGTTTGGGGCAGCACCTCGAAAAAAATTTTAGGTTCACAAGACACTGCAAAAAAAAGTTTATATTGTTAAATTTTAATTCAAATAATACATATTATAATCTTGTCATATTTCAAGCATTCAAAAAACTAATTAATCCAAATCATTATTGCATTTAATTATTTAGGAGTTAAAAACATCGTCCCATTTTGTTTTTTAAAGGTATTAATAAAAGAATAAAAATAAATACATATTAATATTTTTTATTAAAAATTGTACTAATTTTCAGCATTTTATGTTATATTAAATATAATATATATATATATATATATATATATATATATATATATATATATATATATATATATATATATATATATATATATATATATATATATGTATATATATATGTATATATATATATATCAAGGTTGTAAAAAGCGGTAATCGGGTCCGAGTCGGTCAGGCACCGACTCACGATTAATCGGTGCGGCGGTGATTAATCGGTGATAAATCGGAAATAAATCGGTTTTTAAAATTTAATATAATATATTTGTAGATATTATTTATAAACACTCAAAACATAGATAAAAAATATTTAAACATAGTTATATCTCCATCATGTATATATATTCTAATAACATAATAAAAGTTTAATAATAATAAGATCATAATACATAAATATCCTTATAAAATATAAATAAAAAGGCAATTTTTTTTGAATTTACATACATTCTTGGCATACATCATTAGTTCTTTAAAAATAATAATTAACCTAAACAAAATAAAGCATAAACTCCTTTTTTTTTTTATTAAAATCCCAACTTTTATTTTGATTTATAAAAAAAAAAAAAAAAAAAAAAACCAACTTTTGACCGATTTTTTGCCGATTTGACCGCCTCGGACCGCCTCAAACCGCCTCACAGGCAAAAAACCGATTTTTCAAACCTTTACACTAAAATCGTAAAGGTTTGGGACCGCCTCCGCCTCGGCAACCGATTAATCGGCCGCCTCGGCCGTTTTTTAGAACACTGATATATATACATATATATATATATATATATATGTATATATATATGTATATATATATATATATATATATATATATATATATATATATATATATATATATATATATATATGTATATATATGTATATATATATATATATATATATATATATATATATATATATATATATATATATGGATAATTAGCAAGACCCCCCTCATCTAGGTAAATGAGTTAAGAAAACCCCCCCTCCCAAAAATAATTAGAGAAAACCCCCTTACCTAATATCCTACCCAAATATTATTTAATAATTCCCAAACCACCCTTAATACCCCTAACCCATTGCCGTTCTCTCTTTTTTTTTTCTCGTCTTCTCATCTTCTCGTCTTCTGCTTCTCTTCAGCCGTCTTCTTTGTTTTTTTTTTTTTGCTTTCTCTGACAAATCTTCTCATCACCGTCGCCGCCGCCAACCTGCCGGCCGGATCGTGATGGAGCTCTACGCCGACGCCGTTCCGAAGACCGCCGAGAATTTCCGCGCACTCTGCACCGGAGAGAAAGGAGTCGGCAGATCTGGCAAGCCACTCCACTACAAGGGATCATGCTTCCACTGCGTGATCCCCAACTTCATGTGCCAGGGAGGCGACTTCACCGCCGGAAACGGCACCGGAGGCGAGTCGATCTATGGAGCCAAGTTCGCCAATGAGAACTTCGTAAAAAACAGTTAGTATATAGATGTGGGATGGTGATGCTGTGGTGTGGCGACGATGAAGAACAGATCTAGGGTTTTTTGGTGGATTTTGGCGGAAGACGGCGTTGAAAAAAAAAAATTCGCGCAGGCAGGGCCCTTAATCGACTACGTGGTTTAATTGACTATGTTCAATAGTCGATTAAGGCTTAATCGACTATGTTCAGTAGTCGATTAAGGTTAACCGACTCTAATTGTTAATTTTTTTTTTTTGATTTTTTGTTTTATTGACTCCAATGTATAAATCAATTACAATGTTTGTATTTTTTTTAAATATAATTGATTTTGTATTTTTTTTGTAATTGTGATTTTTTATTTTTTAATAGCTAAAATTTTAATTGACTATGCATTAATAAACCTGATAGAGTAAAAAATTAAAAAAACCAAAAAACATTTAAAAGCAAAATTAGAAAAAAAAAAAGTTAAAAAATAAAGATTTTCCTTAATCGACTATGAAGCATAGTCGATTTAGGACTAATCGACTATGCTTCATAGTCGATTAAAAAAACGGAAAAAAAAAAACGCGGAGCGCGTGACCTAGTGATGAGGTGGCGGGCGGGGGTAAAGCTTGAAAGCATAATAGCTGAAATTGGAATTGGGCTTTTCTCAAATGGTCTAAAATATTTTGGGCCTATCTCCATTAAAAAAAGTAATGGGGGTTATGTCAAAGAGCCCCATATATATATATATATATATATATATATACACACACGTGTGTATGTATATAATTTAGGGAAAGTACAGTTTGCACCCCTGAACTATAGGGTCTGTCACAAATACTCCCCTAAACTACAAAACGTAACAAACTAACCCCTGTATTCTATGGTCAACGTTAAGAAAACTAACACCGGCAGTTTTCATGAGCAATTACTTCTTTGCCCATCAATTTTGGTCTCTCTCCTCTCTCTTCTTCTTCTCGCCTTTTTTTCTCCTTTTCTTTTCACAGAGATTCTCTCCTCTTTGCCCCTCTCCTCTCATCTTATACTCTCATATGCATCAGATCCAAGTTATCAAGATAGAAATTGCAAGCTTATGTTTTTTTTTTCTTTTAAAAAACCTAGACTAACCCCTCTTTGTCTTTCTGCAAAATCCATCTAGTATTAAAGTTCTCCAGCAAAACCCAATTAAACCATAGAACTCATCCCCTGTTTTATTTTTGTTCAAAAAAGTAAAAAAAAAATAGAAGAGGAGAAGAGAAGAGAAGAATCAAGATCTGAGCCACAAGCTTGTTTCTAAAATCCTCAAAATCCCTGAATTTCCGTGCAAAATTTGTTGTGGTGGGCTTTGTCTTCGCGCCACGTTGATCCCCGTCGACTTCACCGCCGGCATGGTTGGCATCACCAATCCGGTGCTCTGCAAGTCTTCTAAGAGCTTTTTTGGTGATTGGTTTGTTTTTGATTGACCTTCCTCCGGCACGGCGTTGTATTCTTAGGTTTTTGTCAACAAGCTACTGTAACCATGGTGCAGCAAGATTCCCATTTATATATTATAATAAAATGTTAATTCTACACACACACACACACATATATATATAGGGCATATTACAAATAAGCCCATCAGTGGGAACTTATTCATAAAGAGATCCAGACAATATTCTTCTTTACCAATAAGTCCACACATGGTCCAGATTTATGTAAAGGACTAAAATAACCCCTCTTACTTTAATATGCTCCAATTTCATCCTTAACTTACTTTAACTTCAATTTGACCCCAACTTTCACAAATTATTCAATTTTGACCCAAAACTTTTTTTTTTTCACAAAATTTTTTTTTTTCAAAAAAAAATTTTTCCGCCGGATTCCGGCGTTGACCGGCGGTCAACGCCGGTCTCCGGCGTTGACTTTTTTTTTTATTTTTATTTTTTTTTTTTTATTTTTTATTTTTTCTTCCGGATTTTTTTTCCGGATTCCGGCGGTCAACGCCGGTCTCCGGCGTTGACTTTTTAAATTTTTTTTTTTTTTTTTTTTTTTTTTTTTTTTCCTTCAGGATTTTTTTTCCGGATTCCGGCGTTGACCGGCGGTCAACGCCGGTCTCCGGCGTTGACTTTTTAATTTTATTTTTTTTTTTTTTTTTTTTTTTTTTTTTTTTTTTTCCTGTAACTTTTTTTTTCCGTTTAAACAGCAATATTGCTGTGAATGACAGTAATATTAACTATATTACTGTTAAACACAGTAAAAATAACTAAACTATAGTTTAACACAGTGATATTGCTATATTAATCTCTAGCACATTAATATTAACACAACAAAATTCATTATTATTGTATAATAAAGTAATATTACTATGTTGTCCGTTCAACAAATGTAAACAAAATAAAAAAAACCAAAAGAATTACTATTACTGTGAGTGACAGTAATATTACTATAGCAACAGTAATATTACAATAGTAGACAGTAATATTATTACGTTACTCCGTGAATAACTCGAACAAACAAAAAATCCAAACAAAATAATAATATTGATGTGGTTGACAGGAATATTACTATAACAACAGTAATATTACCGTCAACCACAGTAATATTATTGTGTTTACAGTAATATTACAATAATAGACAGTAATATTAATACGTTACTCCGTGAATAACTCAAACAAAACAAACACCCCAAAAAAATAATAATATTGATGTTGTTGACAGTAATATTATTGTGTTTACAGTTATTTTACTGTCAACGACAGTAATATAATTACGTTGACTTGTCAACAAATCAAAAAAAAAAAAAAATAATAAATAAATAAAATATAATATTGCATTAATTTACTGTCAACGGCAGCACAATTACATAAATGTAATGTCAACGGCAGTACAATTACGTTAATTAACTATCATTGACAGTATAATTACGTTAATTTACTGTCAGTGACAGCACAATTACGGTCAACGTGTAGCGGCGGGCGTGGAAAAACAAAACAAACCAAACAAAAAAAAAAAAACTTAAAAAAACACTAAAGAAAGAGACCGACGGAAACCGGCGAAAAAATCCGGAAGAAAAGAAAAGAAAAAAAAAAAGAAAAAAGCAAAAAAAAAAAAAAAAAAAAAGTCAACGCCGGAGACCGGCGTTGACCGCCGGTCAACGCCGGAATCCGGAAAAAAAAAATCCGGAAGGAAAAAAAAAAAAAAAAAAAAAAAAAAAAAAAAATTAAAAAGTCAACGCCGGAGACCGGCGTTGACCGCCGGTCAACGCCGGAATCCGGCGGCAAAAAAAAAGTTTTTGAAAAAAAAAAAATTTTTGAAAAAAAAAAAAATTTTGGGTCAAAATTTAATAATTTGTGAAATTTGGGGTCAAATTGAGATTAAATTAATTTAAGGATGAAATTGGAGCATATTAAATTATACTCCAAAAAAAAGTCAAAATTCAATTTTTGTGGTCAAAATTGAACTTTTATGGACAAAATTGATTAATTTGGGTTACAATTAAGAATTGGGTATAAATGGTTGAGGGTAATATTGGGATATACATGAATGTTTCCTTTAGTTATAATAAATATTAAAGGGATGGGCTTATTGGTGAAAGAGATATGTCCCCTAAACCTAGAATAATAAACATGCTTGGTTGGGGACTTTTGCATAAAAATCCCATATATATATATATATATATATATATATATATATATATATATATATATATATATATATATATATATATATATATATATATATATATATATATGGGCGAATAGCAAAAAGGTCCATCACATGGGACTTAAATGCATTTTGGTCCACAAAAAAAACAGTCTCTCAATTAAGCCCATCCTTATGTCTTTAGTCTAAAATACCTTCAACAATATAATTCTTATCAATTCCACCCATTATGTTCTAACTTCTTTCATATTACACATTGACCCCATATTTAAACAAATATATCACATTAACCACCAAAACTTTTTTTTCAGAAAATAATTTTTTTTTCTGAAATATTCAGATTCCGGCCAGATTTCCGGCATTGACTTTTTTTTTTGAATTTTTTGAATTTTTTTTTCTTAGAAGAAAAAAATATTTTAATTAATATTAATGTTTTAGCTACTAAATTACTATCTCAGACAGTAATATTACTGTTTGGGACGGTAATATTATGAATATTATTTTTCCGAACAGTAATATTATGAATATTATTTTTCCGAACAGTAATATTATGAATATTATTTTTCCGAACAGTATTATTATTAATATTATTGTCTAATATAGTTAAATTACTGTTGAAGACAGTAATTTAGCATCTAAGGCAGTACTATTAATTAAAATATTTTTTTTTAAGAAAACAAATGAAAAAAAAGTCAATTAACAGTTAAATTACTGTCTCCGACAGTTAAATAACTGCTGGAGACAGTAATTTAGCAAACGAATACAGTAATATTAATTAAAAATATTTTTTTTAAGAATAAAGAAGTCAATTAACATTTAAATCAATGTCTCCAACAGTTAAATAACTGTTGGAGACAGTAATTTAGCAAGATAAAGTAATATTAATTAATATATTTTTGAAGAAAAAAAAAATCAATTAACAGCTAAATTACTGTCTCCGGCAGTTAAATAACTGCCGGAGACAGTAATTTAGCAGCCAAGACAGTCATATTAATTAAAAAAAATTAAGAAAAAACAAAATTATAAAAAAAAAAAAAAAAATGAACGCCGGAGACCGGCGGTCAGCGCCGGAATCTGGCCGGAAAAAAAACATTTCAGAAACAAAAATGTTTTCTGAAAAAAAAAATTGGGGGTTAATGTGATATATTTGTTTAAATCCGGGGTCAATGTGTAATATTAAAGAAGTTAGAGCATAATTGGTGGAATTGATAAGAATTAGGGTTAAAATTGGGGTCAAAATTGAAATTAGGATTAAAATTGGTTAATTGATGAAATTGGGCTAAATTGGGGTGTAAATCATGAAATTGGAGTTGAATTGGGTTTCAATGAATTTGGGGTAATTTTGGTATATATGAAAGGATTTTCCTTATTTGCAAATAAGTTTGAATGTGTTGGATTTATTTAAAAGACAAAAAAATTGGATGTCCCTCTTTTAATTAAGTGCCCTTGTCATGGGCCTATTTGTCATTACCCATATATATATATATATATATATATATATATATATATATATATATATATATATATATATATATATATATATATATATATATATATATATATATATATATATATATATATATATATATATATATATGGGGCTCTTTGAGAAAACCCCCTCACTATTTTTTTTAATAGAGGGAGGCCCAAAATATTTTAGTCCATTTGAGAAAAGTCCACACCCATTTTCAGCCATTATATTTTCCAGCTTTACCCCCGCCCGCCATCTCATCACTAAATCACGCGCTCCGCTATTGTTTTTTTTTTTTTTCCGTTTTTTTAATCGACTATGAAGCATAGTCGACTAGTCTTAAATCGACTATGCTTCATAGTCGATTAAGGACATTCTTTAATTTTTTAATTTTTTTTTTGTTTTTTTAATTTTTTTCTACATCAGGTATATTAAATGGACTATGATGAAGCATAGTCAATTAAGAATCTGCTACTAAACATTACAAATCACAATTGCAAAAAAAATGCACAATCAACTATATTTTACAAAATACAAAAAATATACAAACATTATAATTGATTTATACAATTAGAATCAATAAACAAAAAATCCAAAAAATAAATACAAAATTGGAGTCGATCAACCTTAATCGACTTTCATAGCATAGTCGATTAGCTTAATCGACTATTGAGTATGTACATAGTCGATTAAACTTTCAGTCTGCGCGAATTTCTCTACACCACCAGCCGAGGCAAAAACCACCAAAACAAAACCACACATCAAAAAATTTGCAGCAAAATTATATTAAAAATCCATAACCTGCCCTCCGTTGGCCAATAATCATTGCCTGAAAATTTCGAATCAAACCCAAATTATTTGTACCATCACCACACCATATCAACTCCTCTAAAACACTATACTCCACCCTTGCATCACCGCATTGTACCTTACCCTCCATAAATTGTACATTGCACTCATACCTGGGTATTCTTCACTCCCCATAAATATTCACGATCTTTTGTCTTCTCCAATTTTCATTTGTAGCAAATAGCTTCTGCAAAAAAATTGATGAAACAACCAGCCCCAAGGAGCGGCTACTCCGCCTCAGGCGGCGGCATATCCCGTAAGCCGCCGTACCACCATCTCAAGATCTCCTCCAGCAACAGAGCATGAAGGCCGGCAAGGATTATCACAGAATATCCACCTAAGCCATGTATTAAGAATATCATGAAGGCCGACGAGGAAGTGCGCATCATATCGGTGGAGACGGCGGGGAAGCGGAGTGGAGAGAATATGGTGAGATTTGGATGGAGGAAAATAAAAGACGAGAGAAATGGTAGGTTGGAATTATTAAAGATTCATTTTGCTAGAAATATACCTAAGGGGGTTTTCTCTAATTATTTTTGGGAAATGATGTTTTCTTAACTACATTTCCTAGATGAGGGGGTTATTGCTAACTATCCATATATATATAAAACTAAGGGTAAAATTGTAAAAACAATTATTTGGAGAAAGTCAACTTGCCATGTCAGCACACCACAAACGGATTGGAAACGGAGGGTTAGTTTGTTACGTTTTGTAGTTTAGGGGGTGTTTGTGACAGACCCTATAATTCAGGGGTGCAAACTGTACTTTCCCCTATAATTTATATAAGATTATGGTGACAAAATAAAATATTGAAGGGTTAAGAAACATATTTAAAAAAAAATGGGGAGGACAAGACTAATATTAAAAAAAATTAACTACAAGATACCTAAAAAAAAAAAAAATCTTAGGGAGGCTACACCCCCACATTTAGGAAAAGAAAATTCGTAGGGAAAATGATACAAGAGACATGATCATGCTTAAAGAAAAAACTATACTATATAGGAAAATTTAGTAAGACCCCCTCATTTGGAATAATCATTTGAGATGGAACCCCTTCAAATAATTAAGGGAAAAGTACAGTTTGCACCCTGAATTATGAGGATTGTCCTAAATGCCCCCTTGAACTACAAAACGTAACAAAACACCTCCTCCATTTTCAATCCGTTTGTTTGTAATGACGTGGCGAATTGACTTTTTTATCTTTTAATCTTTTTTTAATATTGTACTATCTTTTGACCTTTTCACCCTCAACAAATACATTATATTAAGCCCATATGAATTTTACGAAAAAAAAAGCCTACGTAGAGCTTTTTCATCTTCGACCAAGCAAACCCCCAACAATTGCAGTAAATTTGGATGCTTCAATTGCTTCAAGATCTCAGCCCAATTACCATTATTTATAGCGTCTTTTCTCCCATTCCATACACTCTTTTCTCTTTTGTTCTTCTTACTGGACCTCTCAATGTAGAACCACCACATACGAAATTCAAGCAACATAAATGCGGCGCCATCGAAAACCCTCACCGCCAACGATTGTAACTAAACGTAGCCCCGCCACCTCTTCCTTCTAGACAATTTCCCCCCTCCCCCACCCAGATTATCAGTTGTCCACCCCAGCTCATTCCTCGTCCCCAAACGGCGCCTCTCAAAGGGGGCCTCAGCAAGCCTTTGAGCCACTTCCGCCGCTTCCATTTGTGTATCATGTGGCGGAATCGCTGATCCCCGCCTACATGCGGCTCCTGCACCTGTATTTGGCCGGTCAATCTATTTTGGGATATCACTAGCTTTGGAGAGAGAATTGTGATGGGTGTGATGTGGGGAGGTGTTTGGATAGGGGAAAGAAACGTTGAGTAGGGCTGGTACAAATTTTCTAAATACATTTAAAGGGTCAAATAAGTAAATTCACATAAAAGTTAACCGTGTTAGTTTTCCAAAGTTGACAGAAATGACAAGGGGCGTTTTGTTACGTTTTGTAGTTCAATGGGGTATTTGAGACAACCCTCATAGTTCAAGGGTGCAAACTGTACATCCCAAAACATAATTTGAGAAAACTCTTTTGCCTTAGATATATCATTCAACACACATTTAAATTACCTAATACGCCCTTCCAACCCCTAATCTATCTCATTATGCTTCTCTCTTTCCTTTTCACGACATGACGTGCGGAGGTGGGGATGGTGATGATGTGGTGTGGCGACAGTGTGGTGACGATCAGGATCAGATCTAGGGTTGTTTTTGGTATATTGCGCGGAGGACGGTAGTGGCGAATAAAATTTGCATGTGTTGGACCCGTAATTGACTATGTTTGTTAATTGATTAATGTTAAATCAACTATGTTCAGTAGTTGATTAAAGTTAATTGTTATATTTTTCAATTCATTTTTGGATTTTTGTTTATTGATTCTCTATTTTGTCACGTGTAGTGGAATTGGGGCATAACTATGGTGTATTATTATTTTGTCATTGTCAATCCATCATCTGATTGTATAAATCAATACAATTTTTGTATATTTGTAGGTTTGTAAAAAATAGTTGATTTTTTTTTTTTTTTTTTTTTGGCGAATGGCAAATAGGCCCATCACATGGGACTTAAATGCACATTGGTTCACAAAAGAAAAAAAACAGTCTTTCAAATAAAACAATCCCCATGTCTTTAGTCTAAAATATCCTCCATAATATAATTCTTATCAATTCCATCCATTATGCCCTAACTTCCTTAATATTACACATTAACCCCGATTTTAAACAAATATATCACATTAACCCCCAAAAAAAATATATATTTTTTTTCTGAATTTTTTTTTCCGGCCAGATTCCGGTGTTGACTGCCGGAGACTGCGTAGACTTTTTTTTTTGAAAACTTTTTTTTTTTTGAAATTTTTTTCCAGCCTGTCAACCACTGTTGGCCGTCGGTCTCCGACATTGACTTTTTTTTTTGTTTTTTCGATTTTTTTTTCTTAGAAAAATATTTTAATTAATATTACTGTCTTGGCTACTAAATTATTGTCTCAGACAGTAATATTATTATTTGGGACAGTAATATTATGAATATTTTTTTCCCGAACAGTAATATTATTAATATTACTGTCTGAGACAGTTAATAACTGCTGGAGACAATAATTTAGCAGCCAAGACAGTAATATTAATTAAAAATATTTTTTTTAAGAAATAAAAAATCAATTAACAGTTAAATTACTGTCTCCCACAATTAAATAACTGTTGGAGACAATAATTTAGCAACGAATATAGTAATATTAATTACAATATTTAAAAAAAAAAGGTCAATTACAGTTAAATTACTGTCTCCAACAGTTAAATAACTGCTGGAGACAGTAATTTAGCAGCCAAGACAGTAATATTAATTAAATATTTTTGAAGAAAAAAAAAGTCAATTAACAGTTCAATTACTATCTCCGACAGTTAAATAACTGTTGGAGACAGTAATTTAGTAGCCAAGACAATAATATTAATTAAAATATTTTTTTTAAGAAATAAAAAAATTATAAAAAAAAAAAAAAAAAAAAGTCAACGGCGGAGACCTGGCGATTGACCTACCGAAAAAAAATTCAAAAAAGAAAAAAGTCAATGCCGGAGACCGGCGACTGACCGGCTGTCTCCGGTGGTGGCGGGTCAAAATTGGGGTCAAAATTGAAATTATGGTTAAAATTGGTTAATTGATGAAATTGGGCTAAATTGGGGTGTAATCATGAAATTGGAGTTGAATTGAGTTTCAATGAATTTGGGGTAATTTTAGTATATATAAAAGGATTTTCTTTATTTGCAAATAAGTTTTAATGAGCTGGATTTATTTGAAAGACAAAAAAGTTGGATGTCCCTCTTTTAATTAAGTGCCCTTGTCATGGGCCTATTTGGCATTTGACCTTTTTTTTGTACATGTTTTTGTGGAAAAATTAAAGTTTATGTCCCTAAACTTTATCACTAAAATGATTTATATCCTCAAACTTTTTCATCCACTAAATACGTCCTCAAACTTGCTACTTTTAACAATTTATGTTTTGCCGCCAACTCCGCCAGTCAACTTGGATGGAAATATCACTTGTCGCACACGTGATGTCGATCTGGCCGTCCGAGATGGCTGACACACTGAAATGATGTGTCAAAAAAATGATGTGGGTGATATGTGGTTCTTTCCCTCTATTTCAATTTTAAAAACCCCAATTTATCATTAAAATCCCCAATTTCTCAGTTCCCCTATTTCATTGAACGGAATGCGTAAACCCTACCTCCTAAACTCCGCGTACGAAGCATCGAATTGAGGTGAAATTCCGCAACAACAAGATTGCCCAACCATAATTTCGCAAATTTCAAACATTTGTGGAGCTGGAACATCACAATAGAGCAGCTATTTTCGATTTTGGTAAGTTGATATCTTTTAACTTCGTTTTGGGAATTTGGGAGGTGCCAGTTTCGATTTCAATTAAATTAAATGTTGCAGTGTAATATGAATACAATTTGAGGGTTAGGTTTCTGTATTTAGTTCAATGAAATAGGGGAATGAGAAATTTAATATTTTAATGACAAATTGGGAATTTTAAATTGAAATATAGGGAGAGAACAATATGTCACTCCACGTCATTTTTTTCGGCCATATCATCTCTGGGTGTCAGCGAGATCGGCATTTAACAGCCATATCGACATCACGTGCACCACACGTGATATTTCCGTCCAAGTTGACTGACGGAGTTGACGGCGGAACATATATTGTTAACAAGTGGCAAGTTTGAGGACATAATTCGTCGATGAAAAAGTTTGAGGACATAAATTGTTCTAGTGGTAAAGTTTAGGGACATAAACTGTAATTTTCCTTATTTTTGTTATTTTTCCCGGTTGATTATTGTTTGAATTCTTTTGTTGAATCGTGTTGGGTTTCATTGACGGCATTACGGTTGTTTTTGTTACTTTTAGTAGTCAATTTCATTATTCAACCACGATTTGAGCACAGGACAATTTGGAATTTGAAAGGAACGAGAGAGGTTTATCTCAAACAATAAAAATATAAACGGACATCTCCCTATTATTAAATTGGTTGACGGGGTTTTATCTTTCAAGTTTGTACCTAGCTGCATTTACCAGCTTAATCATTATGTGCGTTATTCTTCTAAGCTCTGATTTACGGACAGTTGGAACTTCAATTCAGATTTCATATGAAAATCATATGCAAAACTGATATTTATTTAAAATAATAACCTCATATGCAAACACCTGCAACAAACCAATTTGGACGAACAATTGAAATTTCATCCAAACTTTATAAAACTTAGTTTGATTTTATATTGGGTATTTTTTTTTTCTAAATTGAATTTATAAAGGGTTTTTGTGCATAAGTCCCCAACCAAACATTTTTATTATTTTAGGTTTAGGGTTATATCTCTTTCACTAATAAGCCAATTCCTTTAATATTTATTATAAATAAAGGAAACATTCATGTATATGCCAATATTACCATCAACCCTTTATACCCAATTCTTAATTGTAACCCCAATTTAATCAATTTTGTCCACAAAAATCCAATTGATCACAAAAATTCAATTTTGACTTTTTTTTCAAATTTTTTTTTTGCTACCGAATTCCGGCGTTGACTTTTCAAAATTGAAGCATACTTTAATATGCTCCAATTTCATCCTTAACTTACTTTAACATCAATTTGACCCCAAATTTCACAAATTATTCAATTTTGACCCAAAACTTTTGTTTTTTCAAGAAAAAAAAAATTTACCGCCGGATTCCGGCGTTGACTTTTCAATTTTTTTTTCTTCCGGATTTTTTCGCCGGTTTTCGGCGTGGACTTCTTTTTTTTTTTTTTTGTTTTGTTTTCTTTTCTTCCGGATTTTTTCGCCGGTTTCCGGCGTTGATTTTTTTTAGTGTTTTTTAAGTTGTTTTTTTTTTTTTTTACGTCCGCCGCTAAACGTTGACCGTAATTGTGCTGTCACTGACAGTAAATTAACGTAATTATACTGTCAATGGCAGTTAATTAACGTAATTATACTGTCAATGGCAGTTAATTAACGTAATTGTACTACCGTTGACAATACAATTGCATAATGTATTGTTCAGCCGTTGACAGTAAATTAACGTAATATTATTATTTTTTATTTTTTGTTATTTTTTTTATTTTGTTTGATTTGTTGACAAGTCACGTAATTATATTACTGTCGTTGACAGTAAAATAACTGTAAACACAATAGTATTATTGTCAAGAACATCAATATTATTATTTTTTTGGGTTTTTTGTTTTGTTTGAGTTATTCACGGAGTAACGTAATAATATTACTGCATATTATTGTAATATTACTGTAAACACAATAATATTACTGTGGTTGACGGTAATATTAGTGTTGTTATAGTAATGTTGATGTCAACCACATTAATATTATTATTTTGTTTGGATTTTTTTGTTTGTTTGAGTTATGCACGGAGTAACGTAATAATATTACTGTCTATTATTGTAATATTACTGTGGTTGACGGTAATATTACTGTTGTTATAGTAATATTGTTGTTGTCACTCACAGTAATATTAATTCTTTTGGCTTTTTATTATGTTTACATTTGTTGAACGGTCAACATAGTAATATTACTCTATTACACAATAATAATGAGTTTTGTTGTGTTAATATTAATGTGCTAGAGATTAATATAGCAATATTACTGTGTTAAACTGTAGTTTAGTTAATTTTACTGTGTTTAACAATAATATAGTTAATATTACTGTCAATCACAGCAATATTGTTGTTTAAACGAAAAAAAAAAGTTACAGAAAGAAAGAAAAGAAAAAAAATCGAAAAAGTCAACGCTGGAAACCGGCGAAAAAATCCGGAAGAAAAAAAAAAGTTTTAAAAGTCAACGCCGGAGACAAATTAAAAAAAAAAGTTTTGGGTCGAAGTTGAATAATTTGTGAAATTTGGGGTCAAATTGAGGTTAAATTAAGTTAAGGATGAAATTGGAGCATATTAAAGTATGAGGGGTTATTTTAGTCCTTTACAAAAATCTGGACCATATGTGAACTTATTGGTAAAGGAGTTTTTTGTCTTTATGAATAAGTACCCATTGATGAACTTATTTGTAATGACCCCAATTTATAAACCTTAGATTGATTTTATATTTGGTATTTTCTTTCTTAGCTTTTCTATATTTGTTTTTGGTTTAGATAATTACACTTTTGGTCCCTACTTAACACATAAAACGACTTATGGTCCCTACTTAATTATTCTTCTATGTAAACCCCCAAATCCACCATAAAATAGTTATCTTGACCATGAATTAAGATTCTTGACAAGAAATTGTAAAATTCGAATTGAAAGGCCAACATAATAATAGACTTTCCATCTTCTTTACTATTTAAGAAGAGGGAATAGAGATTCAAGGGAGGAAAATTGAACCTTGCATATTGTCTGACGTTGATCTTACAAAGTGGCCAAGCAAAAATGATTATTTGAGAGCCATCGTCGAAAACCTCAAGCCTGATTGCTGACCTCAATTTCATCATCCACCAAATTAATAGTTGATTAAGCATATTTGACAGAGTTTATCAGCAATTAAGGGATATATTATCAAAAATTGCAAGTGAGATTTATATACATGGTTTTCCTTCCTTTTCTATCAATGACATTCCACTATATATTCAACTAAAAAAGGATTGTAGATAAAGGAAGATTAGAGGTTCTCCAATTTATGTGCGCTATGGAGTTATTTTTTCCAATTTCTTGATCTATATTTCACGACTGTGGACATGAGACCATAATAAAAAAAAAATCATTTTCATTGTATGATAGGGATAGAGCTAGGAATGGAATGAGGAAATATGGCTTGGGTTACGGAATTAGGGGAGAGAGAATGATGAATGATTAGTTGTCTTCCAGCTCATGTTTTGCCTGCCAAATGGATGTCATGTGAGGCGCACGTGACTGACTCCATCCAACTTAACAGCAAATCTAACGGCCGAATCAAAATTGTTAAAACGTGGTAAGTTTGAGGACGAAAATCGTGACAGAAAATATTTGAGGGCAAAAATCGTTTTGGGTGGTAAGTATAGGGACCAAAAGTGTAATTATCCCAAACGACCTCGAGAAGCCCAACAAAATTCGATATTCAACATATCACCTCGAAAATTGTGAATCAACTCATATATATGTTATATATATCTCTGGCATGCTTAATCTAACGAAATCCACATAATACATATTATTTCGTGTAGTTATTAGTACATATACTTAAATCAATTTCTTTTAAGATTTGCTTTGATGTTTAAACACACAAAATACGAGTAGAAGGGAACAAGCAAAAGAGGAGTGACATGATAATAAAGCATCTACAAGGCCTGCAATACGAGCTCAACAAAGTGAACACACAAAATTTATAAATGGCGTTACATGGAGAGGTGCGTGCGATGATGTATCTTAGTTGGTGCTTAAGTGTGCAGAAATGGAGAGCGGAGAAATGGAGAAATGGGTATGTTGCCCTACAACCTAAATATCCCAATTCATTACATTTTTTTTAACAAAACAATTAACCACTAGTATTAGTTGTTCATATAAGTAGGTCCACATTTCAAGTCCACGTCATACTTCCATCTAAACTAACAGCAAAAACTAACGGGAGGACAAAAATTGTAGAAAAATGGCATCATTAGAGACTTCTATTGTAACTCAAAAATATTTAGGGACAATATTGAAAAAGTGGGTAAAGTTTGAGGACGAAAAATGTAATTTTTTCTAGATTGAACCTTAATAGTTATTAGTTTTATCAAAGCGGGTGTTCTTATTTTCGAAAATTTATGAAAGCTTTCGAAAAAAATTTGAAACCCTAAAACTATTTTTTTTTTCCGTATTTCCGAAATCCTGAAATTTCCCTAACTTTTGGAATTGGAATGAATTTATAGATTGCAAAAAATTTGGAATTTGAATCAGTTTGTACTTCTGAAAATGATAATTTTTTGAAAAAATTAATTTCGATCAGTTCCATCTGACTTTCGTCCCTATCTGAAACTCGTAACAATAAACTTGGAAACAGAGACATTAGATTACTGTACTAATTATGGCCATGAAACACTGACGTGCTAGAAATTTTTACCCACTTTAATAAAGATATAAATTAATATTTCCAATGACATTACTATGATTGTAAAATCCTTAGACTTTCGCGGGGTAAGACGTTACATTTGGTTATTTACACCGTAAATTTGATTGATTAATGATGATGCTAATTACTAGCTCACCTAGGGTGGTGTAGAAAACGAACTGGGAGAGCAAAGCAGATCAGTAGCTTGACAACTTGATGATCCTGAGGTACCTGCGATCATAGAACACATAAGCTAAGCCGGGGGTTGATCCGGCGGAACCCCTCCGACGCTCAAGTCAGACGTGCTGATCATAGAAATAGTCCAGAGAATACCATTAGTAGTATTGCTCAGATAATAGGACGTACCTTAATAAAATGAGTAAAACCTCTATTTATATGTCGTTTATTGGGTTGGGTTTGCTTTGTTGGGCCCAAACCTTACTTGAAGGTGTTTGGGCCTCGGTGATATTAGTCTTCGATATTGGGCTCGTAGCCCAGTAGGTAAAGAAATTGTAGGCCCATTGGGTTGGCCCAATTAGGCATATCATTAAGCCCCCCACTCTCGAGTCGATGTGGGGGCCATGTTGTGATGGGTCTCAAATCGTGTCGAGAGTAAAAATTGTAGAAGTCGATCGTTGGCGTATGGCCTAATGGTATGCGAAAACGCGTTGGAGCGTGTGTCGGAGGGGCGTGAATGCGCGTTGGCGCATAGCGCGACAAGGTCGTCGCGATGTAAGTTAATTGAGTCGTCGGTTTTGTCCCGCGACGATGTAGTAGCGAATTATCTCCTCGTGGGAGTTGTCTTGTCGCGGGGTAATAGTGCTGATCGAGTTATCTCCTCGTGGGAGTTGTCTCGCGATAATGTAGTAGCACGGATCAAGTAATCTCCTCGTGGGAGTTGTCTATGGGGTAATCGAGTTGATCGAGTTGATCGAGTTACGTCCTCGTGGAAGTTGTCTCTAGGGTAATCGAGTTGATCAAGTTACGTCCTCGTGGATGTTGTCTCACGATAATGTAGTAGCACGGAGCTAGTATTCTCCTCGTGGGAGTTGTTATTTTTCGACATTGTCAATGTTTTGACGCGTTGCTTATATGTGTTTACATATAGCCTTGTGCGTGATGTACTTGAGGAGGGGATCAGACTCTCAAGATTTTTTTTATGGGGGTCGTGCCCCTTGTTGGACCTCGTGGGTCTTAAGTATGTTTGGACCGTGGCCACGTTTTAATGAATGACCCATCGAAAATAAGTAGATAAATTTGAGTAATCAAGCTGGCCAGGCTATATAGATTCTCATAATGTCTCTAAGTGCTTCTAGGGTTGTAATCGTGCTAACTTGAGCTTGTGATTATATAGTGAATTTCGGGCGAGTTGTCTCCTCATGGGAGTTGTCTCGCGGTGAGTAATATTTATCGAGTGAGGTGGTTGCACGTGAGAGTTGCCTTGCAACGGATTTGTAGTATCGAGCGAGTTGGCTCCTCGTGGGAGTTGTCTCGTTGCGGGTTGTGGTACCGAGCGAGTTGGCTCCTCGTGGGAGTTGTCTCACTGCGGGTTCGTAGTACCGAGCGAGTTGGCTCCTCGTGGGAGTTGCCTCGCTGCGGGTCGTAGGATGGAGCGAGTGGTCTCCTCGTAGGAGTTATCTCGTTGTGGGTTCGTATACCCGAGGGAGTTGACTCATCGTGGGAGTTGACTCCACGTGGGAGTTGTCTCGCAACGGGTTATATGACTGAGCGAGTTATCTCCTCGTGGGAGTTTCCTTGTAAGGGGTTGTAGGACCGAGCGAGTTGTCTTCTCGTGGGAGTTGCCTCGCTGCGGGTTGTATAACTGCGCGAGTTGGCTCCTCGTGGGAGTTGTCTCGCAAGGGAGTTGTAGGAGCATCGGATGGCGCGCGACTGAGGAGCGCGCGGACTGAGGTCGCTCTGAGCGAAGTGTCTCCCCGTGGGAGTTATCTCGAAACGGGTTGTATGGCTGAGCGAGTTGTCTCCTCGTGGGAGTTTTCTCGAAACGGGTTGTATGGCCGAGCGAGTTGTCTCCTCGTGGGAGTTGTCTCGCTGCGGGTTGCAGTACCGAGCGAGTTGGCTCCTCGTGGGAGTTGTCTCGCTGCGAATTGTGGGACGGGCGAGTGGTCTCCTCGTGGGAGTTATCTCGCTATGGTTATGAGACCCGAGGGAGTTGGCTCCTCGTGGGAGTTACCTCGCAACGGGTTATAGGACGGAGCGAGTGGTCTCCACGTGGGAGTTATCTCGCTATGGTTTCGTAGACCCGAGGGAATTGGCTCCTCGTGGGAGTTATCTCGCTGCGGGTGGTAGTACTGAGCGAGTTGGCTCCTCGAAGGAGTTGTCTCGCAAGCCCCCCACTCTCGAGACGATGTGGGAGCCACGTCGAAAAGGGTACCGGATCGTGTTGAGAGTAGATCGGTGTTGTAGTGTTTCTTTATTCGTTGGCATGGCGTGGAGAAATAAATTTTTTATTTATTTTCCATTTGATAGCGAACGCAATTTGGTAGGTGCGTTAAAGAACTCGCGCAATTTGGTGGAGCGCGTTGAAATTCTCTCGCGATTTGGTGAAGCGAGGTGAAATCTACGCGCAATTTGGTGGAGAGTAGCAAAAGTTGTGCCCAATTAGGTGACAGCGCGCGCTCCAAAGTGGCCTTGGGAGGCGCGCGCGCGTGCATGGGAAGGCGCGCGCGTCTGGCGCGTGTACGCCACGCGCGCGTGCTGTGCACGCGCGCCTCCTTTCCTCTTTTTTTTTTTTTTGTCTTCTTCTTTTTTCTTCTATCTTTTTTCTTCTTCTTTTTTCTTCTTCTCTTTTTTCATTTTCTTCTTTTTTCATCTTCTTCTTTTTTCTTCTATTTCTTCATCTTCTTCTTTTTTTTTTTTTTTTTTTTTTTTTGGTGGTCGATATTCACCCCCTTGGGGATGTTCTATTTTTTGAGTAGGAAGATTATCCTCGTCTCTTGCGATGTGATGTGAACCCCCTTGAGGATGTTCTATTTTTTTTTTTTTAGTAGGGAGATTATCCTCGTTCCTTGAGATGGGGTGTGCACCCCCTTGGGGATGTTCTATTTTTTGAGTAGGGAGATTATCCTCGTTCCTTGAGATGGGATGTGCACCCCCTTGGGGATGTTCTACTTTTTGAGTAGGGAGATTATACTCGTCTCTTGAGATGTGATACCCAACTTTAGGATGGGATAGCCCCCCATTTAGGATGAAGGGATCACGAACCACTGGGGTGAGATGCCCAACCTTGGCGATATATGGTGCCACCGATTCAGTGGCAGCACGAGTTGAATCTTCCATGATCATACGCTGAAGGTCTTCTTCGGTTATCTGAACCGTTCGAGAAGTAAGTAGAAATTGATCATGTTGAGGACCCAGTGGGGCCTCACGAGGAGGAGCGTTGGCTCCTGCAGGATGTATGGTGCCACTGCTTCTGTGGTAGCACAAGTTGAAGCTTCCGCGATTATACGCTGAAATTGATGTAGAGAGGTGAGGGGATACCCAGCCTTTGGGGATGGGATGTCCAACCCTTGGGGTGTGTTAGCCCCCTAGCTCAGGAGGAGTTACGTGATGCGGGGATGGTACGCGTGGCGTGGGAGCACAGGGCGATGATGCGTGAGGGATAGGCGCGCGGCGCTAGAACGCGTCGGCGAGGGATAGGCGTGCGGCACTAGAACGCGCCGGCGAGGGCGTGCGCCGCTAGCGCGCGTCGGCGAGGGCGCACGGCACTAGCGCCCGCTAAAGGCGCAAGGCTAGGGGGGGCGCGGCGCGGTGTTGGGGCGCAAGGCCGGCGGGCGCGCACG
The DNA here is from genome assembly GCF_056151865.1 of Erythranthe guttata. Taxonomy (NCBI): domain Eukaryota; kingdom Viridiplantae; phylum Streptophyta; class Magnoliopsida; order Lamiales; family Phrymaceae; genus Erythranthe; species Erythranthe guttata. The sequence goes on from NC_142537.1 coordinate 9,439,358, forward strand.
GCGGCAAGGGCGTGCGCGGCATTGCAGCGCAAGGCCTGGGCGTCGGAGGTCGCGTTTGCGCGTGGTAGCCTCGAACGAGTTGTCTCGTCGCGAGGTGGTATGGCCGAGCATTTTGAGACATGTTTCACCACAATTTAGTTGAAGCGCGAGAGTTGTCACACGGGTAAGTAGTAACTGGGGAGTTGTATCGCCCATATGTTATATCGACTCGAGAGTTGTCTTGAGGCTAAATATTATTGTCGGGGAAGTTGTCCCGCTGCGACGTGGTAACGACTCAAGAGCTGTCTCGAGGCTAAGTGTAGGCGTCGGGGGAGTTGTCCCGCTGCGACGTAGTAGCGACTCGAGAGTTTTCTCGTGGCTATAAGACATCTCATGTACTTGAAGTAGGACATCCGATGTAGTTGAAGTAGGACATCTGATGTACTTGAAGTATGATATCAGATGTAGTTGAAGTAGGACATCTGACGTACTTGAAGTATGACATCAGATGTAGTTGAAGTAGGAAATCTGATGTACCTGAGGTAGGACATCAGATGTAGTTGAAGTAGGACATGTGATGTACCTGAGGTAGGACATCAGATGTAGTTGAAGTAGGACATCTGATGTACTCGAAGTATGTCATCAGATGTAGTTGACATCTGATGTACCTGAGGTATGACATCAGATGTAGCTGAAGTATGACATCTGATGTACCTGAGGTATGACATCAGATGTAGTTGAAGTAGGACATCTAATGTACTCGAAGTATGACATCAGATGTGGTTGAAGTAGGACATCTGATGTACTCGAAGTATGACATCAGATGTAGTTGACATCTGATGTACCTGACGTATGACAGCAGATGTAGCTGAAGTAGGACATCTGATGTACCTTAGGTATGACATCGGATGTAGTTGAAGTAGGACATCTGATGTACTCGAAGTATGACATCAGATGTAGTTGACATCTGATGTACCTGAGGTATGACATCAGATGTAGCTGAAGCATGACATCTGATGTACCTGAGGTATGACATCAGATGTAGTTGAAGTAGGACATCTGATGTGCTCGAAGTATGACATCAGATGTAGTTGATATCTGATGTACCTGAGGTATGACAGCAGATGTAGCTGAAGTAGGACATCTGATGTACCTTAGGTATGACATCAGATGTGGTTGAAGTAGGACATCTGATGTACTTGAAGTATGACATCAGATGTTGTTGACATCTGATGTATCTGAGGTATGACAGCAGATGTAGCTGAAGTAGGACATCTGATGTACCTTAGGTATGACATCAGATGTGGTTGAAGTAGGACACCTGATGTACTCGAAGTATGACATCAGATGTAGTTGACATCTGATGTACCTGAGGTATGACAGCAGATGTAGCTGAAGTAGGACATCTGATGTACCTTAGGTATGACATCAGATGTAGTTGAAGTAGGACATCTGATGTACTCGAAGTATGACATCAGATGTAGTTGACATCTGATGTACCTGAGGTATGACATCAGATGTAGCTGAAGCATGACATCTGATGTACCTGAGGTATGACATCAGATGTAGTTGAAGTAGGACATTTGATGTACCTTAGGTATGACATCAGATGTGGTTGAAGTAGGACATCTGATGTACTCGAAGTATGACATTAGATGTAGTTGACATCTGATGTACCTGAGGTATGACATCAGATGTAGCTGAAGTAGGACATCTGATGTACCTTAGGTATGACATCAGATGTAGTTGAAGTAGGACATCTGATGTACTCGAAGTATGACATCAGATGTAGTTGACATCTGATGTACCTGAGGTATGACATCAGATGTAGCTGAAGCATGACATCTGATGTACCTGAGGTATGACATCAGATGTAGTTGAAGTAGGACATCTGATGTACTCGAAGTATGACATCAGATGTAGTTGACATCTGATGTACCTGAGGTATGACATCAGATGTAGCTGAAGCATGACATCTGATGTACCTGAGGTATGACATCAGATGTAGTTGAAGTAGGACATTTGATGTACCTTAGCTATGACATCAGATGTGGTTGAAGTAGGACATCTGATGTACTCGAAGTATGACATCAGATGTAGTTGACATCTGATGTACCTGAGGTATGACAGCAGATGTAGCTGAAGTAGGACATCTGATGTACCTTAGGTATGACATCAGATGTAGTTGAAGTAGGACATCTGATGTACTCGAAGTATGACATCAGATGTAGTTGACATCTGATGTACCTGAGGTATGACATCAGATGTAGCTGAAGCATGACATCTGATGTACCTGAGGTATGACATCAGATGTAGTTGAAGTAGGGCATCGGATGTACTCGAAGTATGACATCAGATGTAGTTGACATCTGATGTACATGAGGTATGACAGCAGATATAGCTGAAGTAGGACATCTGATTGGCCTAGTCGATCATATGTCGAATATCCTCTTTGGTTATCTGAACCATGTGAGGTGGAGCTGGTTGATGAGGGTCTTGCTGATGGTTTCGAAGTGGATCTCGAGCGCGACCTCAAGTGTCATCTCGAAGATAGCCTCGAGGATCATCACGAGGGGGTCTAGAAGGGGATCTCGGTCACGACGTCAGGTGACGTCCTGAGATATGTCTCGAGGATCATCACAGGATGGTCTAGAAGGAGATCCCGGTCACGACGTCAGGTGATGCCCTGAGAAGTTGTCAAACCTGAACCTGCACGTGGCAAGTTGGTTGTTGTTCTGAGGTTGTGCTATGGGTGGAGCCACAGGAGGAGCGTTGGTTTCCGTTGTGGCGATGCGTTGTGCTACTGCTTCAGTAGCAACGCGGGAAGATGCTTCCGTAATCATAAGTTGAAGGGCCTCCTCGGTTATCTGAACCGTTAGAGGAGCAAGTAAAAGTTGATCTTGTTGAAGGTTCGGCGATCATATGTTGAAGGTCCTCTTCGGTTATTTGAACCGTTCGAGGCGGGCGGAAGTAGACCCCCAGAGAGTCGATGACCCATGGCGAATGAAATGTTTTGGGGGCACTGTGAACCCTCAGGGAGTCGATAACCCTTGGCGAACGAAATATTTTAGGGGCAGATGTAAGCCCCCAGGGAGTCGATAACCCTTGGCGAAAGAAATATTTTGGGGGCGATGTAAGCCCCCAGGGAGTCGATAACCCTTGGCGAGCGAAATGTTTTGGGGGCACTGTATACCCCCAGGGAGTTGATAACCCTTGGCGAGCGAAATATTTTGGGGGCAGATGTAAGCCCCCAGGGAGTCGATGGCGGTGGTGCCATAGGTGGCTCCACATGTGGAGCAGGTGCTGGTATCGCGTTGGGAGCATTTGCTCCCATCGTGGCGATATATTGGGTCTCGGCCTCTATGGCAGCGCGAGTTGAAGCTTCTGCTATCATGCGTTGAAGCGCATCCTCGGTTATTTGAACCATTCGAGGAGCAGGGAGTGGTGGATCGGCGAGTGGTGGGTCCCGAGGGGGGATCACCTGAACCTCGCGAGGCGGATCCATGGGATGTGGAGGAGGTGGCAAGCCAGAGCCTCCACAAGGTGGGAGGTCGTTAGCTGTGTCATTTTCTCTCCGAGCAGACGCCTCAGGAGGATCTTGTTGGCTACGTGATCTGGTTTGCATCGTTCCCACAGACGGCGCCAAAATGATGATGCTAATTACTAGCTCACCTAGGGTGGTGTAGAAAACAAACTGGGAGAGCAAAGCAGATCAGTAGCTTGACAACTTGATGATCCTGAGGTACCTGCGATCATAGAACACATAAGCTAAGCCGGGGGTTGATCCGGCGGAACCCCTCCGACGCTCAAGTCAGACGTGCTGATCATAGAAATAGTCCAGAGAATACCATTAGTAGTATTGCTCAGATAATAGGACGTACCTTAATAAAATGAGTAAAACCTCTATTTATATGTCGTTTATTGGGTTGGGTTTGCTTTGTTGGGCCCAAACCTTACTTGAAGGTGTTTGGGCCTCGGTGATATTAGTCTTCGATATTGGGCTCGTAGCCCAGTAGGTAAAGAAATTGTAGGCCCATTGGGTTGGCCCAATTAGGCATATCAATTAACTACCCACTAAACACACATACATATGGGTGTGTACTCATGTGTAGGTCTAGGTTTACATTCACTCGGTGTGAATAACCAAATGTAACATCTAATTTCCCGACTTTCACACGCCTACTGACTCTTGAAACAACAAGACTTTACTATAGATAAGATCTTAAGCGATAGATATAAACAAATTAAACAAAATAAAAGAAAGACCGAAGTAATTAAACCAGATAAACCTATGTGCATGTAATCTTATATATAAAAGAAAAAAACACTAAGGCAACCTAAGAAACTCTAACGGCATATTTGTAAAAATAAATTAATTTATGTGTAAATATATTTTTTTATCTCCTACTTTTGCAGCTATTCTTTTTTTATTATTTTAACACCAAATCTCGGCTAGCACAATCATAATCCACTACAGCTATATTTTTTTTAATCATTATTATTATTTTCTAGCCTATTTTTTTAGTAAAAAATATGCTTCATTTATTTAATGATGATTGACAATTAAGTTTTTATAGGTTTTTTTTAATGAATTTGTAGTATTCAATCCGTATAAATGTTGATGTTGTTATCGATATTACTAATAAATTTTATTATAATTGTAATTATTATATATTAAACCAATCATCATTTTCATTTGAAATGCTATCCCGTGCATCGCACGGGGAAAAATGCTAGTTAAATTAACAGAAGCATAAAAAATTTAATAAATTCTCCATATATAATTACTTGCTAATTTATCGAATAGTGGAGGGACTCAAAGGCTGGCAAGTTAAAGTTTTCTCTCCATTTGAATGCAAAGCGAGCACGGATAAGTTTCCCTTGCACGCAGTACCACAATTTGGAAAAAATTGTCGGGCTCCATTCTTTTCGATTGTTGTCATAAATCTCCATGCTTACTTCCTCCAACTCTCGTTTCCAAAACCTTCTGAGCGGTTCGTCTTTGTTTCTGCTTTCTCTCTCCATAAAAATGTTCCACAAACACTCGATGACGTCCATATCCCACTCCACCATGTCGAAGTCGCAAATGTTTTGTGGACGACAAATACGAAACACCCCATTTAAAAGAGGTGAAAATGGAGATGAATCATCGCATTTCAGTTTCACGCTCTCCACCACAACAGGCTTATCCGGAATTACGAATTGTGGTTCATGAACAATATGCCAGGGATGGTATATATAACGAATGGCCAGACTACGAATATTCGATTGGCCTAATGACTTGAGCAGTTCGTTTAGCTTGATGAACCACAAAGAAGAAGATGCATCGGTCGAACGCACATATATATGTGAATCCCACTCGTTCAGCGCGTTCGCGAAAGTGATGGATGGGACAAAGTCTCCTCTGTATTCAAATGATTTTATTTTTGGGGCATCGATAAGTAGCTCGATTACTTCGAATCCATCACAATGGTCGAGAACCAGACGTTTGAGACTTGGGAATTTACACGATGACAAGTTTTCTGGCAACAATCTGACACCGCGTAACACATCGAGAAAACGAAACTCCGCACCGTTGTGAAACAGAAGGTTAATGAAGATGGTTTTAATAGATTGGTGACATATTTCAAAGCTACAGCGTTCCCTATTTGCTACGCCTAAGTTAAAACCCGATGAATGAAAGTCCTTGAGACGACGAAGATTACCCACATTAATGTTTCTTGACCCCTCACAAATTTCAATACGCATCGTTTCAATCGAAGGGCAGTTCGAGATTATCTTCTGAAAACCTCTTCATCCTCAATGTTGATTTCTTGGAGGTGAAGTGATCGTAGATTCTTCAAGAGTACTATCCTTTCAACAGCCTTTCGGTCCAACTTGAATCTATACACATGCAAATGTTGGAGTGATCCCGGCTCGAAGACTACGGAGGGTAGATCCATATCAAAATATCTTGGATTACGTTCCGAACAAATAGAAAGACGAAACTCCTTCGTGCCCATATTTGTGAGTCTTGGGATCCATTTTTCGAGCAGCGAAACCGATTCGTGATACCAAATTTTTTTTAACCATATACTAAGGTGAAATTCCTCCAAGGACAACCTTTGATCACAGTATCGCTGTAAAGTATTTTCCACTAAGGATAGAAACTTTTTTTTATTTTTGTTGAAGTAAGGCCCTCTAAGATCAAGATTGGGGCGAGTACACCAAATATTACTCCATGATTTCGACAAGAGAGTTGCTCGAACAACATCTTTTTGGGAGAGGAAATAAAGTATTCTCTACAAGATGTGTTTCGGCAACTCGGATATCATGTCCATGGAGTTGGAACCAACGTCTTCGCGGTTTGCTTTTTTCATGCCTCTAATCTTATAAACCCTAACCATTTTGTGTGCTGAATAAAATTAAATTTGATGTTGTAAATAAATAGGGATAATTAGCAAGAACCCCCATTTAGGAAAATGAGTTAAGGAAACACCCACTCCCAAAAATAATTAGAGAAAACCCCCTTAGCTAATATCCACCCAAGTGATATTTTCATAATTCAAAAACTACCCTTAATTGTCTACTATACTCTTTTAAAACCCTGATTTTATTTTCTCTTTTCCGTCTCTTCTCTCGCGTCTCTTCTCTGCTTTTCTTTATTTTCTCTCTTTTATACTTTTCTCTCATTCTCTCTTATCGGAAGATGAAGAACCAACCACCGACATCACCGCCAGAACAACGATGCCAATTCCGTTGAAGCCATCGTCGTCGTTGCTCTTGCCGTCTCCGTCGTCGTCGTTGCAGATCTTAACAAAAACCATAAAGATGATCATGATTTTGATAGTGATTCTGAGTTCGAATGCCACGATTGCTACATCGGCGGCGAATAGGTAAAATTGTCGATCGGAATCGGATTTTGATGGGTGGTGGTTCTGCTTTGGTTGTGATGTGAGTTGTGATTTTATTTATTTATTTGTAATAAAAAACTGTTATAATATCAAAGTACGGTGGTGATGGTGTGTTGTGGCGGCGGTGTGGTGACGATGGGGAGGCAGATTTATGGTTTTTTGGTGGATTGGGCGGATGACGGCGCGTGTAGAGAATTTCGCGCAGGTTAAAACCTTAATCGACTATGTACATGTTCATAGTCGATTAAGCTAATCGACTATGCTCTGGTAGTCGATTAAGGTTCATCGACTCCAATTTTTTTTATTTTTTTTGGATTTTTTGTTTATTGATTATAATTGTATAAATCATTTATAATGTTTGTATATTTTTTGTTTTTGTAATATATAGTTGATTTTGCATTTTTTCGCAGTTGTGATTTGTTATTTTTAGTAGCAAATTCTTAATCGACTATGCTTCACATCATAGTCGATTAATATGCTTCATTGACTCCAATTTTTAATTTTTTTTCGGATTTTTGGTATATTGATTCTAATTGTATAAATCAAGTATAATGTTGGTATATTGTTTGTTTTTGTAAAATATAGTTGAGTTTGCATTTTTGTAGTTGTGATTTGTTATTTTTAGTAGTTGGTTCCTTAATCTACTATAGTTCATCATAGTCGATTTAATATGCTTCATAGTCGATTAATATATCTGATAGAAAAAACAAAAAGTTACAAAAACGAAAAAAATAATAATAAAATAATAATAAATAATTAAAAAAAGAAAAAAGAAAAAAAAAAAAAAAAAAAGGAAAGACACGCTGATGGGTCATGGGCGGGAATAAGCAGATAGTGTTAAAGGTGGAGGGACATAATTGGGAAAATTGGTGGCTAAAATTAAGAGTAGGTTTTTCTCAACTGGTGCAAAATAATTTTAGTCTTTCCCTATTAAAAAAAGTATTAAGGGGATTATATCAAAGAGCCCAAAATAAATAACGAACGGCTGCAGATTACCCGTTTTTATTGGGTTTGCAATAAGCTTCTTATAACAATTCTATAAGGGTCCATTTGGATGGAGGGATTTGGGGAGGGATTTGATTTGGGGAATGGATTTGAAATGACTCCAATTTTGGAGTCATTTCAAATCCATCACTATTGCTCCAAAACCAACTAAAAAGGAGGGGTGGGGATTTGAAATCCATCTCCAAATCCCTCAATCCAAACAAGTCCGAGGGATTTGTTATTATGGATTTGAAATCCCTCCATCCAAATGCACCCTAAGTGTGTCGGTTGGTTCATAATTGACTATGAGTAATTTCTATTGCTTACAACTCTACAAAAGGTAGAACGCAATCATTTATCTTTTGGCCGAAGTAATTTCCTTGTTTTAAGATTCTTAATTTTTTTACCGGTTAATGGCAAAGAGATCTATGACAAGAGTATTTAATTAAAAAATGGGCATTCAGCTTTTTTGTCTTTCAAATATTTTCAGCTCATTTAAATTTATTTGCAATAAGGAGAACTTTTTTTATATATCAAAATTACCCTCAATTCATTGAAACCCGATTCAACTCCAATTTCATGATTTACAGTCCAATTTAGCCAAATTTCACCAATGAACCAATTTTGACCATAATTTTAATTCTGGCGTTGATTTTTTTTTTTTTTTTTTTTGATAACTTTCTTTTTTTCTGAATTTTTTTTCCAGTCGCCGTTGACCGCCGGGTCTCCGGCGTTGAGTTTTTTTAATTTTTTTTTCTTACAAAAAATATTTTAATTGAAATTATTGTCTTGGCTGCTAAATTACTCTCTCCTGCAGTTATTCTGGAAAAAAAATTATGAAAAAAAATGATTCAGAAAAAAAAAATTCGAAAAATTATTAAAATGGGGGTATTTTTGACTAGAGACATGGGATGGGTTTATTTAAAAGACTGTTTTTTTTTGTGGACAAATGTGCATTTAAGGTCTTGTCATGTCCCTTTTTGTCATTTGCCATTTATTTTACACACTAATTATGTTATTGTCTGAACATAAAAATAAGGGAAAGTACAGTTTGCACCCCTGAACTATGGGATATGTCCCAAATACCTCCCTGAACTACGAAACATACCAAAAAGACCCCTGTTTTTTATGGTCAACGTCAAATGAACTAACACCGTCAGTTATAATGTTCATTTGCTTATTTGGCCATCAATTTTGCCATTCTCTCCCCTTTCTCTCTATGTTCTTCAACTTCTCGCCATTTTTAACCGGAGTTCTCTCCTCTCAAATCCTTTCTCTCTTCTTACGCTTCTCATTCTTCTCTAATCTTACGTTTAAATCCCAACTTCATATGTCTTGGCCATTTCCGAAAATGGTTCATAGCTATTTCATTGTCAACCAACAAATCTCAAGTACTGCTCATTATAAAATCATCATCTCATATGCTAATAATCCTCAAAAGTCGGCCAAAATTGCACATCTTTGCTCTCGTTTGAAGAGCACCCGCCGCCACCGGACAAGAATTGGAGGAAGATGAAGATTATGAGGGGTCGGGGTTGATGAATTTTCAACGGGGGAGCATAATTTATGGGGTTCAATCACAGGAATTTCGTCCATGTTGTCAGTGGTGGAATCAAATGGCTCTCGATTTTGTGGTCCGTCCGCTGACTCGCTAATAATGGTTGAGTGGGTGGTGGCAGAGGCTTGTGGGTAAGAGGATCATCCCAATTTTCGTAGCTTCTTCTTCACGAGGAGGAATCTTCTTCTTGCCAATGAGTACTGTCAAATTTGAGGTGAATTTGAAGGCTTTGTTATGTGCACATGTCGAGCGAGAGAGAGAGAGTGTTGGGAGCAATATAGATTTTCCTTTTTTTCGAAATAATTTATTTGTGTTTAATAAAAAACAAATTTGTATTTTGACTGTTTAATAATTTAATAATTTAAATATTATTGAATACTTCGTAAGGAACAACGAAAATATTTATAACATTTGATAATAAATATAAGATATATTACATTTGATAATAAATATAAGAGTTATAAGAATTATTTATATTTAATATATATATGCAAGGGTAAAAGCGTCCAAAAAGGTGGAACAATAAAAAATCAGATATAAATGAGAAAGTCAACATGCCAATCATCACCCACTAACAGATTCGAAACGGAAGGGCTATTTTGTTACGTTTTGTAATTTAGTGGGGTGTTTGTGACAAACCCCATAGTTCAGGGGTGAAAACTGAAAACTCTGGGGATGTTTGGTTATGTTTCCATAGTAGTTTATTGGTTTTTGTGTAGAAAATTGGAATATGTTTGGATGAATGAGTATTTTTAGTTTTATGTAGGTGTAGAAATGAGAATATGTTTGGCTGTGGTGATTTTTCTCTACGAAAGACGTGCAAAAGTAGAATATAATGATTGAGCATTATTATTATTATTATTATTATTATTATTATTATTATTATTATTATTATTATTATTATTATTATTATTATTATTATTATTATTATTATTATTATTATTATTATTATTATTATTATTATTATTATTATTATTATTATTATTATTATTATTATTATTATTATTATTATTATTATTATTATTATTATTATTATTATTATTATTATTATTATTATTATTATTATTATTATTATTATTATTATTATTATTATTATTATTATTATTATTATTATTATTATTATTATTATTATTATTATTATTATTATTATTATTATTATTATTATTATTATTATTATTATTATTATTATTATTATTATTATTATTATTATTATTATTATTATTATTATTATTATTATTATTATTATTATTATTATTATTATTATTATTATTATTATTATTATTATTATTATTATTATTATTATTATTATTATTATTATTATTATTATTATTATTATTATTATTATTATTATTATTATTATTATTATTATTATTATTATTATTATTATTATTATTATTATTATTATTATTATTATTATTATTATTATTATTATTATTATTATTATTATTATTATTATTATTATTATTATTATTATTATTATTATTATTATTATTATTATTATTATTATTATTATTATTATTATTATTATTATTATTATTATTATTATTATTATTATTATTATTATTATTATTTATTATTATTATTATTATTATTATTATTATTATTATTATTATTATTATTATTATTATTATTATTATTATTATTATTATTATTATTATTATCATCATATATTAATTTTTTTTCAGTATTATTATTTTTGTTAGTATTATTATTATTGTTTATATTCTTATATTATTATAATTATTATTATTTTATTATTTATTAGTATTATTATTACTATTACCATTATTACTATTATTATTACTTCTACAATAAATATTTTTGTTAGTATTATTATTATTGTTTATATTCTTATATTATTATAATTATTATTATTTTATTATTTATTAGTATTATTATTACTATTACCATTATTACTATTATTATTACTTCTACAATAAATAATAATAATAATAATAATAATAATAATATTATTATTATTATTATTATTATTATTATTATTATTATTATTATTATTGTTGTTGTTGTTGTTGTTGTTGTTGTTGTTGTTGTTATTATTATATTAGAAGAAGAATAAAGAGAAATTGGGAGGAGAGAGAGTGTAGATATTAATGAGGAGAGAGAAATGAGAGGAGAGAATGTAAATATTAATGAAGAGTGATGAATGGAAGGAGAGAGAAATGAGTTGGTAGAATAAATATATAGGTTAGTTAGTAGGTTTTAGTAGGTTTGAAAATTGAAAAAAGTATGAATAATGTATTTCCAATAAAAATTTGAGAAGAAAAAATGGGATTTTCTGAATAAAATTATCAAACAAACATGATCTCAGTTTTATAAATAGTATAAAACTGGAAATTAATTTTGGAAATAGAAACAAATATACCCCTAGTTTCCCCTAAAATAAGGATAAGAGTAAAAAGCACTTCGTCATCTGAAATGAGGGTTGTTTTGCGCTTTTTTGCCTCCTAAAAAAACAAAATTGAACGATTTTTAAATTTTAATTGAACTCGTTTTTTTAATAATATTTTAATTTCTAAACAATCAAATTAAAAAGAAAATATATATAAATATAGGGTTAATAGCATAGAAGCTCATGACAAGGGCACTTAATTAAAAAAAAGATATCCAACTTTTTTGTCTTGCAAATAATTTCAGCTCATTCAAACTTATTTTCAAATAAGAAAAACTTTTTTATATATACCAAAATTATCCCCAATTTTTTGAAACTCAATTCAACTTCAATGTCATGATTTACACCCCAATTTATTCCAATTTCGCCTGTTAACCAATTTTAATCCTTATTCCAATTCTGACCCCAATTTTGACCAGCCACCGTCAGAGACCACCGGTCAGCCATCGTTGACCGCCGGAAACCGTCGATCTCCGGCGTTGACTTTTTAGTTTTTTTAACAATTTTTCTTTGATTTTTTTTTTTCCGGCAGGTTAACCGCTGTTGACTGTTTTTTTCTTAAAAAACATTATTTTAATTAATATTACTGTTTTGGCTGCTAAATTAATGTTTCCAACGGTAATTTAACTGTCGGAGACAAAAATTTAACTGTTAATTTTTTTTTCTTTTTCTTTTTTCTTTTTTCTGAATTTTTTATTTCTTAAGAAAAAATATTTTAATTAATATTACTGCCTTGACTGCTAAATTACTAACTCCAATAGTAGTTTAACTATAGGAGACAACAATTTAACTATCTGAGACAATAATTTTACTGTATTAATTAATTTTATCGTCTTGGCCTGCAATTTTGTTGTCTTCGATCGTGATATTACTGTCTCATGCAATAATATTACTGTTTGGGATAGTAATATTAGTATACTGTTCAGGAAAGTAATATTCATAATATTACTGTCCCAAACAGTAATATTACTGACTGAGACAATAAATTTACTGCTTAGAACAGAAGTATTAGTAATATTACTTTTTTGGTATTCAATATTACTATTTTAGACAATAATTTTGTTGCTAACACAGTAAGACAAAAAAAAAAAAAGTCGCCGGAGACAGTAAAATTTAAATAATTTTTTTAAGTAAAAAAAGAAATTCAAAAAAGAAAAAGAAAAAGTCAACACTGGATACCAGCGGTTGACCGGCCGGAAAAAAATTCAGAAAAAAAAGAGTCAATGCCGGAAACTAACCGGAAAAAAATTAATAAAAATAATTATTTTCTGAACAAAAAATTATTTTTCCAAAAACTTATTAAAATCGGGGTTAATGTGATATATTTGTTTAAATCCAGGATTAATGGGTAATATTGAGGAACTTAGAGTATAATGGATTGAATTGATAAAATATATATTATGGAGGGTATTTTAGACAAAAGACATGGGGATGGGTTTATTTGGAAAACTATTTTTTGACCAATGTGTATTTAACTCCCTTGTCATGTTATATACATATAAATACATTTTGAGAGAAAATTTCATTATTTCACGTCCAAAAATATAAGGGTACTTTTTGCAGTTTACTCTTTTTCTAAACCTTCATCTTTCATTACTTAATTTCGTCTAGTCTGGTATATTAGTTTGTTAACAGCCGATAAATTTGAGTACAAAATATTACAACGAACACTTTCACGAAAACGAACCAACAGAAAGAAAGACGGAAGGAAATTAGTTTAAGGACAAAGTAATTAATGAGCAGTAAGACATTGTTTTATAAGTTAACAGATACTTTTTAATCTATGAAGCTTAGTATAGGACTCGAAGACTGACTAATTTTCTCTCCATTTCAATGCAAATCGAGTAGAGATACGTTTCTTTTCCTCGTAGTCTGGCAAATCTGACAAACTTGTGGGATCCCATTCTCTTCGATTCCTGTCGTATATCTCCAAGCTTACTTCCTCCAAATCCTGCAGCCACAGTTGTCTTAATTCATCTTGGTTTCCACCTTCTCTCTGCATTAGATTCTTCAACGCAGACTCGGAGTTCGTGTAGTTGATATCACCGATGGTTCGTGGACGACAAATGCAAAACAACCCATTCGAAAGAGGTGAAAAGTAAGGTAAATCATCTCGTAATATCAACTTCTTCACCACAACTGCAGGTTCATTTTCATCTTTAATATGTTGTACCAGATCATGGTTTTCTTTAAATATGTCCTCAGCATTAATGCATAACGACTGCCAAATAGAGAGAGAAATTTCGGATCGGCTTAACGACTCGAGCAGTTTATGTAGCTGAAGTAACCACAAAGAAGGATCATCCGTAAGAATCAGAAATAAAGTTGAACTCCATTGTCTAGAAGTTGTTGCGAAAGAGATGGATGGGATAATCAATCCATGATATCCAAAAGTGTTTATGTTTGGGGCATCAATAAATACATGTGATTCTTCTATGGATTCATCGAGTCCGTCACAGTATAAAATAGCCAAGTTGTCGAGACTCGGGAATTTACAAGAAGAAAAGTGGTCAAACGAAGACAACATGACACGGTTCATAAATAAACAATTGAGACTATGAAACTCCGCACCTTGGGGAAAAGAAACAACCGCATACTCAATATTGATGGTTTCAAGAGACGCGGGATAAATTTCGATGCTACATATTTCGTCTGGCGAAGATGAAAAGGAAAATTTCTTGAGACGAAGAAGATTGTTCACCTCGATGTTTCTTAATCTCATGCATGATTCGAGAGACAGAGTTTCAATCAAAGGACAGCTTGAGATTATCTTCTGAAAAATCCCGTCCTCAATTTTGACCTTTTCGAGACAAAGTTTTTTCAGATGCTTAGAGAGAATATTCATTTCAATAGTGGTTCGGTCCAACATGAATCCTTCGACATGTAAATATTGGAGAGGTTCTGCCTCAAAGACTACAGAGGGCAGTCTAACATGTCTCTGCCTCCGACGACTATCTTTCGAATAAATAGAAAGACCAAACTCCTTCACTCCAATATTTGTTAGTCCTCGGATCCACTTTTTGAGAAACCAAACGGATTTAAGTTCCGAATGCGAATAGTATAGAGACATAGAAAGTTGAAATTTCTCTAAGCAAATCCTTTGATCACGGTATCGCTGTAAAGTCTTGTCAACGGTGGATAGAAATTCTTGCTTGAAGTTTGTGTCTGAAAAGTCCAGATTGGGTCGAGTGCACCAAATTTCACGCCATGATTTGGACAAGACAGATGTTCGAACAGCATCTTATTGGGACAGGAAATATAGTATTCTCTGCAATATGTCGTCTGACAACTCGGATATTCTGTCCATGTTTTAACGGCGTTGCAGATTACACTTTTCTCTCAGGGTTTGCATTATGAGCTTCTTTTTATATATTCCATAAGCTTGTTGGACGGTTCTAATTTGACTAGGACTAATTTATTTTGACTAGGAGTAATTTCTATTGCTTACAACTCTACACAAGGTAGAGAATCCAATGATTTTTTAGCCAAAAAAAAAAAAAAAAAAAAGGAATCCAATGATTTCTTTTTCAGAAAACGTGATTTACTTGTTTTGTGATTCTTACCTATTAGGGATAGATCCCACTTTGTTTTATGATTCTTACCAAATGTGTTATTTCTCGGAAGCCAAAAACCCACCCGGATAAAAAACAAATTAGCACATGGATCCCTATGTTTTGTTTAATGAGGCATACCGGCCCGTTTTTCAATGTTAGTTGTTGACTTACGTGGAATGACTAAATTATCCATAACGAATTTTTGATATTATTTCATTTATAAAAAAACAAAATAAAAAAACTATAAAAGAAAAAGTAAAAAAAAAAAAAAAAACCTATCTTCTTCGAGTTACTGTAATCTATACTACTTATAAAAGTACCAATGTGATAAGTGATCTCTTCCCTTTTTTGATTGTACAAAAATACCCCCTTCAGAGACAATATGTGAAGGACAATATGGTAATATTTTATTATAA
Source organism: Erythranthe guttata (assembly GCF_056151865.1). Classification (NCBI taxonomy): domain Eukaryota; kingdom Viridiplantae; phylum Streptophyta; class Magnoliopsida; order Lamiales; family Phrymaceae; genus Erythranthe; species Erythranthe guttata. The sequence continues at coordinate 9,455,152 of NC_142537.1, forward strand.
CAAATTATCTATACTAATAAAAGTACCAATGTGATAAGTGATTTCTTCCCTTTTTTGATTGTACAAAAATACCCCCTTCAGAGACAATATGTGAAGGACAGTATGGTAATATTTTATTATAACAAATTAATCCGCCCAATTTTGCTGTTGTTTCTTGAAAGTTTGTATAACATGATTATTTAATTCATAAATTATTTTTTACGATTAATGTATGGGAAGATGAATGTTCATTGACATTTAGTTAGCATCAATTTCATTGATAATGGTATTTGTATGGTTTAGTCATTAATATGTACATTGGTAATATCCTAACCAATTGTAATATAAATCATAAAAAAAAAGGCAAAATAACATATATTTATTCCCAACACTCTACGTTGTTGAAAAAATCAAGACATATAAGTTTATGTGGCGGAAATCACCCAATGTCCGTAGCCGGTGGTGTAGATAATCAGATAGCGGAAACCGATAATTTCACAATTTCTAACATTTTCAACTCCTTCCCTTTGTTGGCTTATGTCAAAATGGACAACTATATGCATGGTCACGGCCTGACGGAGAAGATTTGATTATTGTCAATAATATATGTATAATCCATTTATTTATTTGTTATTTTTTCTTTGTAGGATTTTTTTATTGTTTAATTTAGGATTACTTCTATTTGTTATTATTCCTTTGGGTAATTATGAGATCAAATTATTGATATGTAGGAATGTATACCAACTTTTAGGCAAATTGATTCAACTACTATAGAGATGGTTCCGCAATAAAACATTTATATGGTCATGAAGTATTTTTTTGTGATCAGGTACTCTTTTATTTTACAATTTTATTTCCTCAATATATTTGACCAGTTTTGGTTGTATACAATTTGTTTCAGTTATTGTTGATTAATTTATTTAATTTTGATAATGTTAGTTAATATTAGTAATTAATTAGGATATTAATTATTAATAACTATAATAATTGCTATTATAAGATTTATTGAACAAATATTATTTAGCGTTTGATTGATACTTCATCAATTTTCTAATAATAATTATATTAAAGATTTATTGAACAATGAAATCATTCAACTTTGTATTCGATCAGTTAGATTCAAATACATTCTAATATTAGTTGACTAATACTAGTCATCAGTGGAAATGAGAATGGGCACAATCCGGATATCGATTTTTTCATTCAGCACCATAGTTAAGAAGGGTAAACAACATATATAAAACCCTCATTTGTTATAAAAAAATCTCCACCAAACTCAGTGCACAACAGTTAAGAAGGGTAAAAAAAACATAAAATCCTTCTGTGTTATGGAAAAACTACACCAAACTTAGTGTTAATTTTACTGCGTAGAATCCCCCTGTAATTTTATTTTATCTTGCATAAAATGGCCTATTTCGTTAACTTTTAGCACCGTTAACTATTTGGAGATTTTATGCAACTTTTTAGTAACACAAGAGATTTTGATGTATGTTTTCTACACTATAAAGAGGACTTATGCAAAAATAATTTGTTTATTTAAAATTCGAATTATTTTTACAAATTAAGGCAATTATTCAATTGCAGTATATAAATTAAAGACTAATGGTCCGGGCAAATTTTTAAACGATTTCTTTCTTTTTTTTTTTCTTTTGTCATTTCCAATTCAAAATATTAAATTTTAGAACAGTTTTTTTTCTTATTTTGATTTTACAAAATTTGATTCTATTTTCTTTTTTCATAAAAAAAAATTGCATCAAAACTGAATGTAAATAAAACTTTGATTTTTTTTTTGGATAAAGTTTTGTATTATAAAAAAAATTCAAAACTATAGGTATTGATAGTATATAAATTTTAATAAATAAAAAATGTTAATATTTATAAGTAAGTAAATTAGTTCTTTGTCTAATGCCCCTTGTATAGTAGAAGTGGTCATTCAACATGGTATCAGAGCCAGAACCAATAAAAAGGTCATGAGTTCGAATCACACCGCCACCATTTCAAATATTTCAAGTGTCTTCAAATGTAATTCGTCTGCACTTCACACCGCCACCATTTCAAATATTTCAAGTGTCTTCAAATGTAATTCGTCTGCACTTGAGGGGTCATATTGGAGATGTTAATATTAAATGATAAATTTCACTAACAATTTAAGTTTTGGTTGAGATTATATTGTCCCCCTCAATAGTTAACGGTGTTAAAAGTTAACGGAATTGGAAATTTCATGCAACTTAAAATAAAACATAGGAGGATTCTACCCAATAAAATTAACACAAAGGGGTTTAATTTGGTTCCATAACACGGGTATATTTTATGTTGTTTATCCCTGTTAAAAAGTTTAGTTCAACCTTTGCCTATATGGACACTCAATTTTTGTCTCTCTGTTTATCCAATTTCAACGGCGGCTGACCGACTGGGAAAACAATTTTAGAAAAGAAAAAAAAATCAACGCCGTAATTTGACCGGAAAAAAAAATTCAGAAAAAAATTTATTTTCTACAAAAAAATATTTTTTTAAAAAAATTGTGAAAATGGTGGTTAATGTGATATATTTGTTCAAATCTTGGGCCAATGTGAAATATTGATGAAGTTAGAGTATAATGGATGGAATTGATGAAACTTATATTATGAAGCGTATTTTAGACAAAAGGCATGGGGATGGTTTTTTTGTGAAACTATTTTTTGTCTGGACTTATATGCATTTAAGTCTAACCCTATGGGCCTATTTGTCATATGTTCATATTCATTATTCCCCTTATCTCCTTGGTCCTCAAGTGAATCTTCTCCTTTTTACTAACTTATAAAATTTAATACAAGTTTTTAAAAAGTTAAAACATAGCATGTTCTAAGAAAAAATGTTCGGAGGAGTTCAGGCAATGGTATGAGCTTTCCAGTAATTTTTTACCGTAGCATGAAATTCAGTCACAATCTCATTATGTAGAAAGCAAAAAATTGCAAGTTTTAACTTGATCATAGAATTTTTCTTGAAACTTTTAGAGAAAAACTAGATAATACTAATTTTTTATTTTTAATACAATTTTAGGTTACTATAGGAATGCAATACATAAAATCAAAATTAACAAAATACTTAACTAGACACGTGCAACGCACGTGCATCTTGCTAGTGACTAAAAAAACCTCCATGTTAACACAATTAGCAATTAACCCCCTATGTCGCATTTTATTTAGTTCACTGCCCTCTAGTGGAAATAAATATGTTGACTAAATGGAAGTGACTACACTACCCTTCCTTCAACCACCCGCGTCCTCCGCTCTTCTCTTCCCCTCCACCGCCAACTTTTCCTTGCCAGTACCACACCAGTCGATTATTCTTTTGCAAATTCTAGAATTTTAGCAAGCCTAGCAAAATTACTAAACTCGAGTTAAAGCTCTAATCGCCACCAAAGCTAAAGCCCTAATCGCCGTCATTATCGGAGAGGAGGATAAAAAGCAGAAAAACAACGGGGAAGTTGGATCCGGAGGCATCAGGTACCTTGCATAATGGTGGGCTACTACCGGGAGACGCCAGAGCAGACGCCAAAAAAATGAAAAAAATAGTTTTTTCATGAATTTTTTTTCTCTAAAATTCTCAGTTTTCGATTGGGGCAGATATTTTATTGGATTTTCACGGGTTGTTGATGGATTTTGCAGAAGAATAATGAGTTAAAATCTTAGCTCCAAACCGAACCGAAATTCGATGGAGAAAATGTTGAAGTGGTGAGGCGAAGCGGAGGCTGAGGATATGGAGGGAGGTGGCCGGGGAGAGTGTTCGCCGGAAGGAGAGCGGCGGTCGGCTATGTCCAGTGTATTTTTGAAAAATTGCAAACCAGTCCCTGACTTAAGGAAGAAGATTACCTTCTTACCCTTCTCCGTCTGGAATTTATTCTTCTGATTGAACTTCATGTTCTTGAATTCCTTCTTTCCAGTTTTTCCTTTTATGAATAATCCTTCACCTTGTACCAGAAGACTGTCCATCGAGGTTTCTTTGCAATTCTTTTGCTCTAATTGCAGATTTCACTTCTTCAAGGAAATAGATTGCTTTCTTCCATACACCATGGCATCCTTAGTTCTCAAAACTTTTAAGAATTTCCGCTAACCACGTCACAAGAAAAATTTATCCTCATCGGTTTTAATCATCTTCTCAGTCGAAGATGTTTATTTTAGTCATAATTCTTCAACTAAGCTGTCTATTTTCAATCTAGGCTTCTATTATTAGTTTAACATCTCCAATTAATATATCGATTTTTAGATTATTTTCAGTCTAAGTTGTCCAACTAAAATGTCCGAAGGATTTTTAGCAAAATTCAAAATATTCGGGCTGACTATTAGCTATACAAAATATTTTTGAAGGAGTTTTAGCCATTTTTTTTTCTTATAATAAATAAAAACTTGGACCTAAAAATAAAACAAAGACCTATGACTCATCCAATCCCTAACATGGTAAAATACCGAGGGTTTTTTTTTTCCCGTTCCCCTAATGGTAATGGTATTTTTTTTAATCTTGTACCTCGGTGTTGTTTCCGAAGCTTCGATGTTGCATTTCTACAAGCCATTGTATCTCCATTCCTGTAGATTGCTGAATTACATTTTGTGCATGAACCTAAAAATAAAACAAAGACCTATGACTTATCCAATCCCTAACATGGTAAAATACCGAGGGTTTTTTTTTTTCCGCATTACCCTAATCCTAATGGTATTTTTTTAAATCTTGTACCTCGGTGTTGTTTCCGAAGCTTCGATGTTGCATTTCTACAAGCCACTCCATTCTTGTAGACTGTTGAATTACATTTTGTGCATGAATCATATATTTGTATTTTCTGTAATTGATTTCGAATCTTTTACTAGATTCATATATGAGAAACTATATGTATCAACTCTTCTACCTATAAATTAAATGCTACACATGGTTCTTTATATTGGGTGCGTTTGTACCGTTAATATAGATATAATCATATACACACACATGTGTATGTGTGCTTAGGGGGTGGTTACTTAATTAGAACAACGATTGAAATCCATCCAATATAAATAACCAGGTGTAGCATCTAACTGTCTTTCTTCTAGTGAGGGTTGGTATACTATAAGATCCTCAAATGTGGGTAAAAAAAATCAAAAACATAACATTATTTCATTTTTAACTTTAAATTAATCTCACAATGGTTGAGAAGATATATTTGTTTCCAAAGTAGGGCACTATCCAGATGGATTGTGGGGGAAATCATTGAATGCAAAACTAATTAAATTGGTTGGACAACAAACTCATAAATGTACAGCAGCAGTACTCTGCGGGGTCACAACTCGTCTCATTCACATCTCTAAGATATTTGCCAATACTCTTTTTTTTTTTTGGTCTCTTCACACTAAATCACATTTTTTGGCAACTTGCAAAAAAGCAACTACTGAAAATTTTGAACTACCACATTTTGCTTGCACATACAATTTAATTAAACTCTCATTCGAGAACTTGGTTAAATTGTTAATTAAACACAATTTCATGATATAGCAATATGTGTTGTATATCCTCGTTTGATATTAAGTTAAACCTCTATAGATAATTAATACATTCGGAATTGACAAAATTTTATTAATTTAGCGAAATATTAAATTATCGAACTAATAATTTAATAGGCTATCACCGAGTTGGGACCGAGAAAAATTACTATTTAGGCGAGGTTATTAATTTATCGAAGTTTCACCGAGTTAGTGGTCATTTACATCAGGTGGATTTGAACTGTAGATTTGATTAAATAACTACTTACTGAGCACACATACACATAAAAGAGTGTGTGATTATGTATAGATTTACAAATTCACCCGGTGTAAATAATCAGGTGTAGCATCTAATTTCTCCTCAAATATGGGCCAGAAACCCATCAAATATTCCATAACTTATACATTCACATGCTGCTATCAAATTAACACTTACAGTTAATTGATATCTTAACAGAACTATTAGTAGTCTGGTTTTTTCATTGTTAGGTAGCATAAATGTTAACCAGCTATATATATGTGTGTTTGATCCCAGCTTCAGTAATGTATCAGACAAAGGAAAAAAAAGATATCCTTAGAAATCAGCTGAAATTTTCATAGGCATAATATTATTATGATGTCTGAAATGCCACTTGTATCTCTTTCTTGTGTCCTAATTTTTTATTTATTTACAGCAATTGCAAATGACATGTCATTAGAAACATACATTGTTCATGTTGATTTACCACACAGCCAAATCTTATCTGATCAATCCCAAGACTACTTAGAAACCTGGTACACTTCTTTCTTGCCGACAACTTTAGCTTCGGAAACTGATCAAACACCACGATTGGTCTATTCCTACTGCAATGTGTTCTCCGGTTTCGCAGCCAAATTAACACGCGACGAAGCGAAAGTAATGCATAACAAAAACGGGTTCATATCCGCAAGGCGACAAGAAATATTTCCATTACACACAACACACTCACCTAATTTCCTCGGGCTACACCAAGATACAGGATTTTGGAACAATTCCAACTACGGCAGAGGTGTCATTATCGGCGTTTTGGACACCGGAATATTCCCCGACCATCCTTCGTTCGGCGACGAGGGGGTCCCTCCCCCTCCTGCGAAATGGAAAGGGGTGTGTGAATTCAACTTCACCGGCGCATGCAACAACAAGCTCATTGGAGCAAGACATTTCCGGAACGGCGACGGGACCCCCCTTGATTCCAACGGCCACGGGACCCACACCGCCGGCACCGCTGCCGGCAACTTTGTTGGAGGCGCCAATATCTTCGGCATGGCCAACGGCACTGCTGCCGGCATAGCCCCCCTGGCCCACATAGCCGCCTACAAAGTCTGCTCCTCCTCCGGCCGCTCGGAGAGCGACATACTGGCGGCGATGGACATTGCCATTGAGGATGGTGTGGACGTGCTCTCCGTCTCGCTAGGTGGGCCGTCCAGGCCGTTCCACAACGACAACATCGCCGTCGGCGCTTTCGCTGCGACGGAGCGCGGCATCTTGGTGAGCATCTCCGCAGGGAACAACGGGCCCGCCAGCGCCACACTGTCGAATGAGGCCCCGTGGATGCTCACTGTCGGCGCCAGCACGACGGACCGGAAACTAACGGCCACAGCCGTGCTGGGAAATGCACTAGAGCTCTGATACGATATATTATTTAGTTTATTATTTAATTATTGGTTTAGTTAATATTTAATTATTAATTAATTAGAATAGTATATTTAGGATATAGATATAGCCGTGTGTTTAGTGATAGGAGGATTATTAAGTATTTTATTAGTTTAGGTAATTATCTTTCCTAGTTAGATTAGGATTCTAGGGTTTTATTCTCTTTAAATAGTCGTATTGTGCTATGGTTTTATTATGAAGAGAAATAATAAACAAGAGTTTTCTTACGTTTAGTAAAGAAATCTTATGATACTCGAGAGATCGCATCAATTGGTATCAGAGCGAAGTTGCGATTAACACCAACGCTTCGTTAGCAAGGCAGCGATTATATCAAAGCTAAGCTGGAGCAAAGTTGAGATCACATCAAAACTTTGTGAAAATCATGATGTCAGAAACAAGACGGTTGGAGCGATTGGAGAAATCCGTGGAGAAATTGCGGATTAATTTTCAGAAATTGCTCGAACAAAGTCAAGGACGACGTCAACGCCATCATCGCCACCCATCACCGCCAACGCCACCGCCGCCATCACTGCCGCCGTTGCCGAGCCTATCGCCGGAGGGAGAGGAAGAAGACGACGATGATTTTTTCGAAGAACCCCAATTTTTGGTGAGTTCGCCGAAAGAAGAATTATCGGATTCAGTTGAAGTAATTTGGGATGAATACGAGAAATTAACCAATGAGGAGATTGAAGAATCACTCGTCTTAAGTGAGATAATTTGGAACGGGCACGAGAAGTTAAGTAGCGAGGAGGACAAAGAATTAAAAAATATAGTGGAAGGATGCCACGACTTCCCGGAGAAAGGAAACGAAGAAGTGCTTGTGATTGTGAGTGAGCCAGATTCTATAAAGACAGTCGAAGAAAAAGTTACGGTGAATCTAAGGAAGACGAAACTTGAAAAGACAATTGAGACGAAGGTTGATTTATCGGGTAAGATATTGAGAAATTTCGTTCGGGCAGATGGACTCATATTTGGAAAAGAGCTCGATTTTTCATCATGCTTTTCGGAATCAATCGGGAAGCAATTTGATGAAGTCAAACATAGGTGGAAACGCAAAGGAGAGGAACCAAATTGACTCGAACCTTGAGGACAAGGTTCATTTCAAGAGGGGTGGTTTGATACGATATATTATTTAGTTTATTATTTAATTATTGGTTTAGTTAATATTTAATTATTAATTAATTAGAATAGTATATTTAGGATATAGATATAGCCGTGTGTTTAGTGATAGGAGGATTATTAAGTATTTTATTAGTTTAGGTAATTATCTTTCCTAGTTAGATTAGGATTCTAGGGTTTTATTCTCTTTAAATAGTCGTATTGTGCTAGGGTTTTGATAATGAAGAGAAATAATAAAGAAGAGTTTTCTTACGTTTAGTAAAGAAATCTTATGATACTCGAGAGATCGCATCAAGCTCGCCGGGGAATCGGCTTTCCAGCCGAAGCATTTTCCGGCGACACAGCTTCCTCTAGTTTTCCCTGGACCGAATACGAGTGACTTCGACTCACGCCATTGTGGCGAGAGCTCATTGATCAACAAGGGTGTGAAAGGAAAAATCGTAATATGTGAAGTGGGCGGGGGGACTACTTCCCGCCGGAAAGGACATGCGGTGAAAGGCGCCGGTGGGGCCGGCATGATTATTGTCAACACGAGGGGATATGGCTACAACACATTATAGATGCTCATGTTCTCCCCGCCACAAATATCAACTATGAGGATGGAATCAAAATTGTGGCTTACTTAAACTCGTCTACTTCTCCAACAGCGTCGATTGTGTTCAAAGGAACAATAATCGGGGACAATACATCTCCGATTGTGGCTTGGTTTTCATCCAGAGGCCCCAGCACATCAAGCCCCGGAATTCTCAAGCCCGATATCATAGGCCCCGGTGTCAACATTCTAGCGGCATAATTCCGTCGAAAACAACACAAACACGAAAAGCAACTTCAACATGATATCGGGTACGTCAATGTAGTGCCCGCATCTCAGTGTGGTTGCAGCACTGCTCAAAAGCGTGCATCCTGATTGGTCGCCAGCAGCAATAAAGTCCGCAATCATGACCACGGCCGACCAGACGAATCTCGGAAACCAACCGATCCTCGATCAGAGTCATCTCGCGGCTGATGTATACTCGACCGGTGCGGGACATGTGAATCCTGCCAGAGCGAACGATCCAGGGCTCGTGTACGATATCGAACCTCAAGATTACGTGCATTACCGTTGCGGTTTAAATTACACGCATAGATAAATTTTCATCATTCTACAGCGTAAGGTGAATTGCTCGGCCGAATCGAGAATCTCGGAGGGGCAACTTAACTACCCCTCATTTTCCGTTAGGTCTAATGAATCAGCTGATCAGATGTACACGAGGACAGTGACTAATGTTGGGGAGGCTGGTTCGAGTTACAATGTTGAGGTTGTCGCACCGCAAGGCATCGATGTTATTGTCGAGCCCCGGACACTTCATTTCACTGAAGTGAACCAGAAATTGAGGTACAAAATTAAGTTTAGAAGATCAGCAAATACTGGCAACACCTCTGTATTATCTCATGGATACGTTTTATGGAAATCGGCTAAGCATTCGGTTAGGAGTCCAATTGCTGTTACTTAGTCGGATATTTAAGGTAATGTTAGGGCTAAAATAGTAGTGATGTAATAATCGAGTTTCTTGGGTTTTGTACTTGTGTTTGTATGGAGAGTTTGGAGTTAAAGATTTGGAATTCATATTATCAAATTCTACAATATATTTCAAATCTCAATTCTTACTTTGACAAGTCTTTTATCGTTAGCACATTACATCATTATGGGATATTTATTTATACAGGGGTTTAGACAAAAAATTATTTCATAAAAGGGCGAATGGCAAAGAGGCTCATCACATGGAACTTAAATGCATTTTAGTCCATAAAAAAAAACAGTCTTTCAATTAAACCCATCTCCATGTCTTTAGTTTAATATACCCTCAGTAATATAATTCTTATCAATTCCACCAATTATGCTCTAACTTCCTTAATATTACACATTGACCCCGGATTTAAACAAATATATCACATTAACCCCCAAAACTTTTTTTTTTTCAGAAAATAATTTTTTTCCTAAAATGTTTTTTTTCCGGCCATATTCCGGCGTTGACTTTTTTTTTTTATTTTTTTTTTTGAAAACTTTTTTTTTCCTAAAATTTTTTTCCGGCCGGCCAACCACCGTTGACCGCCGGTCTCCGGCGTTGACTTTTTTTTTTAATTTTTTTTTCTTAGAAAAAAAAATATTTTAATTAATATTACTGTTTTGCCTACTAAATTACTGTCTCAGACAGTAATATTACTGTTTGGGACAGTAATATTATGAATATTATTTTCCCGAACAGTAATATTATTAATATTATTTGTCTAAGACAGTTAAATTATTGTTGGAGACAGTTAAATTACTGTTGGAGACAGTAATTTAGCATCCAAGGCAGTAATATTAATTAAAAAAAAAAAAAAAAGAAAAAAAAAAGTCAATGAACAGTTAAATTACTGTCTCCGACAGTTAAATAACTGCTGGAGACAGTAATTTAGCAACGAATACAGTAATATTAATTAAAAATATTTTTTAAGAATAAAAAAGTTAATTAACGGTTAAATTACTGTCTCCAACAGTTAAATAATTGCTGGAGACAGTAATTTAGCACGAATACAGTAATATTAATTAAAATATTTTTGAAGGAAAAAAAAAAGTCAATTAACAGTTAAATTACTGTCTCCGACAGTTAAATAACTGCCGGAGACAGTAATTTAGCAGCCAAGACAGTAATATTAATTAAAATATTTCTTTTAAGAAAAAACAAAATTATAAAAATAAAAAAAAAATTAAAAAAAGTCAACGCCGGAGACCCGGCGGTCAACGGCAGTTGACTGGCCGGAAAACAATTTCAGGAAAAAAAAAGGTTTTTCAAAAAAAAAATAATAATAAAATAAAAAAGTCAACGCCGGAGACCGGCGGTCAACGGCGGCGGCCGGCGGTCTCCGGTGGTGGCGGGTCAAAATTGGGGTCAAAATTGAAATTAGGGTTAAAATTGGTTAATTGATGAAATTGGGCTAAATTGGAGTGTAAATCATAAAATTGGAGTTGAATTGGGTTTCAATGAATTGGTGGTAATTTTGGTATATATAAAAGGATTTTCCTTATTTGCAAATAAATTTGAATGGGCTGGATTTATTTAAAAGACAAAAAAGTTGGATGTCCCTCTTTTAATTAAGTGCCCTTGTCATGGGCCTATTTGCCATTATCCATTTATAAAAAATCCTGATATTATTTGAAGGTGTGTAAAAGAATAAAATATTCCCCTCACATTTTAATATGCTCTAATTTCATCATTTAATTTAATTTAATCTCAATTTGACCCCAAAATTCACAAATTATTCAATTTTGACTCAAAACTCAATTTTGAGTACAATTTCACCCGTTGCCGCCGTTGACCACCAGTCTCGACCGTTGACTTTTTTTTCTCCTTCTTTCTACATCTGTTTCAGGCGTTGACCGTCAGTCTCCGGCGTTGACTTTTTCGAAAAAAATTTCTTCAACATCTTTTTGCCCAGTTTAAACAGTAACATTGTTGTGGTTGACCGTCATATGAAGTACTATATTACTGTTTAACACAGTAATATAGTTAAGACAACAAAACTATTATTGTGTAATAGAGGAATATTAATATGTTGACCATTCAACAAAGGCAAATATAATAAAAAAAAGTCAAAATAATTAATATTGATGTGGTTGACAGTAATATTACCGTCATCCACAGTAATATTACTGTAACGACAGTAATATTACCGTCAATCAAAGTAATATTACTGTGTTTATAGTAATATTACAATAGTAGACAGTAATATTATTACGTTAATCAGTCAACAAATCAAACAAAACAAAAAGGCCAAAATAAATAATATTGATGTGGTTGAGAGTAATACTATTGTGTTTACAGTAATGTAGACTTGTGAGCAAATAAAAAAAAATAAAAAATATAATAAGTTTGTTGTGGTTGACAGTTTTTGTACTGTCGACGACATTACAATTACGTTCATCGATAGTATAATTAGTAGAAACTACAGTTTGCATAGGGTTTGTCCCAAACACCTCCATGAACTACAAAATGTAACAAAATGGCCCCTATCTTTTATGGTCAATGTTTGACAAACTAACACTGTTAGTTTTTCTGGGCAATTATTTAATGGGGCTATTAGTGAGAACCCCCTCTAACATTATTTTAATAAGGATGGGTCCAGCTCAATTTCCTTTATTAGTGAGAAATTTATTATTTTTTTATTCTCAAATTTATCCTCCGACTATTCACTACCATTATCCACTAGTTTGATGCATTTTTTATTTTTTATATTTTAATTTTATTTATTTTTTATTTATTTCTTCTTTAAAAAATAATATTTTAACAAAACTATATATTTTTTAATTTTTTAATATTATCCTTAAATATTCCTTTTCTATATTATTTTAGTTTTTAGTTAAAACAACTATATGCCAATAAGACAACTATTATTAAAACGACTCTTATTAAAACAATAATACATTAGTTTCACAATTTATTAAATTAATTATATATTATATTATTTCCATTGTAAGATTAACTAATTATTTCAAAACATCTCCAAACAACTATTTGTTAAATCAACTATTTATTCAAACCAACTAAAAAGTAATGAAAATAATAATATTGTTGTGCAAAAACAACTATATTACTATATGAAAACAACTATATTGAATCAATTACAAATTATTGAAATCCACAAAAACAAAAGCAAAAAAACACACCAAAATTCCAACAAAAACGATTATTATTGAAACCAACTACAACCGTAACGAAAACAACTATATCCTTTTGAGTAACACGAACACAATTTCAACAAACGAGCCTCCCAAACAATACCTCCTCCTCGAGGTCAATCTATTCCATTACAGCGGTGGTGGAGGCGGTCTTCCGACGAGGATTGCAGGTATGCTTCCAAAAATAGAAAGAACAAAAAAAAAAAAAAAAACACCAGCAGATCTGCTCATCCCTCGGAAAGGAAGAGGGAAGACCGGAAAGGCCGCCGTCCGTCCTAGATTCGGCGGCGTCGCCTTGTCGTTGTCGAGACCTGGAGCCGGCTTCGTCCTCTTCTTGCCCCCACCCGTCGGATTCCTAATTCGAGAAAGAAGAGAAGGGGGTCTTCCTCGTCGTTGTTGAGATGTAGCGCCGCCTTCATCACCTTCACCGCCGCCGCCATCACAACCGATACTACTGAGTTTCGGTTCCAGAAAAAGAAGAGAAGAGGTGATGGGGATTTGAGAACGGCGGTTTGTTGCAGACAATACGGCTAGGGTTTGTAAATATAAGATTTGGAAAATTAATGATAATATAGGTATAACACTTAATAATTGTATTAATATTAATTTAATTAAATAATTAAGGGGGTTCTCACTAATAATGAAAAGGAGGTTATATCCACCTTGATATATGTAAATGAATTGGGGGTTTTGCACTAATTATCCCTTACTTAATTACCCTTAAATGTATTTCATTTAAAAAGTTGGACTAGTCAATTCTTTCTTCTTCTCTTCTTCAACATGTCAATGGTATCTCTGAGTTAACGTGAATGGGCACGCTTCTTCCCACCTGAAATAAACCCAAAACTCCGACGGTTCCATCACACGTTGGTCGGAATACTTCCCACAATCACCGCCTCTTCCGATCCCAAATCTCCAGTCCCCAGCAAACACATTCCCACCAACGAAGATTCATCCTCCCAAATCCCAAATTGCCGGAATTTTCCCCCGCTCCGGCATCCAAACTGCCCCTCGTCGTTTACTATCACAGGGGAGTATTCATCCTTGTATCTCCCATCGACGGAATTTTTCCCCGCTCCGTCATCCAAACTCCCCCTCATCGTTTACTATCACAGCGCACGGGAGGATTCCTCCTAGGCAGCGCTCACAAAATCATGTTCCACGCCTTCTGTTACCTTCTCAAATGGCCGACGAAATCCCTACATTGGCTGTCTCCGTCGATAACCACCACCGACGAGTGGCTAACCAATAACGCTGATTTCTGCAATTATTTTCTGACGGGGTCCAACACCAACATAAATACCGCGTACCAAAGTTTGCAAGAGAGAGGATAAGAAATATTGATTAACTGATATGGGGTACTCTGGAGGCAAAGTTTTACAATTTTTTTATATGTTTTTTGGTTTAATTTAGTGTATTTAGTGGTAAAATATGAGTTAAATAATTAATTTATTGTGTAATTAAATTATGTATATTTATAAATAATTATTATAAGAACATGTGTGGGTATATACAAGAACGTGTATGTATATAATATACCGAGAGAGAGATACAGTCTGTATCATACAAATATAGCATATTGAAGGTAAAAAGGTCAAAAAATGTTGCAGCTACAAAAGTAATTTAAAAAAGGACAAAGTCAACTCGCCACATCATCATACGCAAACGGATTTGAAACGGAGGGGCCATTTTGGTACGTTTTGTAGTTCAATTGGGTGTTCTTGACAATACACATAGTTCAAGGGTGCAAACTGTACTTTCCCCTAAAGAGAAGATAAAATTTTAAGGGGAAATAGATAAAGAGGTTATTTGAGAAAACCTCCTCATATGCCCTTTACAGTTAGTGTAGGCCCAAAAAAAATTCTCCTTTTTGAGATAATTCGCAAGTTTTATTTATCAGCCTTTTTTATTACGATCTCTCTAGAATACCCTTATATATTGCCTTGTATGAATTTATGTTTTACTTTTTCTATTTGACAAAAACCAATTATTTAATATTAAATTAAATCATAATAATTCAATTGCACGCTATCCCTATCACACGATCTCAATTTTTTTTAGTTTTCATTTCTTCTTCTCTATTCACGGCTCCACCCTCTCTTTTTTCTTCCACTGCCGCATTTGTCTCTTCTCTCCACCACCGTCGTAACCCCTCCTTCCCCTCTCTGTCCACCGCTCGCCCATGATCTCTCCACCGCTCGCCCACGATCCCTCGTTTCAATTTCCCTGTCTCCGCCCCTCGCCCTCGTTGCCGAACTGGTGCGCCATCACTTTATCACTGTTTCGGTCAAACCACTGCCTGGAAATCTATGACTACCGCAATGGGCTCTCCGCCTCCCAAAAACCCCACTACCATTGCCGCCGCCGTGGACGTCTCAGATCCAAACGAGAAATTGCCGCCGATGACGACTCAGACCAAACTTCTGCTATAGATTCTTCCCTGATGGCGTATGGTAATTGTCACATATCAATCTAAAAAATTAGATGCGTGTAAATGTTGAATAATTTGTTGAATTAATTAAGTGGGGGATGGTAATATTCTTCGGGTGAACTTTTGGGTTGCTTTGTCATTTAAAAATAAAAAATTGTAGTGAATGTCCGTCAAATTGAAGAAGGATATTCAACCATGTTCTCACATAATTACTCCTATGAGTTGATTTAATATGTTATTCTTTAGGTGTTTTATAATAGTGGATTTCGATAAGACTAGTGGATCTCAAGTTATTATTTTTGCTTATAAAAAAACGAGTGTTTGCGTAACGGTAAATGCGTGCAAAATAGTTGTTTTTGTTACATTTTACAGTTGTTTTTTTTTCTATTTTTGTAATAAATTTTGTTATTTTTTAAATTATTTTTGAAGTGGATTATGCTAATATTTTAGTGGATTTCGATATTTTTATAGTGGTTTTGATGAAATTGTAGTGAATTTCGAATTCTTGATTTGGAGAACGATTTTTTTTTTATGAATTAAATTTAATGTTGTTGTCTTCTTTTTAAGTTGTTGTTTTCTTTCTCTTTGGATCAAGTTCTAGCACAAAAGGAGTGATGGCAGCAAGTAGGACGAGGTTGGGTGATGCTCGGATAACTGTACTATTGTATGCGATAGCGGTGTTTATTAAAGGTGATTTTTTGTAGTGGTTTTATGTAAGTTTTTAGTGGATTTCGATAAAAAAAAATGAGTGGATTTTCTCCTTGTAAATTTTATTTTTTGTAGTGAGTAGTTATATTTTTTTTTGTGGCTTTTAATGAGCTTGTAGTGGATTTGAGGTTTTTTGTTTTCAAAATATTTTTTTGAATGAATTTAATTGACACTTTGTCTTCTTTTTCTTTGTTTTAGGTTTTCGAGCAGGCGTGGCGATGGCGATGGCAACGAGGGTGACTAGGTTAGGTGATGCTCGGATAATTATACTATTGCTAGTGGTGGCGGCATTTGTTGGCTCCTTTTTTATAAATAAAACAAAGTAATAGTAGTAGTTTTGTTAATTTAATAGTGCATTACGTTAATTTGATATTGTATTTCATATACATCATAATAAACAATGGTTTATGTGTTAGAATAGTAGACTAAAAGTCTCGCTTTTAGCTACATAATTTTATTACTGAATTAATAAAATAGTTTATTATCATTTTATGAGAATCTGCACTAGGGTATTCAATGCATTTAATTGATTGTTTGTCAATTAATTAAAAGCATAAGTCTAATATTCTAATAGTATTCGAGATGGTGTGCTACGGCGCACAGAAAGATCATTTCGAAAGTTCGTTTAGAATATAAAGATAAACATTCACAATCTAGATGGAAATGGACTAACCATTGGTAAAAGATTGTAGCACAATATTTAAGTGATTGGTCTTAATCACAGTAAACAGAGAGTAACTTTGTAGTTATTGTTTTGACTTATTGTGCTAGCACACCCGGCATGTGTTGAACCGGACAAAGTGAAATAATTGTTTCATCACTGTTCAAAATGAAACAGTATTATTTCTAGTTGACAGTAAACTACTTACTCTCTTAATCCCTAGATAATTAACGTACATATTTAATTGATGATCTGTACTTTGATGTCACAATGAGAGAGATTCCTATATTGAGTCAAATGGACAGCAGCTTTTACGAAGATTGAAGGCTTGACGTGGATCTTCGTTCGTGCGCCGAAGATAGAAACGAATCTGCTCGCGAAAACTGTTAGAGTAGGTGACCAACAAGCCAACATGTGGCTGTGGTCTTTCGTATTTATTATTGTAATAAAACGAACCTTTATTCGTATTAATGATAAAACACCTTGGCATTCTATATCTTTGTCCCTTTGTCACAAGCATAGATATAGTCCTTACAGTTATTACAAGTACTAGTAATTGATCGTTAGGATCGTGAGATATTTACTTAAGTATTATAACTGTTAAACGTGTTCCTAGTCGAAGGGTTACGCCACTAATGAGGATATCGGCCTTTCCCATTAAGACTAGCACTTAGTGTATGTGTACTGCATCTCATCAGTAAACGGTATTGTGATATCGGCATGCATAAGTGGGTGCTCGTAAGTTGACGAGTTCACTGAACTCCCTCACCCTAGAAATCTCTAAGTGGTTCCCAATAATCGAGTAGAGATATCTATGGTATAGTTGTACACCATTAGTCCTTATGACCTAGACATCACCGTGACTTCACTAGAGGACCAGCTGTATCGTGACCTGTCCCTGAGTTCCACCGAGGACCATCCCAAGGGCCAGTGTTCGTGCAGTCCGAAATCTAGTGGGAGGTCTGTGCATTGTAGTCGGGGATTCGATCGCTAGAATAGTCTTGGATGTCCTGTGTGTTCTGAAAGTTTGTAATCATTCTAAGTCTCTGGCCAGAGCTGACTAAGTGATGATTAGAGAATTCGATTCTCTAAGTCATGCACGTGACGATTACAACACTTGGAACGATCGCACCGTCATTGAACATATAAAGAGGTCTCGATGAACCAATGCCTCTAGTTCAATCGGGACATATGAATCGAAGGGACCGTACTGTACGTTAACTATATCTGAAGGTTCTTGCAGGCACTTCATTTGTATCTAGGGAATCATGACGCGTAGTTGCTAGACGCCAATCTTGATTCGTTGGGTGATTAAGGTGAAACGAGCTTCATCTTAATCGTAACTCTAAGGGACGAGTTTTGACCACAAAGAGTTGTGGGCCCACGGCTAGCTTACACCTGAACCATCGAGGGTCACACTGCTCGTGCACATGAGATCTTTGAATAAACGGTCAGAGATAAAATAGTTTATCTTTGCATAATTGGAAGTCAATACGATTGAGTCCAACATTCGTAATTTGGAATTACGAATGAGAATAAGAAAAGGAAAAGAATAGGCGAACGTTGTAGTGGACTTTCTAAATCGGGAGGTTTCCAAATTTAGAAAGTGCACTGAACTAGGGTTTCCACTTTTAGAAAGTTGGAAAATGAGAATTGACACTCGTAATGACGAGGACTTTATAATGATTCCGAAAATGTAATCGTTGCAATTTTTCGGTCATTGGATTGAGAGAAACGAGCAAGTGAAAGTACTAGCGAACTTAAGCTGTTGGGCCCGGTCCAACTTAAGCCCGCTAGGGTTTTATGCAAGACACTATAAATACAAGATTTATTGGTCTTGCACACAACAAGTAAAAACCCTAACCCTAGCAGCCGTTCTCCCTCTCTCTCTCGCCCTCTCTCCCGCGGCCGTCACCGGCGCTGTCGCCGGAACTTCACCGGAATCGGCCGTTCGTCGGCCGATTGTTTCGGTAGTTTCTTTCCTTCTCTTTTTCTTCCGTTTTTCTAACTATTACGTGTCTAGTGCCACGTGTTTAGTAGATCAAAGTATACGAGGTGAAATCCGAGAGGAGGAAGATCGAAGATCGAAGAATCGAGGAGCAGCGCACGAGCCGAAGCCGCACGCTACCCCACGCGCCGCCCCGGAAGACCGCGCGTGAGATTCACGCGCCGCCGTGGCTGTCTCACCGCTGCTGCTGCTGCACTGTTGCTGCCCCGATTGTACGGATTGGTTTCCGTAGCAATCTCGACTTGCTTAGCGCTCCTACCTCACGCTTCAAGAGGTAAACACACGAACTCGAAGTTCTTGTTTCGTTTACGTTTAAACACTATATATTCATGTTTACTTTCGTATGATTTTATGTGATTATGTGTAATCGTTTTAAATCATTGCGAGCATGTTATTTGGTTTAAACGCGAACATGTTAATTGATTTAAATTCGGTTAAATTAATTAGCATATATGTTGTTATTTAATTTCGCTGGAAGCGCAAAGGTACGCAATTAATTGATTAATATTATCGGGCATGTGCTTATGTGTTTTAAACTCGTTTAATTCGCATAAAATTTTTGTTTTCCGTTGCGTACGCGTGCCCGAAACCCAACAGTGGTATCAGCGCTCGTTGCACAATTAATTGCGTTCATATTAATATGCTATGATTTTATGCATGTTCGATTTATTATAGTAGTGATTGTATTATGTAATTGGGAGTTTTCGTAAGTTTAAAATATTTTTGAAATATTGTTTAGAATTTTTCCAGCTTTAAAATTGTTTAAAATTGGAAAATCGGATCTGAAATTATTTTTAAAACGTCGGTTTTTAATTATTTGGATCGAACCGGTCGAACCGGCCGGTTCGATGGTTATGCACGATCCAATCGACCGAATCCAAGTGGATTCGGGTCGGTCAGACCGGTTCTCGGTCCGACTGACCCGGCCCACTGATTTGGGTCAATTGGACCGGGCAGAACCGGACCGCTTCGGTCCGAACCGGTCAGACCGGTCGGCCTAACCGGTTCACTGAAAATAAAAAAAAAAAAAAATTTATTTCAGATTTCTAAAATTAAACTTAAAACAAATTGATTTTAATTTTTGGAAAATTATTTTCAATTAATCCCAATTATATAATTGGATCGACAATCATCTATTTTAGTAAATAGGTGTTAGATTAATTAATTAATTTAAATTGTTAAATTGATTTCAATTAATAGAACACATTCATAATTTTGATTATGATTCAACTTAATTAGTAGTACCTCAACATTATTTGAATGATTTTTGCTAGTTGAGGTTCTATAATTATTTTGAGAAACTCGATAATTAATTAATGTAATTAATTATGAAATTAGGTCGTATGTTCCTCTTAGGACAATATGCGCTTCCATATACCTTTAGAGAACATAGATGTAGGAATCACATAGACCAATCCAAAACCTTCTGATGAGATAAAATATTTTAATAAAAATCCCTCATTCTTAATTTAATTAAGAATCATTTCAAGCTATAAAGAAAAACCCAATCTGTTGAGTTATTTCTTTCCTTCTGCCAACGGTTGGATTATGTGTAGCCCTTTACTATAGTGCAGTAAGCCGTGTTAGCGGGGAGTGCTATGGTAGAGTAAGCTGTAATTCAATTGACATAGCGATGAAGGTAGCCATAGAAAAGGGTTATGTTGAATTAACGTGGTCGGCTAGATTAACTAGGGACTGCATTAGTTTGGCATAATCAAGTTCTATGAGCATCTTTGATTGGTAGGTTAGACTTGACACACAACGATTTTGATATTCGCGAGATTAACTTAGGTCATTATCAAGTGTGAGGAAAATTAATTTAGGGTCATATTTTGGATATGATTGATTGTGATCTACCTTTGGGCAAATATGATCGGGCTAGATTAACTACGGGTTATATTTGTCTATTGGACCTAAAGCCCATTAAGAAAAATCAGTTTTCTCGTTTGTCTACTAGAGGGAAGTGGAACTCGATAAAATTAGTGGGAGAACAATTAAATAACATAAGTCCAAACATTTAATTGTAACAATCATTTAACGCGAATCTCTAATAATCCTCTTCTCTATATGTCTCAGATAATCATGTCTAAGAATCCCATAATGTCAATCCTCGACAATAAACTCAATGGCCCTAATTACCTAGATTGGTTGCGTAGTCTTAAGCTTGTACTAACCGTTGAGGGGCGTCTCTATGTTTTGAACGAGAGACTTCCCGCCACTATACCTGACACAGCGACTGATGCTGAGAAGGAAACTTATGAAGTTTGGAAGATAGATGACACTCATGCTAGGTGCTATATGATAGCCGCCATGGAGCCCGCGCTTGCGAGGAAATATGAGTCTCACTTGCATGCTTTCGATATAAAGGCTCATCTCGATAGCATGTATAGTGAGAATATTAGGGCATCGAGGTACGCTGCTACAAAGGAGTTGATCACGGCAAGACTGCGCGAAGGGACTTCGGTCCACGAGCACTGTCTCAAAATGATCACTCTCCTTGAAAAGCTAGTGAATCTTGATGTCACCCTCCCGGCCGAGCTCTCGTTGGATTTGATCCTGTTATCTCTCCCTAGTTCCTATGAATCGTTCATAGTGAACTTCAACATGAACAAACTAGATCCTCCCTTGGATGAGTTAATGAACATGTTGGTCAGCTTCGAGTCCACCATTAAGAAAGAGAAGTCTGTTCTCATTGCTGCTACTTCTGGAAAGAAGAGTTCTTTCCAAAAGAAGAGAAAGGAAAGAGTTCCCTTCCCAAACAGCAAGTTCGAAGTGGGTGAAGGTAGTGGGGGCCCCAAAGCAAAGGTTAGCAAACAAGTTGATGATGCTTGCCATCACTGTGGAAAGAAAGGACATTGGCGCCGTAACTGCAAGGCTTACCTGAAGCAGAAAGGTTCTGAAAAGGGTACGTATTTCATTGACGTAAATTTGTCTGTCAACTCTTCTTCTTGGGTATTGGATACGGGCTGTGGCTCACATTTGTGCAATGATTTGCAGCTAATGACAAGAAGTCGAAGACTTAGAGCGGGTGAGACCTTCCTAAGGATGGGGAATGGAGCAAGAGTTGCTGCTGAAGCCATTGGCACAATTTACTTAAATGTTTTGGATTCTAGTTTTCCTATTGTTTTGAACGATTGTTTATTTGTTCCGTCCCTCATTAGAAACCTTATTTCTATTCCTGTATTAGATATTGAAGGTTTTACTTTTGTTTTTGGAAATTCGATTTGCATTATACAAAAGAAGGAGAATTTGATTTGCAAAGGACGACTATTAAACAACTTATATGAACTAAATCCAAATGAAATACCTATTAATGTTATATCAGCAAAACGTAAGGAGATAGATCAAAACCCCGCACAACTTTGGCACGCTAGATTAGGTCATGTCTCTTTAAGAAGGATGAACGATTTTGTCAGTGAAGGATTGTTCTCTTTGGAGGACGAGAAATCACTGCAAACTTGTGAATCTTGCCTTAAAGGGAAAATGACCAAATCACCCTACAAAGGGAAAATGGAACGAGCCGAGGGTCTTTTGGATTTGATCCATACAGACGTATGTGGTCCACTAAGTGTTAGTGCTAAGGGTGGATATAACTACTTCGCTACCTTTACCAACGATTATTCTAGGTATGGGTATGTGTACTTGATGAAGTACAAGTCTGAAACATTTGAAAGGTTCAAAGATCTTAGACACGAAGTGGAAAAGCAACTCGGACGAAGTATTAAGAAGCTGCGATCCGATCGTGGTGGAGAATACTTGAGCATCGAGTTCATTGACTATCTAAAAGAAAATGGGATACAGTCCCCATGGACTCCACCGGGAACTCCTCAACTTAATGGAGTATCCGAACGTCGGAATCGAACTTTATTAGATATGGTTCGATCAATGATGGGGTTCACGAACTTACCGGCATACTTGTGGGGTCATGCACTTCGTACTGCCGCGTATTTGCTGAATAGAGTTAACACCAAAGCAGTTAAATCCATACCTTATGAACTTTGGCATTCCCGAAAACCCAACTACAAACATATTAGGATATGGGGTTGTCCCGCTTATGTGAAGCGGTTAGTGGGAGATAAGTTGGATAGTAAATCCGACTTGTGCTATTTTGTGGGGTATCCCGAAGACTCAATGGGATACGAGTTCTATTATGTCAAAGAAGCAAAGACGTTTGTTTCAAGAAATGCCACCTTTTTGGAAAGGGAGTTTCTATCCGATAGAAATGGCAGCATGATAGAACTTGAAGTAGTTCAAGAACCACAAAGTGAAGTTCAAACGCAAGAACAAGTAATCGAACCAATACAACAAACCACTAATATACCTCCTGAACCTACGGTACGTAGATCCGAAAGAGTTCGGAAAATGCCGGATAGGTTATTCCTCCTCGAAAATGATGAAGATCATGTTGATCTTGGACGAGATCCAAGAACATAAAATGAGGCCGTATCGGATGCGGACATGGGACATTGGCTAACTGCCATGAAATCCGAAATGGACTCCATGTACTCCAACAAGGTGTGGACCTTGGTAGATCCACCTAAGGGAATTGTTCCTATTCGCTGCAAGTGGATCTATAAGAAGAAAATTGGAGTGGATGGAAAGGTATCGACCTATAAAGCTAGATTGGTAGCGAAAGGATAAGCTCAAAGGCAAGGCGTTGACTATGAGGAAACCTTTTCGCCAGTCGCGATGCTGAAGTCCATTAGGATTTTGCTGGCCATAGCTGCGTGGTACGACTACGAGATATGGCAAATGGATGTGAAGACCGCCTTCCTTAATGGAGATATTGAGGAAGAAATTTACATGGCGCAGCCGGAAGGCTTCATATCTTCTGGAAGTGAGCAAAAGGTTTGCCAGCTCCAGCGATCCATTTATGGATTGGAACAAGCATCCTGAAGTTGGAACATTAGGTTCGACTCAACTATCAAAGAGTTTGATTTTGAGAAGAATCCGGAGGAACCTTGTGTATACAAGAAGGTTAGTGGGAGGGCAGTGATATTTTTAGTGCTTTACGTTGATGACATTCTGCTCATTGGGAATGATGTAGGAATGTTGCAGCAAACGAAAGCATGGTTGTCCACACGTTTCTCAATGAAGGATTTGGGAGAAGCATCTTATGTATTAGGAATAAGCATCTATAGAGATAGAGCGAGAAAGATGCTTGGTTTATCCCAAAGCCTGTACATAGACACCGTTATGAAACGGTTTAGCATGGAAGAATCCAAGAAGGGATTCTTGCCAATGTCCCATGGGGTTCGTCTCTCGAAATCTATGTGTCCGCAAACACCTAGTGAAGTCGAGGAGATGAAAAGGACGCCCTATGCTTCTGCCATAGGAAGCATAATGTATGGCATGCTATGTACGAGACCCGATATTGCGTATGCTGTGAGTGTCACATGCAGATATCAGTCTAACCCCGGCCCGGCTCACTGGAAAGCCGTGAAAGATATCCTCAAGTACTTGCGAAGGACTAAGGATATATTTTTGGTCTATGGGGGTGCCGAATTGAAATTAGAGGGTTTTACCGACTCTAGTTTCAATCAGACGTGGACGACTCAAAGTCGAATTCTGGATTTATATTCACACTTAATGGTGGTGCCGTGTGTTGGAAGAATTGTTAAGTGTATATTTTTACACTTTATCGTATCTTTTTATTTGAGCTTTTGGTGTGTTTTAACGATAATTGGTGCTTAAAAAGTTGATTTATTGTATTTTAGGTACAAATTGAAGAATTGGAAAAGTATGGGGTCAAAACTGCAATTTTGGCGAAAATATGGGTCAAAAGTGAAATATATCAAAATTCTGAAGATTTAAAGCTGAGACCCCCGTCCCAGTTTTAGTTCAAATTGTGAGACCCCCGTCCGAGACTCCGAAGTTGCGCAGTAAAGGAATTTTAATTGCACAAGGAAACTGCCTTCTTCCCCAATTTCTTCACCCTATATAAGACCAAGCCAAGCACACAATTAGGGATCTTTTTTACGCAATTTGGAGAGCAACAAAGCAATAACGAAGACGAAGAATTCGAAGACTCCAAGCAAAGATTTATCGTCTATGATTTATTTTATTTGCGTTTTTAATCATGAGTAGCTAAATTACTTATTTCTAGGATTTTATTTGGAACCCTATGTGGGATTTATGAACCCATTTCTATGATTTTATGCAAGTTTTAATTCCGGATTATTTCTTCTACTTGTTTTATTAAGTTCATGAAACTGGCCACTTTATGCGCTTTTATGTTATTGTTAATCGCATGAATCGGATGATCGGGTTAATAATTAGAACCGTGGTAGAAGAGCCTTTGTGGTATTAACATAGGAATATAGTTAATCTCGTAGGTAGCCATTATTGAGATTTGTGCTTAATGTTGTGTTCTAGAATTAATTGCATAAGAATATAGTAATTGAATCTAGAATATTAGAATTGTAATACACGCGGAAGCGGGTTATGATTATTTTAGCATCTCAGGTTAATAATCCGGGTTAATTGCTTGCATAATTGAAGGAATTGGGGGAATAATAATCACATAGGGGGAAGAATAAAATCCTAGGCTTGTTTACTCTGATAAATCTTTGTGTTTAATTTGCTTTCTTGCTTTGTCGTTTTAATTTGCTTTTTAATTTATTTTAGTTAATTCTCTCTAAAGTCGACTGTGTAGGGTGGGCTTGATAATAATTGGTAGAATTTAGCGTCTATGATTAGATAATTAAATATTCCCTGTGGGTTCGATATCCGGACTTAATTGTCCACTATATTACTTGTACGATACGTGCACTTGCGTGTAGGTTTTCGGCCAACAAGTTTTTGGCGCCGTTGCCGGGGATTACTTTAATTATTTATTTTATTCTAGCTCTAAATTTGAACAATTTTCACGATTCACCTATTTAATTTTCGTTTATTTTCTTTTCTTTTTAGGTACGTTGTATGCGCAGGAGACTCGATCTTGCTAGAGAACCGTTTGATCCCGAAATCGAACGCACTTTTCGAGCCGCTAGGAGACTTCAACGCGCAAATAATATAATGGAGGACGAAGAACGCAGGGCCGCGGGTAATTTACTCGAGGCCAATGGAAACCAAGTGCAAGACCCTCCCCCTCAACTTCCAGCACAACCAGCAGTTCGTCCACGAGCACTTCAAGATTACATAATCCCAACTCTAGACGGATTCCGCCCGAGCATCCAATATCCACCCATTGAGGCGCACAATTTTGAGATCAAGCAAGGCCTTTTGACGATGCTCCAAAATAACGGGCTATTTAGTGGGTTGGCAGGTGAAGATCCCCATCTTCACATTGTCAATTTTCTAGATACCTGTAATTCCCACCGTCAAAACGGCGTTTCCCAAGAGGCGCTTCAATTAATTCTCTTCAAGCACTCCCTACAAGGAAGAGCTCGCCAGTGGTTGATGTCCCAAGCCCCCCACTCTATCCCGTCGTGGCCTCAACTCCTCAACCTTTTCATGAAAGTCTATAGCTCACCCGAGAAGGACGAGAGAATCCGGCGAGAAATTCACAATTTTGGCCAAGAGCAAGGCGAGCAATTATACGTGGCATGGGAGAGATTTAAAACTCTTTTGCGGCAGTGTCCAACACATGGAGTCGAACAATGGCGGCAAATCCACATCTTTTACCAAGGGATTAACGAGAATGCACGAACCGTCTTAGATGCATCAACCGGAGGTAATTTTATGAGTCAATCAATACCCGATGCGTTTATCATGTTGGATCAAATAGCTCAAAATCGGTTTGCCAAGTCAAGCGAAAGGACGGTGAGTGGAGCCAAGAAAGTTCCCGGAGTGTTGGAGTTAGATGCAATTACGGCCCTTCAAGCTCAAGTGACCCAAATTGCTCAACAAAATCAACTCCTTCTACAACACATCAAAGCAAATCCACCACAACAAGTCCAAGCCGTTGAGTCTCCATGTTGCGAAATTTGCGGTGGAAATCACTACACGCTCCAATGCCAACAAGATGTGGAGTCTCTCAACTACGTCAACAATGCGCCTCGCCAATTCCAAAATCAAGGGTGGAGATCACAAGGGCAATATGGAGGAAATCAACAAGGCCAAGGGTATCAAAGACCTCAAGGTAAATTCCAAAATCAAGCCCCTCCTCAACAAAGCTATCAAGGCAACAATCCACCGGCCCAAAAATCAAGCACCGAGGAGACATTGGCCCAATTCATGACTGCTACCCAAGCCTCGCTGCGGAACTTGGAGAATCAATTCGCCCAATTTGCTTTGAATCAAGAGAATCGTCCGCAAGGAGCATTGCCATCAAACACGGAGGACCCAAGAAAAAGGCAAAACGAGCAAGTACAAGCGGTGAGCCTACGTAACGGACGACAATTGGAAGAAGCCCCGAGAAAAGAGACAAATATTGGAAAAACAAAAGCGACCGAGGCGGCGGAAGAGGACAAAAACGTTCAAGGCGAAACTTCAAGGGCGAAGGTTACACCGGCTCCACCCATCCCATACCCACAAAGGTTCCAACCACCGAAGTTAAATGCCGAATACCAAAGCTTTGTTGACAAGATGAAGGAAATCCGTATCAATATCCCTCTTATCGAAGCACTCCAACAAATGCCAAAGTGGGTGAAGTTTTTCAAAGAACTCGTAACAAAGGGACGAAAATTGCAAGGAAACGAGATGATTCAACTCACCGAACAGTGTAGTGCAATCCTTACGAGACCTCTCCCTCAAAAACTCGGCGACCCAGGTAAGTTTACTATCCCTTGTACAATAGGAGATAAATTTTTTCGATCACTCATTGATTTAGGGGCTAGCATCAACCTTATGCCTTTTTCTACATATAAGAGTCTTGGGTTGGGGGAAATTGAACCAACGGCTATAACACTCCAATTAGCCGATAGGTCTCTAGTCTACCCAAAGGGGGTTTTAGAAGATGTCTTAGTGAAGGTTGACGAATTTATTCTTCCTGCTGATTTTGTGATTCTTGATATGGATGAATATAGAGAAATCCCAATTATTTTGGGAAGGCCGTTTTTAGCTACTTCACGTACTGTTATTGATTGTGCTAGTGGGGATCTCACCATGACGGTGCATGACCAAACTATTAAATTTAACGTTTTTAATGCAATTAAGCGGCCGCACAATTCTAATGAGTGTTTTTCTATCGATTTAGTGGAGTCTTGTTCTTTTGAAAATTTTGATTCGTTACACTTGGATTCTTTGGAAGCATCTTTGGTTTTAGGTAACGACTGTGGAGATGAAAGAGTGGAGGAGCAAATTTGTTGGTTAGATTCCGGTGATTTTCTCACCTGGCAAAAGTTTGAAAGTTTGGATTTGGCCACCCTTACCACCCCAAAGGCATTCAAAACATCATTGGAGGAACCACCACAGCTTGAGATGAAAGAATTACCCGGACACCTCAAATATGCCTACCTCGGTAAGAATGACACTTTGCCGGTAATTATCTCACAATCTCTATCTACTTTGCAGGAACAAAGGCTATTGGAAGTACTGCGGGAACACAAGACGGCGCTTGGATGGAAAATTGCGGATATCAAGGGAATTAGCCCTTCATTGTGTATGCACAAAATCATCTTGGATGATCAACAAGATCCGTCAGTAGAGCAGCAAAGGCGTCTCAACCCCATCATGAAAGAGGTAGTCAAGAAGGAAATTCTCAAGTGGCTCGACGCAGGTATTATTTATCCGATTTCTTATAGCGCATGGGTAAGCCCCGTTCAATGTGTTCCTAAGAAAGGAGGTATGACAGTTATCCGTAATGCAAATAATGAATTAATTCCATCTAGAACCACAACGGGTTGGCGAATTTGCATGGACTATAGGAAATTAAATAAAGCCACTAAAAAGGATCACTTTCCTTTACCTTTTATTGATCAAATGCTTGATAGATTGGCAGGTAAAGAATTTTATTGTTTTTTAGATGGATATTCGGGATATAATCAAATAGCCATTGCACCGGATGATCAACACAAAACCACATTCACAAGCCCTTATGGTACTTTTGCATTTAGACGCATGCCTTTTGGTTTATGTAATGCACCCGCTACTTTTCAGCGGTGCATGATGGCTATTTTCACCGATGTGGTAGAGAACGGTTTAGAAGTATTTATGGATGACTTCTCTATTTTCGGTGATACCTTTGACACTTGTCTTTGCATGTTGGCTACGGTTTTGCGCAGGTGTGAAGAAACCAACTTGGTGCTAAATTGGGAGAAGTGCCACTTCATGGTGCACGAAGGAATTGTGCTTGGGCATAAAATCTCGCGAGAAGGCTTGGAAGTGGACAAAGCAAAAATCTCCACAATTGAAAATCTTCCGCCACCTATTTCGGTCAAAGGCATTAGAAGTTTTCTTGGACATGCGGGCTTTTATCGGCGTTTTATCAAAGATTTTTCAAAAGTTGCCAAGCCCCTTTGTAACCTACTCGAGAAGGAGACAAAATTCAATTTTGATGGTGAGTGTCTTCAAGCTTTCAACGAGCTTAAGCAAAGGTTAGTATCCGCTCCTATTATTTGTGTACCGAATTGGGATGAACCGTTTGAGCTTATGTGCGATGCTAGTGATTTTGCGGTTGGCGCCGTTTTAGGTCAAAGGAAAGAGAAATTTTTTCGATCAATTTATTATGCTAGTAAAACTCTTAATGATGCACAATTAAATTACACCACTACGGAAAAAGAGTTATTAGCTGTTGTTTTTGCTTTTGAAAAATTTCGATCTTACTTGTTAGGACCCAAAGTTGTTGTTTTTACTGATCACGCTGCCCTCAAATATTTGTTTACTAAAAAGGATGCAAAACCTAGACTCATTAGGTGGATTTTAATGTTGCAAGAATTTGATATTGAAATTCGTGATCGAAAGGGTAGTGAAAATCAAATCGCCGATCATCTATCTCGACTTGAGAAAGATGTAGACGAAAGCGATAGAATTTGCATTAATGAAAATTTTCCTGATGAACAGTTGCTTGCTTTTGATAATAAGGTACCTTGGTTTGCCGATTATGTAAATTATTTGGTTAGTCAAGTGCTTCCACCGAATCTCAATTATCATCAAAAGAGGAAATTTTTGCATGATGTTAAATTTTATTTTTGGGAAAAGCCTTTTCTTTTTAGACAATGCAGTGATTTGTTGGTGCGAAGATGTGTCCCGGAACATGAGCAGCAAGACATACTCTTTCACTGCCATGGTTCGGATTATGGAGGACATTATGGGGGCGAAAGAACAGCACGCAAGGTTTTTCAATCAGGTTTTTTTTGGCCCACTCTTTTTAAAGATTCGTATAAATTTGCTATTACTTGTGATCGGTGCCAACGCACGGGCAATATTTCGGCTCGCCATGAACTCCCATTGAACACGATGATCGAAGTCGAGCCTTTTGATGTTTGGGGTATTGACTTTATGGGACCTTTTGTCCCTTCATTCAATAACCAATACATCTTAGTGGCCGTCGATTACGTTACTAAGTGGGTAGAGGCAATAGCCACCCCTACTAATGATGCATCTGTAGTGTGTGTTTTCTTGAAGAAAC
Organism: Erythranthe guttata; assembly: GCF_056151865.1. Taxonomy (NCBI): domain Eukaryota; kingdom Viridiplantae; phylum Streptophyta; class Magnoliopsida; order Lamiales; family Phrymaceae; genus Erythranthe; species Erythranthe guttata. The sequence continues at coordinate 9,485,427 of NC_142537.1, forward strand.
AGATTTTCACTAGGTTTGGAGCACCACGGGCAATTATTAGTGATGGTGGATCGTATTTCGTGAATAAGCAATTTGACAACTTGATGGGCATATATGGTGTAAAGCACAAGGTTGCACTCGCGTATCATCCACAAACGAATGGGCAAGCCGAAGTTACGAACCGCGAAATCAAGAATATCTTGGAAAAAGTGGTAGGCCCAACAAGCAAGGATTGGTCGAAAAAACTCGATGATGCACTATGGGCATATCGCACAGCTTTTAAAACGCCATTGGGAATGACCCCTTACCGTGCGGTGTTCGGTAAAGCATGCCACTTACCGTTGGAGTTGGAGCATTGTTCTTATTGGGCGCTAAAAAAGATGAATTTCGATTACAAAGAGTGCAAGGAAAGAAGGTTATTGCAACTCAACGAGTTGGACGAATTACGAGAGCAAGCGTACGAGAGCAATTGGTTATACAAAGGCAAAGTCAAAAGGTGGCACGACAACAACATCTTGCACCGTCAATTTCAAAAAGGGCAAGAAGTTCTCTTGTTCAATTCACGGCTTAGGTTATTTCCGGGAAAGCTTAAATCAAGATGGTCGGGGCCGTTCATCGTTCACCAAGTCTTTCCACATGGAGCTATAGAAATCAAGGACCGTGAATCGGAACGAGTATTCAAAGTAAATGGAAATCGACTCAAACACTATTGGGGAGATGGTGGCGAACGTCAAGTGGCCTTGGTCACCTTTGCTTAAAGAGAATGAAGCAACGTCCGGCTGAAGACTTTAAACTTAGCGCTTCTCGGGAGGCAACCCGAGCTTTATTGTTTTTCGTATTTTTCTTTAATTTTTCGTTTCGTTTTTAGTATCATAAGCATGCATTCTAACTTCTTATTTGAATTTTACTTTTCAGGGTCGAAATCGTGATCGAGGGTCGAGTCGGGCGTCCGAAAAAAAAAAAAAAAAAAAAAAAAAAAAAGGGACTAAGGGTGAGACGGCCGTCCGAAAATTGGTTATAAAACCGGGACGGCCGTCCAGGAACCAGAGAAGACCGGTAATTTCCGGACGGCCGTCCCAAAATTGGGCATAAAACCCGGACGGCCGTCCCGGAAACAGAGAGGGCCGATAATTCTCGGACGGCCGTCCGAGAAATAGGCATAAAAATGGGACGGCCGTCCGAGGCTATTACTGGGCGTTTTAAATTCTAAAAATTAGATTTTTCCCCCATTTCTTCCTAAACCCTTCTCTTTCATCCTCTCAACCTCCCACACACAATTTTCGAATTTTTGAACTTCTCTTCAAAAAATTCTTCAATTTCACACATATAATTCACTCACGCATTCTCGAATTATTAATTTGTGTTGGTATTGACAGGGAGGCTAGAGAATCGAACCAACTTCTTCCAAATCTCATCTTTCAAGGCACGCCCACAAGGTGTTCGACAAATTGCCTCAACCAAATTTGGAAGACGTTTCTCATCCAATTCTTACCGCATCCACTCCAAAACTTCTCCCAAATATGTCGTCCAACAAACGAGGTCGCACGAATGAAGCTTCATCTTCCAAAGCCAAAGGCAAAGGCAAGAAAGGCGCCACCAAAACGACGGTTCCTTTGCCCGAAAAAGAAGCTTTTAGTGTGGAAGGCGCAGCGGCTCTATTCGAGAAACAAAGCAAAAAGACCGTCATCACGGAACGGGCCTTGACAATCACGTTGTCACATTTCGCAAATCTTAACCAAGAAATCATAAGACGAGGATGGCAAAAGTTGTGTGAACCGGAGCCAATTTATAATATCTCAATCGTGCGAGAATTCTACGCCAACACGTTGGCACTCAAAATTCCAAGTCAATCCACAAGTGTAGTGCGCAACATCTATGTTGAGTGGGAAGCAAAAGATATAAGTCAATATTACGGACTCCCGTATTTAATGCACAATTGGCGAGAGATGAGAAACGAAGTCACCAAAGAGCAAATTGGTGACGTGTTGAGTGACGGGCATCCAATGTGGATTGAATATCCGGACAAGGGGACGTATGAGCTAAATTGGAAAAGCATTAATTATGAAGGCAAAGCATGGTTGACGTTCATTTGTGCCAACATAATCCCGACTACTTCATTTAGTCGGATCAACCACGAACGGTGTGCGCTCGCCTATTACATTATCACGGGTAAGCCCGTCGATGTTGGGACCGTCATGTATGATCAATTGTGGAGGACAATGCAAAATAATACAAAAGGGATCTTCTTCCCTAGCCTTGTAACGGGTTTGTGCAAAAGAAAGAGGGTCCCCAAATTACCAAACGATATCGAGCTCAACATCCGGAAGCCGATTGCCGACTATACGGCCTCGCTATTCAAAGAAGCCACCTATGACGAGCCGCAAGCCGCTCTTCAAGCCCGAGACGAGCCCGAAGCCTCAAGCTCCCGTTCCGATCGACGATTCCGCAAGAAGATGGAGCGAGAGATGATAATTACTCGGAACCGATTGACTACCGTCGAGCATAAAGTCAATACGGTGGAGGCACTTCAACGTTGGTCAAGCAAGATGCTACAAGCTATTGTCCAACATTTGGGATGCGGGACGCCCGATTGCATCGAGCCGGCATCTTTACCGGCACCCATTCTTGAGCCCGTGCCCGAGCTTTCCGATGAGGACGAGCGTGAGAGAGCGAGAGAGGAGCACCCCGATCACACCGACTCCGACTAAATCAGGTGTTTTCTATCCTTAAACTTTGTTCTAATTTCGTTGAGGGCAACGGAAATTTTAAGTTTGGGGGTGAAAAACATGTTATTTTTTTGTGCTTATTTGTTTTAGTTTGCATGCATTAGGTTTAATTCGTTTTTATTGTTTTTTCGTTTTTCCGGAATATAAAAAAAAAAAAAAAAAAAAATTGCTTGAGTCGAATGCATCTATGATTTATGATGATGAGAGATGATCAATGTTTGATGATGAAATTGCTTGTTTTATGTGATAAGGATTTGATGTTTGTTTAGCTTTCGATTCAATGGGACTTAGAAGCGAATTATTGCTATGAATCACATTTTGTGCATTGCTTTGGTTGAATGTTTTGTATTTTAAATTTGGAATTAATTTGTGCTAGATCATGCTATGTTCGGTTTTAAGACTCACCTTAGGAAATTTATGATACGAAGTATTGAGTAGTGAGTGATTTGGGATATGATTTGGGCCTTCTTTGAACCGTTTGAGCCTTTCAAGCCGACCTTTTTATCGAAATTTTCCTTAGAACCTTGATTTGAGCCTCGGAGAAAAGGTGTTCTTTCTTTTTGCCAATGTGTAAGGTAGAATAGGTGGAGATTCTTGAAAAAATTATCCCTTGGAGTTCGGTCGAAAATTTTTATAAGGTCCTTCTTCTTCTTCGAAAAAAAAAAAAGAAAAAAAAAAAGAAGACAAATATCTATGATTCTATATATATATATAAAAAAAAAAAAAAAAAAGAAAAAAGAAGAAGAAGAAGAGACTAGAAGGGAGAAATAAGGACTAGTTGTTGAATTATTTTTGAAAACTCGATCCATTGCCTCAAAAGCAAAAGTGGAGACTTTTGAACTTTTGAGAATCGAGTTTATTAAAGTCCGTAGAGGTGAATTCATTGTTTCAAACGCCTATCTTTCAAATTTTGGCGTAATCACCTAAATTCAAGAAGAATAGCCACACATACCCATATTTCCTACCTCGAACCAAAGAGCCTAACAATTGAAAGCCACAAAGCCCCAATGATCCCAATAGCTTAATGTTCGATATTAGTAGAGTAGAATAATTTGGTGAGTATTTGGAGTCAAGCATATGCATGTAAGTATAAATTTTTTCTATCTTTAATTTGCAAATACTGGATGCTAGAAGCAATTGTATGAATTGTGGTTTTTGGTAATGGTGAGAGACTAAGTGTTGTTGAATTTTGAGCTTGCGAATGCCTAAGAATTGTCATTATAATTACAAGTTCTGAAAACGTGAAGTTGGTCATTGATCTATGTGATGAGATGTTATCGTTGAGTTATTTGCTTATTGGTAAATTTTGCTTGAGGACAAGCAAAAGTTCAAGTTTGGGGGTGTGTTAAGTGTATATTTTTACACTTTATCGTTCTTTTAATTTGAGATTTTGGTGTGTTTTAACGATAATTGGTGCTTAAAAAGTTGATTTATTGTATTTTAGGTACAAATTGAAGAATTGGAAAAGTATTGGGTCAAAACTGCAATTTTGGCGAAAATATGGGTCAAAAGTGAAAATATCAAAATTCTGAAGATTTAAAGCTGAGACCCCCGTCCCAGTTTTAGTTCAAATTGTGAGACCCCCGTCCGAGACTCCGAAGTTGCGCAGTAAAGGAATTTTAATTGCACAAGGAAACTGCCTTCTTCCCCAATTTCTTCACCCTATATAAGACCAAGCCAAGCACACAATTAGGGATCTTTTTTACGCAATTTGGAGAGCAACAAAGCAATAACGAAGACGAAGAATTCGAAGACTCCAAGCAAAGATTTATCGTCTATGATTTATTTTATTTGCGTTTTTGCTTTAATCATGAGTAGCTAAATTACTTATTTCTAGGATTTTATTTGGAACCCTATGTGGGATTTATGAACCCTTTTCTATGATTTTATGCAAGTTTTAATTCCGGATTATTTCTTCTACTTGTTTTATTAAGTTCATGAAACTGGCCACTTTATGCGCTTTTATGTTATTGTTAATCGCATGAATCGGAAGATCGGGTTAATAATTAGAACCGTGGTAGAAGAGCCTTTGTGGTATTAACATAGGAATATAGTTAATCTCGTAGGTAGCCATTATTGAGATTTGTGCTTAATGTTGTGTTCTAGAATTAATTGCATAGGAATATAGTAATTGAATCTAGAATATTAGAATTGTAATACACGCGGAAGCGGGTTATGATTATTTTAGCATCTCAGGTTAATAATCCGGGTTAATTGCTTGCATAATTGAAGGAATTGGGGGAATAATAATCACATAGGGGGAAGAATAAAATCCTAGGCTTGTTTACTCTGATAAATCTTTGTGTTTAATTTGCTTTCTTGCTTTGTCGTTTTAATTTGCTTTTTAATTTATTTTAGTTAATTCTCTCTAAAGTCGACTGTGTAGGGTGGGCTTGATAATAATTGGTAGAATTTAGCGTCTAGGATTAGATAATTAAATATTCCCTGTGGGTTCGATATCCGGACTTAATTGTCCACTATATTACTTGTACGATACGTGCACTTGCGTGTAGGTTTTCGGCCAACAAGTTTTTATATTCTGGATTTATATTCACGCTTAATGGTGGTGCCGTGTGTTGGAAGAGTTCCAAGCAAAACACGACGGCTGATTCCACTACCGAAGCGGAATACATTGCAGCGTCCGAAGCTGCAAAGGAAGGGACTTGGATAAGGAAATTCATCCAAGAGTTGGGTGTCATTCCTGATGCTAGTGATCCAGTACCGTTGTACTGTGATAACACCGGAACCGTGGCACAAGCTAAGGAGCCGCGATCTCATCAGAAGTCGAAGCATATTCTGAGGAAGTATCACGTGATCCGAGAGATCATTGATAGAGGTGAAGTTAAGGTAGAACGAGTCACCTCGGAAGAGAACGTTGCAGACCCCTTCACGAAGCCTTTACCGAGATCGGTCCATGAGAAACATCGAGAGTCGATGGGATTGCGGTTTATGGGTAGTTGGCTTTAGGTCAAGTGGGAGATTGTTAGAGTAGGTGACCAACAAGCCAACATGTGGCTGTGGTCTTTCGTATTTATTATTGTAATAAAACGAACCTTTATTCGTATTAATGATAAAACACCTTGGCATTCTATATCTTCGTCCCTTTGTCACAAGCATAGATATAGTCCTTACAGTTATTACAAGTACTAGTAATTGATCGTTAGGATCGTGAGATATTTACTTAAGTATTATAACTGTTAAACGTGTTCCTAGTCGAAGGGTTACGCCACTAATGAGGATATCGGCCTTTCCCATTAAGACTAGCACTTAGTGTATGTGTACTGCATCTCATCAGTAAACGGTATTGTGATATCGGCATGCATAAGTGGGTGCTCGTAAGTTGACGAGTTCACTAAACTCCCTCACCCTAGAAATCTCTAAGTGGTTCCCAATAATCGAGTAGAGATATCTATGGTATAGTTGTACACCATTAGTCCTTATGACCTAGACATCACCGTGACTTCACTAGAGGACCAGCTGTATCGTGACCTGTCCCTGAGTTCCACCGAGGACCATCCCAAGGGCCAGTGTTCGTGCAGTCCGAAATCTAGTGGGAGGTCTGTGCATTGTAGTCGGGGATTCGATCGCTAGAATAGTCTTGGATGTCCTGTGTGTTCTGAAAGTTTGTAATCATTCTAAGTCTCTGGCCAGAGCTGACTAAGTGATGATTAGAGAATTCGATTCTCTAAGTCATGCACGTGACGATTACAACACTTGGAACGATCGCACCGTCATTGAACATATAAAGAGGTCTCGATGAACCAATGCCTCTAGTTCAATCGGGACATATAAATCGAAGGGACCGTACTGTACGTTAATTATATCTGAAGGTTCTTGCAGGCACTTCATTTGTATCTAGGGAATCATGACGCGTAGTTGCTAGACGCCAATCTTGATTCGTTGGGTGATTAAGGTGAAACGAGCTTCATCTTAATCGTAACTCTAAGGGACGAGTTTTGACCACAAAGAGTTGTGGGCCCACAGCTAGCTTACACCTGAACCATCGAGGGTCACACTGCTCGTGCACATGAGATCTTTGAATAAACGGTCAGAGATAAAATAGTTTATCTTTGCATAATTGGAAGTCAATACGATTGAGTCCAACATTCGTAATTTGGAATTACGAATGAGAATAAGAAAAGGAAAAGAATAGGCGAACGTTGTAGTGGACTTTCTAAATCGGGAGGTTTCCAAATTTAGAAAGTGCACTGAACTAGGGTTTCCACTTTTAGAAAGTTGGAAAATGAGAATTGACACTCGTAATGACGAGGACTTTATAATGATTCCGAAAATGTAATCGTTGCAATTTTTCGGTCATTGGATTGAGAGAAACGAGCAAGTGAAAGTACTAGCGAACTTAAGCTGTTGGGCCCGGTCCAACTTAAGCCCGCTAGGGTTTTATGCAAGACACTATAAATACAAGATTTATTGGTCTTGCACACAACAAGTAAAAACCCTAACCCTAGCAGCCGTTCTCCCTCTCTCTCTCGCCCTCTCTCCCGCGGCCGTCACCGGCGCTGTCGCCGGAACTTCACCGGAATCGGCCGTTCGTCGGCCGATTGTTTCGGTAGTTTCTTTCCTTCTCTTTTTCTTCCATTTTTCTAACTATTACGTGTCTAGTGCCACGTGTTTAGTAGATCAAAGTATACGAGGTGAAATCCGAGAGGAGGAAGATCGAAGATCGAAGAATCGAGGAGCAGCGCACGAGCCGAAGCCGCACGCTACCCCACGCGCCGCCCCGGAAGACCGCGCGTGAGATTCACGCGCCGCCGTGGCTGTCTCACCGCTGCTGCCGCTGCACCGCTGCTGCCCTGATTGTACGGATTGGTTTCCGTAGCAATCTCGACTTGCTTAGCGCTCCTACCTCACGCTTCAAGAGGTAAACACACGAACTCGAAGTTCTTGTTTCGTTTACGTTTAAACACTATATATTCATGTTTACTTTCGTATGATTTTATGTGATTATGTGTAATCGTTTTAAATCATTGCGAGCATGTTATTTGGTTTAAACGCGAACATGTTAATTGATTTAAATTCGGTTAAATTAATTAGCATATATGTTGTTATTTAATTTCGCTGGAAGCGCAAAGGTACGCAATTAATTGATTAATATTATCGGGCATGTGCTTATGTGTTTTAAACTCGTTTAATTCGCATAAAATTTTTGTTTTCCGCTGCGTACGCGTGCCCGAAACCCAACAAAAACTGTAAGTTGCTAGATTAGATTTATTCCGCTTTAAACGAATCTAATCAAAGCATGTTAATAAAATTAAAACCGGCTAATCTAGAACCTCTTGCGAATTTTCAATGAATCCTGGGCTTCACATCCCAACAATTGGTATCAGAGCTTCTTTGATTAATTCGTTTGAGGTTCACATGTTGTCCAAAGTTGCATGAAACGGAAAATTCATATGTTGCATATAGCGTTTTGTTTTTTACTTTGTTTTGCAGAATAGAAAATCCGCTATTATGGTTATGAATATTTTATTTATGTTTTTTGTGAATGGATCCCACTGCCTCGTGAGTGGTTACTGTTGGTATAATTAATAACAATCTGCGTAAACGAAAATACTTACTTGTTTGTCGAAAAGAGGAATTGTGAAAACTACAAAGAACGATCGAGGCTTGCCAAAGCAATTCCCTTAAGACAATATTTCCGGGCTGTCAACGGTGCACAGTCTCTTCCCGGTAGTCTCCCAAGGTACAACGATCGGTTGTCGAATATTTGCACGAATATTCGACCCACGGCGAACTTGAACAACGAACGGAACTTTGACGAAGAGAAAGAAAAATATGAAGAATTATCTCTCAATTGCCGAATAAATTCAGTACAGAATTGGCCAGATTCTGCCTTTATTTATAGGTTGTAGAGATCCATTCACAGAGGGATGCAATGGTTGGAAGAAGAAGCAGAGAGGTGTGTCTGTACTTTTTACCGAGTTCAAAAAACGTAGGAAAATTAATTGGTCATGGGCCAATTAATTAATCTGGTTTGGGCCAAGTATTTTATTATTTGAATTCTAGTTCAAATAATTTGACTAACTATTAAATGTCCCCAAAAGTAATATTTGTGGACATCTAAACCCAAACTAGTCCTATCACTCGATCAGACCGAGCGCACATCTTTTGAACTTTAACCATTTAATCAAGACAATTTTCATTCACTTCACTTCATGATTTTGATCAAGTAAATAAATGAAATTAATCTTTACATAATTAAATTAATATTACTCAATATTAATTATTGGAAATCATGAAAATTCCAACAATCCCCCAGATGAATAAAATTGGTCTTCCAATCTTATCGCATAAGATCTATTTGTCAAAATTCCTTAGTGAATAGTACAGCATCGGGATAGGTGAAATATTTCATCTTGAACCTTCCCTAGTTAAAGCTTATCGGATTTACTTAGCCAATCGGTGAATTATTTCATCTTGAACCGTCGGTTGTTTGTGTAAACCAAGACAATAAACTTAACACCATACTAAACGAACTTGTTCAAGTTCTCGGTTGTGTTCGTTTTGGCCCTGAACATCCTCGGGTTCTGCGAGTGCTTTAGAGAATTCCAGCCTTTAAGAGTTCTCAACGAGCCGACCCAGCTCACACTAACATAGGTGACCGCATCTATAAAGAGTATCCTACTATACCCCACTTGTAAATTACAAGATATAGACGTCATTAAAAGCAATATCTTAACCTTTTTGAACGTCATAGGTTGCACTTATTGCATCATAGGAATAAGGTAGAGTTAAAACTCCTAAGTGCTTCATTTTAAGTTACACAGAACTGGTTGTCTTATTGAACTTGGTCCGTGGGATCTCCAGTCGCCAAGTTAGGTTTCCGTATAAGGTAACTTAGTTATTTAGGCTTTAAACTTATTCCCCTCGATGCACATTTAACTCTCTCGCTAGATAAACCTTTATTAAGTGGATCCGCTAGGTTATCTTAGGACTTCTCAAAATCAATGGAAATTTATTCCATTAGAGAGTAAATGTATCACATTGTATGTCTACAACGAATATGTCGAGACTTACTATAGTAAAGTATGAGAGCAATTTGTTAATTGATTATTTTTAGATAAAATATCTAATTATATTGCTTCGCTATATCCCCCAAGGACATATACACACATATTTAACTTGTAGTCAAATACCCCCACATTTTGAGATATTTATAGCTCAATTATATATATTTCCATAACTCATAAGGAATGTTCATCTTGTGTGAAACTCTATTTAATATGTCATTAGACATACAGGAGTTTCCCCCACAAGTTGTTCGGTAAACTCAAGTTTAATCGTGTCTTTAAATCATGATTTTTCCATTTGACTACCCCATTCGATGTGAATAGGGTGCAATGATTTTTCCATGCACACAAATAAGTTACTCATATTATCCGCTCTATCGGATTTAAGAAGTTATCTTCTTATTTTATATTTCATAAATACGCATATGCTACCTTTTATTAAACTCAAAAATTTAAGAACTTTATTTTATTGAGAAAATACTCACAATATGATTGGACAAAATCATATTGCACCGTTTAAATCAAGAACTAACTTACAAAAGTTTTGAAAACAGAGAAATCAAGCACCCCTCATGAGTGATTATTTGAAGTATAAATAAATATTAATTATGCCCAAATTCAACCAAGTCATTGGATTGAAACAATACTATTTCAAAAGAAAGAATAAAATATTTATATGATTCAATAATTTTAAATATCATACAGACTTGTAAAACATAGGGCAATTTTGAAAAAAAATATATTAGTCAAAAACTTGTATAATATAAAACCTTGTTTTACACACGACATTTTTCAACATAATAAGTTCTTACAACTCATATCACAAAATGCAAATAAACCATGTAAACTAAAAAATTATTAATATAAATTTAGTAGCTTAGTTCTTGCCGATAACGGCTACGTTCGCCTTAAAGAGGCCGTCACATAGGTACCCTTTTCCGACGTAGAATCCTCCTTTGGTTAGCACAAATTTGTTCGACTCAAAAGCCAACTTAAAACCTTTCTTGATTAGGATAGAACCACTGATTAAGTTCTTTCTAATATCCGGAACATGTAGCACATCGTTCAAGGTAACTTCCTTCCCGGAAGTGAATTTTAGGATCACTTGTCCTTGTCCTTCAACCACCGAATAAGCATCATTTCCCATGAAGAGCTTTTGTTCTTGCTCCAACTTTTTGTAGGAGGAGAACATGCTCTTGTCATAGCAAATGTGACGTGTAGCCCCGGTGTCTACCCACCATCCTCGAGTATCGCTCATTAGGTAGGCCTCTGTTACAACTGCCGAAAGGTGCATGTTGTCTTTCTCGGAAGTAGCTAAGTCCACGGTGACATTTGCTTCATTTTAATTGTTTTCTTTGCGGTGGCGGCAATCCTTCGCAAGGTGTCCATTCTTTCCACAAACAAAGCACGCTACGGTGAACCTCTTCTTCTTGTTATTTGGTCCTTTGTTAAATGTAAGACCCTTTCGCTTGTTGCTCTGCTTCGAGCTCTCCACCACATGTGCCTTAGCCACGAATTGACCACCCTTGTCGGTAATTTTATTATCCTCCTCGGTCTTGAGCCTTGCTATGAGTTCCTCCATCGTCCATTTGGCAACCGATTTCTTGTGCCTTAGGTAGTGTTTGAACTCCGTCCAACTCGGTGGAAGCTTTCCAATTATGGAAGCCACTTGATAAGATTCACTCACCTCATGACCCTCGGCGAGAATATCGTAGATCATGAGTTGGAGTTCATTCACTTGCTCACTCACAGTTTTGCTATCGACCATTCGATAAAATTGGAATTTGTCCACTATAAATTTCCTATAACCCGCATCTTCAGACTTGTATTTCTTGGACAAACTATCCCACAAAAGTTTAGCAGTCTTTATAGGACTATAAACTTTGTACAACGGTTCGTCCAAGCAATTCAAGATGTAGTTACGGCATAGGAAATCAGAGTGACTCCACGCATCGATGACTAGGAAGACTTCCTAGTTATTTTCGGGAGTTTCTCCTTCATTCGCCTTAGGTGCCTCCTCATTGAGAAATTTCGCCAAATTCATGGTAGTAAGGTAGAAGAACATTTTGTTCTTCCAAGTCGCAAAGTCCGTGCCCGTGAACTTGTTTGGTTTTTCGGCCCTCGCCGACAACCTTAGGAGCGGCATCATTAATTGAAGCCATCTACACAATTTTTAAATTCACAAGAAAAGTTTAAACGGAAAGAATTTTTAAACTCAAAAGCCAAGATAATTTGAAGATAATTCGAGTCAAAAAATGTTCAAATCCAAATATTCTGTAAGTAAGAATATAAGTAATTAAATATTATATACCTTAATCTCTCAACTAACAGTAATAGAATAACATTTGTTTAATAAACAAACAAAATAGATTTGAACCAGAAATACCAATTAATTATTCAATATAATATCAATTTCACACAGAACTAGACAACTCTTACATATACATAATAAAATTTGTAATTATAGGTACAAGTCTTCGCAAGAGAATAATAACATATTAATAAATCAAAATCTTAAAAGCAGATTTCAGAATCAAAGTTACTTTATAAAAAACTTTTGCAAAACGTTTTTAAGGAAGGAAAAAGTAATTTATACTTTAAAACAGTAACTTGTTTTAACTTGCAAATATAAACGCATATATATATATATATATATATATATATATATATATATATATATATATATATATATATATATATATATATTTTTAATAACAGGTGTTGATTTAAAAGTAAAAACACAGATTCAAACTTTTTACAAAAGTTTGGACAAACAAATATAAATTACGCAGACGTTAACATATTGAAACTTACTATTGTCTTAAGATTGTTGGTATAATTAATAACAATCTACGTAAACGAAAATACTTACTTGTTTGTCGAAAAGAGGAATTGTGAAAACCACAAAGAACGATCGAGGCTTGCCAAAGCAATTCCCTTAAGACAATATTTCCGGGCTGTCAACGGTGCACAGTCTCTTTCCGGTAGTCTCCCAAGGTACAACGATCGGTTGTCGAATATTTGCACGAATATTCGACCCACGGCGAACTTGAACAACGAACGGAACTTTGACGAAGAGAAAGAAAAATATGAAGAATTATCTCTCAATTGCCGAATAAATTCAGTACAGAATTGGCCAGATTCTGCCTTTATTTATAGGTTGTAGAGATCCATTCACAGAGGGATGCAATGGTTGGAAGAAGAAGCAGAGAGGTGTGTCTGTTCTTTTTACCGAGTTCAAAAAACGTAGGAAAATTAATTGGTCATGGGCCAATTAATTAATCTGGTTTGGGCCAAGTATTTTATTATTTGAATTCTAGTTCAAATAATTTGACTAACTACTAAATGTCCCCAAAAGTAATATTTGTGGACATCTAAACCCAAACTAGTCCTATCACTCGATCACACCAAGCGCACATCTTTTGAACTTTAACCATTTAATCAAGACAATTTTCATTCACTTCACTTCATGATTTTGATCAAGTAAATAAATGAAATTAATCTTTACATAATTAAATTAATATTACTCAATATTAATTATTGGAAATCATGAAAATTCCAACAGTTACATGTCGGTTATAATTTACATCGCGTAATATTGATGGAAGATCGTGTGCCTGCAATATTTTTATTTTTTGTAATTTTTCTAGAGGAGTTTTAGATAGAAATTACATAGATAGAATAGAGCAGATTTTGTTCTCGGAATTGTTTGTGCGGCTGTGCCGTTTCTGTTATCCCGACGTAGTCCACCGTCGGATCGAGCTGAAATTGTTTTCGAAAGTTCCTATCTCATTGGCGTAGGATTCGACTGTTTGGATCGTGAATCGGAGTTACCCAGATAGAGATATTAATTTCAGAACAAGGCTGGAAATTCCAGGACAACACCAGAATTATCAACCGCGCGGGTCTCGACATCGGGCAGCGGGCAGCCCGGAATTCGAGAATTCTAGAGTTTATGGGGACTTTTGGACTTCCTAATTTTAAGAAGTCTAAATCCGGGAGTCCCAACTTAACCATAATAACGGAAAATTAAATTGATTTATTTAATATTTTATTCATGTTTATTATATTTGGGCTTAATTTGTTTATGTGATACCCATGACATATAATTGGACAACATGAAACTTGTACATGCATAAATTTGCATTTAATTTATTATGTTCATGTTCATCTATGTGTATTATATTTGGTTATAAATGTTTTTATGTGATACCATGGCCTATAATTAGATAACATAGATGATTGTGTTGAACATGATAAATTTATCATAATTCTTAGTTTTTCTATGTTTGTTATATAGGATGATTAATTTGTGTATTAATAGGATCCCTTGATATATATAACTAGAGAACATAGAAATAGAACACACTCAATAGGTGCCCATAGTATTTCTATGATTAATTATATTGGACATCGTCATAGATTTTAGATAATATAATTGATTATGAGAAAGGCGATTTATCGAATTTCGCTCCCACTCCGGGCATAATTAATTATAGACATTATCTAGAACAATCTCCTAAAAGGATAATTTGGAATTGATTATAGTGATATTATTTTCTCCATGTGGTGGAAAATAGATATCATAGAATAATCAAATTTAAAATTAATTGATAGTCCAAAGACATATAATTAGAGAATCAAGAAATTGAGCATGGTAATTATTTTCATAGATGCCCTCATGAAAAATATTTTTAAAATTATTAAGTGTATCGGGGAGTTTATTACGTATAAATCCTAAGGTCTCCATCATAGGCTTTAAGATAAATTAATTAATTGTGAGGAAGGAGATTTATCGAATTTCGCTCCCACTCCGGGCACTTTTAATTATAGACTTATCTAGAAAAGTCTCCTAACGGATAATTATTAAAGAAATTGTAGTGATATGTTTGTCTCACTCCGAGTCGACGGATATCATAGAACAATTGATTTAAAGATGATTTGATGGTTAAACACTTAACAATAAAATATAATTATAACGACACTTCACTCCGAAGTCCCTGTTATATTTTATTGGACCAAAGTAACCGACTATTTAATTTTATTTTCCAAGACCGCCGAATTGGAATGATAATAAAATTAAAGATGTTTTACATGTCTGTCTATTGAAAACTTGTAGTCTGTCTACACTCCGTAGCCTACCGGTTCCTCATAGTGATGGATTGTCGGTTGATTTCAAAATTTGGTTTGATGGAGCCATATTAAGTGACAATCTAGAGTTCTTTAGGATGCCCTTAGTTTAAGTTTATTTGTTTGATTCTCTAGCCATTAATGATATATTCCTTAGATCCACTTTGTAGACTCACCTTGCTAGGATTAATCGATCTATAATAATATATTAAGTACTGCCTTTCGATTGAGGAATTTAAATATGTATTTTAATTGAGGAAATTCGTGAGTTAATAAATGAAGTGAATTTTTGGAAGAAAATTTAGTTCTTCATTTATTTTCTTAGGACGATTAATTGGTTCGGTGTTATATATTGAATTTTGGTTCAGTATATAGAAACACTAAGATGAGCCCATGGCAAGTACAAAATAATATAATAGTGAATTTCTTAGTAACGTGAGAAGTTTAGAACTATGTTTTAATTTGTAGCCATGTTAAAAACCTCTTGAATACATGCATATTTATTTGGATTATGGGTTAGTCTTCATGTTTGAAAGACTATACGTCTTTTGAAAGTTCGTGAACTCTTAGAAACCAAGATCAGTGGGAAACCGAGATCAACTTAATCCAAAAGAAATCTATTGAATTTTAATATTTTCAATTGAATAAGAAAAGGATATTTTCTATTGAAATTATTATGGGGAATTCAAATAGAGTTTACTCTCCTCTAAGATCGAAGAAGGCACTTTTAGAAGTCATATTCTGTCAATTCTTCAAGAGTCAGCTAGTAATTAGGCTTCTTGTCACTCACGTGACATCAAGAATAGTAGTAACATTTAATTATGTTCAAATCGAAAGTAGGATTTTATGTTTAGAGATTATCATTTTGTGTCTTCCAAATAGAAGGAATTTATTTTTCTTTTATAGGATGGTTTAAAATAAATAGTTTGTTTATTTAATGACTTGGTCATTGTGGAAAATAAACAATTTTATTTAGACACATTGATTGATAATAAACATATTAACAATATTTTATTTCCTACACTACTATTACAATCAATGGATAAATCTATTAATTAACCTCAATAGAGTATAAATATATATTCGTTTCGCATCCATGGCATGATTATTTGATATTTACAAGAGGTTGGATTTTACTTTAAGTAAAATTTGGAGACTGGTTTACAATGGGCCTTTACGGTTCATGAAAAGTGAAGGCACTGCCAGTCTAAGAATTTTATTTGGAAAGTAAAAGGACCATGTGTCCGGTTGATGGACCTAGTGTAAATAAGATCAAATAATTTTTGGGATTTATTTTATTCTATATTTTGTGGACCTACAAATACCCTAGTTAAAGTAGTTTTTAGTAGTTCATCTAATTAATTGATGATATCTCGAGACAAAGATATATTCGTATTATGCAACATATATCTAAGGTCTTAAAGAAATTGAAGACCGTGACAGATAAGCATTTGAATAAATATATCAAGTCATTTAATATGGCGAAACTTTATGGGTATAAGTTATTGAACATTTTGGTCAAACTAGGGATTTATCCTAGATATGTTTGTACCAAATTCAACCACAATAGAATGTAATATAGCGACGAAAATAATTAATACTTATTGAAGACGGTTTAATTTATCGTGATTTATTGAATATTATTTATTTTTCTAATATATACATTTGAGACGGTTATTTATTTAAGAGCTTAAGATCTTCTAAGTTAGTATCCAATGACTCTTGCCGAATTAAAGATTGTTTAAACGTACAATCGGTGTATTATTCGGAACTGGAGTCAGTTAGCATTTATGCTTCCGGAGAACACAATTGATAGAAGATAAGTTAGAAATAAATGTCTCTTGTATGGAATATTAAGAGAAAAATAATAGTGGTCCATTTTGATTCCTAGAGTTAATAAAACATTGATTTGTATCAATGTTGGATTCTTAAAGGAAGATCATGTTTTGGACTACATAGCCAAATGACGAAGTTTGAAGGAAGTTTGACTGTCTTAGTCTTCTAGTATACCCTAAATACGTTAAGAGTTTCGATTGTGTTCTAGTATAGAAATTCCAATGCCACTTTCCAGTGGGAGGAATTTAAGTTACTAGTGTTACATTTAGGGTGATTTATCCTAGTGGGAGGATTCATAACGAAATCGTAAGATTGTATGTTTATAGAATGTTAGTGATAACAAGATTCTTGATAAACATATAGTTTCTTCCTAGAACTATGAATGAACGCCCATTTCTATAGATGCAAGAAATTGGCTTAGTGCTATAAGAATCCAAAATGGAAATGATTAGACAGAGAAAAGTGAAAACCTTTTAAAAGGTTAGGCTTAAAGTAAGAAGGTTCTGTCGGAAAGAAATGGATCGACTACGAGGAAACTTTCTAGCTAGTAGCCTCACTTTAGTCTATTTCAAATTCCTAAAATCTGTCAGTGCCATGTTTTAATTTGGTAGATGGGTGTCAAGATTTCGTATCTCTTGACGAGTGCATTTCACGATGCAAATTAAATGGATTTTAGCTTAGTGCCATATGCATTGCAATGCAAACTTAATAAATTCATTTATGAATTTAAGCAAAGTGCGCATATTATGTGACATTTAGATTGATCATAGCATCAATGTTTTGATTTTGATTAGGAATCTAGATATATCACATTTTGTAACGGAAGCGTGGTGAAAGTCTTAAAAGACGTATTAGATAATAATCTCCTTTTAGAAAATAATTTGGAAATTATTTAGGTAAGGGTATTGTTTCTTGAGTCAAATCAATATGGATAACTTGAGTGAAACTAGTTATGTCGTATGGATCATTTTATAGGATCTATGAAATAGGACATTAAGTTATCACGGACAAGTTATATTGATTTGAATACTTGCCAAATTTAGCATGTACAAATTCCAAAGAAAGGATTGTTTCTTTCAGTCACGGAGTCACTCTATCAAGAAATTAGTGTCTTTGAACACGTAATTTGATAGAGATGTTAAAGGCAGTTCTTGTTGTAAAAGAAGCCTTACATATGCTACAGTAAATAATTAAATTCAAATCTTGCTTTCTGTCTTGCATAGTTAGCAAATGTGAATTTATTTTGAGGCTAGTATGTTAGACTGCGGTAAAGTATATTCTTAAGTATTCAAAGATACAAGATTGTATACTAGTTTACTAGGCGGATAGTCTTGGTACGACTCAATAATTAATGGTCGAGCATAGTAATTTTTCTATATCATGTTATCACTGTGGGAGATTTATTTTCCTAAGTAAGTGAAAACGTATAGTGGGAGGTTTATGCAATTTTGCGATTGCATATTCTTAGATATACAATGTGTGTTTTTACATCGGATGATAGCCCTATAGATATGTTCTATGGATGGGTTAGAGATGTTGAGCTGCGAGTCTTTGAGTCTAAGTGGGAGATTGTTAGAATAGTAGACTAAAAGTCTCGCTTTTAGCTACATAATTTTATTACTGAATTAATATAATAGTTTATTATCATTTTATGAGAATCTGCACTAGGGTAATCAATGCATTTAATTGATTGTTTGTCAATTAATTAAAAGCATAAGTCTAATATTCTAATAGTATTCGAGATGGTGTGCTACGGCGCACAGAAAGATCATTTCGAAAGTTCGTTTAGAATATAAAGATAAACGTTCACAATCTAGATGGAAATGGACTAACCATTGGTAAAAGATTGTAGCACATTATTTAAGTGATTGGTCTTGATCACAGTAAACAGAGAATAACTTTTGTAGTTATTGTTTTGACTTATTGTGCTAGCACACCCGGCATGTGTTGAACCGGACAAAGTGAAATAATTGTTTCATCACTGTTCAAAATGAAACTGTATTATTTATAGTTGACAGTAAATTACTTACTCTCTTAATCCCTAGATAATTAACGTACATATTTAATTGATGATCTCTACTTTGATGTCACAATGGGAGAAATTCCTATATTGAGTCAAATGGCCCACGGTGCGTTGGGTAGAGACATTAAGAATTAATAGGTGGAAATTAATTATCGTAAGGAATCCACACCTCTGAAATATGAGATTGATGATAACCCTTGAGTAGCTTATATGATTTGTTTATGCCATGTTCTGGCCAGGTGGATTTCGTATCCGGCATACTTAAATAAGTTAAGCGGGTAAGACTCATGAAAAGAAACCATTTAATTTATTTAGCAGTGAATAATTATTTGATGGTTATAAGATATCTTAATGTGGGGAGAATCTAAGTAATGATCGACCGGAGCTCGAATGTAATATTTGAGAATATAAACGGGAGTTCAATAATTATTTGGTAGTGGAAAATAAATAATTATTTAATGATTAATTAAATGAATTCTTTTAAGAATTGTAGCCCAATGGATTTTCTAATTAATCGAGAAAATTAAGTTCAACCAATATTATATATTGGAATTAATATAGCCGAAAATTAAGTCCCCTTTGGATTGTAATTTTCGACTATATAGAGTTATAGAAGGAGTTGGATTTGTTTCCATGTAATCCTCTCTATGTGTGACTCTAATTCCTTGTGCTATATATAATAGAGATTAGGTTGATGAGAGAATTCTACACACGCCTATTCACGTTGGGGAAGAGAATATTTTTCTCTTCTTCTTTTCTCTGTTAGTTTCTCGATTATAGATTTAGATTTCTTCAAGTACAAGTCCACCCTTGTAGAAGAATTATTAATCCGGGATATACAATAGAAGATTATAGGTTTTTAGAGCAAACTATAATTCCCGAATTTTCTGAGTAGTCCTGCGAAGAAAATCACCATAAATTAACCGTTAGTCGGATAGGCTCGAAATTTATACAGTCGTTTCCTAAGCCATAGATCTACAATCTGTCTGAAGGGTTTCTCGAACGGTTAAACGGTCGCGGAGATACCGGTGAAGGAAGAGGACTGGAAATTTCTGGACAGCAGCTTTTACGAAGATTGAAGGCTTGACGTGGATCCTCGTTCGTGCGCCGAAGATAGAAACGAATCTGCTCGCGAAAACTGTAAGTTGCTAGATTAGATTTATTCCGCTTTAAACGAATCTAATCAAAGCATGTTAATAAAATTAATACCGGCTAATCTAGAACCTCTTGCGAATGTTCATTGAATCCTGGGCTTCACATCCCAACATTATGTATATGTTAAATGATTTTAAATACCATTAGTTGATTATGTATAGTTGATTACATGTACATTATATAGATTATATATATTTTAATGAATTTTTGCCTCATATATTCTTGAACATATAAGGCATTAGTTATAGTGGATTAAGTATAAGTGAAAAACTAGTGGTTTTACTACGGATAGTTCTAATATTAAATGAATTCAAATACCAATTAGTTGATTATGTATACATTATGCATATTATATATATTTGCATAACCATTTGCCTAACAGATGTGTTGAATACATAAGGAATTAGATATAGTGGATTAAGTATAACAGTTAAATAGTGATTTTAGTATTGTGTTGGTCGAAAACCTACACGCAAGTGCACGTATCGTACAAGTAATAAAGTGGATTTTTAAGTCCAAGTATCGATCCCACAGAGAATATTTAATTATTTAATTCTAGACGCTAAATTCTACCAATTATTATCAAGCCCACCCTACACAGTCGAAAGATGAATAATAAACTAAATTAACTAAGCAAATTAAAAAGACAAAGCAAGAAAGCAATTTAAATACGAAGATTAATCAAAGTAAACAAGCCTAGGATTTTATTCTTCCCCCTATGTGATTATTATTCCCCCAATTCCTTCAATTATGCAAGCAATTAAACCGGATTATTAACCTGAGATGCTAAATTAATCATAACCCGCTTCCGCGTGTATTACGATTCTAATGCTCTAGATTCAATTACTATATTCCTATGCAATTAATTCTAAACCACAGCATTAAGCACAAATCTCAATAATGGCTACCTAAGAGATTATCTATATTCCTATGTTAATACCACAAAGGCTCTTCTACCACAGTTCTAATTATTAACCCGATCTTCCGATTCATGCGATTAACAATAACATAAAAGCACATAAGTTGATCAAGTTCATGCACTTAATAAAACAAATAGAAGAAATAATCCGGAATTAAAACTTGCATAAAATCATAGAATTGGGTTCATAAATCCCACATAGGGTTCCAAATAAAATCCTAGAAACAAGTAATTTAGCTACTCATGATTAAAGCAAAAACGCAAATAAAATAAATCATAGACGATAAATCTTCGCTTGGAGTCTTTGAATTCTTCGTCTTCGTTATTGCTTTGTTGCTCTTGAAATTGCGTCAAAAGATCCCTAATTGTGTGCTTGGATTGGTCTTATATAGGGTGAAGAACTTGGGGAAGAAGGCAGTTTCCTTGTGCAATTAAAATCCCTTTACTGCGCAACTTCGGGTTATGGGACGGGGGTCCCATAATTTGCACTAAAACTGGGACGGGGGTCCGAGCCTTGTTTCTTCAGAATTTTGATATTTTCACTTTTGACCCATATTTTCGCCAAAATTGCAGTTTTGACCCCATACTTTTCCAATTCTTCAATTTGTACCTAAAATACAATAAATCAACTTTTTAAGCACCAATTATCGTTTAAACACACCAAAAGCTCAAATAAAAAGATACGATAAAGTGTAAAAATATACACTTAACACACCCCCAAACTTGAACTTTTGCTTGTCCTCAAGCAAAAATCTACCAATAAGCAAATACTCAACTATTACATCTCATCACATAGATCAATGATCAACTTCACGTTTTCAGAACTTGTAATTATAATGACAATTCTTAGGCATTCGCAAGCTCAAAATTCAACAACACTTAGTCACTCACCATTACCAAAAACCACAATTCATACAATTGCTTCAAGCATCCAATATTTGCAAATTAAAGATAGAAAGAATTTATACTTACATGCATATGATTGACTCCAAATACTCACCAAATTATTCTACTCTACTAATATCGAACATTAAGCTATTGGGATCATTGGGGCTTTGTGGCTTTCAATTGTTAGGCTCTTTGGTTTGAGGTAGGAAATATGGGTATATGTGGCTATTATTCTTGAATTGAGGTGATTACGCCAAAATTTGAAAGATAGGCGTTTGAAACAATGAATTCACCTTTAAGGACTTTAATAAACTCGATTCTTAAGAGTTCAAAAGTCTCCACTTTTGCTCTTATGACAATGGATCGAGCCTTCAAAACAATTCAACAACTAGTCCTTATTTCTCCCTTCTAGTCTCTTCTTCTTCTCTTTTTTTTATTTTTTTTCTTTTTTTTATTTTTTATATATATATATAAGCATATATATTTATCTCTCTTTTTTTTTTTTTTTTTTTCTTTTTTTTTTTTTTAATTTATTTATTTATTTATTTTTTTTTTTTCGAAGAAGAAGAAGGACCTTATAAAATTTTTCGACCGAACTCCAAGGGTTAATTTTTCAAGAGTCTCCACTTTTCTACCTTATACACATGGCTAAAAGAAAGAACACCTTTTCTCCGAGGCTCAAATCAAGGTTCTAAGGAATATTTCGATAAAAAGGTCGGCTTGAAAGGCTCAAACGGTTCAAAGAAGGCCCAAATCATATCCCAAATCACTCACTACTCAATACTTCGTATCATAACTTTCCTAAGGTGAGTCTAAAAACCGAACATAGCATGATCTAGCACAAATTAATTCCAAATTTAAAATACAAAACATTCAACCAAAGCAATGCACAAAATGTGATTCTTAACAATAATTTGCTTCTAAGTTTCGTTGAATCAAAAGCTAAACAAACATCAAATCCTTATCACACAAAACAAGCAATCTCATCATCAAACATTGATCATCTCTCATCATCATAAATCATCGATGCATTCGACTCAAGCAATTTTTTTTTTTTTTTTTTTTATATTCCGGAAAAACGAGAAAAACAATAAAAACGAATAAAACCTAATGCATGCAAACTAAAACAAAAAATAAGCACAAAAACATGTTTTTCACCCCCAAACTTAAAATTTTCGTTGCCCTCAACGAAATTAGCACAAAGTTCAAGGATAGAAAACACCTGATTTAGTCGGAGTCGATGTGATCGGGGTGCTCCTCCCTCGTTCTCTCACGCTCTTCCTCATCGGAAAGCTCGGGTACGGGCTCAAGAATGGGTGCCGGTAAAGGTGCCGGCTCGATGCAATCGGGCGTCCCGCATCCCAAGTGTTGGACAATAGCTTGTAGCATCTTGCTCGACCACCGTTGAAGTGCCTCCACCGTATTGACTTTATGCTCGACGGTAGTCAATCGGTTCCGAGTAATTATCATCTCTCGCTCCATCTTCTTTCGGAATCGTCGATCGGAACGGGAGCTTGAGGCTTCGGGCTCTTCTCGGGCTTGAAGAGCGGCTTGCGGCTCGTCATAGGTGGCTTCTTTGAATAGCGAAGCCGCAAAATCGGCAATCGGCTTCCGGATGTTGAGCTCGATATCATTTGGCAATTTGGGGACCTTCTTTCTTTTGCACAATCCCGTGACGAGGCTAGGGAAGAAGATGCCCTTTGTGTTGTCGCGCATGGAAAGCCAAATTTGATCGGACATAATTGACCCGATGTCGACCGGCTTCCCCGTGATAATGTAATAAGCAAGCGCACACCGTTCGTGGTTGATCCGACTAAACGATGTAGTCGGGATTATGTTGGCGCAAATAAACGTCAACCACGCCTTGCCTTCATAATTGATGCTTTTCCAACTAAGCTCATACGTCCCTTTGTCCGGGTATTCGATCCATTTTGGATGCCCATCACTCAACACTTCACCAATTTGCTCTTTGGTGACTTCGTTGCTCATCTCTTGCCAATCTTGACCCAACCACGGGAGCCCGTAATATCGATTTATATCCTTCGTCTCCCAACCAACATACATTTTTCGTACCACACTTGTGAATTGTCGTGGATGCTTGAGTACCAACGTGTTCGCATAAAACTCTCGTACGATCGATATGTTGTAAATAGGCTCCGGTTCACAAACCCTTTGCCATCCTCGTCTTATGATTTCTTGGTTAAGTTTGGCTAAGTGTGACAACGTGATTGTCAAGGCCCGTTCCGTGATGACGGTCTTTTTTCCTTGTTTCTCGAATAGAGCCGTGGCGCCTTCCACACTAAAAGCTTCTTTTTCGGGAAAAGGAATCGTCGTTTTGGTGGCACCTTTCTTGGCTTTGCCTTTACTTTTGGAAGATGAAGCTTCATCCGTGCGACCTCGTTTGTTGGATGTCATATTGGGGAAAACTTTTGGAATGGACTCGGTGAGAATTGGACGAGAATTTACCTCCAAATTTGGTTGAGGCAAATTATCGAACACCTTGTGGGCGTGCCTTGAATGAGTAGATTTTGTAGAGGTTGGTTTGATTCTCTAGCCTCCCTGTCAATACCAACACAAAAGATTAATTTGAGAGTGCGTGAGTGAATTATATGTGTGAAATTGAAGAAATTTTTTTTTGAAGAGATGTTCAAAAATTCGAAAATTGTGTGTGGGAGGTTGAGAGGAAGAAAGAGAAGGGTTTAGGAAATAATGGGGGAGAAAATCGGATTTTTAGAAATTTATAACGCCCCAGTTTTGCCTCGGACGGCCGTCCCATATTGTAGCCTATTTTTCGGACGGCCGTCCGAACATTCTGCCTAAACACTGCTTGTGAGACGGCCGTCCCATATTATGCCCTATTTCTCGGACGGCCGTCCGAGAATTACCGGTCCTCTCTGTCTCCGGGACGGCCGTCCGTGTTTTTGTGCCCAATTTTGGGACGGCCGTCCGGAAATTACCGGTCCTTCACTGGTTTGGGGACGGCCGTCCCGGTTTTGTGCCCTTTTTTGTGGGACGGCCGTCTCGGTTTTTTTTTTTTTTTTTTTTTCGCGGACGGCCCTCGACCCTCGATCACGTTTTTGACCCTGAAAAGTAAAATTCAAAATAATAAATTAGAATGCATGCTTATGGTACTAAAAACAAAACAAAAAATTAAATAAAAATACGAAAAACAATAAAGCTCGGGTTGCCTCCCGAGAAGCGCTAAGTTTAAAGTCTTCAGCCGGACGTTGCTTCTTTAATTTCAAGCAAAAGTGACCGAAGTCACTTGGCAATCTTCACTCGCTTCCCAATACGGTTTGAGCCGGCTCCGTTTTACGTTGAACGTACGATTTGAATCCCGCTCCTTTATCTTGACCACTTCGTGAGGAAGAATTTCTTGGACAATAAATGGCCGCGACCACTTTGATTTGCGCTTCCTTGGAAATAACCAAAGACGGGATTTGCACAATAACACCGATTGTCCTTTGTGCAATTCCTTTTTGATTTTCTCCTTACGACCACAATAGCTTGACTCATCCTTCTCTCGTGACTTGCTCGAGCTTTTGGGTGGCAACATCTTCCTTGCATTCTCATCGTTGTTAAGACCTCGACTCGCATGACTTTCTCTCGGAGGATTTAAAAGTGAGTCCATGAAATAAACTTGCTCCGTCTGATTCCCGTTTCCGCCATCATCTCCTGCACTCAAAGATGCTTTCCCATTGTCCAAGATCGAAACATCAAACTTTTCATTATTTGTAAAATCCATAAGCTCAATAGCAAAACAATCATTATTATCATATGGATTTTTATTAGCACTAAAAACATTGAATTTGATTGTTTGATCATGCACAGTCATTGTAAGATCACCACTAGCACAATCAATGAGAGTTTTCGACGTGGCTAAAAACGGTCTCCCTACGATAAGAGGTATCTCCCTATCCTCATCTATATCAAGTATAACGAAATCGACAGGGAAGATAAATTTATTGACTTTCACTAGCACATTCTCTAAAATACCTTTTGGGTAAACTAAAGATCTATCGGCTAATTGAAGAGTTATAGCCGTCGGTTCAATTTCTCCTAACCCAAGATTTTTAAAAGTAGAGTACGGCATAAGATTAATGCTAGCACCTAAATCAATGAGCGATCTAAAATTTTTACCTCCTATAGTACAAGGAATAGTAAACTTACCTGGATCGCCGAGTTTTTGTGGAAGAGGCCGAGTAAGAATTGCACTAATTTGCTCTGTGAGTTGGATCATCTCGTTCCCTTGCAATTTCTTACTTTTCTTCACGAGGTCCTTGAGGAACTTCACCCACTTTGGCATCTTTTGTAGTGCTTCAATGAAAGGAATATTTATGCGAATTTCCTTTAACTTGTCCAAAAATCTTTGATATTCGGCATCGAGCTTCTTCATTATAAACTTTTGAGGATAAGGAATTGGAGGGGCTTGTGAAGGCACCGTTGATGGTGGCTCTTCATGAGTTGATTCTTTTTCCTCATTTACTTTTGGCTTCTCGATTACCGTGTTTCTCTTCTCTTTTCGTGGGGCTTCCTCCAATTGCTTCCCGTTCTTCAAGGTGACTGCTTGGCATGTCTCGACCTCGATCTTTTTCGTTAACAATCTTTGTGGATATGGGATTGGTTCGACCCATTCGGCTACAGTGACTTGCGGCTTGACTTGACTTTCTTCCTTTTTCTCGATCTTGAAATCGATAGCTTGGCACGTCTCGAACTTTTGCTTTCGAGGATCTTCCGTATTCGATGGCAATGCTCCTTGCGGACGGTTCTCTTGATTCAAAGCTAATTGAGCGAGTTGATTCTCCAAATTTCGCAGCGAGGCTTGGGTAGCGGTCATGAATTGGGCCAATATCTCATCCGTGTTTGATTTTTGGGCCGGTGGATTGTTGCCTTGAAAACTTTGTTGAGGAGGGGCTTGATTTTGGAATTGACCTTGAGGTCTTTGATACCCTTGGCCTTGTTGATTTCCTCCATATTGCCCTTGTGATCTCCATCCTTGATTTTGGAATTGGCGAGGCGCATTGTTGACGTAGTTGAGAGACTCCACATCTTGTTGGCATTGGAGCGTGTAGTGATTTCCACCGCAAATTTCACAACATGGAGACTCAACGGCTTGGACTTGTTGTGGTGGATTTGCTTTGATGTGTTGTAGTAGGAGTTGATTTTGTTGAGCAATTTGGGTCACTTGCGCTTGAAGAGCCGTAATTGCATCTAACTCCAACACTCCGGGAACTTTCTTGGCCCCACTAACCGTCCTCTCGCTTGACTTGGCAAACCGATTTTGAGCAATTTGATCTAACATGATAAATGCGTCCGGTATCGATTGACTCATAAAATTCCCCCCGGTTGATGCATCTAAGACCGTTCGTGCATTCTCGTTAATCCCTTGGTAGAAGATGTGGATTTGCCGCCATTGTTCGACTCCATGTGTTGGACACTGCCGCAAAAGAGTTTTAAATCTCTCCCATGCCTCGTATAATTGCTCGCCTTGCTCTTGGAAAAAATTATGAATTTCTCGTCGGATTCTCTCGTCCTTCTCGGGTGAGCTGTAAACTTTCATGAAAAGGTTGAGGAGTTGAGACCACGACGAGATAGAGTGGGGGGCTTGGGACATCAACCACTGGCGAGCTCTTCCTTGTAAGGAGTGCTTGAAGAGGATTAATTGTAGCGCCTCTTGGGAAACGCCGTTTTGACGGTGAGAATTACAGGTATCTAGAAAATTGACAATGTGAAGATAGGGGTCTTCACCTGCCAACCCACTAAATAGCCCGTTATTTTGGAGCATCGTCAAAAGGCCTTGCTTGATCTCAAAATTGTGCGCCTCAATGGGTGGATATTGGATGCTCGGGCGAAATCCGTCATGAGTCGGGATTATGTAATCTTGAAGTGCGCGTGGTCGAACTGCTGGCTGTGCTACTGGCTGTGCTGGAAGTTGAGGGGGTGGGTCTTGGACTTGGTTTCCGTTGGCCCCGAGTAAATTACCCGCTGCTCGTATGCGTTCTTCGTCCTCCATTGTATTGGTTGCGTGTTGACGTCGCCTAGCGGCTCGAAAAGTGCGTTCGATTTCGGGATCAAACGGTTCTCTAGCAAGATCGAGTCTCCTAGGCATACACCGTACCTAAAACAAAAATAAAATAAAACAAAAATTAAATGGGTGAATCGTGAAAATTGTTCAAATCTAGAGCTAGAATAAAATAAATAATTAAAATAATCCCCGGCAACGGCGCCAAAAACTTGTTGGTCGAAAACCTACACGCAAGTGCACGTATCGTACAAGTAATAAAGTGGATTTTTAAGTCCAAGTATCGATCCCACAGAGAATATTTAATTATTTAATTCTAGACGCTAAATTCTACCAATTATTATCAAGCCCACCCTACACAGTCGAAAGATGAATAATAAACTAAATTAACTAAGCAAATTAAAAAGACAAAGCAAGAAAGCAATTTAAATACGAAGATTAATCAAAGTAAACAAGCCTAGGATTTTATTCTTCCCCCTATGTGATTATTATTCCCCCAATTCCTTCAATTATGCAAGCAATTAAACCGGATTATTAACCTGAGATGCTAAATTAATCATAACCCGCTTCCGCGTGTATTACGATTCTAATGCTCTAGATTCAATTACTATATTCCTATGCAATTAATTCTAAACCACAGCATTAAGCACAAATCTCAATAATGGCTACCTAAGAGATTATCTATATTCCTATGTTAATACCACAAAGGCTCTTCTACCACAGTTCTAATTATTAACCCGATCTTCCGATTCATGCGATTAACAATAACATAAAAGCACATAAGTTGATCAAGTTCATGCACTTAATAAAACAAGTAGAAGAAATAATCCGGAATTAAAACTTGCATAAAATCATAGAATTGGGTTCATAAATCCCACATAGGGTTCCAAATAAAATCCTAGAAACAAGTAATTTAGCTACTCATGATTAAAGCAAAAACGCAAATAAAATAAATCATAGACGATAAATCTTCGCTTGGAGTCTTCGAATTCTTCGTCTTCGTTATTGCTTTGTTGCTCTTGAAATTGCGTCAAAAGATCCCTAATTGTGTGCTTGGATTGGTCTTATATAGGGTGAAGAACTTGGGGAAGAAGGCAGTTTCCTTGTGCAATTAAAATCCCTTTACTGCGCAACTTCGGGTTATGGGACGGGGGTCCCATAATTTGCACTAAAACTGGGACGGGGGTCCGAGCCTTGTTTCTTCAGAATTTTGATATTTTCACTTTTGACCCATATTTTCGCCAAAATTGCAGTTTTGACCCCATACTTTTCCAATTCTTCAATTTGTACCTAAAATACAATAAATCAACTTTTTAAGCACCAATTATCGTTTAAACACACCAAAAGCTCAAATAAAAAGATACGATAAAGTGTAAAAATATACACTTAACATATTGATATTGGGTCATATAAATACTACACTGTATGTCATCAGAATCATACCAAATAGTGGATTATGTACTTATAGTTGTCAGTGTTAAATAGTGGTCAGAGTTTATTGAGGTTGACTATATATATACTTCCATATATTTGTATAGCATCAATTTGTGGAATAAATAGTTGTTTCCGTCAAACCTTTGTGTAAGCAGTTCTTTCGAGTTAAGTTATGTTAATAACAACAAATAGTGGTTGTACAGTAAATCACTAAAATGCATTGGCACAAGTATATTGGTTTATATAATATATATCACTATATTATATATGTATACTTCAATACCTTACAGTGTTTCATGTATTTCTACTTTTACTGCATTTAATATTCATATACGTCATAATAACAATGGCTTAGTGTTTCATGTATTTCTACTTTTACTGCATTTAGTATTCATATACATCATAATAACAATGGCTTATGTATATGTTAAATGATTTTAAACACCATTTAGTTGATTACGTACAATTGATTACGTGTAAATTATAAATATTATATATATTTTAATAAATTTTTGCCTCATATATTCTTGAACATATAAGGCATTAGCTATAGTGGATTAAGTATAAGTGAAAAACTAGTGGTTTTATTACTGATAGTTCTCATATTAAATGAATTTAAATACCAATTAGTTGATTATGTATAGTGGATTATGTACACATTAAACATATTATATATATTTTCATAACCATTTGCCTCACTAATTTGTTGAATACATAAGGCATTAGGTATAGTGGATTAAGTATAACTGTTAAATAGTGGTTTTAGTATTGATACTGGCTCATAAGTACTACACTGTCTATCATCTGAATCATACAAAATAGTGGATTATGTACTTATAGTGTTTTTGAGATATTGATTACTGTATTGTGTCTTTCACATTAATAGACACCGGATTATATATATTCACCAGAAATATTTATCAACACATACGAAAACGAAAACCTGATTTTTGCAATATATAATTAATTTTAAAAATTCATATTACATTGCAAATATCTTAAATTGTCTTAGCATTATAGGATACCCAAAAAACTAAAAAAGTCTAGTTGTCAAAACATAACAAAGTACTTCAATAAAACTGATCAAAAAGCAATGCAAGTAGAAACAGAAAATTCCAAAACAAATTTCAGAAAAGCTTCCTAGTAATGGTCATAAGTTCGTATCTCACACCCGACGTTCACTGTAGTCCTTATCACGACCCCATTTAAGGAAATTTTCTACAATTTATTTGCGCGTATTGAGAATGTTTTTAACACCTAGTGCGTATGTAATTGGTTGCTGAATGAAACCCTGCTTCACGATGTAGCAAACAACGACCCCACAGTCCACACAACCACTTTTTGTTGTGGTGCATCTCTAATTAAATTGTTCTCTTCATCATATGGAAGATCAAGGTGGTGATGCCTTCCAGTTTTGCCAATTGCATTTTTCTGTTGCAAAAATTGAAGTTTTAATTCAAATCTTAGGTCATATGTATGCTGATTTATGTGGCATGTAACGATGAAAATCGGAGTTTATTGTATTTTGTGTTTACCAGCTCAATTGCATCACCAATATATTGGTCTGCTATGTTTTCACACGCTATCATTGGATTGTAGAAATTGTAGTCACCCTCTGACTTATTCAGGATAAGGACAGTCCAGTGGTCATTTCCTCGTTTGTTTGGCTTCTGCCTGTGCAAGATGGGGAATATGAGAAAATCATGATCGCACATGCTAGTAGGTGGATCAAAAATTAAAACAAAATTAGCAGCTTATATAAAATAGGGGACCTAAAACTTATTCATAAATGAGAAACCTACGTTTCGATGTTGTCTTTTGCACCGTTTTGTCTCTTTCGTCGATAAAGTGCTGCATTAAAAAAAATTATTTTGCAGTATGCTGTTTAAATCAACACATAAAAAATTTAAAATAGTTATTTTTAAAAATCAAAATAAGAACCCGTCCACTTTTTTTTTTTGTTCAAAGGACTGATAATTTCATAGAAATAAATAGAGGGATAATAAACTTACGTTTTCAAGGGGATTTAATCGGCCGGCCGGTTGTACAAAACGCTTCAATAATCTGATAAAGGGGTTTCAGGCAAACCCACTATTTTGTCATGCCCACTCATGTTTTTTGAGTTCTGGGGCAGCCATGGAAGTGGCGATGTGCAAATCGAAGAAGAAAGGTTTTTTTCTTGGGAGATATTTGTTAGAGTAGGTGACCAACAAGCCAACTTGTGGCTGTGGTCTTTCTCTTTTTCCTTGTAATAAAACAATCATTTTTCGTTCGTAATAATAAAATATTTCATTTGGCATTCTATATCTCTTATCCCATGCAAGCAGCATAGATATAGTCCTAACGAGTTACTCTATTACTGTGAGTTGATCTAGTAGAATCGTGAGATAACTCAGCAATGTAATGTTACTGTTAAACCTTGTTCCTAGTCGATGGGTTACGCCAATAATGAGGATACCGGCCTTTCCCTTTTGCGACTAGCACTTAGTGTATGTGTACTGCGTCTGATCAATCCTCGGTGTTGTGACATCGGCATACTTGAGTGGGTGCTCATACTAGATGAGTTCACTAAACTCCCTCGCCCTAGAAATATATAAGTGGTTCTCATTCATCGAGTAATAGGTTTCTAAGATATAGTTGTACACCATTAGTCCTTAAGACCCAGACATCACCGTGACTTCACTAGAGGACCGATTGTATCGTGACCTGTCCCTGAGTCCCACAGCGGACCACTCCAAGGGCCAACGTTCGTGCAATCCGAAATCTAGTGTGAAGTCTGTGCATTGTAGTAAGGGATTCGAGCGCTTGAGTAGTCATGGATGTCCTGTGTGTTCTGACGGTTTATAATCCAAGGAATCTCTGGCCAGAGTTGATAGTGGGGTGATTAGGGAAATGTGTTTCCCTAAGTCGCACACGAACGGATTTATAATACCTAGAACGTTCGCAAGGTTATTGAACTTTATAAGAGGTCTCGGTGAACCAATGCCTCTAGTTCAATCGGGACATGTGCTGCGAAGGGATCGTACTGTACGCTAACTATATCATAAGGTTCTTGCAGGCACTTCACTTGTATCTAGGGAATCATGATGCGTAGTTGCTAGATGCCAATCTTGATTCGTTGGGCACCGATTTGATCGGGGATTAGGTAAAATGAGTTTTACTCTAATCGGGACTCTTGGGAGGAGTTCGTATAAGAACAATGTGTTGTTCGAATGACAAAGAGTTGTGAGCCCACGGCTAGCATACACCTGAACCATTGAGGGTCACACTTCTCGTGTAATATAGATCCTTGATAACAACAAGCATAGATTAATATGTTAATCTTTGAACAATTGGATGTCGATATGATTGAATCCAAGATTCGTAATTGTGGATTACGAATCGGAATAAACGTAGAGAAAGAGAGACATGCGGAATTTAGTGAACTTTCTAAATTGGGAAGTTTCCCAATTTAGCAGGTCCACTGAAGTGGAAGTTTCCAATTTTGGAAATTGGAAATTTCGAAGAGGCACTCGTATCGACGAGGACTTTGAGCTCGTCACAAATATAATTTTGTTATAATTTTGTGAACGATCGTTTGTTAGAAACGAGGCCGACGAGGGAATGGGCTTAATACATCAGTGGGTCAAGCCCAATGACTTAAACCCACAAGGGTTGAAAACCCTAGTATAAATAGACTTCAAACAAGAGTTTGAGATCAGATTTTTACACCCCAAAACCCTAGCCGTCCAGCCCTAGCCGCTCAGCTCTCTCGGCCGCTGCTGCCCCGCCGCGCCGCCGCCGATCGCCACCGCTTGTCGCCGGTTTTCTCCCCTCTACTCCTTCGTTTATTCTTTGTTGTTTATCTAACTCGTTTACATCTAGTGCTGTAGTTCGAGTGGGTCAAAATATACGAGGTGAAACCTAATTGGAGGAGAGGAACGCCGCTGCCCCGCCGCCGAAGTCGCACGCGCCGCCGTTACGCAGCACGCGCCGCCATCCGCCACCTGCTGGACCAGTTTGCTCCAGCCGTGAGTTGTTGCCCCGAGGATTGGTAATTCGCAGCTTGTACGTGTTCGGTTTTAGGTTTCGATTCGTCGAAATCCCACGCTTCAAAAGGTAAACCGAAACCTCTCGTAATATATTGTAAATTTGGATTTATGATTTATTTGCGAGCATGTTGATGTTGTGAATTAATTGTTATCATGATTTACGAAATTATATGAACTGGCATGTTTTATATTTTTCGGTTTTATATGTCTTGATAAAAATCGATAATTACCATGTGTATGGCGGAAGCGTTAAGGTACGTTGGCTATGTGATTAGTTTATGCATGTAATCGAAACTAGTTCGATCTAAAAAAATTAAATTCCGCTGCGTATACATGCACGATCCCCAACAATATTTGATTTCTGTATATCGAGGGGAGCTATTTTGGGAGAGAGATTAGTAGTGGACTCTAAATAGCGTGATTTGATTTATGCAAAACTAATTTAATTATATATTTTATGAATATAATAAGGGTAAATGGGGTATTATGATCAATGAGGGGTTATTCCTAATCGTGGATTAAAAATTAGATTTAAGCCTCTAAGAATCTTGCATAGGGGGTTATCTCATATAACCCCAAAAATAAATTAAAAAAGTTAACACCATATATCGGCGGTCAACGCCGAAAACCGACGGCGGAAAAGACAAACAGGAAAAATAAATTAAAAAAAAAAAGTCAATGGCGAATACCGGCGTTGACTGCCGGCCAATGCCGGAAACTGGGGGCAAAAAAAATCAGGTAAAAAAAAAAGTTTAATTAAAAGAAAAGGCCAATTGAATTTTTGTGGTCAAAATTGATTAAATTGAAGTTAAATTGAGGTTACATTAGGAATTGGGTTTAAAGAGTTGGGGTAATTTTAGGGAATTGCTTTTTGCGGTTTGAAAATTGCTATTTGCGGTTTATAACAAAAAACACTTTATTTCTCTAAAACCCCAAAACTTCCCAAAAAAATCCAACCCCCCCCCCCAAAAAACGCGTAAAAGCCCAACTTGGGCGCCCATTCATGCAGTGCACGCCCAAGTTGGGCGTGCAAGCTGCATTTGGGCGCCCGAGTTGGGTGTCCAGTGCAATTTTTTTTTTTTTAATTGAACGCCCAAGATGGGCGCCCAAGGCGTGTACGAACGCCCGGGGTTAATTGTTTGAATACTCTATTTGATAACCCATTGGAGTTGCTCTAAGTACTTAAATTGCACAACTTATTTTTATCCAAGCATCAAAATTAAGATTTTACTTTATTAATTCTACGACTATGGAAAACAAATAAATAGCAAATATCAAATAAAGAAGAATTTAATCAAATTGTTGGAAATACAAACCCTTAATATTGCCATCTAATGAATTAATTTATTAACCTGGAATACTAGATTAATTATAAAAAATCTTCGTAATGTAGTCACGGTGATGTCTGGGTCTTAAGGACTAATGGTGTACAACTATATCTTAGAAACCTATTACTCGATGAATGAGAACCACTTATAGATTTTTAGGGCGAGGGAGTTCAGTGAACTCATCTAGTATGAGCACCCACTCAAGTATTTATTCCATGGGGGTTAATTGTTTGAATACTCTATTTAATAACCCATTGGAGTTGCTCTAAGTACTTAAATTGCACAACTTATTTTTATCCAAGCATCAAAATTAAGATTTTACTTTATTAATTCTACGACTATGGAAAACAAATAAATAGCAAATATCAAATAAAGAAGAATTTAATCAAATTGTTGGAAATACAAACCCTTAATATTGCCATCTAATGAATTAATTTATTAACCTGGAATACTAGATTAATTATAAAAAATCTTCGTAATGAATTATAATCTGACATGCATAACAAATCTACGGTACGGCTATGCAAATCGATTAAAACATACAACATCAAGAACAAATTTTGATTACAGCTATCCAAGGAATAAAGGTATATTTCTATCCTATATTCATGCCAAGAAGAACAAATTTTGATTACAGCTATCCAAGGAATAAAGGTATATTTCTATCCTATATTCATGCCAAGAACACCAGACAGTTGAAATTGACTCGCGACTTCTTCTACCCACATTTTTAAATAAATAAAGCAATTCGTCAATCACTTCAAGAAAATTAATCACAAATTGATCAGATTTATGAATAAATTAAGCCAAGGATAAATAAATAAATAATTCATAAAACTTGCATAATAAATAAATTTAATCCAACGAATCCCACATAGGATTCTAACGAAATCCTAGATTACGAGTTTAGCTACACATGTTGTTCAAAGAAAAACAATTAAAAAAAAAAAAGTAAAGTTACATGAAATCAGAAAAGAAGAATAAGAGAGAAATTATGATGAACAATCGTCAAATCTTTATGCTTCAAGTTTTCTCCTAATTTTCGTGCAAAACCCATTAATATTTTAAAGAAACGTGTTTATGAAAGTTTGAAGAATTTTTACCCATTAATATTGGAAAATTTATTATTTTTATCAATAACGAAACAATAATAAAATTCGTGTATTTAATTTTAATATACATAAAAGTATAAATTTAAAATATTTTTTTATAATTATTATGCTAATTCTTATTATGTTTAAAATAATTATTAATCTTAATTACAAAAATACGTTGTTTGAAAAAATTATGTATATGTTATTCATGTAATATAACCAATAAGATGTTAAACAAAAATGTGGAATGCAAGTATTTTTAAAAAGGGCAAATGACAAGTAGGTTCGTGATAAGAGCACTTAATTAAAAAAACGATGTTCAACTTTTTTATCTTCCAAATAGATCCAGCTCATTCAAACTTATTTGAAAATAACGAAAACATTTTTATATATACCAAAATTAACCCCAACTCCTTGAAACTCTTATTCAACTCCAATTTCATGATTTACACCACAAATTTAGCCCAATTTCACCAGTTAACCAATTTTAACTCTCATTCCAATTTTGATCCCAATTTTGACTACTACCGCCGATCTCTAGCATTGAATTTTTTTTTAACTTTTGTTTTCTATTTTTTTTCCGGCAGGTCAATTGCCGGTCTCCGGAGTTGAGATTTGTTTTTTTTTTCTGTAAACTTTTATTTTCTGTAATTTTTGTGAAAACATTTTTTGTTTTTTTTAACTTGTTTTTATTTAAAAAAAATTATTTTATTTAAGAGTGCGTTTGGATGGAA
Organism: Erythranthe guttata; assembly: GCF_056151865.1. Taxonomy (NCBI): domain Eukaryota; kingdom Viridiplantae; phylum Streptophyta; class Magnoliopsida; order Lamiales; family Phrymaceae; genus Erythranthe; species Erythranthe guttata. The sequence goes on from NC_142537.1 coordinate 9,521,754, forward strand.
GGATTTGGGGAGGGATTTGATTTGGGGAAGGGATTTGAAATGACTCCAATTATGGAGTCATTTGAAATCCACCTCAATTGCTCAAAACATAACTAAAAAAGAGGGGTGTTGATTTGAAATCCATCCCCAAATCCATCAATCCAAACAAGTCTAAGGGATTTGTTAGTATGGATTTGAAATCCCTTCCCCAAATCCTTCCATCCAAATGCACCCTAATATTACTGTCTAGGGTTGCTATATTACTGGCATTGAATTTTATTTTTTTTAACTTTTGTTTTCTATTTTTTTTTCCGGCAGGTCAATCGCCGGTCTCCGGAGTTGAGATTTGTTTTTTTTTCTGTAATTTTTTTGAAAACATTTTTTGTTTTTTTAACTTGTTTTTATTTAAAAATAATTATTTTATTTAATATTACTCTAGGGTTGCTATATTACTGTCTCCGACAGAAATTGTAATATTACTGTCTCAAATAGTAATTTTATTGTATTAATTAATTTTATCGTCTTAACATGCAATTTTGCTGTTTTCGACGGTAATATTATTGTCTCCGACCGTAATATTACTTTCTCATGCAATAATATTCCTGTTTGGGACAGTAATATTAATAATATTGTTGTTCGGGAAAGTAATATTCATAATATTAGTGTTTTGGACAGTAATATTATTGTTTGAGACAGTAATATTAATATTACTGTTTTGGTATTCAATATGACTATCTCAGACAATAATTTTGGTGTTAACACAATAATTTAGAGAGACAAAAACAGTTTCAAAAAAAAAATCAACTCTAGAGATCGGCCGACAGTCAACAGTGGTTGACCGGTCGTAAAAAAATTTAAGAAAAAAAATCAAAACAAAGAAAGAAAAGAAAGTCAACTCCGGAGAACCGCTCGGTCAACACCGTAATCTGGCCGGAAAAAAAATATATTTTTAAAAAAATTATGAAAATGGGGTTAATGTGATATATTTGCTCAAATCTGGGGTCAATGTGAAATATTGATGAAGTTAGAGCATAATGGATGGAGTTGATGAAAATTATATTATGGAGGATATTTTAGACAAAAGATATGGGGATGAGTTTATTTGCAAGACTGTTTTTTGTCTGGAATGTATTTAAGTCCCTTGTCATGAGCCTATTTGTCGGTTGCCCTTTTAAAAAAACATCTTATAAGCTCCCTAATAATTTTTTTTAAATAAGATTTTTTAATTTTTTTTACCAAACACCTTTTAACAGTTTATAAACTTTTAAACATCTTATAAGATGTTTTTAACATCTTATAAGCTTAACCAAACAGACTCTTAGTATGTCTTCTTAATATATTTACAAAAATATTTGATAAGATCGTGATACTTTCATAAACGATACACAAGTGATAAAACTCATTGAAATGGCGTCATAAAAAACAAATACATAAAATTTTGGTAGTAATATGTCTATTTTGAATATTTGTTTATATATTTTATTCTTTGGGGTTTATTGCATTTACCACTCATGTTTTAATCTAATTAATAAAAAAGTCCCCGTGTTATAAATATTATTAAAAAAAAACCCATGTAATTCAACTATATAAGCAACGTACCCATAAAACGTACCATTCAAGGGATTGTGTGCTATAAAATGCATAAGGAAGGTTTGTTTTCTTATTTTACAATGTCAGCACGGTAATGCAGAATATATTTCATTGTATATCTTCTCCAAAAAAGGAGTGTATATACAGATTGCAATTTTAATATTAAGGAAAAATACTAAAATAAAAGAAGAAAACAAAATATCTTTCTCACGCTCAATACAAAAAAGAACCAATAAGAGATTGCTTCACCAAATATACTATATCGACACTCCCCCTCAAGTTGGAATATGAATATATGTCATACCCAACTTGTCAATGATACCATTGAACGCCTTTACCGAAACCACTTTTGTGAGAATATCAGCGAGTTGATCTTCAGACTTGACAAAAGGAGTCTGAATAACCTTTTTATCGATTTTTTCTTTGATAAAGTTACGATCCACTTCAACATGTTTACTGCGATCATGTTGGACAAGATTTTGCGCAGTCTGAATAGCGGCTTTGTTATCACAGTAAAGATTCATAGGTGTTGTATATGTGATCCCCAACTCATTTAAAACATTCTTGATCCATAACAATTCACATATACCATGAGCCATACCTCGAAATTCAGCTTCCGCACTTGACCTTGCGACAACCTTTTGCTTTTCACTTTTCCAAGTTACAAGATTACCTTATACAAAAGTAAAATAACCCGACGTAGACTTTCTAGTTGTCTGATCACCTGCCCAATCAGAGTCCGTGAATCCTTCAATGGTAGGAAGATTATTCTTCGAGAATAATAGTCTTTTGCCTGGAGTTCCTTTCAAGTATCTCAATATTCGATACAGTGCATTCATATGTTCTTCACTTAGAGCATGCATGAAACGACTAACTACGCTTACAACATAAGCTATGTCCGGCCTTGTATGTGCTAGATAGATTAATTTCCCAACTAGCCTTTGGTAACGGCTAATGTCAGTTGGAGCTTGCGTAGGATATATTTCGAGCATATGATTTACTTCTACCCGTGTTTCTACTGGTTTGCACGCCAACATTCCAGTTTCAGATAAAAGGTCGAGCACATATTTTCGTTGCGATAGAAAATTTCCTTTCTCTGATCTTGCAATTTCAATTCATAGAAAATATTTCAGCTTTCCAAGATCCTTCATCTCGAACTCCGCCGCCAAATATCTGTGTAGTAACTTCATTTCACACAAGTCATCTCCAGTCAACACCATATCATCAACATACACAATTAAAGCAGTTATCTTTCCTTTTTTATGTTTTATAAACAAAGTGTGGTCGGAATTACTTTGTTTATAATCAAATGCCTTCATTGCAGAAGAGAACCTCACGAACCAAGCTCTTGGTGATTGTTTAAGCCCATACAAAGCCTTTTTCAGTCTGCAAACAAAATTTTCACATTTAGAACCTCCATTTACTCCTGGTGGAAGATCCATATAAACCTCTTCCTCTAAATTCCCATTGAGGAATGCATTCTTAACATCAAAAACTGTTGTAGAGGTCACCCTCTGTTAGCTGCTGTTGATATAAGTATACGAATTATATTGAGTTTAGCTACCGGTGCAAAAGTCTCTTGGTAGTTTACCCCGTACTTTTGTGTATATCCCTTTGCTACTAGTCTCGCTTTATATCTATCGATTCTTTCATTCTCTTTGAGTTTCACTGTGAACACCCATCTACAACCAATAGTTTTTTTACCATTCGGTAACGAAACAAGCTCCTAGGTAGAATTCTTTTGCAATGCATCCATCTCTTCATTCATTGCATTTTTCCATTTTGGATTTGCCAAAGCTTCCTGCACACTACTAGGAATAGATACATTGGATAATTCATAATAGTAAGTGCATACGACTTAGACAACCTATGGTTCGAGACATAGTCACTAATGGGATATTAAGCACGAGCTTTGAAATCGGGTTCATATTGTTTCTTTGAGATACCTTTGCTTGGTCTTTCGGACTGTCTTAGTGCAACATTATCAAGAATACTCGTGGTTGGACTATTGGCTTCATTAGAAAAGGGAGTTGAAATTACCTCGAGCGAAGCATTTTGGACATCCTAGGTTGATTCTTCGGCCAATGGTGTTAAACTCGGTAACTCCAGGACATCTGGTGGTGGTTCCTGTATCTCACTGTCATAAGGAATTAATACCTCATTCTCAGTTCCAGCAGCACTATCGAAGGTATGCTCAACAGTATTCCCAAATTTCTCATTCACCTTTTCTAACTCTAAAAATTCGCAACCTTCATATATCAGTTCCTCTTCCTGATGAAAAGATCTAGAAGCTTCATTTGAATAATAAGGTTCTGATTCACGAAACGAAGCTTCTAATGTCAATGTAATTTTTGAGTTTGAGGGTCATAAAACCTATATCCTTTCTGAAAATTGGAATATCCAACGAAAACACATCGCCTCGCACATGGATCCAATTTATTTCGTAAAGTTTTTGGAATATGGACATATGTTGTACAGCCGAAGACTAGTGGTTCAAGATTCGGGAGATGAGGAATTGAAAATAAGGACTCCATCTTTTGTTGAGGGGTTTGAAAGTCTATGACCCGAGAAGGAGTTCTATTAATTATGTATGCAGCTGATTTTACAGCTTCTCCCTATTAGAACCGAGGCATGTTCATGCCGAAAAGGGAGGCACGAACTACCTCCATTAACTGCCTATTTTTTCTTTCCGCCAAGCCATTTTGTTGCGGGGTATAGGTACAAGATGTTTGATGGCGAATCCCAAGTTCGCTCAAGAAATTTCCAAATGACCCATCTACGTATTCCAACCCATTGTGAGACTGTAGAACTCGAATTTGTTTTTTATATTGAGTTTTCATTTGGTTATAAAACTCCTTAAATGCTAAAAAACATCATTTTTTTTCGAAGAAACGAGACCCAAGTCATTCTAGTGCATTCATCAATAAATGTAACAAAGTAACGAGCTTTAGAGAGAGAAGTAATTTTTGTTGGAACCCAAACATCAGAGTGTATAACCAACCATAAATGGCACCGAACTTTTATTAAAACTTGGTAAGTAAGAAATACGATGGCTCTTAGCCAATTCACAAATATCACGATGAAATTATACATCTTTCAAAGATGAAAACAAATTTGGGTGTAATATCTTAAGATATCCAAAAGAAAGGTGTCCTAATCTTCGGTGACGTAACCAAATAGTTGTTTGAGCTTTATCTTCGCTACTAGTCTGATATGCATGTCCACATTTCTGTCCCATTTTTTCTGTCAATTCCAAGTAATAGAGATTTCCTCATTTAACACCATAACCAAGAATCTTCCGAGGTAGAATGTCCTGAAAAACACAAAATGAGGGCCAAAAAGTAACAGTGCAGGCAAGAGCCAAAGTGATTTGACTGGCAGATAAAAGACTATATTCAAGGGATGGAACATAAAAAATAGAATCTAATGTGAGAGTACTAGACAACATAACACATCCTTCTCTAATAATTGGAGAAGTAGTACCATTAGCTGTAGATATAACTGATTTGCAAGAAAAAACGAATGTATTTCAACTGATTAGGGTCCCTAGTCATATGATCGGATGCACCTGTATCAATAATCCAAGTATTATTCTTAGAAGTGGTCTAGAAAGCAGTGGACTTACCAACAATACCTGGGTGAACATCATTTGTCGTAGGTTGCGCTTGTTCACCATCTGTAGACATTGTCATAGCTTTTCCAACAACCTTCTTGCTTGGTTTCTTTGTGAAGTCCCACCACTCGGGATAGCCAATTACTTCGTAACATCGTTGTTTTGAGTGCCATGTTTCACCATAGTGAGCACATACGAAGTTATTAGCTTTTCCTGTAGATTGTTCCTTTCGATTCTTAAAGGAGCTCGATGATGATCCTTTTTGAGTTTGATTTGCTAACATGGATGAACTCTCCAAGATTTGTCGAGAACTTCCCATTGTCTGCCTTTGTTGATACTCTCTTCTAACATATGCATATGTGCTCTCCAAATCAAGTTTCGGATCTTTTCGCAAAATTTCTCCACGAACCTGATCAAATTGAGAATCAAGTCCACTTAGAAAAATATTAACTCGAAGCCTACCCAGCATGGAATGCAAGTGGACCACTCCTTCAATTGTTTCTTCGTGAGAGATGGTCCTGTGATCAATTTCCTGGAAGATGGAGACGAGTTTGTTATAGTATACTGAAAGGGGTCGACCATCTTGTGTTGTAGAGAATGATCTTTGGTTGAGTTCAAAAAGACAAGTTTCATTAGATCCATCATAAAAGGTTTTTGATACAGCTTCCCATATCTCATTTGCCGTCGTAAGACGAATGAAACGCTGCACGAGCGATGGACTCATCGAATCAACTAGCCAACTTTTCACTCTTTGATTTTCAGTAATCGATGTATCCAGAGTAGGATCTCCATGAACGGGTTATTTTGCTTCTCCGGTGACATAACCGGCTTTATTTCGAGCGCCAGTACACGCATCTCCATGAGTTGAGACCATAAGGCGTAATTCGTTTCATCTAATATTACGCTGGTGGGAAATGCAGAATTGTCTTGCTGGATAATATTTTGCGTTGGATAATGCAGAATTGTCTTGCTGGATAACAATATTTTGCGTTGGATTGGTTATATTAGTAGGAACAATCGAATCTGAATTTGTCATTCTTCTTTCAGATTAAATAAGAACAACAAAAAATATGGGGTTGATGTTTCTAGGTATATTCAGAACAATATATTGAAGGTTGGTTTTATGAGAGATCAAACCGCTCTGGTACCATGTCAACACGGTAATGCAGAATATATTTCATTGTATATCTTCTTCTCCAAAAAAGGAGTGTATATATACAAATTAGAATTTTAATATTAAGGAAAAATACTAAAATAAAACAAGGAAATCAAATATCTTTTTCACGCTCAATACAAAAAAGAATCAATAAGAGATTGCTTCACCAAATATACTGTATATTCGACATACAACATGAGAAGCTTTTAGCAATCTGGTATAATAGAGGATTACTAAATGCAATATAGAGTCTTCCACATTTCTCTGTTAGCTAGGATGATTTGCACGTATTGGTTGACTATTTAAAGGGGCAATTTGCTATAGGTTCATCGATATTAGATGTATGTGGATCCAAGTTATAATTCTCAATTTTAATTAAGTTTATTATTCCTATTTTGTCAAACATACCCATACTAAATATTTTCAAGGGTACAAAGTGCCAAAATGCTACATTTAAGGGTGCAAAGTGGGATTAAACCAACATGAATCTTATAAAAACATTTTTGCAAAGGGGTTTTTGAAATATTTTCAAGAACTAAAATTGTAAGAAAAGTAGAATTTCTTGGTACTATATACTTGTAATTCCAGCCAAAAAATATTCAGAAACAAGTTAAAAAAAAAATTGAAATCTGACATCAAAATAAATAATTACTATAAAATTGAAAAAAATTCAGATCGAAATGAACGAATACAAAAATCACATTCCAATATGAGATATCCACCCTACCATTAATCTTGCAAGATTGCCTTTTTTCAGCATTTTAGATTAACTAGCAAGATGCACGTGCGTTGCTCGTGTCTAGTTAAGTATTTTGTTAATTTTGATTTTATGTATTACATTTTTATATTAGCCTAAAATTTTATTATAAATTAAAAATTAGTATTATCTAGTTTTTCTCTAAAAGTTTCAAGAAAAATTCTATGATCAAGTTAAAACTTGCAATTTTTGCTTTTCCATAATAAGATTGTGACTGAATTTCATGCTACGGTAAAAAATTACTGGAAAGCTCATACCATTGCCTGAACTCCTCCGAACAATTTTTTTTAGAACATGCTATGTTTTAACTTTTTAAAAACTTGTATTAAATTTTATAAGTTAGTAAAATGAGAAGATTTCACTTGAGGACCAAGAAGATAAGGGGAGTAATAAATATGAGCATATGACAAATAGGTCCATAGGGTTAGACTTAAATGCATATAAGTCCAGACAAAAAATAGTTTCGCAAATAAACGCATCCCCATGGCTTTTGTCTAAAACACGCTTCATAATATAATTTTCATCAATTCCATCCATTATACTTTAACTTCATCCATACTGCACATTGACCCCAGATTTGAACAAATATATCACATTAACCACCATTTTCACAATTTTTTGAAAATTTTTTTTGTAGAAAATAATTTTTTTCATGAATTTCTTTTTCCGGTAAAATTACTGCGTTGTTTTTTTTTCTTTTCTGAAATTGTTTTCCCAGTCGGTCAGCCGCCGTTGAAATTGGATGAACAAAAATTACACAGAGAGACAAAAAAATTGAATGTCCATATTAATTGGGCAAATGTCAAATAGGGTTGTGCGCTAAAAATAATTTCATGAAAGGGTTTTTTGCTATAGTAATAACACAGTGAGATTTTTAACCATTCAATATAATATAATGGGTACTAAATGCAATAAAATGAAAATACCTTTCAGTTTTCATATGTTATGGTCTTGTAAGAATCACTTCCTCCATGCTTTTAACTTTTCCATTTTCAAAAAATTATGTATTTATAGTTGATTATAAATTCCCATAAATATACTATTGAAAATGTATTTACTTTGTTCATATTAATTACAAAAATATATTATTATGGAAATTTAAGTTGTTTGAGGGGACAATCTCAACCAAAACTTAAGTTGTTAGTGAAATTTAAGATTTAATATTAACATATCAAATACGGCCCCTCAAGTGTAGAGGAATTACATTTGCAGACACTTGAAATATTTGAAATGGGTGGCGGTGGATTCGAACTTATGACCTTTTTATTGGTTCTGGCTTTGATACCATATGTTGAATGACCACTTCTACTATACAAGGGGATTAGACAAAAAACTAATTTTCTTACTTGTAAATATTAACATTTTTGATTTATTAAAATTTATATATTAACAGTACCTATAGTTTTGAAATTTTTTTATAATACAGAACTTTATCCTAAATTAAAAAAAAAAATCAAAGTTTTATTTACTTTCAGTGTTGATGCAATTTTTTTTTATGAAAAAAGAAAATATAATCAAATTTTGTAAATCCAAATAAGAGAAAAACTATTACAAAATTTAAAAATTTGAACTGGAAATGACAAAAGAAAAAATAAAGAAATTGTTAAAAAAAATTCCCGAACCATTAGTCTTTAATTTTTTATACTGCAATTGAATAATTGCCTTAATTTGAAAAAATAATTCGAATTTTAAATAAACAAATTATTTTTGCATAAGCCCTCTTTGTATTGTAGAAAATATACACCAAAACCTCTTGTGTTACTAAAAAGTTGCATAAAATCCCCTTAATAGTTAAAGGTGCTAAAATTTAACAAAATAGGACATTTTATGGAAGATAAAATAAAATTATAGGGGATTCTACGCAGTAAAATTAACATTGAGTTTGGTGTAGTTTTTCCATAACACATAAGTAATTTATGTTTTTTTACCCTTGTTAACTGCAGTGCACTGAGTTTGGTGCAGATTTTTCATAACCAATAAGGGTTTTATGTTGTTTACCCTTCTTAACTGTGGTGCCGAATGAAGAAACCGATATCGGGATTATGCACATTCTCATTTCCACCGATGGCTAGTATTAGTCAACTAATTAACTAATATTAGAATGTATTAGAATCTAACTGATCGAACATAAAGTTGAATGATTTCATTGTTCAATAAATCTTTAATATAATTATTATTAAAAAAACTGATGAAGTATCAATCAAACACTAAATAATATTTTTTCAATAAATCTTATAATAGCAATTATTATAGTTATTAATGATTAATATCCTAATTAATTATTAGTATTAACTAACATTATTAAAATTAAATAAATTAATCAACAATAACTGAAACAATTTGTATACAACCAAAACTCGTCAAATATATTGAGGAAATAAAATTGCAAAATAAAAGAGTACCTGATAATTACCCATGTCTATAAATGTTTTGTTGCAGAACCATGTCTATAATAGTTGAATCAATTTGCCTAAAAGTTAGTATACATTCCTACATATCAATAATTTGATCTCATAAATACCCAAAGGAATAATAACAAATACAAGCAATCCTAAAGTAAACAATAAAAAAATCCTAAAGAGAAAAAATAACAAATAAATAAATGGATTATACATATATTCTTGACAATAATCAAATCTTCTCCGTCAGGCCGTGACCATGCGTATAGTTGTCCATTTTGACATAAGCCAACAAAGAGAACGAAGTTGGAGATGTTAGAAATTGTGAAATCATCGATTTCCCCTATCTGATTATCTACACCACCGGCTGCAGACATTGGGAGATTTCCGTCACATAGACTTATATGTCTTGATTTTTTTCAACAACGTAGAGTGTTGGGAAGAAATATATGTTATTTTGCCCTTTTTTTATGATTTATATTACAATTGGTTGGGATATTACCAATGTACATATTAATGACTAAATCATACAAATACCCTTATCAATGAAATTGATGCTAACTAAATGTCAATGAACATTCATCTTCCCATACATTAATCGTACAGATTAATTTATGAATTAAAGAATCATATTATACAAACTTCCAAGAAACAACAGCAAAATAGAGCGTATTAATTTGATATAATAAAATATTACCATATTGCCCTTCACATATTGTCTTTGAAAGGGGTATTTTTGTACAATCAAAAAAGGAAGAAACCACTTATCACATTGATACTTTTATAAGTAGTATAGATATAGATAATCTCACAACTATATACACACACCACAATCAGCCCTCCTTCATAAGATATCCTAGTTTCTTCTTATCATAAATAACAAACATGAATTACATAGTCCCATTTCTTAATTTGTTCTTTGTCCTCATTATCCAGTTATCTTCAGCAACTGCAAATTGTTTCTCCTTACAAACATACATTGTTCATGTTGATTTACCAGATAGCCAAATGTTATATGATCAATCCCAAGAGTACTTAGAAACATGGTACAGTTCGTTCTTGCCGGCAACTTTAGCTTCCGAAACCGATCAAACACCACGAATTGTATATTCCTACAGCAATGTGTTCTCCGGTTTCGAAGCCAAATTAACACCCGAAGAAGCGGGGGCAATGGAAAAGAAGACAGGATTCATATCCGCGAAGCCACAACAAACACTACAATTACACACCACTCACAGTCCTAATTTCCTCGGACTACATGAAAACACGGGACTTTGGAAAGACACCAACTACGGCAGAGGCGTCATTATCAGAGTTCTAGAAACCGGAATATTCCCCGACCATCATTCCTTCAGCGACGAGGGGGTCCCGCCTAAAAGGATTTTCTAAGTTAAAGGTTTTTCATTTTTCATTGATGTATATGTGAGTATATATACATGAGGATTGATTCAATGGGGAATCAATCAAGTGATTACAATCACGGTAGATCAGCATAAAATATATACAGTACAAGGCGTGATCTAAGGTAATTGTGTATGTAAGGAAAAAACTAATTAAGAATGATGATTTTCATAATTAGGATTGTAATATATTCTCCATATGCCCCCACAAGATGGCGATTCGGTCAGAAATGCCAATCTTGGAACGAAGTCCTTCAAAGGCTGGTGCATGAAGTGGCTTTGTCAGCAAGTCTGCCAATTGATCTTTGGATGAGACATGAGACATCCGCAGCTTCCCAGCTTGAACAAGTTTCCGAGCAAATTGAAATGCCACCTCAATATGCTTCATGCGCGAGTGGAAAACTGGATTGGCGCAAAGGTATGTTGTGCCAAGATTGTCACAATAGATGACTGGTTGAGTGGCAAGAGAGATTGATAGCTCATTGAGAAGACCTTGTACCCAACACAATTCACGTGTTGTGATTGCGACTGAGCGGTATTCAGCTTCGGTAGATGAACAAGCAACATAACGTTGTTTCTTAGAGCTCCAAGCAATCGGATTGCGACCAAGAAAGACACTAAATGCACTTGTAGAGGTGCGATCATCCTTGTTTCCAGCCCAATCAGCATCAGAATAGGCATGAAGTGTAAGAGGCGAGTTACTGGACAAAAACAAACCATGTTCAGATGTACCGCCCAAGTAGCGAAGAACTCGTTTCACGGCTGTCCAATGATTTGTAGTAGGCTGATTTGCAAATTGAGCAAGTTTATTCACAGCATATGCAATGTCTGGACGTGTGAGCATTAAGTACTATAGGCTGCCGACAATTGTGCGATATTCTTTGTCATCACCAAGATGAGCGCTATCACTAATAGATAGGGTATTGCCGGTGGATAGAGGTGTCTTGACAACCTTGGCGCCGACCATATTTGCACGATTTAGGAGCTCCATAATATATTTTTCTGAGAAAGAAATACACCATTTTTGCTTCTTGTCACCTCCACATCCAAAAAGAAATTTAGATTACCCAAGTCTTTGATGGAGAACTGTGCGCCAAGCTTCTTTACAAATGTCTCAATTGACGGTGAGTCCCTGTAATGATCAAGTCATCCACATAAACAATTAGGTAAATGATAATTCCTTCATGGGCAAAGATAAATAGACAAGTATCTGACGCGGAGTTGATGAAGCCAAGTTAAAATGAACATCGTTGCAATTCTGAGAACCACGCCCGTGGGGCTTGTTTTAAACCATATATTGCCTTATTCAACTTGCAGACATGGTTGGGGAATTGTTCGTCAATAAACCCAGGTGGTTGAGACATGTAAACATCTTCATTCAGATAACCGTGAAGAAACGCATTATTAACATCCAATTGCCGAAGAGGCCAGTTGCGAGAGACAACAATAGAAATAATGACTCTGACTGTTGTATGCTTAGCTACATGCGAGAATGTCTCGTCATAGTCTAGACCTGGTCGTTGATGGAATCCTTTGGCAACAAGACAAGCTTCGTATCGGCTTGTCCCATCAGAGTTGTATTTTATCCTGAAAACCCACTTACAACCAACAACATTAGAGGAAATATTACCAGGAACTAGGGACCATGTATTCTGGTTTTTCAATGCAACAATTTCTTCTTTCATGGCTGCACGCCAATGGGGATGTTTAAGAGCACTAATGACAGATTTTGGCTCCCGAGGCTTGATATCAGTTTTTGATATGGGTAACCTTGGGGTTGCGGTTGGAGGTTTGGCCGGGATGGGATTGATAGAAGAGGTTGATTTTTGAGTGACTAGGCAGAGTCGTTGAATGGGTTTACGGATATTATTTTTTGACCGAGTGACCATTTGATGGTTCGGTTTAGGTGGTGATTGTGTACAGGTGGAAGTAGAAATGGGGAGGTGCACTCGTCAGAAATATTATTTGTGTAAGAAATATTCATACCTGAGGCGTGATGGGATGAGTCTGGTCCTTCATTTGGTGAAGCGACATCGTCAGGGACACTTTCCATTTGAGGAGAGACTTGAGACGGCTGTAGAGAGTGTGAGTTGGTAGACGATGGTTTATATGGGATAACAAAGTGAGATGGTGCCCAAGCTGAAATTGTGTCTTTAGTGGGTCGAGGTGATGGAGATTCAATATTCGCGTACAGAAAGGAATGCTCCACAAAGTCGACATGGCGAGAAATATGAATACGAGATTTGACAGGATCGAAACACTTATATCCACTTTGATTTTCACTGTAGCCTATAAAAATGCAAGGTGTAGACCTTGGTTGGAGCTTGTTTTGATTATATGGTCGGAGCCATGGGTAGCATAAACACCCAAACACCCGAAGTTTTGAGTAATTTGGATAACGACCAAATAATTTGAAAAAAGGTGAGTTATTACGGAGAATTGGGGTAGGCATACGGTTAATCAGATAGGTGGCTGCTTGGAATGCAAAAGACCAGAATTTTAATGGCAAATTTGCAAGATGGAGTAAGGTGATCCCTCTCTCTACAATATGACGATGGCGGCGTTCAGCAGTGGCATTATGTTCAGGGGTGTAGGGTGGAGTAAGAAAGTGGGAGATGCCATGTTCTTCGAAAAATGAACGTAAATGGATAAACTCGCCACCATTGTCGGAGTAATACCTACACGCAAGTGCACGTATCGTACAAGTAATAAAGTGGATTTTTTTAAGTCCAAGTATCGATCCCACAGAGAATATTTAATTATCTAATCCTAGACGCTAAATTCTACCAATTGCTATCAAGCCCACCCTACACAGTCAAATTTGGAAAAGATTAACTAAATTAAACTAAACTAACTAAGCAAATTAAAAAGGCAAAAACAAGAAAGCAATTTAAAAACGAAGATTAATCAAAGTAGACAAGCCTATAATTTTATTCTTCCCCCTATGTGATTATTACTCCCCCAATTCCTTCAATTATGCAAGCAATTAACCCGGATTATTAACCTGAGATGCTAAAATAATCATAACCCGCTTCCGCGTGTATTACGATTCTAATACTCTAGATTCAATTACTATATTCCTATGCTATTAATTCTAGAACACAGCATTAAGCACAAATCTCAATACTGGCTACCTAAGAGATTAACTATATTCCTATGTTAATACCACAAAGGCTCTTCTACCACAGTTCTAATTATTAACCCGATCTTCCGATTCATGCGATTAACAATAACATAAAAGCACGTAAGTTGATCAAGTTCATGCACTTAATAAAATAAGTAGAAGAAATAATCCGGAATTAAAACTTGCATAAAATCATAGAAAAGGGTTCATAAATCCCATATAGGGTTCCAAATAAAATCCTAGAAATAAAGACTTAGCTACTCGTAATTCTTATGATAAATAAAATAAAATAAATAAATTAAATAAGAAAAACTATGCTTGAATCTTCGTTGATCTTCTTTGCTCTTGAATTCATGTCGAAAGATGGATCCCCAATTGTGTGCTTGACTTGGTCTTATATAGGGTGGAAAACTTGGGGTAGAAGGTAGTTTCGTTGTGCAATTAGGATTCCTTTACTGCGCTTTTTCGTCATCTCGGACGGCCGTCCCGAATTTTGTACTAAAACTCGGACGGCCGTCCCAAAACCAGAGGCAGCTTCTGCTTCTCAAACGTCCGTCCCAGTTTTAAGTGTAAATCTGGGACAGCCGTCCCAGGCTAATTTCTTCAGATTTTTGATTTCTTCACTTTTGGCCCATATTTTCTCCAAAATTGCAGTTTTGACCCCATACTTTTCCAATTCTTCAATTTGTACCTAAAATACAATAAATCAACTTTTTAAGCACCAATTATCGTTTAAACACGCCAAAAGCTCAAATAAAAAGGTACGATAAAGTGTAAAAATATGCACTTAACACACACCCAAACTTGAACTTTTGCTTGTCCTCAAGCAAAATGTACCAATAAGCAAATAACTCAACTACTACATCTCGTTACATAGATCAATGATCAACTTCACGTTTTCAGAACTTGTAATTATAATGACAATTCTTAGGCATTCGCATGCTCAAAATTCAACAACACTTAGTCACTCACCATTACCAAAAACCACAATTCATACAATTGCTTCAAGCATCCAATATTTGCAAATTAAAGATAGAAAGAATTTATACTTACATGCATATATTTGACTCCAAATACTCACCAAATTATTCTACTCTACTAATATCGAACATTAAGCTATTGGGATCATTGGGGCTTTGTGGCTTCCAATTGTTAGGCTCATTGGTTCGAGGTAGGAAATATGGGTAAATGTGGCTATTATTCTTGAATTTAGGTGATTACACCAAAATTTGAAAGATATGCGTTTGAAACAATGAATTCACATCTAAGGACTTTAATAAACTCGATTCTCAAAAGTTCAAAAGTCTCCACTTTTGCATTTAAAACAATGGATCGAGCTTTCAAAATAATTCAACAACTAGTCCTTATTTCTCCCTTCTAGTCTCTTCTTCTTCTCTTTTTCTCTTTTTTTTTCGTTTTTTTTTTCGAAGAAGAAGAAGGACCTTATAAAAATTTTCGACCGAACTCAAAGGGGTATTTTTTCAAGAATCTCCACCTATTCTACCTTACACATTGGCTAACAGAAAGAACACATTTTCTTTGAGGCTCAAATCAAGGTTCTAAGGATAATTTCGATAAAAAGGTCGGCTTGAAAGGCTCAAACGGTTCAAAGAAGGCCCAAATCATATCCCAAATCACTCACTACTCAATACTTCGTATCATAAATTTCCTAAGGTGAGTTCTAAAACCGAACATAGCATGATCTAGCACAAATTAATTCCAAATTTAAAATACAAAACATTCAACCAAAGCAATGCACAAAGTGTGATTCCTAGCAATTATTAGCTTCTAAGTTCCGTTGAATCGAAAGCTAAACAAACATCTAATCCTTATCACACAAAACAAGCAATCTCATCATAAAACATTGATCATCTCTCATCATCATAAATCATTGATGCATTCGACTCAAGCAAAATTCTTTTTTTTTTTTATATTCCGGAAAAAACGATAAAAGCAATAAAACCTAATGCATGCAAACTAAAACAAATAAGCACAAAAACATGTTTTTCCACCCCCAAACTTCATTTTTTTGCTGGCCTCAACGAAATTAGCACAAAGTTCAAGGATAGAAAACACCTGATTAAGTCGGAATCGTTGTCTTCGGGGTGTGAGAATTTGTGGGAAAGAAATTTGATTTTCCTCTTGCGAAGATGCCCTCTCTGTCTCTCGGATGATCGTCCCGATCGCAATTCCGACCTTAAAATTAAGAAATCAAATTAATTAGAATGCATGCCTATGAAAATAAAAATGAAACATCAAATTAAAGAAAAATACGAAAAACAGTAAAGCTCAGGTTGCCTCCCGAGAAGCGCTAAATTTTGAGTCTTCAGCCAGACTTTGTGCATCCATCCATGAGCTTTTTCACTTCAATTGCAACCGATACATGGATAGGATTGCAATATGTCAGGGTCCACCTTAGCTTGTAGTCTTTCTTAGTTGTAATCAATCGGTACGAAGCCAAGATGGGATCTTCATCACCCGCTCCCTCAAATTGGTACACAAAAACCTCACGTCCGCGTATAACCTCCACTTCAAACACATTCGTCTCCTCATCAACCTCTATTGATGCCTTCAAAGCCACGTCATGAACAACAATAATATCCTCAATTTTAATATTTGCACTAACCACATCCATCTTCTCTTGTTCCGAGACATCTTTGAGCTCGATTGCATTCTCATATTCATCATCCTTAAGCGTCTTCGTAAGTTCCTTTTACTTCTCATCGACAATATTTTCTAGGTCTAAAGAAATTTTCTCACTACAAGTTGTAGACGGATTTTTTTGTTGCAACCATTCTCGATATTGTCTGAAATATTTTCAAGAGACCTTTGGCGCTTGAATTCTTCCAACTGTAACTCCAGTCTCCGGATAGATGCTTGAGTGGATTTCATAAATTCTTCAAGGACTGAGTTCAAATAACACTCCTGAACAGTGGGTTCTCGTGGCGTGTTGGTGTATGTGTTCCGATAACCGCCGTTGGTGTTATCTATGAAATTATTCGCTTTCGGTGCATACCAACATTGGTTAATGTAATGATCTCCACGACATATTGAACAAAGTAACGGCATATCATAGGTATTTTGGAGGTATTCGCCAGACGGAAGCCATTCATATCCCGTTTGAGGTGCGCGGAAATTGTAACCTGACATGTAACCAAAGAAAAAAAATATATTAAAAAAAATTAAAACGAAAAGATAAAATTAAAAAAAAATTAATTTGGGTGAATCGTGAAAATTGTTCAAATTTAGAGCTAGAAATGAATAAATAATTAAAATATTCCCCGGCAACGGCGCCAAAAACTTGTTGGTTGTAATACCTACACGCAAGTGAACGTATCGTACAAGTAATAAAGTGGATTTTTTTAAGTCCAAGTATCGATCCCACAGAGAATATTTAATTATCTAATCCTAGACGCTAAATTCTACCAATTTCTATCAAGCCCACCCTACACACTCGGATTTGGAAAAGATTAACTAAATTAAACTAAACTAACTAAGCAAATTAAAAAGGCAAAAACAAGAAAGCAATTTAAAAACGAAGATTAATCAAAGTAGACAAGCCTAGGATTTTGTTCTTCCCCCTATGTGATTATTACTCCCCCAATTCCTTCAATTATGCAAGCAATTAACCCGGATTATTAACCTGAGATACTAAAATAATCATAACCCGCTTCCGCGTGTATTACGATTCTAATACTCTAGATTCAATTACTATATTCCTATGCTATTAATTCTAGAACACAACATTAAGCACAAATCTCAATACTGGCTACCTAAGAGATTAACTATATTCCTATGTTAATACCACAAAGGCTCTTCTACCACAGTTCTAATTATTAACCCGATCTTCCGATTCATGCGATTAACAATAACATAAAAGCACATAAGTTGATCAAGTTCATGCACTTAATAAAACAAGTAGAAGAAATAATCCGGAATTAAAACTTGCATAAAATCATAGAAAAGGGTTCATAAATCCCACATAGGGTTCCAAATAAAATCCTAGAAATAAAGACTTAGCTACTCGTAATTCTTATGATAAATAAAATAAAATAAATAAATTAAATAAGAAAAACTATGCTTGAATCTTCGTTGATCTTCTTTGCTCTTGAATTGGCGTCGAAAGTGCTTGACTTGGTCTTATATAGGGTGGAAAACTTGGGGAAGAAGGTAGTTTCCTTGTGCAATTAGGATTCCTTTACTGTGCTTTTTCGTCATCTCGGACGGCCGTCCTGAATTTTGTACTAAAACTCGGACGGCCGTCCCAAAACCAGAGGCAGCTTCTGCTTCTCAGACAGCCGTCCCAGTTTTAAGTGTAAATCGGGGACGGCCGTCCCGCGCTAATTTCTTCAGATTTTTGATTTCTTCACTTTTGGCCCATATTTTCTCCAAAATTGCAGTTTTGACCCCATACTTTTCCAATTCTTCAATTTGTACCTAAAATACAATAAATCAACTTTTTAAGCACCAATTATCGTTAAAACACGCCAAAAGCTCAAATAAAAAGGTACGATAAAGTGTATAAATATGCACTTAACAGTAGGCATACGGTTAATCAGATATGTGGCTGCTTGGAATGCAAAAGACCAGAATTTTAATGGCAAATTCGCAAGATGGAGTAAGGTGATCCCTGTCTCTACAATATGACGATGGCGGCGTTCAACAGTGGCATTATGTTCAGGGTGTTCGGTGGAGTAAGAAAGTGGGAGATGCCATGTTCTTCGAAAAATGAACGTAAATGGATAAACTCGCCACCATTGTCGGAGTAAAAAGAAATAATAGTTTCCTGGAAAAACTTTTCAGCCACATTCTTGAATTTGGTAAAAATAATAGAAACTTCTGATTTTCTTTTCATCGGAAAGAACCAAACATACTTTGTAAAATGATCAACAAAGATAACATAATATTGGAAATCATTGATAGAGGTAACTGGCGCAGGACCCCAAACATCAGAATATATTAACTCTAAAGGAGAGGAGCTTTTTATTGTGGAATGATAAAAAGGAGAGTTGTGCATTTTATTGCACTTGCAGGAATTACAAAAGAAATATTTATCTAAGGAGGGAGAAGAGATATTCATGAGCTGAAGAATTTGACGAAGAATTGGAGTAGAGGGGTGACCAAAACGTTGGTGCCATTGTGGAGAAGAGATGGTGGTTGTCGCGTTGGCTTGTGGTGATACAGGTTTAATGGTATGTGGTAAGTTTGTAGGCCATGGGTACACACCGTCTCTAGGCTTCCCTCCAAGTAGAGGTGCCCCCGTTCGATAATCCTTCACAACAAATGAAAAGGGTGAGAACTCAACTGAAACATTATTGGTAGAACATAACTGATACACATAAATAAGATTCTTTTGCATATTTGGAACGCAAAGAACATTTGAAAGATAAAGAGGACGAGAAGAACAAAGTAATGAGGTAGAACCCGTGTGTAAAATTTGATGATTTTTACCATCCCCCAACATAATTTCTTCACTGCCATCATATTCCAAATGGAGTGATAAGTTCTGCAGATCATGTATAACATGGTGAGATGCACCCGAATCCACGAGCCAATTAGTATTATTATTCGGAGATTGAGAGGTGTAATTGGCCTGTGGTCTTGGCATAGACGACCGATTAACACTAGAGTTGGTAGTTGGTGGTGTCGATAGCACTGGGAATATATTAAGAAATTTGCGGCATTGACAAGCACCGTGACCAGGCTTGTCACATATTTGACAAGTTACTCGAACATGATTCCCTTGGTGCCCTGGACTTGAAGGAAACCTTGCTTGGTGCGGTTGATAAGCATGATTTTTCTTGGAAATGAATGAACCATTTGGGGGTTTATAGCCACGACTGTGGCGATAGGTGGTGGAAGAAGGTTTGGCTGCAAAGTTAGCCATAATAGGCGACGATCCATTGTTGATTTCTCGTGAAAGATATAGCTCAAAATCAGTGAGCTTTTCATGGAGTTCTTGAAAACTGATGTTGGACTCACATGCATGAAGGGCAGCAGCAATTTCTTTGTACTCAGCTGGAAGGCCATGGAGAACATGTAATACAATTTCGTCCATTGAAATATGAACACCAACTGCAGAGAGTTCTCCACAAATTTGTTTTAAGTTCTGAAGAAATTCGGTAATCGACATGGATCCTTTCTTCATGGTACTTAACGACTCTCGAAGACTCATAATCCGAGTTCGAGATGGTTTGGCATAAGTGTCGGCAAGAGTGTGCCAGACGTCGTAGGAAGTCTTAGCTTCAACAACAAAGGGAATGAGGTCAGCGGATAAAGAGGCAATTAAGGCGCTGCGAATTAGTTGGTCTTAACAAAACCAATATTCGTTTTGGAGAAGAATGGGGGTGGGTTTGGTTTCAACAAATTTTAGAAATCTATATCTGCACAAGAGTGAATACCACTGAGTGTGCCAAGATTGGTGGTTCGTGGGTGTGAGTTTGACGGGAGTTTGAGCGGCGGCGTTTATAGAGATAAGGTGGTTGTTGGAGGAAACATCAGAGGTCTGTGGTGAAAGGGACATGGGTGTAGTGTTATCAGCAGTCCTGGCGGCAGTGGTCAGGTTCGGAGATATCGAGGGATCGGCCGACATTATAAGTGAAGAAAGGGAGAAAAAAAAATTGATAATAAATTACGTATAAATTACGGCAAGTGTACAATATCACGTTTTGTAGAATAGTGAATTTCAAATATCAATCCACAGGGAATTAAGTTCCTAAATATACCAAGTACTGTAATTATAAAATCCTAAACTTTATCTAGACGATCAAGATTGGAGGATGAAATGAAGCTAAAAAGAACGAAAAAAAAATAACGGTCTGCCACGATAAGCGAGGAATTCCGACGTGTGATGGCTTCTAGGGTAAAATCCACCAGAGTACTATCGATAAAGATCTACAAATCCGAATCTAATGTCAATTCAATATTCGCTAACCCAAACACTAAAATACTCTAACCCCCGTCTCCAGTGTAGTTAGAGTCTACCCACAGGTCCGACGTCTTCGTTCAGAACCTGATATTAAGAGAGCATTTAGGTCAAGTCCTTCAGGGCTACCCGAGGTGCATCACGTCTCCGTTTCCACAACCCGAGCTATGTTTTCCTAAAATCAAACAAGAAATCCTCTCTCAAGTTCATCCCCATTTACAATCAATTCAACTGTTGGCCAAACAATCGAAAGCATTTAGTACATGAAAACATAAACATAATCAAAGAACGACAAATAGATCACAGATCTGGAAATCAAAATCAATATATACAAGGTTTCATTTCCCTAAAAGAAAATGCTCAGTTCATTACAAACATAGCATCAAAAACAAGAACACGAGAAATAAGAAACTAAACGTAAAGAAAAGCTTATGAAAAATCCGAGTCAAAACCCTCGTCGAAGCTTCCCACGAAGAACTGGCGAAAACCGAAGAAGAATCGAAGAAGAGGTCGAGCGCTTTTTAAAAATGAACAAGGGACCTTCTATTTATAGTAAGAAATCAAAGAAAAATATGTGGTCTCAAATTATGTTCCCAGATCGCGATCTGGGCTTCTTGGATCGGGATCTGGTTCTTGATCAAAAAACCTTCTGTAAGATCCCCCATATCACGATACAGGAAAGTGGATCGCGATCTGGGTCCTGATAAAAAAAACCTTCTGTAAGATACCCTAGATCGCGATACAGGAAAGTGGATCGCGATCTCGCTGTCTGCGTCAACTTCAAACCCTGTTTTGACCCTTTTGTAGCCCGCATTTGACAATTTTGCATTTCACAAAAGTTGAGATCTTGAATTTAGCTTTCAAACTACGTTTGAATCAGCTCAATCCGCGAGAACGCACTTTTGCACATGTTTGGTTTATTTTCGGCTTCGCTTCCAAAATCGTTTCGAATCGGCAAAAATAGCTTCTCTTTACCTAAAATAGACATAAAATAAAAACAACATAATATATAAAATAAAGCCGAAAACTCGGACGAACGAAGACCAAAACTTGAAGAATTGATAAGTGAAAATCATGCAAAATGAACACTTATCAGTATTTGGGTAAATCCAAGTTATAATTCTCAATTTTAATTAAGTTTATTATTCCTATTCTGTCAAAAATACCCTTACTAAATATATGGAAATAAAAATTCTCAAAATTTTCAATTCAGGGTGAATTGTGAATAATTATAGTGTTTCGAAGGTGCAAAGTGCAATTACTATTTTCAAGGGTACAAAGTGCCAAAATGCTACATTTGAGGGTGCAAAGTGGGATTAAGCCAACATGAATCTTATAAAAACATTTTTGGAAAGGGGTTTTTGAAATATTTTCAAGAACTAAAATTGTAAGAAAAATTGAATTTCTTGGTACTATATAGTATATACTTCTACTTCCTGTCCAAAAATATTCAGAAACAAATTAAAAAAAATTGAAATCTGACATCAAAATAAATAATTACTATAAAATTGAAATAATTCAGATCGAAATGAACGAATACAAAAATCACATTCCAATATGAGATATCCACCTTACCATTAATCTTGCAAGATTGCCTTTTTTCAGCATTTTAGATTAATAATCTCACAACTATATACACACCACAATCAGTCCTCCTTCATAAGATATCCTAGTTTCTTCTTATCATACATAACAAACATAAATTACATAGTCCCATTTCTAAATTTGTTCTTTGTCCTCATTATCCAGTTATCTTCAGCAACTGCAAATTGTTTCTCCTTACAAACTTACATTGTTCATGTTGATTTACCAGATAGCCAAATGTTATCTCATCAATCCCAAGAGTACTTAGAAACATGGTACAATTCGTTCTTGCCGACAACTTTAGCTTCCGAAACCGATCAAACACTATGAATTGTATATTCCTACCGCAATGTGTTCTCCGGTTTCGCAACCAAATTAACACCCAAAAAACACTACAATTTCGATCTCTTTCGGCAGACGTTCGATGCGCTTTTACGAAGATAACCTCGCGCTCGGCGCGTTAAGCGCGGTGCGGAGGGGTATTTCGGTCATTTGCTCTGCCGGGAACGACGGCCCTGCTCATACCACTGTAGTGAACGGAGCCCCATGGATTCTAACAGTCGGCGCCAGCATAACAGACAGGAGCTTGAGGGGAACAACTGTGTTAGGGAACAATGTAGAACTTAACGGCGAATCGGTGTTTCAGCTCGATTCTCCGCCTCTGCCACCACAACTACGTCTGCTTTACCCCGGAATGAACGGCGATTTCGCTGCTAGTTTCTGCGATGCAGAGTCGCTAAATGACACGAGTATTGTCAAAGGAAATATCGTTTTGTGTCGTATCGAGTCGACAAGAAGTAGACGAACCGAACAGGGTCAACGGGTGAAAGATGCCGGTGGGGCCGCCATGATTCTGATGAACATGGACTATCAGGGATTCACCACATCCGCGGACGTTTACGCCATTCCGGCAACAAACGTGAACTATGAAGATGGACTAACGATCTTGTCTTATTTGAATTTGACATCTACTCCAACAGCAACAATCGAATTCAAAGGAACGATATTCAGCGATAGAAAAACTCCGACGGTGGCTAACTTTTCTGCCAGGGGACCGAATTACGAAAGCCAGGGAATCCTAAAGCCGAATCTCGTCGCAAGTAATAACACGAGAAGTAATCATTTCAAAATGATCTCGGGTACTTCGGTGTCGTGCCCTCACCTGAACGGCGTGGCGGCATTGATCAAGAGCTCGCATCCCGATTGGTCGCCCGCCGCCATCAAATCGGCGATCATGACTTCTGCTGACGTCATGGATCGCGAGAACCACCCAATAATGGACGAAGAGCATTTCCTGGCCGATTTTTTCGTTATCGGTGCGGGCCATGTCAACCCTGCACGGGCGAGCGATCCGGCGCTTATTTACGATATCGCCCCTGACGAATATATCCCTTACTTGTGCGGCTTGAATTACACGAGTAGGGAGGTAAGCAAGATCTTGCTACGTAGAGCGCATTGCTCGGCGGTGCCGATAATTCACAAAGGGCAGTTGAATTATCCTTCGTTTGCAATTCGGTTAGGATCGCCTAGTCAGACTTTTACGAGGACGGTCACTAATGTTGTTGGAAAAATAATCTGCTATGAACGTAAATTTGTCGAGGCGAGTTGACTCTGTCCTTAAGACGAAATTTCCCCGCAACGGTGCTAACGGATTAAATAGAAATCGTCTCCCAAGATACAACGGCAAGGCTTGGAATAGGAGCACTCCAAATCCCAAGTACGAGACTTTTGAACTATAAGGGAGAAATAAGGACTAGTTGTTGAATTATTTTTGAAAACTCGATCCATTGCCTCAAAAGCAAAAGTGGAGACTTTTGAACTTTTGAAAATCGAATTTATTAAAGTCCGTAGAGGTGAATTCATTGTTTCAAACGCCTATCTTTCAAATTTTGGCGTAATCACCTAAATTCAAGAAGAATAGCCACACATACCCATATTTCCTACCTCGAACCAAAGAGCCTAACAATTGAAAGCCACAAAGCCCCAATGATCCCAATAGCTTAATGTTCGATATTAGTAGAGTAGAATAATTTGGTGAGTATTTGGAGTCAAGCATATGCATGTAAGTATAAATTCTTTCTATCTTTAATTTGCAAATATTGGATGCTTGAAGCAATTGTATGAATTGTGGTTTTTGGTAATGGTGAGTGACTAAGTGTTGTTGAATTTTGAGCTTGCGAATGCCTAAGAATTGTCATTATAATTACAAGTTCTGAAAACGTGAAGTTGATCATTGATCTATGTGATGAGATGTTATCGTTGAGTTATTTGCTTATTGGTAGATTTTGCTTGAGGACAAGCAAAAGTTCAAGTTTGGGGGTGTGTTAAGTGTATATTTTTACACTTTATCGTACCTTTTTATTTGAGCTTTTGGTGTGTTTTAATGATAATTGGTGCTTAAAAAGTTGATTTATTGTATTTTAGGTAAAAATTGAGGAATTGGAAAAGTATGGGGTCCAAACTGCAATTTTGGAGAAAATATGGGCCAAAAGTGAAAAAATCAAAATTATGAAGATTTAAAGCTCGGACCCCCGTCCGAGTTTTAGTTCAAATTGTGGGACCCCCGTCTGAGAACCAGAAGCAGTCTCTGGTTGTGAGACGGCCGTCCCAGTTTTAGTGCAAAATTCGGGACAGCCGTCCGAGATGACGAAAAAACGCAGTAAAGGAATCCTAATTGCACAAGGAAACTACCTTCTTCCCCAAGTTTTCCACCCTATATAAGACCAAGTCAAGCACACAATTAGGGATCCATCTTTGGACGCAAATTCAAGAGCAAAGAAGATCAACGAAGATTCAAGCATAGTTTTTCTTATTTAATTTATTTATTTTATTTTATTTATCATAAGAATTACGAGTAGCTAAGTCTTTATTTCTAGGATTTTATTTGGAACCCTATGTGGGATTTACGAACCCAATTCTATGATTTTATGCAAGTTTTAATTTCGGATTATTTCTTCTACTTGTTTGATTAAGTTCATGAAACTGGCCACTTTATGCGCTTTTATGTTATTGTTAATCGTATGAATCGGAAGATCGGGTTAATAATTAGAACTGTGGTAGAAGAGCCTTTGTGGTATTAACATAGGAATATAGTTAATCTCTTAGGTAGCCATTATTGAGATTTGTGTTTAATGTTGTGTTCTAGAATTGATTGCATAGGAATATAGTAATTGAATCTAGCGTATTAGAATCGTAATACACGCGGAAGCGGGTTATGGTTAATTTAGCATCTCAGGTTAATAATCCAGGTTAATTACTTGCATAATTGAAGGAATTGGGGGAGTAATAATCACATAGGGGGAAGAATAAAATCCTAGGTTTGTTTACTCTGATAAATCTTCGATTTAAATTGCTTTCTTGTTTTTGTTTGTTTTTAATTTAGTTTAATTTAGTTAATTCTTTCTAAAATTCGACTGTGTAGGGTGGGCTTGATAATAATTGGTAGAATTTAGCGTCTAGGATTAGATAATTAAATATTCCATGTGGGTTCGATATCCGGACTTAATTGTCCACTATATTACTTGTACGATACGTGCACTTGCGTGTAGGTTTTCGGCCAACACCGTACGTACGAACGAACGAGCAAGCCGAGCCGGCCGGCCGGTCGGACGGACGGACGGCGGTGGCGGCGCGCGCGCGCGTGCAGGCACGATTTGAAACACATAACATATAGGCCTTTCTCCCAAACAAAGTTGAATGCCCAAAAGGCGTGACCCTTTGTCCCAATATTTTGATATATATACAGCTCAATACTTCTCTACTTTTCCAATGTGGGATAACTCAAAATCCCACTTTCCTTATATTTTGGACTAGTAATTTTTCATTCACCACAAAATTGGTTCTAATCCAAAGTTCATTTATATAATCAATTAGACCGTACAATAACATTGATAAAAATTGTTCATGACTCAATTTTTAACCAATTTTCCCAACAATCCCCCACATGAATGAAAACGAGGGCGTCGATTCTCTCTAGAGTTCCCACGAATAGTATTGCATCGGGATAGGTAGCATATAGCTTTGAACCTTCCGTAGTGGAGTTACATCGGATTTACTAGGCTGAGTAGTGAACGCGATGTCTTGAATTGTCAGCCGTTCGTGTAAACTAAGACAATGCAACCCACACAATATTATTCTCACATTTCCTTAGTTCTCATGATTGTGTCCGTTTTGGCCATGGACACACATCTTGGAGTCATAAGTGTTTGTCAAGTTTTTCTTTTTGAAGCGGCACTCACTTCATACACTTACATAGGTGATCTCCTATTAAAGGTATCCTGCCAATACCTCACCTTTTATTATAAGGTTTTGGAATCATTAAAAGCGTTAGCTTATCCTTTACCCTTTCTGCAGGTAGCACTATTATCTTTCGCGGGAATGAGTTAGGAATGAGTTCCTTAGTGCTCGACTGAACTTTCTTAGCTTAGTTGTCCCTTTTGAACCAGTTCTTGGGATCTCCAGTCAGCATGGTTGGGTTACCACTAAGATTGTCCTTAATTTATGGGTTTTAATCCCATTCCCCTAGATAGGCATTGTAGTTGATCTCTTGGTAAACATTTAGTCAACGGATCCGCTAAGTTGTCTTTAGACTTTACATAGTCTATAGAAATTATTCCATTTGAGATCAATTGCCTTATGGTATTATGTCGGCGACGAATGTGTCTAGACTTACCATTTTACATGCTGCTTTGTGCCCTTCCAATTGCTGATTGACTATCGCAATGAATCAATATTTCCGGCACTGGTTTATTCCAACACAGAATATCTTCTAGGAAATTACGAAGCCATTCCGCTTCTTCTCCTGTTTTATCTAAAGCTATGAACTCCGATTCCATTGTGGATCGAGCTATACATGTTTGCTTTGTAGATTTCCATGACACAGCAGCTCCACCTATAGTGAAAACATAACCACTTGTGGATTTAGAATCTTTAGTATCGGATATCCAATACGCATCACTGTATCCTTCTAGTACAGATGGATATCGTGTAAAATGCAAACCAAAATCAAGAGTATATTTCAAGTATCTAAGTACTCTAGTTAATGCATTCCAATGGTCATTTCCAGGATTGCTTGTAAATCTACTTAATTTACTAACCGAATGAGCAATATCCGGACGAGTGCAGTTCATGACGTACATTAGACTGCCTATGATTTGAGAATATTCCAATTGATCCACTGGTTCTCCACGATTTTTGGCTAAGTGAATTTTCAAATCGATTGGGGTCGTAGCAGGTGGACTATCAAACATTTTAAATTTTCGTAGTACTTTCTCAATATAATGAGATTGAGTGAGAACTAGTCCATTGTCATTTTTGATAATTTTTACTCCCAAAATTACATCGGCTAGACCCATATCTTTCATGTCAAAATGTGTCGATAACATTTTCTTAGTTTTCACGATTATCTCGTGATTACTGCCCATAATTAACATGTCATCCACATAGAGACATATAAGCACAAATTCATTTGATTATCTCGTGATTACTCTAATTGATGTGATTCTCGTTACGGGCGAATAAGTATCAAAGAAATCTAGACCTTCCTTTTGTCTAAATCCTTTTACTACTAATCTTGCCTTGTATTTATCAATCGAGCCATCGGCTTTATACTTTCTTTTGAGAATCCATTTACAGCCCAACGGTTTATTTCCCGGAGGTAGATCAACCAATACCCACGTATGATTTTGCATAATCGAATCAATTTCACTATTGATTGCTTCTTTCCAAAGCGGCGCTTCGGGAGTGGATAAAGCTTCTTTTATGGTCCTTGGATCATTTTCCATAGTATATGTTAGGAATTCCGGTCCAAAGGACTTAGCAATTTTTGCCCTAGTGCTTCGTCTAGGTTCTTCACCACTTTGAAACCCATCATTAGCAGTTTCATATGTTCTTTTGTGAGAACCCGTTGCTGATTTTTCTTTATAGGGAAATCTATCCTCAAAAAATGCAACATTTCTTGATTCAATGATTGTGCCTTCATTCATATCAAGAACATCAGACTTGTGTATTAAACATCGATATGCACTACTATTGTTTGCGTAGCCAATAAAGATGCAATCAACAGTTTTAGGCCCAATTTTTATTTGTTTTGGTTTGGGTACTTGTACCTTAACCAAACACCCCCACACTTTTAAATATTTATAGGACGGCTTGTGACCTTTCCATAATTCATAAGGGGTTTCTTTCTTTTCTCGGTGCGGAATCTTATTAAGAATATGATTTGCTTAGAGGAGTGCTTCCCCCCACAAATTCTGAGGTAAACCCGAATTTATCAACATTGCATTCATCATTTCTTTAAGAGTCCGATTTTTGCGTTCAGCAACACCATTTGATTGGGGTGAGTAAGGTGCCGTAGTTTGATGAATAATGCCGGTTTGCGAACAAAATTCATCAAATGGAGCACCATATTCTCCACCTCTATCACTTCGAATCATTTTAATTTTCCTTCCAAGTTGATTTTCCACTTCAACTTTATAGCTTTTAAAAGCTTCCAAGGCCTCGTCTTTGCTTCTTAGCAAAAACACATAACGATATTTAGTGCAATCGTCAATAAATGTAATAAAGTATTTCTTTCCTCCTCTAGTTTGCACAAATTTTAAATCACAAATATCACTGTGAATTAAATCTAGAGGTTCCGTTGTTCTTTCAACAGAATTAAATGACAATTTAGTCATTTTTGCTTCTACACAAGTTTCACATTTCTTTTGAGAATCGAATTTAAGATGAGGTAGTAGTTCTAAGTCTACTAACTTTTTGAGTGTTTTAAAATTCACATGTCCTAATCTAACATGCCATAATTTAGAACACTCTATCAAGTACATAGAATTAGTAATTTTATTATCATCAAGCTTGTGAACAAGTGTCATTACATTCATCTTAACAAGGCCGTTATCAACATAGTCTTTCCCTATAAAACAACCATTCTTGGTGAGAATTAATTTCTCAGCCTCAAGAACTAACTTAAAACCAGCCTTAGTGAGCAGCGTTCCGGAAATTAAATTTTTACGGATATCCGGAACGTGCAGTACATTAACCAAAGTGAGCTCCTTCCCGGAGGTGAGCTTCAAAATAACCTTTCCTATGCCTACAATGTCCGAGGTGGCAGAGTTTCCCATGAACACCTTTTGACCGTTGATTCGAGTGTAGGAGGAGAACGACACCTTGTTGGAGCATATGTGGCGAGTTGCACCCGTATCGAGCCACCATTCCTTGGGATTGTCCACCAAGTTAGCTTCAAAGACTACGGCACATAGGTTGAGATCGGACATGTCGATAGGAACACTTTTGTCTTCGACCATGTTAGCTTGCCTCTTGGGTTGACGACAGTCCTTTGCCATGTGATTTGGCTTGCCGCAATTGTGACACGTTCCATTGAACTTGAACTTCTTTGGCTTCCATTTTCCTTTGCCGTTGTTGCTTCCATTTCCACCGCCACTAGCACTTCCTTGAGCCTTCCTTTTCTTGCTAACTTGCATGTTTGGTTCCATAAGGTGTGCTTTAGCCTCCATTTGCTGCTTGCCGGTTTTGGACTCGGTCTTTCGATTGTCTTCTTCAATCCTTAGCCTCACGATAAGATCTTCAAGCCCCATTTCCTTGCGTTTGTGCTTGAGATAATTCTTGAAATCCTTCCAAAGCGGTGGTAGCTTTTCGATCATTGCAGCAACTTGAAAGGATTCACTCAATCTCATTCCTTCGGCATGAATATCATGCATGATGAGTTGCAACTCTTGGACTTGGCTCATAAGAGTCTTGCTGTCCACCATTTTGAAGTCCAAAAACTTCCCGACGATGAATTTCTTCAACCCGGCATCTTCGGTTTTGTACTTCTTTTCTAAGGACTCCCACAGTTCCTTAGCGGTTTTGATAGCACTATACACATTGTATAGTGAATCATCTAGAGCATTCAAGATGTGGTTCCGAAACAAGAAGTCGGAATGAAACCAAGCATCCCACGCAACTCTCATTTCCAAGGTAGCGTTGGCATTAGGCACAGCGGGAGGTGTTTCCGTAACGAAAACAGCCAAGTTGATAGTGGTGAGGTAAAAGAGCAATTTATGTTGCCAACGTTTGAAATCGATACCTTTGAACTTCTCCGATTTTTCTCCATGAGCGACGACAGGAGGGTATGGGGTTGGACGAAATGTTGGTGGAAGAACCGGAGGTGGAACAACACCGTTTGGGGGAGGAACAGTAACATTTGGCGGCTGCACTCCTTGGGTTGGTGGATCAACATCTTGGTTTTCCGGCAGGTTGTTGTTGTTGTTGTTGTTGTTGTTGTTGTTGTTGTTGTTGTTGTTGTTGTTTGTCTCCTTCGGCCATCTTGCAGATTGAAAACTTTCATCTTAAGATTGTTGGAAAAATAATCTGCTATGAACCTAAATTTGCCGAGGCGAGTTGACTCTGTCCTTAAGACGAAATTTCCCCGCAACGGTGCTAACGGATTAAATGGAAATCGTCTCCCAAGATACAACGGCAAGGCTTGGAATATGAGCACTCCAAATCCCAAGTACGACGAACTGTACTTTGTGTAGAACTTTTCGAGAGAATCTGTGAAGGGTAGGCTTAATATGCAGTAAGCTTATTTCGGATTGAAGTGAGGAATTCTGGGAAAGTTAGGGTCTATTTATAAGGTTCGAAAAGTAGTGTCCTTAGGAGCAAAAAGGTACATTTGAATGGTTGCACCATTTCGAGTTGAGCCGAATGGGAGTGGTTGCACCATTTCGAGTTGAGCCGAATGGTTTGCATTGGTTCGGCCGCACCAATTCAAACCAGTCAGACCAATCGAGATGGGCTTCGAGTAATAAGGGCCCAATGGTTTAAAAGCCCATGACCTAATGTTTTTGGCCCAAAAAAAATAATCTAGTGATTTGGGCCCGAGCCCAAATCCAAATCCGATCCGATCCGATCCGTCCGTACGTACACATAACATATAGGCCTTTCTCCCAAACAAAGTTGAATGCCCAAAAGGCGTGACCCTTTGTCCCAATATTTTGATATATATACAGCTCAATACTTCTCTACTTTTCCAATGTGGGATAACTCAAAATCCCACTTTCCTTATATTTTGGACTAGTAATTTTTCATTCACCACAAAATTGGTTCTAATCCAAAGTTCATTTATATAATCAATTAGACCGTACAATAACATTGATAAAAATTGTTCATGACTCAATTTTTAACCAATTTTCCCAACAGGAGTGGCTGTTTCGAGTTACAACGTTGAGGTTGTTGCGCCACATGGCATTAGCGTGATTGTGAAACCCGAGACACTTAATTTCCCTCGGATGAACGAGAAATCGACATACGAAGTCAGTTTTTGGGGAACGGAATATGTCGGCGACACGTTTGATTCTCGTCATGGGTATATTCTCTGGAAATCGGCTAAGCGTTCGGTTAGGATCCCAATTGTTGCTTTCCATCTTTGAGGGAGAGGTATTTGAGAAGTATTGATAATACTATTTGTTGGATGATATTTCAAGTCAATGCATCTTGGAATAAAATCTGATTATATATATTTGGCATCATAATGGAGTTTTCATCGTATAAATTTGATTGTTTCACATTCATTTTGTGCTTTTGTAGATTAAAATCTTATATTTTGAGTACATAATTGGAAAAATTAACGAAAATCCCTCATTTGGGAACTACCCCTAGGTATGTCCAATCTTTTAAGAAAATTAGTGATAACCCTATTCACTATGTTTTGGCGAAATTCTAGATTAAGCTAACTGTAAAACAACTATAAAACAACTACAAACCACAAAGAGTTGTGGATCCACGGCTAGCTTACACCTGAACCATCGAGGGTCACACTGCTCGTGCACTCGAGTTCTTTGAATAAATGGTCAAAGATAAAAATGTTTGATCTTTGCATAATTAGAAGTCAATATGATTGAGTCTAACATTCGTAATTGGGAATTATAAATGAAAATAAGAAAAGGAAAGAACAGACGAACATCTTAGTGAACTTTCTAAATTGGGAAGCTTCCAAATTTAGAAGGTCCTATGAATTAGGATTTCCAGTTTTAAAAATTGAAAATCGAGAATTGGCATTCGTAATGACAAGGACGTTTCAATGATTCCGAAAATATAATTGTTATAATTTTCTAATCATTGGTTTATGAGAAACGAGCGAAGAAAGACTAACGAACTTAAGTTGTTGGGCCTGGTCCAACTTAAGCCCGTTAGGGATTTTATACAAGACACTATAAATACAAGATTTATAGGTCTTGTACAACACAACACACACAACAAACCCTAGCCGCTCAAACTTTCGTCCAATGCCATCTCCGCCGCTCCACCGTCGTTGTCGTCACCGGAAATCGGCTCCCACGCGCCGTCGATTCTTCCTTTAAATTATTCTTCTGTTTTATTCTGACTTTTACGTGTCTAGTGTCATGTTTCAGTTGAATTCGGTATACGAGGTGAAATCCGAGAGGAGAAAGACGAAGGAGTCGAATTGCCGGAACGCCACCGTCGAACTGCCGCCGCACGCGCCCTCACGCTCCGCCCGAAGACTGCGCGTGAATCTCACGCGCCGCCGTTGCCTGCATGTCCGTTGTCGCCGCTTTGCCGCCGTTGCTCCCGACTGCACAGATTGGTTTCTGTGGCAGTTAGCTTCAATCCGAGAACTCGCCTCACGCTTTGAGATGTATTTTTCGGATCTATTTTTAATTAGGTATTAATTTTAATAAGATTAAATAAAACGTTGATACTCGCAGTATGATTTTTCATGAATTTCAATATATGTGATTCTTGATGTATGATTCGTGATTTATTGCGAGCATGCTACTTGATTTACTTATCGAATTAATTATATGCATGTTGTACTTTAATTTTCGCTGGAAGCATGAAGGTACGCAATTAATTGTGATTATTGACTACTTGTTTATATGATTAAACTTGTTTTTCATATAAAATTTTTGCTTTCCGCTGTGTACACGTGTCCGATTCCCAACACTTCTCTGGTTCTCGTTGCCGATATGATGACCATAAATCGTCAAATTGATTACCATACGACACATCATTGAATTTCATATTGAATATTGAGACTTTATAAGAATCGCTCTTAGATGGCTTGTGGGGTTGTATTTCGAGATGCTAGAGGTGGAGGAGGGTTTTGTCTTTGGAGGTTAACAAGGCGGTTGATTTGTTCATTTTGTACTCGGATGAGGGCGATGAGGTCTTAAATGGTACAAGATTGATTGTGTGGCTCGTTAGCGTCATTTTGAGCTCGAATTCTTGTTCCCGACATGTTATTACTTTAAACATATAGAAAAAATTCACATTAGTCATAAAGATTTCACATAAAATATATATACCTGCCTCAGTGTTTAGTTGAAGTCGTCGAGAATCGTGAAGATCTTTAGTTCAATGGAGATTTCCGGGATCGTGCTTTGATACCACCCAATGCGTGGCACCCCTCTCACGATTACTCTTATTATATGTAATCTCAGCGGAAGACTTTTAGAAATTATTATTGTGGATCTAAATTTAAGTCATTTTTTTTTCTTTTCAATCACATGGAGAGAGAGCACACTTTAATAAACCCTAATAAATCAATTAGCACAAATACATGCTACATGCAAGACTAGAAAATAACTAGGCATGAGGAACTTAATAAAAATTCGAACAGATTCAGTGGAGCAACTTTAAAAATTAATTACTCTTAAAATATTCATGCACATGACTCCAAATTATTACCATACCTTCCAACATAAGTCTACATCACTCACTTATAGCAGTTTAGAAAGATACTTAACCATTAGAGAGAAATAAATAAAATGGCACAAACACTTAAATTAAAATCCAGAATAGGAGAGGGTGTTTTAAAATTTCCTAATGCATTCCTAATAAAATGGCACAAACACTAGACTGGCCCTGTTTTAGTGCAGTGGTGAGAAATAATTCATAACTAATAATTACTTATCGAATTTATGCAAAAGACCTATAAAACTGATCAGCACAGAGAGATGCAGAGAAGCACAAAATTTCATTATTTTCTCTAAAGATAACATACATAAAACTAATTTACAAACATCGAGTCAAAACACAGAGAATTACTAGCCGAAAAGCATATATGCATAGAGTTGGTGAAATTCGCTTTTGTTTACAAAATACTACAGACTACCGATTACGTGTTCCAAAATATGGTAATCCTACTTACTATTACACATATTGTATTTTAATAATTCCCATCGATCGGAGGAAGCGATCGATAGTAAATACCTAAAACTGTATCAAAAGTTTTTACAAGCATATTATACAAATAGAACCACATAGCTAGGTTAAGAGCCAACACAATCCACATCCCCTCCATATGATCTCTTCCCGATTTCTCAAGCTCGATTTCAACTTCACTCATCGGGATCCAAATCAGGTATACCTACAAACATACAATGCCTATATGAGCCTTTGAGGACTCAATGAGAAACTTGAAGTATTATCGAATACACAAAACACATAGAGCATACATATATACATATTATTATTTTTTATTATACATATACATACAACATAAATAAATCAATCATACACTTCCTTTTTCGCCGGCTCTCTTCTTCGTTGTTCCTTTTTCAAGCGCATAGAGTGAGATAAATTCCCACTTTTATAGCCCTATGATCGGAGACCATAGAATGAGAATATCCCACCTTTATAACCCTATGCCTTGACATTCGTATTTAAGATTATAGAGTGAGGTCTCATCTTTATAACCCTATGATCCCAAGACCATAGAGTGAGATTGTCTCACTTTTATAACCATATATCTTCAATACCATAACAAGACATGCATGACATGAGAAAATCATCGGGAATCCCTTTGGAATAATCAAATTAAGTTCCCGATAAATAACCTCATATTTTACAAGCCCGCATATCTACATGCAATCAAACTACCCCTAAGCCCTACGGTACCGACTCGTCGTACCCCGGTTATTTACCGTAACTTCGAAAGAGTTTCCAACATATGTTTACCTTGTAAAAACCATGACACTTATGCACCCACACATGCACCCATCTACTTACCCTTTTATCATTCTCACACTATTGGTGGGAAATACCTACGCACAAGTGCACGTATCGTACAAGTAATATAGTGAAGAATTAAGTCCGGATATCGACCCCACGAGGAATATTCAACTAAACGTAAAGTAAACGTATTGAGTGTAAAATCTGCACCACCAAACTTGAACTTTTGCTTTTCCTCAAGCAATATCTCACAACTTGCAAAACAACAAAATCAATAAATGCATCTCATTACATAGGTTAATATGGTCAACTTCATGTTTTCAGAACTTACAATTGTCATGGCACTTCTCGAAAATTCACAAGCTTAAAATTCAAATAAAGTTAATTGCTTATCACTGCCAAGAACCAAAAATCATGTTATCGCTTCTAGCATTCAATATTTGTAATTTGAAAATAGATAAAATTTATACTTACATAAGAATATTCGACTCCAATGACTCACCGAATTTCTCTACTCCGCTAATATCGAATAATTGAGCTATTGGGATCTTCTCATTATTGAATAAAGAGCTTCACTAACCAAGATTCTTATCTTCTTTTTCTTGAATCGAGGTATCTTTGCCGAGATTTGAAGATTTGGCTTTTTGGAATAGCTTATTCACCTTTAAGGACTTATTATCCTCCTCGATTCTCAAGACTTCAAAAGTCTCCACTTTTGCTCTTGATGTATGGTTCGAGTTTTTATTCGAATATTTGTGCATGTCCCCCTTTTCCCTTCTAGTTCTCTTCTTCTTTCTTTCTTTTTTTCTTTCTTTCTTTTCTTTTTTCTTTTTTTTTTTTTTTTTTTTTTGAGAAGAAGAAAAACGTTGCAAATTTCCAATCAAGCTCCAAGGGATAATTTATCAAGAAATCTCCATCTAATCTACCCACTTTATTTCGGCTAAAAGAAAGAACACCGTTTCTCCAAGACACAATCAAGGGTCTAATGATAAATATGTTATGGTAGGCTTGAAAGGCTCAAACGGTTCAAAAAAGGCCCAAATCACATCTTAAATCACTCAACGACTCAATACTCCACATTTAAAAAATAAAATAAATTAACCGAACATCATATGATATGGCATAAATTAACTCCACGTTTAAAAAATAAAATTTTCAACAAAAGCAACACATAATTCATGATTATCAACAATGACTCACTCATAAATTAATTTGAAAATATCACCAAAATTCAAGTATAGCTACAACAAAGCAAGCAATTTCATCATCAAACATTGTCCATCGTTCTTCATCAATTCATCGATGCATTCAACTCAAACATTTTTTTTTTCAAAAAGAAAACAATAAAATAAACGAGAACAACTAAAAAGAAAACAAATCCTACGGCATGCAATCTAAAACATATAAAGCACATAAAAATGTTTTTCCACCATCTAACATAAATTAATTCCAAATTTAAAAGACAAAACATTCAACAAAAGTAATGCACAAAGTGTGGTTCCTAGCAATAATTCGTTTCTAAGTTTTGTTGAATCGAAAGCTAAACAAACATCTAATTCTTATCACGCGGGTGCCCCGAGTTCGATCCCCGGCAACGGTGCCAAAAACTTGTTGGCTGAAATTCCTACACGCAAGTGCACGTATCGTACAAGTAATATAGTGGACAATTAAGTCCGAATATCGACCCCACAGAGAATATTTAATTATTTAATTCGAGACGCTAAATTCTATCAATTATGATCAAGCCCACCCTACACAGTCGGAAGTTGAGCAATTATTCTAAATTAAACTAAATTAAATTAAAGCAAATTAAAAAGACAAGAGCAGGAAAACAATTAAAAACGAAGATTAATCAGAGAAAGCAAGCCTGGGATTTTATTCTTCACCCTATGTGATTATTAATTCCTCAATTCCTTCAATTATGCAAGTTATTAAATCGGATTACTAACCTGAGATGCTAAATTAATCATAACCCGCTTCCGCGTGTATTACGATTCTAATACTCTAGATTCAATTGTTGTATTCCTACACAATTAATTCTAGAACACATCATGAAGCACATATCTCAATAATGGCTACCTAAGAGAATAACTATATTCATATGTTAATACCACAAAGACTCTTCTAACCACAGTTCTAATTATTATCCCGATCTTCCGATTCATGCGATTAACAATAACAGAAAACCACCTAAAATGGCTAGTTTCATGCACTTAATAAAACAAGCAGAAGAAATCATCCGAAATAAAAAATTGCATAAAATCATAGAAAAGGGATCAGAAATCTCACATATGGTTCGAAATAAAATCCTAGAAATAAAAGATTTAGTGATTAAAGTAAAAACAAATTAAAATAAAGGTTAAATACAAAAACACCCCTGTACTGTGAACTTTGTATCATATACCCCCCTTACCATCCATAAATACACCCCCCCCCCCCCCCCCAATTACTGTTACATTTTATTCCAAATATGACGAAAATACCCCTGTTAAAGCATATATATATATATATATATATATATATATATATATATATATATATATATATATATATATATATATATATGAAAAATATGGGTATAAGTGGCTACTCTTCTCCTTTCGATCTTCTCATTTTTCATTGGGACTTTTTGGCTTTCACTTGTTGGGCTCTTTGGTGCAAGGTAGGAAATATGGGTATACGTGGCTACTCTTCTCCTTTCGATCTTCTCTTTATTCACGAGTTGCACTAACCAAGATTCTTATCTTCTTTTCTTGAATCGAGGTATTTTTCACTGCATATTTTTACCATTTTCAGTCAATTTTACTTGGGAAATTTTGGTATTTATATTTTTTTCTCCAAAACATCTAATTGTTTAGATTTTTTTAATTTTCTAAATAAAACCTTTTATTTTTGTCATTTTGAGTTTCTTCATTTTTTTTGTTAAATGTCTTTCGGTAGTTCAAACATCCTAAGATTACAAACATCATTACAATTCTATGATTGTTGAGAGTTTGAACTACTGAAAGACATTTAAACAACTAATTCGAAGATGCCCGAATCACGGACTTCAAGAGTGGCGCCAGCTGCAAATATTCTACAATGGATTGCAATATAACTCGAGGGCGGTGCTCGGCTCTGCATCTGGAGGAAAGTTCATGAGTTTGACCTATGACGAAGCATATGAACTTTTGGAGCGAATCGCTAGAAATAAATACATGCGGGCGTCAGACCGGTCAAATAGCGAAGCCAATAAGGCAGGAGGATTTTTGGAGTTTTGGAATTTCCCTTTGAATTCCTTGGGGTAACCGATTTCACGAGCCCCTCTGATTCCATATCCTCAAAAATTTCTAAAGAATAAGCTCGATGCCTAATACCATGGATTTTTGGACAAGTTGAAGGAAATTCACATACATATCCCTTTTATCGAAGCACTTCAAAAGATGCCAAAGTGGGTGAAATTCCTCAAGGACCTCGTGACAAAGGGGAAGAAATCGGAAGGGAACGAGATGATCCAACTCACGGAGCAATGAAGTGCAATTCTTACACAGCCCCTTCCACAAAAACTCGGCGATCCAAGTAAGTTTACTATTCGTTGTACTATAGGTGGTAAAAATGTTAGATCACTCATTGATTTAGGCGCTAGCATTAATCTTATGACTTATTCCACTTATAAGAATCTTGGGTTATGTGAGATTGAACCGACGGCTATAACTCTTCAATTAGCCGATATGTCTTTAGTTTACCCAAAAGGTATTTTAGAGAATGTGCTCTTAAAAGTGAACAAATTTATCTTCCCTGTTGATTTCGTTATACTTGATATAGATGAGGATAGGGAGATACATCTTATTGTAGGGAGACCGTTTTTAGCCACGTCAAAAACTCTAATTGATTGTGCTAGTGGTGATCTTACAAATTACGATGCATGATCAAACAGTCAAATTTTAATGTTTTTAGTGCTAATAAAAATCCATATGATAATAATGATTGTTTTGCTATTGATCTTATGGATTTTACAAATCATGAAGATTTTGATGTTTTTATCTTGGACCATGGGAGAGCATCTTTGAGTGTTGGGGATGATGGCGGAAACAGGAGTCGGAAGGAGCAAGTTCATTTTGTGGAATCGATCAACTCCTCCGAGACATAGTCAAAAGAGTTGGGTTGTTAACGACGATGAAAGTGCAAGGAGGATGTTGCCACCTAAAGATCCAAACAAACCATGAGAGAAGGATAAATTCAAAGGGAAATTTCACAAAGGACAATTGGTGTTATTGTGCAAATCCCGTTTTTGGTTAGCCCCAAGGAAGCGCAAATCAAAGTGGTCGGAGCCATTTATTGTCCAGGAGAGTCTCCCTCATGAAGTAGTCAACATAAAAGAGCGAGATTCGAATCGTACGTTCAAACTGAAAGGGAGGGCTCAAGTCTTATTGGGAAACGAGTAAAAGATGGTCAAGTGACTTTGGTCGCTTCAGCTTAAAAACATAGAAGCAACGTCCGGCTGAAGACTCTAAACTTAGTGCTTCTCAGGAGGCAACCCGAGCTTTATTGTTTTTGTATTTATTCTTATAGGCATGCATACTAATTATTCTAATTGATTTTTAAAATTGAGGGTCGAAAACGTGGTCAGAGGGTCCAGACGGCCGTCCAAAAATCCAAGCAAAAGCCCAGACGGCCGTCTGGGAAACAGAAAGTCAGACTAAGCAACACCACGTTTGAACGGTCATCCGAAAAAGGCCTTCATTTTTCAGACGGCCGTCTGAAATCCAGAGACTTGAAATTCAAGGCTCTGCTTTTGAGACGGCCGTCCGAAAATAAGTGCAGATTCTGGGACGGCCGTCTCAACACACACAAAAAAAAAAAAAAAGAATCCCGCATCAATTCTTACGCCCCGATGACGATGATTCCGACTAAATCAAGTGTTTTCTATCCTTGAACTTTGTTTTAGTTTCGTTAGGGCAATGAAAAGTTTAAGTTTGGGGGTGAAAATACATTTATTTGTGCTTATTTGCTTTAGTGTGCATGCCTTAGGTTATTTTATTTTATTTTAGATGTTTTTATTTCTTTAGTTGTTTGCTTAAGTCGAATGCATCGATGAGTTATGATGATGAGAGATGATCAATGTTTGATGATGAGATTTCTTGTTTTGTTGTGATAAGGATAAGATGTTTGTTTAGCTTTCGGGTCAACGGAATTTAGAAACGAATTATTGCTAAGAATCACATTTTGTGCATTGCTTTGGTTGAATTTTTTGTATTTTAAATTTGGAATTAATTTGTGTTAGATCATGCTATCTTCGGTTTTAGAGCTCACCTTATGAAACTTCTGATACGAAGTATTGAGTAGTGAGTGATTTGGGAGATGATTTGGGACTTCTTTGAAACGTTTGAGCCTTTCAAGCCGACCTTTTTATCGAAATTATCCTTAGAACCTTGATTTGAGCCTTGGAGAAAAGGTGTTCTTTCTTTTAGTCAATACGTGTAAGGTAGAATAGATTGAGATTCTTGAAAAGTTACCCCTTGGAGTTTGGTTGGAAAAATTTATAAGGTCCTTCTTCTTCCTCTTCGGAAAAAAAACAAAAAAAAAAGGAGAGAAAAGAAAAAGATATATATAAATATATATATTAAAAAAAAAAAAAAAGAAGAAAGAGAGAAGAAGAGACTAGAAGGGAGAAGAAAGTACTAGTTGTTGAATTGTTTTTAAAGGCTCGATCCATTGTCTGAAGAGCAAAAGTGGAAACTTTTGAACTCTTAAGAATCAAGTTTATTAAAGTCCTTAGAGGTGAATTCATTGTTTAAAACGCCTATCTTTAAAATTTTGGCGTAATCACCTCAATTCAAGAAGCATAGCCACATATACCCATATTTCTTACCTCGAACCAAAGAGCCTAACAATTTAAAGCCAAAAAGCCCCAATGATCCCAATAGCTTAATATTCGGTATTAGTAGAGTAAAAGAATTTGGTGAGTATTTGGAGGCAAACATATGCATGTAAGCATAATTTTTTTCTATCTTTAATTTACAAATATTGGATGCTTGAAGCAATTGCATGATTTGTGGTTTTTGGCAATGGTAAGTGACTAAGTGCTTTTGAATTTTGAGCTTGCGAATGCGTAAGACTTTTCATTATAATTACAAGTTCTTAAAACGTGAAGTTGGTCATTAATCTATGTAAAGAGATGTAGTAGTTGAGTTATTTGTTTATGAATAGATTTTGCTCGAGGACAAGCAAAAGTTCAAGCTTGGAGGTGTGTTAAGTGTATATTTTTACACTTAATCGTATCTTTTAATTGGAGCTTTTGGTGTATTTTATTGATGATTGGTGTTTAAAGTGTTGATTTATTGTGTTTTAGGTACAAATTGAAGAATTGGATAAATACAGGGTCAAAACTGCAATTTAGAAAAAAAATATGGGCGAAAAGTAAAGAAGTCAAAAATCTGAAGAATTAGG
The DNA here is from genome assembly GCF_056151865.1 of Erythranthe guttata. Classification (NCBI taxonomy): domain Eukaryota; kingdom Viridiplantae; phylum Streptophyta; class Magnoliopsida; order Lamiales; family Phrymaceae; genus Erythranthe; species Erythranthe guttata. Next base: position 9,563,679 of record NC_142537.1, read on the forward strand.
GCCCGGACGATACACTAGAAATCCAGACGGCCGTCCGAATATTTTCATGGGAGGAATAAAGTCTCTGGAATTGAGACGGCCGTCTAGAATTTGAACTGCAAATCCAGACGGCCGTCCGAAAAGACGTAGAGGTGCAGTAAAGGAATCTTAATTGCACAAGGAAACTACCTTCTTCTCCAAGTTTTCCACCCTATATAAGACCAATTCAAGCACACAATAAAAGAGAGGACTTTTTACATAATCTTAGAGCAAGAGAAGCAAGAGAACGGAGAATCAAAGACGAAGACTTGACGAATCTTCATCATAATTGTTCTTTTATCTATCTTCTATAAATCTATGTCTTTTTATATTTCTATTATGTTTTTCGTACAGAACATGAGTAGTTAAGTTTTTAATATAGGATTTTATTCGAACCCTATGTGGTCATTTGAACCTATTTTTCTAATATTAGGCAAGTTTAAATTCCATGATTATTTCTTTTATCTGATCTTATTTAGTGCATGAATCTAGCTAATTTATGTTGCTATGTGTTATTGTTAGAATTGAATCGACAGATTGTTTTAATTATAACAGGGATAGAAGAGCCTTCAAGTAGTTTTCACCGGATGAGTGTGTCAATTGCATGGGATGTCGTAGACATACAGATATCACCTTAGGTAGCCGTTTACGAGACTTGTTAGTTAATGCTTTATTCATAATTAGTTTGCATAGACATATAGTGAACCGTTTATGAATAATAGACTCATAATACACGCGACAGCGGGTTACGAGTAAGTTAGTGTCTCGGGTTAATAATCAGGAATCGTAACTTGCATAATAGAGGTTTAATTGGGTGATGAATTATCGCATAGGGAGGAGATAAAATCCTAAATCCGTTTTTCTTGATATATTCTCGTGTTTATTTGCTTTCATACATAGTTTAATTATTTAGTTGATTAAATTTGACAACCTTGCGTAGGCTGGATAAAAATCATAGTTGTTAGAATTGGGTACTTAGAATTAAGTAATTTGAGTATTCTCCGTGGGATCGACATCCGAATCTCATAAGTCCACTTTTACTACTTGTTTGCGATACTTGCACTTGCATGATATATATATATATATATATATATATATATATATATATATATATATATATATATATATATATATATACACACACACACACACACGTATCACTTTTGACATAAAATATGATTAATTTGTTTTAATAATTATTAAATGATATAATTAATGATTACAAAAATAATATATATGATATTACGGAAATAGGTAATTCTCATAAAAAATGTTATTTATGGCATTAGGATATATTCCACATTATGGACAGTTATAATTAAATAGACATTATATATGTAATATGTAGTGACACGTGGCTGATGATTAGGATGCCTACGTGGATGGTGACATGGAAGACACATGTCGTAATTCTAGACTATGAGGGTTTCAATTTATATATTATATAGATATATAGATTATTATTATTATTATTATTATTATTATTATTATTATTATTATTATTATTATTATTATTATTATTATTATTATTATTATTATTATTATTATTATTATTATTATTATTATTATTATTATTATTATTATAATTATTATTATTATTTTATTTTTATTTTCAAGCATTTTTTGACTTACTTAGTAAATCAGACTTGCAAATCGGCTAGCAAAAATTAACCTTTTTTAATGGTATTTGGCAATTTAAATTTTACTGCTAATTATTTTAATATTATATACTATATATTTATAATACAATTTAACTATCATATATTTAATTTTTTTTAATGCTACCCGTGCATTGCACGGGGACAAAATAACTAATAAGGATAATCTTATATGTTACAAATAAAACCGGCAATTGAGCCGAGTCTAACCGAAGCCCAAACCAAATTTTAGTGAGTCGGGATAAGTTTGGGCTATTTTATTAAACTTGTTCATTTATGAGGCGAGTTTGAGCCTACTATGGTTCACCCAAATAAGGTATGTCATATCTTATATATAAAAGAAAGAAAAGCTGGACAACCCCAAAAAACCCTAATGGTGTTTCTGTAATTATTTATTTTTAATATATTTTTTCTTCTAATTTTCTTACTATAATTTTCAACAATTATCAATCTCCTTTTTTTTCATCAATATATCTCAAATCTTAAGAGATAAAGATAGAAATTCGATTTCTTAAATATTAATCTATATATTTGGATTATAAATCTTAATAAGCAATATTTAAAAAACTTATGTTATATATAATATGAATAATACTACGTTATTAAATTTTACTATGTACTATATTTTCTTATTAAGTATTAAATTGACTATTTTTTCACTCTTAAAATAATATACGTGCATCGCACGGGAAAAAAATGTTAGTTAAGTTAATAATCAAATAAATGATATATTTATTACTTTATTGTAATAATATAACTCAACCTCTAGAAAAGTGTTAGGAGTGCATATATAATTGGGAAAATTAGCAAACCCCCCTCCCCATCTAGGAATTGTAGTTATGAAAAATCCGCCATTCCCCCAAATTAGAGAAGACTCCCTTAGCTAATGTTCCATCCAAATGCTATTTTCATAAGGGTTAGTTACAGATTACACCCTCAAAGTATACCCCCTTAATAAATATTGATTTTGATTTTTATGTAGTTGTGTTTTTTTTATTTTTAGTATTTAGTTCCTTAATCGACTATGTTTCACCATAGTCGATTAATATGCGTCATAATCAATTAATAAATCTGATTGAGAAAAGAAATGTTAAAAAACGAAAGAAAAAAATATATTAAAAAAAAAAAAACAAGAAAAGGTGATGGGCGGTGATAGTGCTGATGAGGTGACATGGGCATAATTGAAAAAAATGATAACTGAAATTAGAAGTGGATTTTTTCAAATGGTGCAACATAATTTGGATTTCTCCCTATTAAAAGAAATATTGAGGGATATATCAAAGAGCCCCTATATAATTACTACTATTTGTTTTATATTTCTTTCATCTAGAACTCTGATTCATTTTTGCTCATATAAGTATTTAAGAATCAAAAATTTGCAACGTTAAACTTCATTTGCTTCAAAGGACTATACTATGGTTTTCATCTTACTTTGCGACTATCATTTTTTTTCTTATTTTATTCTTTATGAGTTTTCTAGATTTTGCTCAATTGCTGCGAAGTTTTTATTTTAAACACAGCACATGCTGCAAAGTTGTAAAGTATGTAATGTATATATTGTTCGATATAAACTCGAAACCCGAAAAATACATAAACCGATCTTGAGCCTATAATAATGAGATCCGATGGTATATAAGCTTTAGCCTATACCAATGAGTTATGATGCTATGTGAGCTGGAGTCAACCGAAGTTCGGCTCACATATCCCGATTGACATTTGCCAGCCACAGTTACAAATAAGTAACAGATTTTTTAAGAGCTTTAGCAAGCGCTACCCCTTTGATAACTCTAATTGTCAGAAAAGTTCATATGCAAAAACAATAAGCATTTACCCCCTCTATATTACCAAGTCAAAGTCACCAGCCTTCTTATCAGCAAATCGTGTAATACACGCGCGGTTGGTGCGACTTGTTGTTTTTTTATGTGAAAACTCTCAAATATCCTCTTAAATTCTTTTTTAAATAAACATATATTCAATTGTGCTTAAATATAAATAATCCAAACTTTTGGACCAAATTGGTAATTTCAGAAATTTCTTTAAAATGCCGTTCTATTCCTTCCTCTCCAAGATCGACCAGCCCCAATCTTCTCCGGCGCCGGCGTCAGAGCCGCCAGCTATGATGCTGGCACCAAGCAATAAGAAGAACAATAAAGCACGGTACACCAACGATATTTCAGATCTGCCTGAGTCGGAGGTTTTCAAAGTGTATTTTTGCAAGTCAATGATTTTTTTATTTTTTTTAATGAATAGGGCTTTACATCCCTCAATTAGCTATTGCTCGTTTGGGCCACAATGAACATTCTCCCGAATTCAAGTTCAACATCAAAGGGGTTGCTGTTAGGAATCATTATTACTCGAGCAAAATATTGTTATTCATTTTCTGATTTTACTATTCATTTTTTCCTTTTAATTTTGGCTAGTTTGGAATCCAACATATGGGGGATTTTGTCCGGGCGGGGGAGTGAGTTCTTGAAGGAAATTAGTTGTTGGCCGTCTCCGGCGAGACCATTTGCAGCGGCGGCGGAGGATGTGAGAGATGAGAAATGAAGAGATTGTGATATATATGCAGGTTTTCTGTATTTCTAATTAAGGGTAGTTTAGTCATTTTATACTAGTCAACGAGCTTTATTTAGATTGGGATGTTGGGCTAAATAAATTTCATCACAGGGGTATATGATAATTGTTTTAACACAAGGATTTTTTCGGCAATTAGACATTTCACAGGGGCTGTATGCAATTAACTCGATTTGTTTTGGTTTGAATGAGTATTAAATACCGCGTTGACAATTTTTTATTCGTCCATTACAATTTGATTAAGAGAGTTGGAAAAGGTCTGCCGATGACTTTCATCAAGTCATTTTATATGTGTATTTGTTTTATGGCAATTCCCCTACTAGTTCCACGTTTCTTCCTCAATTCATCTTCTCCACCGTTGAAAAATCTCAAAAGAGAAGAAAGGCTTCTCTTCTTTCTTCGGATTCCAATTCATCATCAGATTGTAAGATACGACGGATTTTGATTGATCATGGAAAGACATCTCAATATCGAACCTCAAGACCTCAGTTTTATTTGTGAGTTTATTTATTAATTCGATCACATTTAGCTTTGCGGAATGAGCAACGAACTGTATTTTTAATTTATTTTGTTGGCTCGGCTCGATTAGACGAGGTGAAAAAGCAATCAACTTCTTCAATCAAACTGACAAACAAGACCAATCAGCCTGTTGCGTTTAAGGTGGAATTGTGTGGTTTGTTATGTTAATTCATTGTTTCTTAGTGATTGCTTAATTGACTATCATCATTCGTGTGTTCAGGTTATGACTACGAAACCGAAGAGTTACTGCGTCCTTCCGAATATGGGAGTTGTTTTGCCCGGATCGAGTTGTGATGTTTTAGGTACCTCAATATTTTTGTTTTCTTGCGCTTCTCTGTTTTAGATATCTGCTGTTGTAACAAAAATTAAAAAAAAAATTAAAAAAAAAATATTTAAAAAAAAGGTAAATTACAACCACCCCTGAGGTATGGTTAATTTACAAAAAAATCCTTCTTGTTTGGATAATTACATCTACCCCTCAACTATAATTTTTTCTTACACCTCAACCCTTATGGTGTCAAATTCAACATAATCATTTAGATTTCGTGGAATGTGCTCTAGTTTGTACTCGTTTTGTGTAAAAAATCAGTTTCTGATGCACCACAATCTGATATATACAAGCCAAAAAATACATATTATGATCATCTTGCTTCAAAATGTGGGAGTTCGAATGGAATAAAAGGGTATTATAATCTCGAAGATTTCACTAAATTTGAAACCGCAAGGGTGGACATGTAAGAAGATTTATAGTTGAGGGGTGATTGTAATTACCCAAACAAGAGGGGAGTTTTCGTAATTTGACCATACCTCTGAGTTGTTGTCATTTACCCAAAAAAAATAATAATAAAAAAAATAATTAAGCGAACGTTGATTCGTTGTAATGTATGTTGCAGTTACAATGATTGCTCCAACAGCACTCCCTACTGATGTGAAATGTCCGGACAAATTTTTGATTAAGACAGTAGTTGCAAGTTCCGGCGCTACCACAGCAGATGGTATCAAGAAGCTGGTAAAAATATATTCAAAATTACTTGTTAGAACGATTACTAATACAAACAAGCATGACCGGATTTGACTTCACAATTTAACTTATTTTCCTTGTTTTTGAAATAAAAATCTGAAATATGTGGATTGGTATATTTATAATCATGAACATCAAATTTTGGAATTTGCAGTTTGATAAGGAGACTGGATCTCAATTTCAAGATTGCAAATTGGGAGTTTTCTACACTTTCCCAAGCCAAGCCTCGTCGACAGTTATTGAAAGATCATTTTCCACTTCGGTTGGATCAGAGACTACACATTTGAATAATATTAAGGTTGCTTGATTTCACTGAACTATATAATGTATTATTTTCTTTATATGTGTGAGTGGTTGATTTCTCATTCTGACATAAAATAATTTTACTTGCGACGGTCTTCGTCTCTTCAACTTTTATTCCGTTGATTGTAGTTCTTGTGTTTGCTCTCATTTTCATAATATTAATTCCTTTGGTTGAAATGCAAGATGGACATAACCAAACTTGTTCAAATTCAGCCTTCGGACCTCAAGTTTGATTGTGAGTCGTCAGATACATCATTTTAACGCATTCTCTGAGTTTCATACTTTCTTCTATTTTTTTTCTCTCCCTATATTAACTGTTTCTTGATTTCGATTAGTTCAACGGGGGAAGGAGCTCTCTAGTTTTTTCAAAATGACAAATATGACCGAGAGTCATATCTTTTTTAAGGTAAGTTTCCATTATCATCTCAGCAAATCTAATTCTTGCAAATATTCCTACCTTTTTTTTTTTATCGCTCAATCTGCCAATCCTTTCATAACTAACTTTGCCTTGCCTAGGCTTCGTTTGGATTGAGTGATTTAAAATAAATATAAATTGGGATAATTTGAAATCCCGAACAATTGCAATCGAAATGCACCGTTGATTGTTCCTTCATATTTTTTTAAATTGACGTGAATAAACTACATATATCAGTTATATGTGTAGGTGAAGACTACAGATCAAAAAAAATATAGTGTTCAACAAAACATTGGGATTTTGTTGCCGCAATCAACTTGTGATGTCATTGGTAACTATTTTATATTCTTTTTTCTCCTTGAGTATAATATTAGTTTTCTCTATTTAGTAGTATTATAGAGATGAAGTGAACTTAGCCAAAATTTGTTGGTTTTTTTGTGAAGTGAGAATGAAAGCTCAGGAAGAAATTCCACAGGACAGACAATCCAGAGATAAGTTTCTAATTCAGTGTACAGCTGGAAGTCCTGCTGTCACTGTAAAAAACATTACCTCGGAAATGGTAATTACATATGAACAAATTTATTTCTTTAATTGCCCTTTTTTTCCGAGCATATTTTGATCAAAAATATTGTGAAGCTGGATTTTCATTTTTAATAATCGCCTTTAACCGACAACTATGAGTAAGTAGATGATCTCAAATGTTTCTTTCGTTGTAGTTTAATAAAGAAGTACATTTTGTCGAAGAGTTCAAATTGGGAGTCGTCTTCGATTTCCCATCCCAACCACATTCATCAGCTTCTGAGTCATCAGAAATACATTCTTCACCCGAACCAGCACCTTTGCAAGAAGGACGTCTTAATTATATTTCTCAGGTTATTCGCTTTTTTTTTTTTCGTTTTGTAATATTATCTAATTTAATTTTTATTCGGAAATCATGTCAACAATTGGTTGAGATCTTTCAGTTTTAGCCTTTTAGTTGTTATTTTTCAGTGTCAACCACATCAAAAAATAAATAGAGGGCACTCGTTACATCTTAAAGCAATACTTACATTAACTTTAAATCGTTAAAGAAATTAACCATGTCCGATTCATTTCATGGCACGCAATTAACCATGTCCGGTTGCACTCAAACTGATTCTGAAAACCTGATTCGTATTTAAATTGTTTCGTTTTCAGCCGTAGAAACATTTAATTGCACCATATATTTCTGTGATTCTTCTCGATTTTCAAACTTCAAAATTAGGTTTCTCTTTAAACTAGAGAGGATATAATAGAAAAGTTCTTTTTGTGCTCTCTGCAACAAAATAAAATTCTAAGTATTACACTTTAGTATATACACATTTTGCAATTTCATTCTACTTTTAAATTTTATATTTCCTATATTTTAAAGTATTTAAATGTCAGCACTCGACTGTATCACATTTTATATATTTATACATATATTTAAATATAATAACATGCAGGTTATACGAGAACTCGTTGGGAGTAACCGTGCTCTTTCAGTGATGAAAGGCATCGCTGCTAGCTTGATAGGACTAATCTTTTGGCAATTGTTCATGAAAATGTTGCCTCAAATATGGTACTTAATAAACTGAGTTTATACAAACAAATTCATTGATCAATATGACTTGTTTTTTATTGATTGCACGTTTGTTGTGGATTGTGGTGCAGGAGTCTGAGCATTGTGATAGGGATGTTGGCTGTAAAGATGACACAATACTTAGTTTCGAACTCGGTTGAAGATTGGATTGTCAAGAGCCTTGCTTATTTGATCATGCATTTTATGGCTACCGTTTTCGGCCGTAGGGTCAATTCATCTCCAACTCCAGCTTCATAAATTTTAAATTTTATGTGGATAAGATGATGGATGGCCATTGGGGAAAAACTCGATTTCGCTATCTGATTAATATTTTTTTTTGTTTTTATTGGGTGTGGAAAATGGCAACAAAGGGTTTTTTGTTTGTATATAATATATACACACGTACAGGATTCTTTTGATGTGTGAAACTCTAGTGGTGTTCCGTTGTTTGTATACCTCTTGCATGTTATGTAATGAGGACAAGGAAAGCGTATATATGTATGTATGTATGTATGTATGGCAATTTATGAACTATTTGGCTTTCATTTGTTTAATTAAGTGGATTTTTACCATAATTTTGATGAGTTGACAAACTCTTGTCCCGCAATTTACATTCTAACACACCTTTTTATTATTTTTTTTATTTTTTTTTTCATTCCATTGTGGGGAGTGGTTAATCCACTTGTGTGCAAGACTGTACACTTTTAATTTACCCTTGATTTTAATTTTTCTACATAGATTTTTTGTTTTAAGCTTGTTGACATTAAATTGGTTTTTTTTTTTTTTAAATATATTTTTTCCCCTTGTTTTCATAACAAAACTCATGATCATCAACCTATATTTTTCACATTTTTTTTCTTCTTCATAATTATCTCAAAATATCTTCACAATTATCTTAAAATCTAACACGAGCCACACTCTAATAGTTATTATATCTCAGAGCAATTCTAATGGAGTTATTAAATGAGTTATCAAATCTCTTAACTACTATTTAACTTCTATAATTTTAAAATTTTGTTCTCCAAAGGGGTTATTAAAATGGGTTTGTATTTTGATGTTTCTCTTCTTTGAATCTAAAAATACTTCCTACAGATTGAGTTATCAAAAAAATAACCACATAACCAACCATTCACAAATTGACATGTGGCAATTACATATAAAATTATCAAAAAACTTCCAATTGATAATAAAATTTGATAACCATTGTTTGAGTAGATGAGTTTTAAATGTATTTTAAAATATTATCTTAAATATTAAATTGAGCATTTGATAATCCAATTTTGATATTTAGCCTTGGAGTTGCGCTTGCAACTCCAATGGGTGCTATAGAAATTTCTCGAAAAGGATAATTCTAATGCATTCGATCCGACTTTCACCTCTGAATGTGACAATCAATTACATATCTACATATTTATAATTAACCATTTATTCATAACAAATAATAAATAAATTATTTATTTATTAATTTGTTCCAATCGAAATATTCAAAATAGTTTAACTATTGCTTAATTTGGATACAACCACCATTCAGCTTAGGTTAATTTTTAATATTTTTTTTTTTTGAGTTTTCTAAACGGATAAATACATATAAAACAAATAACTACGTTGTTTATTTATTTATTTCAATTGAATTATTCAAATTTAAGTCTAATTTTTTTTTTTTGAGTGAAAATTTAAGTCTAATTAAGACTTACTTTGGATTTACTTACTAGAAAACCACCAATCAAATGTGGTCAATATTTAACATATAAGTTTGTTTATAAAAATATAAATTCTACACTCTATGTTTCATTCATTCAATGACAATCCCATTAATTATGCATTGTCAATTTTAATTGATTTGTTCCTTTTTTATTTATACACATACAATTTATCCTCAAATACCTTTATCTCATATATTTTTCTTTGACATCCTAATAGGTATTCTTGCAATATAATTTCAATTATCTAATGAATTAATTTTAATATACAAGTTGCGACATGTTTTTTTTTTCTTTTTTACTTTTTTCCGCTAAACCATAAACAATAATATAATATTTAAAAATTGGGTGAACACATAATTTTACTTTTTAATTGTGTTTAGTGAACTATGTGTAGTACTATTTTAATTGTTTTGATAAACCTAATTTCACTTAAATTGGGATAAGTAGTTTTAGAATATTATTTTTCTTATTGCAACTAGATAGAAAAGTAAAAATTGGGTAACATTTTTAATTATTGTTTGGTGAATTATATATGTGTGTTGTACTATTTTCATTGTCTTGACAAAATCTAAAACTTATTTAAATAGGGATAAATAATTTTTAAAATATTTATACTGTTCGCATTACTAGAAACAACATTTAGGAAAATGGTAAACGATATTTTATAATGGGAAAATAATATTTTTTATTGTAAGTTATAGTTCGATGAATTTTGTGTTTTTAACTATTTTAGTTGCCTCAACTAAAATAAACACATTCAAATTTTGGAAAATAATTTTCGAAATACCCATGTTGTTACCACAACTAGATAAAATATTTTTAAAAATGATTAAATGACATTTCATACTGGAAAAGTAATAATTGTTTATTTATTTCATAGTGAAATAATTATTTTAAAATTTTAGGTTATTGTTCGGTGAATTATGTGCATTGAACGATATTAATTTCTCTGAATAACATAAAACCACAAATATATAAATTAAATTTAAAATATCTATTTTGTTATTATCATTGAACAAATAATTTAAAAAATGGATAAACGAAAATTTACAATAAGTAATTGTTTAGTGAATTAGATGTGTTCAACGATTTTAGTTATTTTAACTAACCTAAACCCATTTAAATATTGATATATTATTTAAAAAAATATCTATTTTGTTAATATTACTAACTACTAGATTTAAAAAAAAAGGATAAACGGCAATTTATAATGGAAATAAATTATAAAGTAAACATGTCATCAATTCATTTTCCATATATTACTTCATAGAGATATGTTTTAACTGGAGTAAACGGATTTTTTGTACTCCTAATTATTTTTTGTGCACTATTAAAAGGAAATATTAATTAATTATGGAATAAATGTCTTATTTTATTTAATGTTACGATTAATATTAATATTAGTATTCACATGAGTATTAAGATTATCATTAGCATTACCATTAGTATTAACATTAGCATTGGCATCAACATTAATATTATCATCAACATTAGCATTATCATTAGTATTAACATTACCATTTTAGAATTAGTATTAAGATTATGATTATGATAAGGATTAGAATTAGTATCAATATTAGGATTATATTTAGTTTTAGGATTAAGATTAGTTTCGTATTAGCATTAGCATTAAGATTGGTATTAACATTAGTATTATAATTAGGAGTAGCATTAATATTTATAATGACATTAGAATTCGCATTAATATATTAGGATTAGCATTAATATATTAGGATTAGTATATTAGTATTAGTTTAGTATTAGTATTAGTATTAGTTTTAATATGACTATAGTATTAATATTATTATTAGTATTAGTATTAGTATTAGTATTAGTATTAGTATTAGTATTAGTATTAGTATTAGTATTAGTATTAGTATTAGTATTAACAGGGCCGGTTTTGGGGAGGCGAAGTAGGCGGTCGCCTAGGGCCCCCGGATTTTTAAGAAAATTTAGGCCCCCCAAATTATGTTACATACACTTTATATATGAATACTTATTTTTTAAAATTTATTATATATAATATTTTGGAACATCAATTCTAAAATAAATTTAATATAAATGATCAATAAATATTTTTTTCAATTTTCTTAACCTTGGGGCCCCTAAATATTAAATTTATAATGTCTTAATTATTTATTATTATACCTAAAATAAGAATCATTATTCATTAATCTATTTAAGTTTTATAAATATTTATGAAGTTTATTTTCTATAAAGATTATACGTCACGGGAGGAAGTGAACCAGCAAATCATCCTGTTAATTTTGATTTTTTTTCCATATTTGAAGTTATTTTATGTTCATACATTTCAAAAAATGTTTCGGGGGCACTACCCTTGAACCCCCGTAATCTTTATTTCATCATTTTTAGAAAATATTATTTATATGTTTTTATTATATTTAATTTTGAACACCCTTTAATAAAATTGATTTGTCAGATAGGGACCCCGGTTTTAAGTTGTTTTTTAAATCTCGCCTAGGGCCCCTGAATTCTCAGGAACGGCCATGAGTAATAACATTAGTATTAGTATTTGTATTAGTAAGTATTAACATTAGTATTAGTATTTGTATTAGTAAGTATTATGATTATTTCTACTAGGATTTGGATTGGATTACGATTATGATTATTATTATGATTATGATTAGGATTATGATTATTATTATTAGAACTAACACTGACATTAGAATTATAATTAGAACTACCATTAGCATTAACATTTGAATTAACATTATGATTATACGTAAGATTAGGATTACGATTAATATTAGCACTAGCATTAGAACTAGGATTAGTAGCATTAGTTTAGGACTAACATTGGTACTAGCAATAGGCAGTAGAACTAGAATTACGATTATCATTAGCATTAGTATATTATGATTAGCATTAGCATTAGCATATAAATATTAGCATTATTATTAGCATATTAGTATGAATATTAGTATTGCGATATATTAGCATTTTGATTATTAATATTACTAGCATTATAATTAGAATTATGATTAGAATTAGGATTAACATTACCATTAGCATTAGTATATTAAGAATAATATTAAAATTAGTGTTAGCAATAGCATATTTGCATTTCTATAAGAATTAAAACTATGCTTCGTATTATTATTAAGATTAGGATTATAATTAGAATTAGAATTTGTATTAGAATTAAGATTAACATTAATATTAGTATTAGGATTATGATTGTAATTTTGATTAGAATAATGATTGGGTGTAGTACGTACTAGGATTAGGATTATGGTTAGGATTAGCGTTAACGTTATGATTAAGATTAGCATTAGGATTACTAATAGTAATAGTATTATTATCAGATTAGTATTAGTATTACTATATTAGTATTAGTATTAGCAATGGTAGGTAATGATAATGATAATGGTGACGGTAGTTGTAATGGTAATGATTGGTATTGGTATGACTATCAGTATTTGTATTGGTATCTATATCAATATTGGTATCGTAATGATAATAGCAATGATAATGGTAATGGTAATGGTAACGGTGTTGGTATTGATGTTGGTATTGGTGTTGGTATTGGTAATGGTAATAGTAATGGTAACGGTAATGATGTACTCGCCATTTGTATACGGAAATTAAACCTTCGATATTTAGTTTTTTTCACTTATTTTGGCTGAATTTGTTATTTACATGAAATAATTTTTTTTAAACTTTGTATTGCACATTGATCTTACTATTTCAAGAACTTTTTAAAATGAAATATTTATTTTTATAATGAATTTCCCGTGCAACGCACGGGTGAAGTACTAGTTATCTTAAATATTAAATTGAGCATTTGATAATCCAATTTTGATATTTAGCCTTGGAGTTGCGCTTGCAACTCCAATGGGTGTATCAAATGAATTATCAAACCGAAAAAGCACCTTTTTGATATCCTAAAATTAAGAATTTCTATTCCAATGGTAGAATCAAAATGGGTAAGTATTTCGATATTCTACATCTTTGTATCTAAAAATACATCTTGGATATTGAGTTATCAAAAAAATAACTACCTAAACATCCAATCATAAAATGACACGTGACAATTACAAATAAAAATACGAAAAAACTTCCAATTGATTATTAATTTTGATGACCATGGTTGGAATTGATAAACTATAAATAAATATTAAAATATTATATTAATTATCAAATGAGTATTTGATAATCCAATTTTGATATTTGGCGTTGGAGTTGGGAGTAATAAGGGTTATGTTTTTGGAGAAATTTCTTAGTATAAGAATGTTTGCACCTGCCTTTGTTTTTTAATTTTGCTATGTTGGTGTAACTCTGCCATTTTTGTTTCCAAGTTTTTTTGTTACAAAAAGGGCTTTTTCTCCCTTCACTCTTATTCTTGATAATGAATTGTTAACAAATAATGCAATGTTTTTCTTCTTAATTTACACAAGGGTGTTCGTTGATGGGTGATGAAGAAGTAAATATGAGAAAGTGAATGAATTTCTTTGTATTTATGCTGGTTTTTTTTTTTCTATTTTCAAGAGGGATTGTTTTCCCTTTTGCCACAGTTTAAGACTCTACAACCCCTCAATATGAGATGATATATATATGAGATAATATATATGTTTATATCTCTTTCACCAATAAGCCCATCTCTTTCATATTTATTATAAATAAAGGAAACATTCATGTATATCCCAATATTACCCTTAACCATTTATACCCAATTCTTAATTGTAACCCCAATTTATCAATTTTGTCCACAAAAATCCAATTTTGACCACAAATATTCAATTTTGACTTTTTTTTGGTGCATAATTTAATATGCTCCAATTTTATCCTTAACTTAATTTAATCTCAATTTGACCCCAAATTTCACAAACTATTCAATTTTGACCCAAAACTTTTTTTTTCAAAAAAACTTTTTTTGCCGCCGGATTCCGGCGTTGACTTTTCAAAAAAAAAATCTTTTTTTTTTTTTTTTGCTTTTTTCTTTTTTCTTTTCTTTTCTTCCGGATTTTTTTCGCCTGTTTCCGGCGGTCTCCGACGTTGACCTTTTATAGTGTTTTTTTAAGGCTTTTTTTTTTGTTTGGTTTGTTTTTGTTTTTTTCGTCCACCGCTAAACGTTGACCGTAATTGTGCTGTCACTGACAGTAAATTAACGTAATTATATAAATTAACGTAATTATATTGTCAATGACAGTTAATTAACGTAATTGTACGGCCGTTGACAATACATTTATGTAACTGTGCTGCCGTTGACTGTAAATTAATGTAATATTATTATTTTTTATTTTTTGTTGTTTTCTTTTTATTTTGTTTGGTTTGTTGACAAGTCAACGTAATTATATTATTGTTGTTGACAGTAAAATAACTGTAAACACAATAATATTACTGTCAACAACATCAATATTATTATTTTTTTCGGTTTTTTTTTTTTTTTTTTTTGAGTTATTCACGGAGTAAGGTAATAATATTATTGTCTATTATTGTAATATTACTGTAAACACAATAATATTACTGTGGTTGACGGTAATATTACTGTAAACACAATAATATTACTGTGGTTGACGGTAATATTACTGTTGTTATAGTAATATTGTTGTCAACCACATCAATATTATTATTTTGTTTGGATTTTTTTTTGTTTGAGTTATTCACGGAGTAACGTAATAATAGTACTGTCTATTACTATAATATTATTGTTGTTGACGGTAATATTACTGTTGTTATAGTAATATTACTGTCACTCACAGTAATATTAATTCTTTTGATTTTATATATTATGTTTACATTTGTTGAACGGTAAACATAGTAGTATTACTCTATTACACAATAATAATGAGTTTTGTTGTGTTAATATTACTATGCTAGAGATTAATATAGCAGTATTACTGTGTAAAACTGTAGTTTAGTTAATTCTACTGTGTTTAACAGTAAGATAGTTAATATTACTGTCAATCACAACAATATTATTGTTTAAACGAAAAAAAAAAGTTACAGAAAGAAAGAAAGAAGAAAAAAAAATCGAAAAAGTCAACGCCGGAGACCGGCGTTGACCGCCGGAATCCAGCGGGAAAAAAAAAGTTTTTGAAAAAAAAAAATTGAAAAAAATTTTTTGGGTCAAAATTGAATAATTTGTGAAATTTTGGGTCAAATTGAAGTTAAATAAAGTAAAGAATGAAATTGGAGCATATTAAAGTATGAGGGGTTATTTAGTCCTTTACAAAAATCTGGACCATGTGTGGACTTATTGGTAAAAGAGTTTTTTGTCTGAATTTCTTTATGAATAAGTAACCATTGATGGGCTTAGAGGGTGTTTGGCTAAGCTTATTTTAAACAACTGATAAGCTCTTACGTCTGATAAGATGTTTTTAGAGCTGATAAGCTGTTACATCTTATTTTTAGGATTAATTTTTAGAGTGTTTGGATAATGAGCTTACTTCCTATTTTTACTCATTAAAAGATCTTAAATAAAAAGGTGGGGTAGAGGTACTTATTTAAAAAGATCTTATTTGCTCTCCAACAGCTTATTTTAAAAAAAAAATAAGATTTTTTTTAAAAAAATTACCAAACACTTTGGAAGAGCTTATAAGCTCTAAAACATCTTATAAATTCAATTTAACATTTTATAAGCTTAGCCAAACACCCTCTTATTTGTAAAGACCCCTTAAATATATGTACATCATGTTACATATATAATCTAACTAATGATCTGATGATTTAGATGAAGATGACAATTCAGACGGAAATAATGCTTCTCAACAAGATGATAATTATATATGGTAACAGTTGCAACCTATTATTTGTAATATTTATTTTATTTCTGCATATCCTATTATATTACATTATTAACAATATTTATCTTAACTTTGATAAAATTTCATCTTTGACATTGATGAAGTAACTCCATTGTTAACTCCTTTCAATAAATCATTGAAGTAAAGGGAGGGGAGTATGTTGAAGTAACACAGATGTCATGTGCGATGGTTTTGAAGATGATCAAGATTGAAAAAGAATAAATAGAGATCATGTGCTCCTCCTCTTCTGATTTTGCTTTTAATTTCTGAGGACATTTTAATAGGCTTTTTTTTTACTTTTTTTTATTTTTATGATTATGTAGTGTTGATATTATTAATATGAGTAAATTGCACATATTCCCTGTGTTATTTGAAATTGCTAAAAAGTTCTCTGTGTTATAAAAATTAGCAAGAACCACCTTGTGTTGTGCTTTACAAAGCCCACTGCCCCTTTACTGCAAAATTTGATGTTGAATTTAATCAAATGACTAAACTATCCTAGTGAATTTTTAATAACATTTTAATTTTAGAAGAAAAAATCTATAAATTCAATAGAATAAAATTAAAAGAAATTGAACATGAAAAATGTTCTATTTTCTTCTCACTTCCGTGCACGCAAAACCTGCCTCCTTCCTCATCCAGCATCCGCCACCGTACCACGACCCACCAGATCAACCCCCACCCTAAACAACTTCTCCATTCACCAGTCCATATCAGCGACAACCTCTATTTCACCTTCGACGAAAAAGTTGGCAAGAAAAATCCAAAAACCTAAATACATGTGGCGCAAGCAGAGATTGGCGACTGGGGCTTCGAGTGAAGGCAACAACAGAGCGACGGGGGCTATAAAATACACACTCAATGTAGTCTTGCTTCATTCTACTTATTTGTTATGAATTTTTATTTAATTTTGTTGCATATTTTTTGATATGGGTGGCTTTGTTTTGGTAATATTGTAGGTGGTGGTTTTGTTTTGATTGGTGGTTCGGGTTGTGATTTACTTTATTTGTATAAAAAGAAAACCATTAGAATATGGAAGCGGGGTGGTGATGGTGTGGCGTGCGGAGACGTGGTGACAATACATAGCAGATCTAGGATTTTTTGGTGGACTGGGCGGAAGATGGCGCAGAAAGAGAAATTCGCGCAGGCTGGGCCTTTAATTGACTATGTTCAATAGTCGATTACGGCTTAATCGACTCCAATTTTTAATTTTTTTTTTTTTGGCTTTTTTGTTTATTTATTCCAATTGTATAAATCAATTATAATGTTTGTATATTTTTTGTTTTTGTAAAATATAGTTGATTTTGCATTTTTTTTTTGTAATTGTGATTTGTTATTTTTAGTAGTTAGATTCTAATAGACTATACTTCATAAGCGGTTAATGTGACCTAGTAGTTAGATTTTTCTTTTTAAATATTTGTTTTTAATAATTTCCTTTATAATTGACTATGCTTATGAAGCACAGGTGATTAATAAAACTGATACATAAAAAAAGTTAAAAAAATGGGGGAAAAAACAGTTGATGACTAGCGCATGACGCAATGATGATGTGAGCGCTTGACGCAGTGATGATATGCCGGGCGGGGACAAAATTGGAAAAAATAATGGTTGAAAATGAGTGTGGATTTTTCTCAAATGGAGCAAAATATTTTGGCCTCTCACCATTAAAAGAAGTAATGGGTAGCTCAACTGGTTCGGGGTAGTAAGTTGGTACAAGGTCTTAGGATCGAATCCTGACAACCGTAATGTGAGAATTTCAACTCCAGTGAGGGTTGATTCCTTGTGGGCACCAGGTCCGAATCCGCTATCCTAACGGGCCGTTGAGTTACCATGATTTACATTCATCCATCAAATACTTGTCGCACCGAGGGATGGGGCCCTGGGGGCGAGGGTATTTCGCCTTTTGGTACAAGTAATGGGGGATTTTCTCAAAGAAACTCTAATTTATATTACAGACAATTTTCACATCTAATGGAAATTATCATGGGTTAATGGCAAAGAGGTCCATGACAAGGGCACTTAATTAAAAAATGGACATCCAAGTTTTTCGTGTTTCAAATATTTCCAGCTCATTCAAACTTATTTGCAAATAAGAAAAACCTTTTTATATAAACCAAAATTACCCCCAATTCATTGAAACTCAATTGAACTTCAATTTCATGATTTACACCCCCAATTTAGCCAAAGTCTACCAATTAACCAAGACCCTTATTCCAGATTTGACCCATCACCGCCGGAGACCGCCAGAGACCGGCGTTGACTTTTTTTTTTTTTTTTTTTTTTCTGGCAGCTCAACCTGCGTTGACTTGTCTCCGACGTTGATTTATTTATTTAATTTTATTTCAATTTTGTTTTTCTTTCTTAAAAACATATTTTAATTAATAATACTGTCTTGGTTGCTAAATTATTGTCTCCACCAGTAATTTAACTGCCGGAGACAGTAATTTAACTGTTAATTGACTTTTTTTTTTCTCTTATTTGTTTTTGAAATTTTGTTTTTTCTTAAAAAAAATGTTTTAATTAATATTATTGTTGGGACAATAATATTAGTAATATTATTGTTCGAAAAAATAATATTCATAATATTATTGTCCCAAATAGTAATTTTACTGTTTGGGACAGTAATATTAGTAATATTACTGTTTTGGTATTCAATATTACTGTTAACGTCAATTAACAATTAAATTACTTTGTCCGATACTTAAATTACTGTTGTAGACAGTAATTTACAGCCAAGACAATAATATTAATTAAAATATTTTCTTTAAAAAAAGTTCAAAAAAATCCTAAAAAAAGTCAACCTCGGAGAACGGCAGTTGACTGGCCGGGAAAAAAATTCAGGAAAAAAAGTTTTCAAAAAAAACAAAATTGTCGACGTTGGAGAACCGCCTGATCAACGCCGGAATCTGGCCAGAAAAAAAAATTAAAAAAAAATTATGAAAATAGAGTTTAATGGGATATATTTGTTTCAATCCGGGGTCAATGTGTAATATTGAGGAAGTTAGAGTATAATGAATGGAATTGATAAAAATTATATTATGGACGGCATTTTAGATAAAAGACATGGGATGAGTTTATTTGGAAGACTGTTTTTTGTGCGGATCAATGTGCTTTTAAACGCCTTGTCATGTCCCTCTTTACCATTTGACAAACTATCATTGCACAATTATTTAATTGGACCACCTGGTACAGTGAGTTATCTTCTAATAATAAGCCATGATAAAAATAATTTTCGGAATCCACCCAAAAAAATTATTAATTAGCCAAATATCAAACAAAATCTATTATTTTGTTAATCTTCCCTAATCTCTCTACCTAACGCAATAATGCATATCAAATAAGCATTTTAGTATTGTGTGGAACATTGGATACAATTCAACCACTAGTTTGTTTAATATTTAATTTAAATAATTCAGGGACATGTAATTTCCACATTCAAAATATGTTATTTCACCGTCAAATTAAATATATTTTCTATTTTACTGTTTTCTTCTTCTTTCACCTATATTATGTACAAACTCATGAGCCAACCACCACTAAACTAGTTAGGATATTTATATATAAAAAAAAAATTCACACTTTCTTACTGAAATATTTACCACAAAATCCTACCCTCTCCACCTTCAGCGAACAATATTTTCTTCAGAGAAAAACATCTCCAAAAGTCAAAAAGAGCAGGAATTCACATTCTTGGAGAAATAAATTAAGAGTTGCATGGAAGGTCTTGAACTTCCTCAAGAATTGGCTAGTTTGGCATAATAGTATTTCATTTTCTTAAAAAAAAAACATATTACATAATATGCAGTTCATCTGATATGAAAGTTTAAATATCTTATAATAAATATTTCATTTTAATAAAAAAAACAAAATAAAAAGAACTTAGAACATAGGAGGATTAAGCAAATATTAAAGAGTGGTGGATTAAAAATTAAAGAAATATTTGTGATATTTATATATTTATGGTGGTGAATTGAAATACTTTGGAGATAGAAATAGCGCGTTACTTATTTAATTGAATAATTGAATAGTTGTCCTTAAAGTAATTATTGTGCTTGTCTACTTTTTCTTTTTCTTTTGGGTAAATTGCATTTAACCCCCTTGTGGTTTGGACAGTTTGCACATGACCCCCTTATGGTATGGATTTAGGCACATAACCCCTTGTGGTTTTGACATTTTGCATATGACCCCCTTATGGTATGAAATTAGGCACATAACCCCCTTGTGGTTTTGAAATTTTGCACATGACCCCTTTATGGTATGAAATTAGCACATAACCCCTGAATAAAAAACTGAAAATGACGAAATTACCCCTATCAAGTCAAAAATTCTTGTTTTAATTTAAGATTAATTATTCTATAAAATGAAAAGGTTAATGTATGTTTTTGTAAAATGAGAAATATAATATATTATTGTGTTTTTTTCTATTTTACCGCTCGTATATATATTTTTTAAATTTTATTTTCATTTCAACTTTAGAGAAATGTTTTTTTTAGATTTTTCCAAAAGAATAAAAAAATAAAGACTTTGTTTCTTAAAAAAATTAAAGTTCAATAACAGCTATAATATAATATATTATATAGAAAATAGAAATATAATAATCATAATTAATGATAATGTTAAAGATTTTCAAATTGATTTTTAAAATCGAATAAATTGTCAACCGTACAATAACTAGTATTTTATACCATTCGTACTATAAAATAAAAAAGAAACACAATAATATATTATATTTCTCATTTTACAAAAAGGTACATTAAGCTTTTCATTTTATAGAATAATTATTTTTAAATTAAAACAAGAATTTTTGACTTGGTAGGGATAATTTAGTCTTTTTCAGTTTTCTATTCAAGGGGGTTATGTGCTAATTTCATACCATAAGGGGGTTATGTGCAAAATTTCAAAACCACAAGGGGTTATGTGCCTAATTTCATACCATAAGGGGGTCATGTGCAAAATATCAAAACCACAAAGTGGTTATGTGCCTAAATTCATAACATAAGGGTGTCATGTGAAAAATGTTCAAACCACAAAGGGGTTAGGTGCTATTTACCCTTTTCTTTTTTCGTTTCTTTCTTTTTGTAAAAAAATGTCACTACCCTTTCCTATTGCCACTTTTATGAAAAAAAAAAAAAAAATACATAATTAGCGGTGTGAAGAAACCAGTTCAACGCAATCAATCAATCAATCAAACTGCATTTTTATTTTTGAAGCCCCAAACAGAACGCAAATTATACGATGCCCAACCAAGACTTGTTCATTTCATTATGCAATCTCATATTTCCATGTCGGAATCTCATCACACACGAACAAGAATCTGCTTCTTCTTCTTCTTCTACCACTGTAAGTGAGCTGCCCACTTCTGTAATTCTTCAGATCTTCTTCAAACTATCAATCCAAGATATTATCCGATGTAAATGCGTCTGTAAATCATGGCACAACCTAATTTCCGAACCCTATTTCAATAATACATATCAATTGAATTATCCCTTTACTTCTATTGTGCGCTCTGACCACAAGACTGTTACCAATCCACTCGATCACCAGTCTTTCTACATTCTTGAAATTGGGTTAAATGACGAGGTTACCCCTACACCCTTTTCCCCAAATCTTCTCGATTTTTCCGGAGATGGGATAATCGGAATAACGGGCTCGTGCAACGGTCTACTCTGCTTGGTAAAGAGCCCGCAGCTCGAGAACGAAAGCCGCGGAAACTACGTTCACAACCGCGATAGCATATACAATAACCAAACTGTCTGCATTGTCAATCCCTTGTTGGCGGGAGGATGCGTGTTGCTTCCGGACGTTACGCGTGCCGAGAATATCCGTGACGTGGTTTACGGGTTTGGTTCGAGTAAATCAGCAAATGTATACAAGGTGATTCGGCTCGTTATTAAGTATGTTTTCGTTGGTGTCGGGCACGAAATTAGGGTGTCCGGTGAGATTTTCACGATTGGGGTTGATAGTAAATGGAGATTTTTTAAGGATTCGTCGATTCCTTGCTACACTTTCCCATGTGGTGTTAGCCTTGACGGAATTGTTCACTGGATGGGTGACGATAGGCGGTCTGGTCTTATTTATGCATTTGATATCGCACGAGAGAAAGGGAATCGTATCCCGATTCCTCAGGGTTTGGGAGATGATGCCGGGAATATTGTACTGGCTGTATGGAACGGGAAACTTTGTTTAACTGATAACAGTAGCGAGTTTCAGGTAGATGTGTGGAGAATGAACCGATATGGAGTTGCGGATTCTTGGACAAGAGACGTCATATTGAAGAAACGGATCCCTTCCGATCTTCGCAATTTTCCACTTATTCCAATTACGACGTTGATGAATGGAGACTTGTTGATGTCCCGGGTGTATGGTCAAAGTCTAATATCTTTTGACCCGAAGAGGAAGAAGTGTCGTAAATATGGTACTTCTGATATTGAGGGGACTGTTTGTTTTTTGTTTGGGTACATTCCTAGCTTTGTTTCCCCATCACAACTTTCTGAGAGTAAAGTACTGTTGGCATCAACATCTTCTCATCGTTAGTTTTTGTATAATTTGGAAATGTGGTTGTTACCCGAAAAGGTAGCAGTGTCTGCATAATTTGTATTATTTAGAGTGAATGTATGTATGGATCAGTTGTTTGTTTGTTTGGTGGAAGGAAGACAAAAACTCCCTTCACTTGGATGTGTTTCAAGTTAATGTTGTGTGACTATTATTGTAACATAAATATTTGACTGAGCCGGGCCTACCTCCCCCCTTTCATTAGGACTTTTAATTGAGTCGGGCTCACATGAAGCTCGATGATTAAGCCCAATATTACTTGAGTCGAACGTAGTTAATTGTGAGTCGGGCTGAATTTTAGTCATTTGAATAAGATTGAGAAGTTGATGAGCCGACTCCGAGTTTGGGCACATTATAGCTCAACCCAAATTAAGACCGATTAAATAAGTAATTTAAGTATTTGTTATATTTATTATTTGACATATTTATTAATGTTCATGTGTATACAAATATTACTATTACAAAAGTGTTATCATAGTGAATTATAATGTGAACCTAAACTCATACATTGAAGTTCTTTTAGAACTTACTAATATTTTCCCACCGTGCGAGGCACGGGATAATATTTCAAAAGCGAAGAAAACAGTTATTAAAATAAATTTAAATCAGAACTGTAACCGATGCTCAAATAAATGTGGCAGAAATGAACAAATAATTAGTCCTTTGTGACTAAATAGTAAATAATAGGAGATTTTGTAGTTATGTAATCTTTGTAGAGAGACAAAAAACAACGTGAAAAAACTAATTAGAGATATGTGGCTGGAAAATTAGAGTTTTAATTTTGACAATCAGTTGATATACACCCTTTATATGAAAAATATATAGGGCTATGGCCACCATAAAATTCTTTTTTTGAAATACCCCTAAAGAGAAAAAAGTACAATTATGCCCTTATGTGCAATTTTCGTCCAACTGCATTTAGTATTTTTGGACATGTATCTATAATTTTCGGTGATTTTTAATTTTAATAAAATTCATTTTGTTTATTTTCTATTCCTATATATATATTTTACTGGTTTTTTTTAGTTATTAGGGCACTGTACAAATAAACCCATCAAAGGTACTTACTTATTTATAAAGGGGTCCAGATATGGTTGTCAGAACCGGACCGGACCACCCGGCAGGAAAGCGGTCCAATTCAACCATCAAAACCGGGGAAAACAAAAACCGGGGTTTAAAGCCCAGAACCCTGTTCGACCGCTAAAAACCCGGGAACCGGCGAATCGGCCATAGAACCCGGTTTTTGATCAAAATGGTGCGTGTATAGCCAAAATTGGGTGGATCTCGCCGTGGGTGGTCCGAGCTTTGTGCTTAATGGCCGGATCTTGGTGTTGGGTGGCCGAATCTTGGAATATGGTGACCGGATCTTGATGTTTGGTCCACAATCATAATGACTGAAAAAAAAAAAATAAAGAATAAACAAGACCAATGAAGGAAGTTGAGGAATGAAGGAGATAATGATCTGTATGAAGACAGAGAAAGAATTAAGAAAATAGATGGAGAATGATTATGCAATTGTTTGGGTCAGCATTAGTGATACCGGAAAATATCTTGTAGGATACTTTTCCAACATTAGTGATATCATATGTGAAGGAATATTGAATGTGTGAGATCGTGCACAAGCAAATACCTTTCGTCAACATTGTTTGTTCTATTAATACAACCACATTAACCTCCTTCCGAGATAAAATTCTTCCGACAAGAATGAGTTATGTGGACCTCCTCTTCTAGTATAGACGTGTGCTTATACCTAAAAGTATAGTAAGCCATTGAATATCACACCAAACTATCAGAGTTCAAAATTTTTTTCCAACCCATTCTCAACATTGTTTGTTTCATTTATGGTTGTCTGCTTATTAAACTCTTATATTTATGCATTTTTAATCTGAATGGTTTGCTGAGAAAGCTAGATTCGGTTATGGAGGAGTTCAGTGCATTCATGGTGGAGAAGGCTGCGTCGGCAGTGGAGCAAGGGTGGTGGGGGCGGTGGTTAAGGAGGTTTCTCCAGCGGATATGGAGAATAAAAAGGAGGACGTGGGAGAATATGGATGCCGCTCCACGATCGCTTCGAACATGGAGGATTACAGTAGGAGCGTAACGAGGATGATAGTTGCTGGTTCGGGGCCGGTGATTAGAGGGATATTGTGGGGTGGTGGTGTCACTCTTGATAGGCTGAAATGGGGTGGTGATGGTGTGGTGTGACGGCGGCGTGGTGACGAGGAGGAGCAGATCTAGGGTTTTTGGTAGATCAGGCGAAAGACGGTGCGGCTAAAGAAATTCGCGCAAGCTGGACCTTTAATCGACTATGTGTTTTTTTGGTAGTCGATTAAGCTTGATTAAGGTTGATCGACTATGTTCTGGCAGTCGATTAAGGTTGATCGACTCCATTTTTTTTTTTTTATTTTGAATTTTTTGTTTATTGATTCCAAGTGTATAAATCAATTATAATGTTTGTATATTTTTTGTTTTTTGTAAAATATAGTTGATTTTGCATTTTTTTCGCAATTGTGATTTGTTATGTTTAGTAGCAGATTCTTAATCGACTATGCTTCACCATAGTCGATTAATATACCTGATATAGAAAAAATAAATTAAAAATTAAAGATTTTCCTTAATCGACTATGAAGCATAGTCGATTAAAAAAGCGGAAAAAAAAAATCGCTGAGCGCGTGACCCAGTGATATGTGACGGGCGGGGGCCAAGCTGGAAAACATAATGACTCAAAATAGATGTGGACTTTTCTCAAATGAACTGAAATATTTTGGACACATCCATTAAAAAAAGTAATGAGGGGTTTCCTCAAAGAGCCCCTTCAATAAAATACAAATAAATATCATTTTATTAACAAAAAAACTTTTTAGATACTTTATTCAAACCTCAAAATAAATGGAAATATTTATATGTAAAAGTAAGAAACATTAGGGTAAACTAAAATAAATGGCATATTTGTAATATTTTATAAAATTAATTATTATTATTCGTTGATCTCCTATTTGGGCTATTACAAGCTGTTTTGTCGTCCGATGACTTTCATAGTAATTCAGATTTGCAAATTCACCAGTTAAATTATAAATAGTGTTTTTCTTTTTTTAATTATTTCTTTCTCTTACACATCACATCGATGTAAATTTATTTTTTTGTACTATTTAATTATTAAATATTTAATTTTTCTTAAGTTTTGCAATACGGAAAATTGCTAGTATAATTTTAAAAGGAGCTTATTGCAAAAACTACCCCTGTGAAATCTCTAATTGGCAAATACCCCCCTGTGGAAAAAAATGTGACCAACTCCCCCCTGTGTTATGAATTACAAAGCTCACCGCACCCATTTGATTTTTAAACATTGACCGCGTGTGAAACTACCATTATACCCCTCAGTGAAATAAACAGCAGTAAACCCATTTTCACTCTCTCTATTTCACTCTCGCTCCCAAATTACACCTACCTCTGAAAACCCTAAAACACGATTCCCCCAAAAAAATTTCGAATCTGCTTGTGAAAAAATGCTTTTTGCGTCGATTGAAACTTGAAATAGCTTCCCCTCTCGTCGATTGAAGGCGCCAAGAAGTCATATTTGAGATACGGAGTCAAGAATTAAGGTTTGTAGTATTCTGTCTTGTTTGTGTTATTTGAAAAAACCCTATCTTTTTTCTCGATAACTAGAGTTGTGGGAATGTTAAAGTATGTAGGCTTTTGTATTTGTAAGGTTTTGTATATTATATTCGCGAGTTGGGAACTTTTTGAGAAATGCTACATTTAATATTTTAGTGTGTGGGGATCTGTTTTTTTGCTTGCTTGTCTGTAACAACAAGATTTTTTGCTTTGTAGGGTTTTTTTAATTATTTTTTGGTATCAGTTTTTTATTACCATTTTTTGTTGTCTTGTTGTTTGAATTGAAAATTTAAAAAAAAATGGTGTGGGGTATGCAGAAGTAGGGCACTTTGTTACTTTGTTGGTGAACTTGCAAAGTAATAATAATAATTAATTGAACAATTGTGTTTGACTGTTTTTACCATTTTTTATGCAGAATGAACAAGTTGTGTACAGTTACTATTTGGTTGAATGGTAAATTTGTCCATACACCCAAACTGGCTTATGTAGGTGGCAAAATGGAAGTAGTGGATCGAATTTGCTTAGACTACATGAACCTAGATAACCTATTCCAGATATATCGTATGAGTGGGGGGGAAAAAACTAATATTCAGTTCTACTTTGTTTATCCTGGGCTATCACTTCATGAGGGATTGAGGATGATTGAAGATGATATTAGTATCCAATTCCTAGTGTCAGCACATGAAGACTTAGACCACCTAACATTGTACACAGAAGAGAATGACAGAGAACCTTTAATTGCAATTGATGTGAATGGAAATGTGATTGTGGATAAAGGGGAAACTCTCCTGCTTAAGTACAGTGAAGGGAATACAAGAGAGACAGTAGAGACTGTAAACATTGAAGATGATGCACCAATGGATGAATATGGGACACAAATGAATGAAGATGAGGCACCACTGAATCAAGAGGAGGAAAATGAGACACCAATTACTGAAGATGAGGCAGCACTGAATCAAGAGCCATTGAATCAAGAGGAGGCACCAATGAATGAAGATGAGGCAGCACTGAATCAAGAGCCACTGAATCAAGAGGAGGCACCAATGAATGAAGAAGAGGCAACACTGAATGAAGAGGAGGCATCACTGAATGAAGATGAGCCAGTTAATAAAGAAGATGCACCAATATTTGAAGATGATTCTTCAGATGAAGATTATGTTCAATCTGACAATGAAGATGGTGATGATGATATACCCTCTGATGCCCCAAGTGAAGAGTTTGCTGACATTGAAGGCTCCTCTGAAGATGATATCTTTTTGGACAGAAATTCAAGTAAGAAAGATCTAGCTAGAAAACTGAGGCAAATGCTGAACAAGGAAAAGAGGTCAGTCCAGAGGTATAAAAAATGCAGAGTCAATCCATCTCAACAGACCACTGATTGGTATAGTGATGTTGATGATGAAGATGATATTGAAAATCTGAATTTCTTAGACAGTGAGAGGAGAAGAGTTCCTAGTTTCAGTGAAGGGGAAACAATGAAAAACAGAAATCTTGAAGTTGGTATGAAGTTTCCAAATGTAGACATTTATAGGAAAGCACTTATAGATTGGGTTGTTAGAAATGGATATGAACTGGAGTACTTAAAGAATGAAAGGACAAGAGTGACTGCAACATGCAAGGAAGAGGCTTGCAAATGGAGGATCCATGCCTCTGTTGTTCAAGGAAGTCAAATGTTTCAGGTATTGTGTTTTCTTTTGGTTTATGTTTCTTCATTGTTTTCTTTTGATCCCAATGATATTAATGAATTTATATGTTATGTTTGCAGGTTAAGACCCTAACAGGTGAGCACACATGTTCAAGAAAAAGGGAGAACAAACATGCCACTGCCAAGTATCTTGGAATGAGGATGGAACAAGGCATTAAAGACAATGCAGATATTGGTATTCAAAAGTTTCAAAACAGTATACTGAGGAAGGTTGGGGTTGAATCTAGTTACTGGAAAGCATTAAGGGCAAAAAGAGTAGCAATGACCAAGATAAGAGGCCAAGATGAGAAAGAATACACCCAATTATGGGATTACTGTGAGACCCTCAGAAGCACTAATCCTGGAACAAAGGTATTGCTTAGGAAGTTGTATCTCTCTGACCCCCCAGTGTTTGAAAGAATGTTTTTCAGTCTTAAAGGCATGAGGATGGGATTTTTAGAAGGTTGTAGACCATTGATTGGTCTAGATGGCTGTTTTCTCAAAACACCACATGGGGGGCAACTGTTATGTGCAGTTGGTAGGGATGGGAATGACAACTTATTCCCAATTGCTCTTGCTGTGGTTCCTATTGAAAACAGGGAGATGTGGACATGGTTTCTGTCTGAATTGTTGGATGTCATTGGTGGTGCTGAGGATGGGAAGTGGACATTTATTTCTGATAGACAGAAAGGGCTGTTGGAGACCATTAAGGAGATTGCCCCCAGGTGTCCTCACAGATTCTGTGTTAGGCACATATACCAAAATTTTAAACAAAAATGGACTTCATTAGAGTTAAAACAGTTGTTGTGGAGGGCTGCTTCAACAGGAAATACTAATGAATTTCAACAACATTTGAGGGCAATTGAGAGGATTGATGCAGGGGCAGCCAAATGGTTGAGGGAGATAGAGCCTTACCATTGGTGTAGAGCTTATTTCAGAAGAGGATGCAACTCTGATGTAGTTGTGAATAATCTGTGTGAGTCTTTCAACAACTTCATTCTTCAAGCAAGAGAGAAGCCAATTGTTAGTATGTTTGAGTGGATCAGAGCAAGACTAACAACCAGAATTCAGGTAAAAAGGGAGGGCATGGAGAAGTATGAGGGCCAAATCTGTCCAAACATACTTAAAAAGATCAACAAGTATGAGAAATATGCAAGAAACTGTTTCCCAAGATGGTGTGGGGGAGATGAATTTGAGGTTGAAGCATATACTGATAGATATGTGGTTCATCTTGACAAGAGGACCTGCACTTGTGGTATGTTTCAGCTCAATGGATACCCATGCCCCCATGCATGGACTTGTATATTGGACAGAAGGTTGAAAGTAGAAGACTATGTGGACCACTGTTATTCAAAAAGCATGTATTTGAAGGCTTATAGTCACATGGTACATGCAGTTCCTGGACCAAGAGACTACATAATCACTTCACATGAGCCACTTCTACCCCCAATGTACAAGAAAAAGGCTGGGAGACCTAAGAGGTTGAGAAGGAAGGCCCCTGATGAGATTCATAGGACTTCAACAAGAAGAGGCCTTACACATACATGCAAGAATTGCCTTCAGCAAGGACATAACCGGGAATCATGTAAGAATCCAACAAATCCAGCCTCTAAATTTTACAAGGTAAGCTTTTTTTTTTTATGTACATAATTTCTTGTACATTTTGTATAATTATTATAGATTTTTGATCAATTTTTCCATGTGTCATAGGGGAATTCCAGTGGTGAACCAAATGTCCAGACCACTTCTGCACCAACAGCCCAAACCACTTCTGCACCAAGAGGCCAAACCACTTCTGCACCAAGAGGCCAAACCACTTCTGCACCAAGAGCCCAAACCAGTTCTGCAACTAGAGGTCAAACCACTTCTGCACCAAGGAAATCCACTACCCCAAGTAACCCTTCACCACAAAGGAACTTCACTGCACCAAGGTCTCAAAGTACTTCTGTTGCACCAAGTACTGAAAGAATGGCCCAAGCAAATGCTGAAACAACTGCTGCAGCTCCTATTTCTACTCAAGAATCAGGAGTAGGTTTGGAAAGAGCACAACAGCCTTCAACAATTGGAAAGGTTGTATGATACTAGTGTTTTTTTTTTTTATTGAGATGGTTATATGTTTGCAACTTACCTCTATTTTTTAAATTTCTTTTTGTAGGTGTATGTGGGAAGGAGAAATGCAACCCTACTTGGAGGAAGTTCAAGCAACCCCATTGCCAATAAAAGGATAAGGAAGCCAGAGATCTCTCAAGTTCTGCAAAATATAAGGGAGAATGCCAAGAGAAGGAGACAGTGGAAGCCTTAGAAGTCCTTTGTTTGTTTGTTTTTTGGCTTTTGAAAATTGTGTAATTGTTTTGGCTGCATTTGAAGGCATTTGAAGGCTACTGACTAGGATAGTTTTTGTATGATTTCTCTTGAATTTGGCTGTGATTGCTTTTGTACTTTGAATCAAGATGATTATCACTTTTGGATGACATTTTGGTTTTGAACTTGAACCTAATTGGAAGATTATGTTTTTAGTAATTTGCAGTGCAATTAGTGTTGTTGATGTACTTGTGTACATGTTTTGTAATTGTGTATGTGTGTGATTGCATATTTTTTAGCAACAGGGAGTTGTTTATGTGTGTGATTGCATTTTTTTTAGCAAACAGGTTGTTTTTGCAAATTACATTTCACTTCAAGGTTGTTTTTGCCAATTTTTATTACAAATTTTCTCATTTTGTAAGAAATGTGTAACAGAATCATAAACATAAACAAAAATGATAAGAAAAAAAAACTTCATTCCAACATCAAAGCTTCATTCATTACAATCATAATTGAAACTAATTGAAACAAAAACAGCTAAAAAAAGGTTTTTTTACAGCTTCAACAACAAAAGAATGACCATAATAAACAATGCTAAACAAATAACCCAAGAAATATGCAAAATTGCATCACTTTTTCTTCCTTCAATCCCGTTAGACATTACTTCACGTGGCTCATCTACTTCATCCGAAAAACCTTCTGCAGAGGCTTCCCAATTCGAAAATCGTACAGCAACCCCCATCGGCTCCCAAGTTGCTCGAGTTGGTTCACACCAACGAAAAAAATTGCAGCATCGATGTTCACAGGAGTAGTACAACTTACCCTTTGATGGTTTCGTTGATGATTCAACCACTTTTATTATTGCTTTCATTTTGCATAGACATAGAGGAGTAATCCCATACCTCAAATCCATTAATGGCTTCGAATTACTTCTCCTCGCTGTGTTGCTAGACGAATACGACGACATTATCAGAATATCTATGGAAATCGAGATAAAATCACAAGCAATTGAAGGTTGAACTTGAGCGGCTGCAATTAGGGCATTGAAAGAAAAGAAAAGAGAAGAGAAGAGAAGAGAATTGGGGATTTTAAATAGGATTGGGGGGGGCATTTATGACATTTCACAAGTGAAAACAAAGAAACATTCGCACAAAGTGCGCGTGAGATACACGATTTAGCTTCAGGGGTCCAGATGCTTTGACTTTGATAACACAGGGGGGAGTTGGTCACATTTTTTTCCACAGGGGGGTATTTGACAATTAGAGATTTCACAGGGGTGGTTTTTGCAATAACCTCATTTTAAAAGATAAACAAACATAGTCCCCATGAATTTTTATTTTTTACATTCAAAATTATACCTTGAATGTAAGAGAGAATATTCTATAGGGAACCAAAATTTGGGAAATGACCAGATTTTTCTGTAATCCATATAGACTCAGTATAACTTTGACTATTTCATGTTCACACGTATTTGCAATAACAGAGAAGCACAACCCAATTTTCTCATCTTTTATGGAGTAAAGAATTGGATAATGATTAATAATTCGGCTTACCCAATATTTTAATTTTTATTTATAATAAATAGGTCGAAAACAAAGTCTATAAGCAAAGCGTCATCGTTCATTCCACCACCACCACATTCCTCACTTTCTTTATCATTTTCCTTTGCTCTTTCTTCACCGTCATCGTTTTCTTCCAAAAAGGTTATTCTTCCTCTTTTTTATATATCTATCAATATATATCTATATATATATACATACACATACATATATATTGATAGAATAATCTTCTTTTCTTGTTTTAGTTTTCGTTTTAGCTTAAAAGCTATTTCACGATTGTGATTCTGGGTTCCGTTCTTTATCTTTTGATTGTTTGTTCTTATTGGGTCTTTTCTGTAAATTAGATCACATATATATTATCTGGGTTATAAATCAAAATATCTTTCAGTGGGGTTCTTGATTGATAACCTTTGATTTTCTCGGGTATACATTGCTAAGGGTTTTCTAGGGTTTTTTTTTTTTATTTAATTTTTTTAGGATCAATTTTTGCTTTATTGATAATAAATTGAAATTGGCTTCGTCTGGAGGGTGTAAATTTCGACGATTTGGATTCATTGGTTAAATTTCAAGAATTTGACTTTTAAAATTGAAGCAGTGATATCCAGGTGGAATGGCCAAGAGTTCATTCAAGCAAGAGCATGATCTTGGTTTGTACCTTCGTTTGTTTAATTTAATTATGATCCTGGTATTACTTTATTTTTTTTAATTTTCTGATAAATTAGCATATTATATTTCTCAGAGAAAAGGCGTGCTGAGGCTGCTAGGATTAGGGAGAAATACCCAGATCGAATTCCGGTGAGAATTCAGCCGCCAATTTTATGCATTCTGTTGTTTGTAATTCCGTTTATGTGGATGATGATTTTGACAATGTTTTTAGGAATGAGGGTTTAAATTAAGAAATCTGCTTTGCATCTTGATCCAGTTTATAACATTTAATCTTTCGCCATCTTTTCTACGTTTACTCTGTCGTTCGTGATTCGAAGCAATCTATTATTCTAAGCGCCTTATTGCCGCTGCATTTTGCTATTTCTTTGTTAGGCTATACGTGTCTCGAATATTTGATAAGCTAAGGCTGACTTCTTGAAATCAATTCTACTTGAACGGTAGACTTTTAAGATTTTTTTCAATTGGAGAGTTAGGGGGCATTGCATAATATTGACGGACCATTACCAAAATTTGTTTCTTTATTTTGAATTACCAGTTCGACCTTCATCTATCGGGTTTGTGAGCAGCTTCTTTACTCAAACGTGTTCCCTTTATTTTTATTTTTAATCTTGTTTTACCCTTACGGATTGATGTTATGTTCTTGACTGAAACATTTTTTGTTGGGACGGTGATTATCTCCAGTACGAGTATTATCCGCAACGAAACCGTTATATTTGATATTAACTTCACTGACATCCAGTTGTTTTCTGAAAATGTAGGTGATTGTGGAGAAGGCAGAAAGGAGTGATATCCCAAACATTGACAAGAAAAAGTAAGTATTTGCCACAATATTAATTTTTACCAAATTGAGTACTTGCCGTAACGTGTCTCATTACAAATAGTGCTAATTGATGTCAAAATAGTGAATTTATTTTGTTTTTAACATAATTGATTTGATAAGATTATTCAACAGATGTGATAAACCAATTTTGATATTTTACGACTATGTTTCGGCCGTACCTTATGTTATGATAAAATTCTCTACTTGCAAATAAAACTGAGTAACACCTCTGATTAATGTATTTGATGGTTCTTGTGTCTACAGTTTGGCAGAGTGTTATTTCTTTTAAGTTTCTTCCTCACTAATATAATTCGTTTATAGCTAAACTAATGTTAAATGAAATACATCAAGATTGATACCATCTTTGATTGTAAGATTCCGAAAAATATAGGTAAACAATGCGTCAGAGTGCCAAATGTTTTGATGTTCGTACTGTTATTCTCTGATCATTTGTCACTTTGTCTATTTTTGTATTTTTCTTTTCCGGTTTATAATATTATTTATTTTGTATTTGGAAAAGACTTTTCTTTCCCGAAGCCTTGTAATTGTTTTTTTTCCAAACGAAATCGGTAAACCATTTGAAATTTGAAAGTCGAGATTTTGTTTTAGTTATCTTACTGAGATAATCATTCATAGGTATCTTGTCCCGGCGGACTTGACTGTTGGACAGTTTGTTTATGTTATACGGAAAAGAATCAAACTGAGTGCAGAAAAGGCAATCTTCATATTTGTTGACAATGTTCTACCGCCTACAGGTAAGCATTTTAAACCACTGATATAACTTTATACATGGTATTAATTAATTTATTATTTGATTTTTTTCTCGTTTCGGTTGTAGGTGCTATAATGTCTTCAATATATGATGACAAGAAGGATGAAGATGGCTTCCTTTACGTAACCTACAGCGGAGAAAACACATTTGGTTATCCAATTGCTTCCATTACTTCCGAGTAGTTGGTGCAAAATTATAGTGTGCTGATAATAAATACTCAGTTTGCTATAACTTTCTAATAAAAGATAATTTCTAATTATTAATATTCTGTATAGCTTCTATTTTGTATATAGTTTCCGAATCTTGGAGACACTTGAGATTTCAGCGTTTCCTATTATGTGAATACATTTATCCAATTTCTTCTTCTTCTTCTCCACTGGTTGGATCAGTATAACGATTAGGCGGTGATGAAGAAGATTTGGTGGATTCGTTTATCCTTTTCGATTTAATGTTGGTTCTTTGATGAAATAATGCTTATTATAATTTGCTGCTCGTCAGTGTTTTTTTTCCTCTGTTGCTGTCATAGTATCATTTTGGTACAGAAATTATGAAATTGTTGGTTTATAATAGTTAGTCATCTAGTTGGAATCGAGAATTTGTGGCGTCTCATACACTAACACTACGTTGTGCTCAGAATTAGGTTTTGCCGGTTTTATCACAAAATTAGGTTTTGCCAGTCTTATCATTTGAATACGACGACGCCTAAATTCTTGTGGAGATGATTTGTAAAATTAGACTACATGAGAGGTGACCTATTTGTTTTTAAAGTGTCGGAATATGCTTCAGTCTCAATGGAGAGTGAATCAAGTTATAGGGAGCTATCACTACAAGAAACTACAAAATCGGCAACGCATGTTTTCGTTGCTGAAAGTATCTGATTTTGTTGCCCGCTTCGCTTCGTTGTGGAATGTCTGGGGCAACGAAAGTTAGAGCAACGTATCTGATTTTGTTGCCCGCTTCGCTTCGTTGTGGAATGTCTGGGGCAACGAAAGTTAGAAATCGTTGATCGTTGCCAATACTTTGAGAATGACAACGACTTGCATATTGTTGTTAAACATATATGTTGCCAAAACTCTAACTATGAACAACATATTTAGTTTGTTGCCACTAATTATTCGTTGTCAATACATTAATCATGTTCAATGAAATTATTTTCATTGCCATTACATTCAAAATGCACAACAAAATTATTTCATTGCCAATAATCCATCGTGTACTACAAATTGATTTCGTTGCCAATACATTTCCTGTGCACCACGAATTTATTTCGTCTCCAATACACCGACCATGCACAACGATTTTTTATTTTTTTTTGTTCTCGAAGGTATATACTATAGATAAAAGTAATATTGACAACGATGGATATTGTTGCCAAATTTGCACTTTCAACAACAAAATTTTATCGTTCGAAAATAAAATTTTTAGAAGACGAACATATTTTATTCCTAAAATTTGTAAATATGCAAAACTATTACCGACCCGACTATTGTGGGTCGGGTAACGGTTGGCAACCGACTTTGTCGGTTGCCGAAACAGTTCGGTTGCAAATTATCGGCCGATATCGGCCACATTTAAAAAAAATCAGATTTTCAATTTATGAGGAAAAAAAATACTATTCTCATTAAATAATTCTCGAGAAAAACTTCATTTTTTTTCACTCATAAATAGTATTCTAACAAATATAAAGAATCCCACATATTTATGTTATAGATATATTATGGCTTGTTTCTTCTCGTTTGGCTTCTTTGATCTTTGTTTAATGTGAGATTAAAAAGAAAAAAAAAAAAAAAAAAAAAAAAAAAACGAGAATTCTTCCTGGACAATCAATGAGATTTTAATATTTGAAAAAAAGAGAGGTCTGATTCAATGATTCAACTACATCAAATACAAAAACACATTCTAAATATTAGTATCTCCCAAAAACTCAAACATTATTGCCCAAAAATTAAATGAAGGGTCAAAAGGCTAGAAAAAAAAATTAATATAAAAATAAAAGTCGTTTGGTCGGGTCATATCGGCCAACGGACTTTTCAATATTTCAGAAACCATAACCGACCCGACTATGCATGGGTCGGTTGATATTATCGGCCCGACCAGAACGGGTCGGTTGATATGGGTGATTATCGGCCGCAATAGTCGGGCCGATAATGGGTCGGTTGTCGGGTAAAACCGACCCATGAACAACTCTAGTTAGATCTAGGTGTTCCGGGTTGGTTCCAAGGTTTTCAGGTTGAGTGTGGTGAATTGATTAGTTTCAAATTGAGTTTTTGACACCTATTGGAGTCACCGCCAATTGAACTTTTAGAAGTGGAATGGATAATTAGGGATTGAGCCGTTGCTGTACAAATACAACTCCATGTGTAGGAGTTATTATTGTTTTGAACGAGTACCCAACAAGTTTTGCTTTCGGTTTTTGTTCAGTTTCAGTTTCAAACATTAGTTATGGTTGGTTTTCCTCCATCTAATTGATTTATGAATGAGTTTTCTCAAATGGCCCCATATTGTCCAAAGTAGTGCTAACAATGAAAAAAATTAGTGTTAGTGTTGATAAGAAGGCTAAAAACAATCATTCTTAACATAATACAAACACAAATAATTGTTAATTGCTCAGAAAACAATGTATAATATGTTTAAGTATGTCATTATTAAATAAGGCTAAATTCTATATACAATATATTAGCAAAAATTAGCAATCTAACTAGATATTTATACACTTCATAATTAATTAATATTATTTTGGTACAGTACATAACTAAGAAATATATAGAAAAATACACGACACATGCAATGCACGTGCACCTGCCTAGTTACTACAAAAATTGAAGTTCCGAAACCAAATTTGGATCTCGAGTTCAGGCTAGTAACATAAATCATTCTCAAAGACAATAAACTAGCAAAACAATTAAGATTTGCAAATGCTAAATTCCACACTTCGCATATTTGATCTATCAATCTTTCATTCCTCCCCTCTTGTGTGAGCTTGACCGGTGCCCTTCACAGTCTGTCTTGAAGTCAGGCTTACCTGCTTCTGTGGTTTCACTCCTTTTTTTATGTAATAGCTTCAAATTTAGATAGTTTACGAAGTCCCCTCATCAAAACGTCCGCTTCCTAAGCCTTTTGTAGCATGTGCCCCAAGGTACGCTCGGTTTCAGTAGAGCACTAGCGACCTGAATCATATCTAATTTGCAACATGAGAAATAAGAGATTTAGACAAAATAACATAGAACAAGAGATAAGTGAGAGAAAAGAAGCACAACAGCCAAGAAAGTTGTTATTTGACATTGAGTTGTGACCATAACAATGTCCTCTATTTTTTATTTTATTTTTGAAATATTATACATAAATATTTATTGTTTCAATATACTCTCAGTTAATAAGATACCAACTACAAGTTTTGAATATAGATAATTAAGGCATATAAGTAAGAGCACAGACATACTACAATGTAATTAGACATTATATGTAGAAGAATCTTCGAGTCACTTTCACTGTATAAGTGTGTTAATTGACATGTATTATTGTAGGAATATATAGATATGACCCTAGGTAACTAAAATCCAACTCATATTAACCAATTGTGACCCTTATTCCAATTTTGACTCCCACCGCCAGCCAGCCGCCGTTAACCACTGGTCTCCGACGTTGACTTTTTTTTTGAATTTTTTTTCCAGTAGTCACCTATTGTTGACTTTTTTTTTTTTTTTTTTTTGTATTTTTTTTTCTGAAAACCATTTTTTTCTTAAAAAAATTATTTTCATTGATAATACTGTCTTGGTTTTCAATATTACCAGTGGAGACGATAATTTAATTGTATGAGACAATAATTTACTGTATTAATTAATTTTATCGTCTTGGCCTGCGATTTTGTTGTCTCCGACCGTAATATTACTGTCTCCGACAGTAATATTGCATGAGAGTAATATTGTTGTCTCATACAGTAATATTATATTGTTTGGGACAGTAATATTAGTAGAACGATAATATTACTAACTAATATTACTGTTTTGGTATTCAATATTACTATTTCAGACAATAATTTTGTTGTTAACATAGTAACTTAGACAGAAAAAAAAAGTTTCAAAAAAAAGAAAAAACAAAAAGAAAAAAAAGTTAACGCCGGAATTTGGCCGGAAAAGAAATGCAGAAAAAAAATATTTTCTAAAAAAAGTTTTTAATTTTTTTTTGAAATTGGGAGTAAATATGATGATATATTTGTTTAAATCTGGGGTTAATGTGTAATAATGATGAAGTTAAAGTATAATGGATGGAGCTGATGAAAATTATATTATGAGGGGTATTTTAGACAAAAAACATTGAGATTGTCTTATTTGCAAGACTGTTTTTTGTCTGAATCTATGTGCCTTTAAATCCCTTGTCATGGACTTATTTGTTATTTGCCATTTGTTCTTAAAACAAAGGGTAAATTACAACCACCCCTGATGTATGGTCAAATTACGAAAACCCCCTCATGTTCGGGTAATTACAACCACCCCTCAACTACAAATCTTCTTACACGTCCACCCTCGCGGTTTCAAATTTAGTGGAATCTTCTAGATTATATGGAATATTATCACTTTTGTGCCCGTTTTATCCCATTTGAACTCGACATTTTGAAGCAAGATGATCATAATATATGTTTTTGGCTTGTATATATCAAATTGTGGTGCATCAAAAACTATATGTTTACACAAAACGAGTACAAATTAGAGCACATTCCACGAAATCTAGATGATTATGTTGAATTTGATAAGCACAAGGGTGGAGGTGTAAGAAAAAATCATAGTTGAGGGAGATAGATGTACTTATCCAAATAAGAAGGGATTTTTCGTAAATTAACCATAGCTCAGGGGTAGTTGTAATTCTCCCTAAAATAAATAATAAAAAAAAGAAAGAAATACATAAATGAAAAAAAATGATGCAAGCCGTGCAACTTAGGAGTTTACATATCTTGGTGTAGTGGTGGGTGGAATCAACGAGTGAAGCCAAATATATGCGTACAAGAGTAACATGAGGGCAGCAGCAAGTGCTTGTGGACCGCAATCCTCATTGCGCGTCAACGGAGACTAACAAATTAAACCCCGTGGAAGACATAGGGCCGGGCCGGGCCGGGCCGGGACGGGCCCCACACGGATCGATAGATAGCACACCCGTGAACCTTGACACCTAATCATCCAAATTTTCTGTGTATATTATGCTAAGCCATTATTGAAAAGTATGATTATTTTACACTAATTAATGATATATAAATTCTTATGTGGTCAGAATAATTTGACAGAAGCGCCAATACGCCAAATCACAAGAATTCCTGTCCAATATAATTCATAAAATAGATTACAAAATGAAACTAAGAGCATTTGGATTTATATCGACACTAATTTATTAATTAATTTCACTTATCTTATATGGGTCATCGTAGATTGCGAATCATTCGGTATACATATTGTTTTAGCTTTTATAAAACAAATTTGAACATATATAATTCATTACGTGTAATGCCATACCTAATATAATGATGAAGAATACAAGTAATTAAAATTTATTAATACTGTGATAAACTAATCCCACTGATTATAAGAAAAGACTCTAGAAGATCACGGGAAGATACTTTTACAATATATTTTTCTATATAAATATGTTTATTATGTGCTACATTCGGTGAACTTAGATCGAATTATGTTTTACTTTCGATTTGCACACAATTACACATATACACATATGAACATGTATATGAATTTATACACATGCTCGGATGGCATTGCATTTGACGTAT
Organism: Erythranthe guttata; assembly: GCF_056151865.1. NCBI lineage: Eukaryota > Viridiplantae > Streptophyta > Magnoliopsida > Lamiales > Phrymaceae > Erythranthe > Erythranthe guttata. The sequence continues at coordinate 9,603,972 of NC_142537.1, forward strand.
ATGTTGAATATATTATATAAATTGTGTACGGTGCTTATTTCCCTCCAAATGATTTTAGGGTGAACGGTAACTAGAGTGTGATATGTACAAGTGGTATAAGCTTTTGATTGAAAATTAGTAAAATAAACCTATTTTCGCGGTGTCTTGAGATCCTAAAAAAATTTAGGGCGCTGCCACGAACCCCAAAAATTTAGTTTGCCCTCTATATTTTGATTCTGATTCCACCCCTGGCCAAGAGCAGTTATAATTAGAGGGAGATTGTTGGCCCTATGTATTGGCAGCAAGTCCTAGTCCTCCAACAAGTTCATTTCTATTTGAAAATTTTAAAATCTAAATATTAAATTTATTGAGCATGTTTGGAAAAATATATATTTTATAAAATTGAATTTATTTGATATGTAGCTAGTTAGCCACTTAAAATCTTTTTATCAGTTGGCTTTCTACACAAATTTAAGATTTTTCATCCAAAAGTAACCTATTTTACCACGGTCTTAAAGGCATAATTAAAAGAAAAAAAAAACAATATAAATTGAAACTTTTTTTTTTTTGGAAGAAATATAAATTGAAACTTAAAAGAGCTTAAATTCCAAACTTGATTCATTAGAGTGTACTAATGAATCTCTTCACCAAGCTGGAATTGTGAAACCATTGAATAATTGATCAAAAGAATTTGATGGAAATTAATAATTACATATATTTTTACATACATAAAAAGCTTTAGACAGGCTCATCAGATAAATCCAAATTCAAGAACCTCATCATAGCATTATCTTGCAAGCTTGCAATTCCAAATCTCAAGTCCCACATGCCCATGCACATGAATATTAATATTCCTCAATAATTCCTCAATCAATTTGTTTCCACCACAAAAAGAAAAAGAAAAAGAAAAACAGAATAAAATAAAATAAAAAAATCCCTTCACCTATAAAAACCCCATTCTTCATCTTCACATTCTTCACCACACTAATTAATAACATAAATTTCAAATCCATTTTCTCAAATTAAAGCTATTTAAAAAAAAAATGGCTTCAAGAGTAGCAACATCAACTATCCTTTTAGTGATGTTCAACCTCGTATTCTTCACGATGGTGAGTTCGACGTACGTCCCTTGCCCTCCGCCACCGAGCCACGAGCACAAGCATCATCATCACCACCCAAAGGCCACGTGCCCGAAAGACACTCTCAAGTTGGGAGTGTGTGCAAACTTGCTCAATGATTTGGTCCATTTGGTTGTCGGGTCGCCCCCGAAAACCCCGTGCTGCTCACTCATTGGTGGATTGGTCGATCTCGAGGCCGCCGTTTGCCTCTGCACCGCTGTCAAAGCCAACGTCTTGGGCATTAACCTCAACGTCCCTGTTTCTCTGAGCTTGCTTTTGAACTATTGCGGCAAGAAGGTTCCCTCCGGTTTCCAGTGCGCGTAACCAATTACGCGCCATCGTCATACCACTATTTAAATCGAGCTAGGGTTCGATATTATTGAGTGTTTAGTTTCTCTTGTGTCTTTCTCTTACGTACCTTTGTGTTGTTTGCTGAAGTTGGTTTTGCGGGTTTGCTGTGTGGATAATGCTTTTGTGAATGTTTTCATAAACTTTTTCTGTTTTTTAATATTTTTTTTCAAATAGAAGGTTTCTCGTCTTCTGTGGACGTTGTATTGTTGTAACTTTGGAATTAATGAAATGAATAATACAAAACTTTGAAATGGCGTTTCCGTTGTCCATAATATTTTCCTTTGAGTGGAATAATGAAAGAGAGCGGCTGAAACAAATACCCTTTCTTTTTCACTTCAATACCACCAACATAAAAAATAAAAAAATTAATGAATAAATAATGACATTATTATCCTTAATGAAAATTAATACTAAACACAAAAATTATGTAGAATTGATTTTATTAAGAGTATTAATGTCGTTACCTATTTATTTTCAATTTTTGATATTGGTGGTATTGAAGTGAGAAAAAAACGGTATTTGTTTAACCGGTCCACTAATATAATGAATTATATAAATTTTTAGTATACTATTTAAGTGGATTATCGATTCCCCCCTCTCTCTCTCTCTTTTGGGTACCTTTCTGAGTAGTCACATCGAAATCCAAACATAAGGAATCCCATGGGTAATAAAGTAGAAGACTAGTTGTCAAAAAAGAATGTTTCAAAGAGATCTAGCATGCACATGTACAACATGATTATTTTAATATCACTGTCTAGTTAAAACTATTTGATAAAAGAATTATCGATCGGTGAACTTCACGTGAGCGTTTATTTCGAACCTTAACCATCTAGGTCATCTCTCTTCCTCCAAATTTATAGACAATTTTTTATTCAACTTACTGCATGATTTTGAGTAGGTAAATAAACAAAATTAATCTCCAAATAATTTAATTAATATTACTCAATATTAATAATTGAAAATCATAAAAGTTCCAACGAAATCAGAATGTATGCATAAATGTTGATGAAGATACGAAAACATTCGATTTACATAATTAGCAGCTAAATGGAGCTCCAACGACCCGCCGTCGAAAAAAAAATAATTATTCTTTTCTAAAATAAATAAAGATCTGACCGGGTCGGACCGACCCGGTGGGCGGGTGGGATGGGATGGGGTGAGTTTGTCTTATCTCAAATAGAAATATGTAAGGCTATTTTAGGAATTAATGTGTTTGTGGGTTTATTTGAAATAAAAGTGAAATGATGGACCTTATTTATAGTGAAACTTGGATTTATGTGTCTATGTGAAATTCTCCATCATTAAATGACACATGGGCATATTAAATAAGGGTCAATTTGATATAGGTTCCTCTATATTAGATTTTATGTCAATTAATCCAAGTCCAAATTTGTATTTTTAATAAATTAATTATAGTTATTGTGATAAAAATACCATTTATAATATATGGAATAAATAAATTCCCAAAATAATTGTGCGCATTGCAGGAACCATGAAATTTTCAATTCTCTCCCCAAATCAACAGAATTAATTATACGTGATCCCGCAATTCTCTTCTCAAAATATTTGTCCTCATTTTCCCAGAAATCTCTGCAAATAACTAACCATATTTACGAATTTGCAGTTTTGTCTAGCAAGATGCTTCAAATCCTTTGCTGTTAGTTTAGTTTTCGCTTGTTGTTTGTGTTAGAGTAGGTGACCAACAAGCCAACATGTGGCTGTGGTCTTACGTATTTATTATTGTAATAAACGAACCTTTATTCGTATTAATGATAAAACAACTTGGCATTCTATATCTTTGTCCCTTTGTCACAAGCATAGATATAGTCCTTACAGTTATTACAAGTACGAGTAAATGATCGTTAGGATCGTGAGATATTTACTTTAGTATTATAACTGTTAAACGTGTTCCTAGTCGAAGGGTTACGCCACCAATGAGGATATCGGCCTTTCCCATTATGAGACTAGCACTTAGTGTATGTGTACTGCATCTCATCAGTAAACGGTATTGTGATACCGGCATGCATAAGTGGGTGCTCGTAAGTTGACGAGTTCACTGAACTCCCTCACCCTAGAAATCTCTAAGTGGTTCCCAATAATCGAGTAGAGATATCTATGGTATAGTTGTACACCATTAGTCCTTATGACCTAGACATCACCGTGACTTCACTAGAGGACCAGCTGTATCGTGACCTGTCCCTGAGTTCCACCGAGGACCATCCCAAGGGCCAGTGTTTGTGCAGTCCGAAATCTAGTGGGAGGTCTGTGCATTGTAGTCGGGGATTCGATCGCTAGAATAGTCTTGGATATCCTGTGTGTTCTGAAAGTTTGTAATCATTCTAAGTCTCTGGCCAGAGCTGACTAAGTGATGATTAGAGAATTCGATTCTCTAAGTCATGCACGTAACGATTACAACACTTAGAACGATCGCACCGTTATTGAACATATAAAGAGGTCTCGACGAACCAATGCCTCTAGTTCAATCGGGACATATGTATCGAAGGGACCGTACTGTACGTTAACTATATCTGAAGGTTTTTGCAGGCACTTCATTTGTATCTAGTGAATCATGACGCGTAGTTGCTAGACGCCAATCTTGATTCGTTGGGTGATTAAGGTGAAACAAGCTTCATCTTAATCGTAACTCTAAGGGACAAGTTTTGACCACAAAGGGTTGTGGGCCCACGACTAGCTTACACCTGAACCATCGAGGGTCACACTGCTCGTGCACATGAGATCTTTGAATAAACGATCAGAGATAAAATGGTTTATCTTTGCATGATTGGAAGTCAATATGATTGGGTCCAACATTCGTAATTTGGAATTATGAATGAGAATAAGAAAAGGAAAAGAATATGCGAACAATGTAGTGGACTTTCTAAATCGGGAAGTTTCCAAATTTAGAAAGTGCACTGAACTAGGGTTTCCACTTTTGGAAAGTTGGAAATTGAGAATTGGCACTCGTAATGATTCCGAAAATGTAATCGTTGCAATTTTTTGGTTATTGAATTGAGAGAGACGAGCAAGTAAAAGTACTAGCGAACTTAAGTTGTTGGGCACGGTCCAACTTAAGCCCGCTAGGGTTTTATGCAAGACACTATAAATACAAGATTTATAGGTCTTACACAAAACAACACAAAAACCCTAACCCTAGCCGTCCCCCTCTCTCTCTCGGCCACTCTCCCCAGCGGCCACCACCGCCGTCGCCCCGCCGTTTCGTCGGAATCGGCCATTCGTTGGCCGATTGCTTTCGGTAGTTCTTTCCTTCTCTTTTTCTTCCGTTTTTCTAACTATTACGTGTCTAGTGCCACGTGTTTAGTAGATCGAAGTATACGAGGTGAAATCCGAGAGGAGGAAGATCGAAGAATCGAGGAGCAGCACACGAGCCGAAGCCGCACGCGATCCCACGCGCCGCCCAAAGACCGCGCGTGAGTTACACGCGCCGCCGTGGCCGTCTCGCCGCTGCTGCCGCTGCCCCCGGATTGTACGGATTGGTTTCCGTAGCAATCTCGACTTGCTTAGCGCTCCTACCTCACGCTTCAAGAGGTAAACACACAAATATAATGTTCTAAATTCGTTTACGTTTAAACTATATATTCATGTTTGCTTTCGTATGATGTTATGTGATTACGTGAAATCGTTTTAATCGTTGCGAGCATGTTAGTTGGTTTAAACGCGAGCATGTTAATTGATTTAAATTCAGTTAAACAATTTAGCATGTATGTTGTTTTTAATTTCGCTGGAAGCGCAAAGGTACGCAATTAATTGATTTAATTTATCGGGCACGTGTTTATGTGCTTTAAAGTGGTTTAAATCGCATAATTTTTTTGTTTTCCGCTGCGTACACGTGTCCGATTCCCAACAGTTTGATGTTAATCGATATGCATCTAGGTCTTGCTGTAGGATTTGTACATTATCTCATACCCGCATCACCAGAGAACATCATTAGTCAGAAAAATTGTGCAAAATCGTAAAAACCTTGATAAGTAAAATTCTTGCATCCATTCCATATGCTTTTAGAAAATTTGATATCGATTTAATCGTCAATTTTTAATCATGCTCGTGGTCTGCATTTTATGTTTCTCGAGTTAAAATATGTGTTGGTGTTAATTAGGTTTGAAAATTATTATAGTTCGTATTGTTTAACAAGTACTGCTTGTTGTTTAGAAATTCGATATAGATTGGATTTGCAGTTTGCAGTTTCTACTTTTCAAATTCCAATTTGTAAATTCCTCAATTATTAGAGTGCAACAATTTGCAAAGTGCAAAGTGCAAAATGAGATTCCTCATATATTAGTCCATGTGGCAGTTTTTATTGTTAATTTTTTTGCAATTTGTTTTTGGAGATGCAACTTTAATTTCACAATCTTAGTTTGCGCATATGATGTTTGCTATTTTCAAGTACCATTTTTGATTTGGCTAATTCATGTGTCGTTTACTTAGATATGATGTTAATATTTGCAGTTTGCATTTTGGAGATATTGTATACATTTGTTTAAGTTGTTTGCTATTTGATATTTGCAAGAACATTGTTTGGATAATTTTTTAGTTTGAATTTTTTTTCCTTTCTTCCTCTTCCAAGCCTAAAAAAAGAGAGAAAAATTCACTAAATGACAGTTCAACATCATTGAAAATGAAGGAAAAAAAATCAACTTAGTCTACAGTCGAGGCCTCAGAACTACCAACCGTTACAGAAAGACAAACCAATTCCACTACATCGTTCTAACCTCGTTTTTATCCAATGTATTGATGTTCGCAGTTCAGCTTATGTTTGTTGATAAAAGGAATTTATGTTTTACATTCACGTTGCAAATTTCAATCACGTTGCAAATTTCAAGTTCAAAATTGCAAATGAAAAATGTTTGTTTTGCAATTGCCTTTTGTCATATTATTTTCCCAGACTAATGCAGATCGCAAATTTATTTTTGAGGTTTTAATGTTTGCAATTATTATGGTGTAGAAAATGATTTTTTTTCTTTTTATTGTCTGAAATGAATACTAAGGAAAAATATATGAGAGAGAGAGAGAGGGGTAACGTGATATAGAGAGAGAAAGAGAAAGTGAGGTGAGTGAGAGAGATAGTGTGATAAAAGAGAGATACGTGGGATTTTTTCCCTAATTTTAATAGCGGTTTTTATGCATAAGTCCCCAACCAAGCATGTTTATTATTCTAGGTTTAGGGAACGTATCTCTTTCACAAATAAGCCCATCCCTTTAATATTTATTATAACTAAAGGAAACATTCATGTATATCCCAATAATACCCTCAACCATTTATACCCAATTCTTAATTGTAACCCCATTATTTTTCAATTTTGTCCACAAAAATCCAATTTTGACCACAAAAATTCAATTTTGACTTTTTTTTTTGGAGCATAATTTAACATGCTCCAATTTCATCTTTAATTTAATTTAATCTCAATTTGACCCCAAATTTCACAAATTATTCAATTTTGACCCAAAACTTTTTTTTTCAAAAAAAAGTTTTTAGCCGCCAGTCTCCGGCGTTGACTTTTCAACTTTTTTTTTCTTTCTTCCGGATTTTTTCGGAAGCATATTTTAATATGCTCCAATTTCATCCTTTAACTTAATTTAATCTCAATTTGACCCCAAAATTTACAAATTATTCAATTTTTACCCAAAACTTTTTTTTTTCACAAACATTTTTTTTTTCAAAAAAAAAAAATTTTACCGCCGGATTCCGGCGGTGACTATTTTTTTTTTTTTTTTTTTTTCTTCCGGATTTTTTCGCCGGTTTCAATTTTGACTTTTTTTGGAGCATATTTTAATATGCTCCAATTTCATCCTTTAACTTAATTTAATCTCAATTTGACCCCAAATTTCACAAATTATTCAATTTTGACCCCAAACTTTTTTTTTTCACAAACATTTTTTTTTCAAAAAAAAAAAATTTTGCCGCCGGATTCCGGCGTAGACTTTTTTTTTTGTTTCTTTTCTTCCGGATTTTTTCGCCGGTTTCCGGCGGTCTCCGGCGTTGAGTTTTTTTATGTGTTTTTTTAAGTTTTTTTTTTTTATTGTTTGGTTTGTTTTGTTTTTCCACGTCCGCCGCTAAACGTTGACCGTAATTTGCTGTCACTGACAGTAAATTAACGTAATTATACTGTCAATGATAGTTAATTGACGTAATTGTACTGCCGTTGACATTACATTTATGTAATTGTGCTGCCGTTGACAGTAAATTAATGTAATATTATTATTTTTTATTTTTTATTGTTTTTTTTTATTTTGTTTGATTTGTTGACAAGTCATAGTAATTATATTACTGTCGTTGACAGTAAAATAACTGTAAACACAATAATATTACTGTCAACAACATCAATATTATTATTTTTTTGGGGTTTTTGTTTTGTTTGAGTTATTCACGGAGTAACGTAATAATATTACTGTATATTATTGTAATATTACTGTAAACACAATAATATTACTGTGGTTGATGGTAATATTACTGTTGTTATAGTAATATTGGTGTCAACCACATCAATATTATTATTTTGTTTGGATTTTTTGTTTGTTTGAGTTATTCACGGAGTAACGTAATAATATTACTGTCTATTATTATAATATTACTGTGGTTGACGGTAATATTACTGTTGCTATAGTAATATTACTGTCACTCACAGTAATATTAATTCTTTTGGTTTTTTTTTTTATTATGTTTACATTTGTTGAACGGTCAACATAGTAATATTAATTTATTACATAATAATAATGAGTTTTGTTATGTTAATATTAATGTGCTAGAGATTAATATAGCAATATTACTGTGTTAAACTATAGTTTAGTTAATTTTACTGTGTTTAACAGTAAGATAGTTAATTTTACTGTCAATCACAACAATATTGCTGTTTAAAGGGAAAAAGAAAAAAGTTACAGAAAAAAAAAAAAGAAAAAAAAAAAAAATTAAAAAGTCAACGCCGGAGACCGGCGTTAACCGCCGGTCAACACCTGAATCCGGCGAAAAAATCCGGAAGAAAGAAAGAAAAAAAAAAAAGTTGAAAAAGTCAACGCCGGAGACCGGCGGGAAAAAAAAACGTTTTTCAAAAAAAAAAGTTTTGGGTCAAAATTGAATAATTTGTGAAATTTGGGGTCAAATTGAAGTTAAATTAAGTTACGGATGAAATTGGAGCATATTAAAGTATGAGGGGTTGTTTTAGTCCTTTACACAAATCTGGACCATGTGTGGACTTATTGGTAAAAGAGTTTTTTGTCTTGATCTCTTTATAAATAAGTACCAATTGATGGACTTATTTGTAAAGTCCCCATTTTAATAAATATGAGTTTTTGTGCACACGTTCATAACCAACCATCTTTATTATAGATTTAGGGGAGAGAGAGAGAGGGATAACGTGATATAGAGAGAGAAAGATAAAATGAGGTGAGTGAGAGAGATAGTGTGATAAAAGAGATACGTGTGATTTTGTTCCCTAATTTTAATAAATAGGAGTTTTTGTGCTCATGTTCATAACCAACCATCTATACTATTATAGGTTTATGGGCTATATATATTTCACCAATAAGCCCATCCCTTTAATATTTATTATAAATAAATGAAAAATTCATGTATATGACAAAATTACCCCCAACCCTTTACAACCAATTCTTAATTGTAAACCCAATTTAATCAATTTTGACCACAAAAATCCAATTTTAACTTCTTTTTTTACAAAAAATATTTGTTTGCCGCCGGTCTAATAAATAATTTTTTATTTTTTATTTTTCTTTCTAGTCTATTTTTTTCGCCGCCGGATTCCGGCGTTGACTTTTTTTAGTGTCTTTTTTAGTTTTTTTTTTTCTGCCCGTCGCTAAATGTTGACCGTAATTGTGCTGTCATTAATGGTAATTATAATGTCACTGACAGTACATTTATGTAAACGGCAGTACAATTAGAGTCAATAACAATATTATTATTATTTTTTTTTTGTTATTTTTTTTAATTTTGTTTGATTTGTTGACAAGTCAACGTAATTATATTACTGTCGTTGACAGTAAAATAACTCTAAACACAATACTATTACTGTCAACCACATCAATATTATTATTTTTGGGTTTTTTTTTGTTTTGTTTGAGTTATTCATGGAGTAACGTAATAATACTACTGTAAACACAATAATATTACTATTGTTAAAGGTAATATTACTGTTGTTATAGTAATATTACTATGAATCACAGTAGTATTAATTCTTTTGGCTTTTTATTATGTTCACCTTTGTTGAACGGTCAACATATTAATTTTAATATATTACACAATGATAATGAGTTTTGTTGTGTTAATATTACTGTGTTAGAGATTAATATAACAATATTACCATGTTAAACTGTAGTATAGTTCATTTTACTGTGTTTAATAGTATTATAGTTAATATTACTGTCAATCACAACAATATTGTTGTCTAAATGGGGGAAGAAAGATGTTAAAGATGAAAAAAAATCGAAAAAGTCAACGCCGGAAACCGGTGGCAGAAAAATCACGAAGAAAAAAAAAAGTCAACGTCAGTGACAGACGAAGTTGTCCATAAAAATATGTTTTGGGTAAAAATTGAATAATTTGTGAAATTTTGGGTCAAATTGAGGTTAGGTTAAATTAAAGTATGAAATTGGAGCATATTAAAGTATGAAGGGTTATTTTAGTCCTTTACAAACCTTTGGACCATGTGTGGACTTTTTTGTAAAAAACATTTATTGTTTGGACATTTTTATGAATAAGTACCAATTGATGGGCTTATTTGTAAAGTGTCCTTAATAAATAGTTATTTTCATATAAAAATTAATTGAGGTATTTATATCTACGTATTAATAATTTAATTTAAGTTATATTAATTTTTTTGGTGAAGGGACCTATCCATATATTCATCTAACAAAATGGATTTCCACCTATATAAGTTCAATTTTAGAGGATATCTAGTCAATTATCCCATTAAAGAATAATAATAAAGAAGAGGGTAAATAGCACTTAGCCCCCTTGTAGTTTCCATGTTGTGTACTTTACACTCCTCTGATATCAATTTGGTCATTTTACCCCCTTGTGGTTGACAAGTTGTAGCGGCCGTCTGGTATACCGTTAAAGTCAACAGAAAAGGTTAAATATCTGAACTACCCCATTATTTGCCTACTATTTGCAGGTTATATTTCTTTTTATAAATAAATAACAATTCAATTGGATTAAATTAGAAATAACACCAAGTCATAGGACTAAAGTACAATTATCAGAATTGCTTCTTCTCCTCGCCTTCAAATACCCCTGAACTGTTCCAGACCCCTTGAAAAAAATAGAATTCCAAGAAAACTCAGAAAATTACATACAAAAAACAGAGGAAAAAGTCCAAAGATTTCATGTAAGAAACCCCCGTTCGAGTTTTTTGTCTTCTCGGGCGAACATCTCAGATTCCTAGGGTTTCGATTCTTCTTTGAAGTCCTCAAATTTGTGAAGAATATTGATAATTCTATGTTCTGTATGATTACATTGAGAGAATTTGGTCGGGGGTTTGATATTTTACGGTTTCAGAAATATAAGTATTTTGTATTATTGTAGACACAGAGAATATATTAGATTTGAGGATCTTGAATCGGGGCATTGAGTTGGGTGATGGAGGGGGTACGTAAATGGGAAGCAGGAACCCCAAGCAAATTATTGCCTCCGAAATTTTCCAGAAAGAAACGTGCGCTTTTTTTCCATCGACCGCGGGTCGATCAAAATCCTCATCATCCAGATTTTCCATTTACTTACATCCGTTTCTTTTTCTCTATTTTTACTTTTTTCCGTTTTGTATTTTTGATTAGGCTGGATAAATCAATCATCCATTATTTAAACCTTATTTTGTAACTGATGTTTTAGGGATTTTCTTTATAATTTTAATTGATTTCATTTATATATATATATATATATATATATATATATATATATATATATATATATATATATATATATCTATTTTGTTCTTTTTTTTTTGAATTAAAAGAAAAATGAGAGATTGGTGTAGGGGTTTTTATTGAAGGAAAAAGGGGCAATATGGATATTATCAGGAATTTTAGCTTGCAAAACCTTCAATTTTGGGCGAGTGAGATGCACTCGCCATTAACTTTAACGGATTATTTGACGGCCGCTACAAACTGACAACCAGAGAGAGGTTAAGTGCTTAAATTGATATCAGATGGGATAAAGTGCACAACGTAGAAACTAGAGGGGGATTAAGTGTTATTTACCATAAAGAAAAAGGTGATTATTCTCTCGTAATTGGTATGTTATTTAAATATAAAAATCCTTTTAACTATTCTAGTGGTTTATTGGACGACTTTACACATTCTGAACTTTTATCAAGTGAAATGTTACCACACAAGTGAGATATCAATTAGTCATTTTATAAGCATACACAACGTAAGTATTGTACGTTACATGCAGGGTCGGTCCAATGTCTTTGGGGTTCGGGACTCCGGAAGATAATATAAATTGTATCTTTAATAATAGGGGTAATATGCTATAAGTCCCTCAAACGAAACCTAATTTGAACTAAATGACAAGTCGAAATTTATTTTTTTAATTAAATCCTTAGTTTCAAATAATATATGAGCCACATCCCTAAATTTTTTTTAATCCCTATCTTGCCCTTTTAACCTAAATTCTCTAACTTATATATTCACGTTTCTCCAATTCTCATTAATTTTGTTCTTTTAATTTTCTCCCACATTCTCTCTCTCTCTCTCTCTCTCTCTCTCTCTCTCTCTCTCTCTCTCTCTCTCTCTCTCTCTCTCTCTCTCTCTCTCTCTCTCTCTCTCTCTCTCTCTCTCATCTCTCAAACGGTTCTGCACATTGTCTTTTACAATTTTTTCTTCTCTCATCTATCTATCTCTATATCTCTCTCTTGTTTTCACGACTAGTAGCACAATGAAGGGACAATAATAGACGAGGCGGCGGCGGGGTCTGTGGTGGTTTAGGCGGCGGTGGCAGGGGCTGTGGTTGTCGAGACAGGGGGTGAGGGGTTGTGATTATTGAGGCGGCGGCGGGCTATGCTGCTATGGTGGTCGAGGCAACGGGGGTTGTGCCGTTGTGGTGGTCGAGGCGGGGTGAGGGGTTGTGATTGTCGAGGCGACGACGGCGGGCTATGCTGCTATGGTGGTCGAGGCGGCGGGGGCTGTGCCGCGTGGTGGTCGAGGCGGCGACGGGATGTAGTGGTTGAGGCAGCGGCGTGGATGTGATTATGGCGGAGATTTGATGGAAAACATATATTTTTTTATCATTTGAATATGATTTTCATGATCTTCAAGAGATTGTGCTTGATTTGTGTTCAAAGTGGTAGATCTAGGTTTTCCCAAAGTTGGTAGGTGACTACGGGTTGTGACGGCTGCAGATGTTGGCTATTAGGGTTTGACGGCTGATGCTTTGAGGATGCTAGGGTTTGGTCGTACAACGTAGTATACCATAGTACACCGTAGAATACCATAGTACACCTTAATTAATATACCATAGTACACTGTAGTATACCATAGTCTACTACAGTATTGACAACAAAAAAAAAAAAACGAAAATAGTCTGTAGAATAAAATATTTTTTTGATAGTTGTGTGTAAACCATAGTACAACATAGTATATCATAGTTTTTTAAAAATCTGCTGAATTATTTAACGAAACCCGAAATTCGAAAAATAAGGAAAAAATATTGTTTATAATAATGGAAAAAGTGCTAGAGTGAAAATTGAAAAAAGAAAGATGAGTGAAAGGGTATTTTCGGAATGAATTTAATAAAGGATGTGAAGCAAATGTTTAGTTGAACTTGTCATTTAGTTCAAATTAATTTTGTCACTAGGGACCTATATCTTAAGACCCCTTAATAATAAGTGTGAGAATCCCCTCTTGTATTTTTTTAATAGGGCACATTACAAATATGTTCATTAGGGATATTTATTCATAAAGGGGTCGAGACCAATTACTCTTCTAAAAAAAATGCAAATACTATCTAAAAGTGTGTTAAAAACTAAAATACCCCTTCACATTTTAATATGCTCTAATTTCATCATTAAATTTAATTTAACCTCAATTTGATCACAAATTTCAAAATTGTTCAATTTTGACTCATAACTCAATTTTGTGTACAATTTCGCCCGTCGCCACCATTGACCGCTGGTTTCCGGCGTTGACTTTTTTTTATTCAGCATTAATTTTCCGCCAATTTCTGGCGTTGACTTTTTCAATTATATTTTTTTCTTTTTTCTTCAACATTTTTTTGCCCGTTTAAGCAGTAATATTGTTGTGGTTGACCGTCATATTAACTATATTACTGTTTAATACAATAATATTAACTATACTACAGTTTAACGCAGTGAAATTGTTATATTACTCTATAGCATAGTAATATTAGTATGTTGACCGTTCAACAAAAGCAAACATAGTAAAAAGCGAAAATAACTAATATTGATGTGGTTGACGTAATATTACTGCCCCCATAGTAATATTACTGTAACGACAGTAATATTACCGTCAACCACAACAATATTATTGTGTGTATAGTAATATTACAGAAGTAGACAGTAATATTATTACGTTAACTGGTCAACAATTCAATCAAAACAAAAATGCCAAAAAAAAAAATTAATATTGGTGTGGTTGACAGTAATATTATTGTGTTTACAGTAATTTTACCGTCAACGACAGTAATATAATTACGTTGACTTGTCAACAATTCAAACAAAATCAGAAAAGGCCAAAAAAATAATAATATTGTTGTGGTTGACAGTAATTGTATTGTCAACGACAGTACAATTACGTAAATATACTGTCAGTGACAGTACAATTAGTGTCAGCCATAGTATAATTACTATTAGTGACAGTACAATTACGGTCAACATTGAGCAGCTGACGTACAAAAAAAAGGTAAATTTTTAGGGAAAAAAATTTAAAAAAGTCAACGCCAAGATCTGGGAGCAAAGAGAGAAAATCAGAAAAGGCCAAAAAAATAATAATATTGTTGTGGTTGACAGTAATTGTATTGTCAACGACAGTACAATTACGTAAATATACTGTCAGTGACAGTACAATTAGTGTCAGCCATAGTATAATTACTATTAGTGACAGTACAATTACGGTCAACATTGAGCAGCTGACGTACAAAAAAAAGGTAAATTTTTAGGGAAAAAAATTTAAAAAAGTCAACACCAAGATCCGACAGCGGAGAGAGAAAACAGAAGAAACAAAATAATATTAAAAAAAATCAATGGCGGAGACCGGCGGCAAAAAAATAGTAAGAAAAAAAAGTTAAAAAAAGGAAAAAGTCAAAATTGAATTTTTGTGGTCAAAATTGATTAAATTGAAGTTAAATTTGAGTTACAATTAGAATTGATTTTAAGAGTTTGTGGTAATTTTGTCATATATATTAATGTTTCTTTATTTATAATACATATTAAATAGATGGGCTTATTGGGGAAAGACATTTAATCGTGAACCTAAAATAATAAAGATGGTTGATTAGAGACTTGTTCATAAAAACTCTTTGTTAATAAGGATTGATCCAATACTTTTTCACTTATTAGTAAAATGCTATCCCTTCCTTTATTTACAAATTTACCCTCCTTATATTCATTATCCCGTATCCACTATTTTAGTGCGTTTGTTTTTTAATTTTTTTCGTTTACTTATTATTAAAACTTAAAAGAATTAAAAAAAATCATTTTTTTTCTTTTGTCCATAATTAACTAAAACAAAAATCATGAATCAATTACAATATTTCCGAAATTAACTATAATATTTCCAAAATCAACTATAAATTTTCTAAATCATCTACAATTGTTTTTTTTCCTTCGTATTTTTTCATAATCAACTACAAAATTATCGTAAACAACTACAAAATTGTGGTGTTCAACAACAAGTTTACCAAAAAATTGAAATGAACCGCAAAATTACTAAAAAACAACTATTTTTTTTTCTTCATTTTTTCCTGAATCAACTATAAAAAAACTGTAAAAGAACTACAAAATATAGTAGTTTTCAATAGCAGGTTTACCAAAAATAATAACTACACATTAACGAAATCAACTACATAATATCAAATCAACTATAAAATTCTCGAAATCAACTATGAAAATTTGAAAACAATTACAAAATTATCGAAAACAACTACAAATATATTGAAATTACAAAAAAAAAAAAAAAAGAAAAAAAAAAGAAAAAAAGGAGCACCCTCGATTCAAGCAAAACTACTATAAAGTTAAGCAAATACAACTACAAAAAACACGATCTTCTCCGATTCATAATTTTCCACGATCTTCTCAACTTCGTCTTGAGCCTCTATCTAATTTTCTACAATTGGACTAGCATTGGCTTTGTGCATCTTGTTGATCAACCTGGCAATTTGAGAATCTCGTTGTTGAACATGCTTTGCGAGTTCCGCAATGGCCTTTGTTAAAGTTACAAAATTGTTTCAAGCACCGACAGAACTAGAAGCCCCCCTTCTTTCAAAGAGAGGAGGACGGGTTATTCACATTTCATTAGATGGTCAGAGGCGAATTGAAAGCTAAGTTGTGGGAATTCTAAAGATTCCCCGGGGGGGAAATAGAGCTGTCTCCTACGTTACCCATAATATGTGGACTTCCATAGCAGTGGCACTTGTCACGATGAACGCTACTTCGAGAGATTCGATAAGAGAAGAGATGAGAGGTAGAGATTGTCCCACCGGGCGTGCCAAAATTTGTAGCAATAAATTCCTATATGCGTTTTAAACAAACAAGAAATACTTGCACAGAGATAATTTATTGAATTAAAATAAATATTGCGGGTTACAAACTCTAATTTAGTCCTCTGATTTTTGTCTCATGAACAATATATGTTTGACTTTAAATTTCGGAGCCGGGTCGTTAACTTGATCTTCTCCGGATTTGATTTTGAACTTGAATAACGTCTTACGAGGGTCTTACGACTTGAATCTCGGATCGAATGCTGAACTTTGACGAGCTTTGACCAGCTTTGACTTGAAGATCTGGAAGTTCTTGATGGATTTAGCCATTCAATATTCCTTCGATCTTGATTTGTTGAAGAAAACCCTCGATTTGATGAAGAACGATTGAGATATTGTAGAGAGAATTTTCTCCTCCGATTTTTCTCCTTTTTGACTTGTGTAGGAAGGGTCCCTATCAAGGGTCCTTGATAACCATCTTTGATGACCTGGCGCTTGATTAGTGGTGGAGCCAGGATTTGTGGTCAGGGTGGGCTAATATCTTACGAAGGTTCGGAGGTAGAGCCCCCGAATTTTTTTAAGAGTTTTTTTCGAAAATATAGAGCAAAATAAATAGAAATTTGTATATTTTAATTAAATATATAAATTAAATTGTATATTGTCCAAAATATAATTATTGGAGCTCTTTAAACCACATTACAAATCTCTTGGGTGGGCTAATTAAATTGAATTATGATTAAAATAGTGTATAAAATGGCTAAACAAACAGAGGTCATGCAATTGCTCTAAATTATCCTAATGATTATATTAATCAATGAATGTTGCTTGCAAGAAATACTCACCGTTGAAACCCATTAGTTTGTCAAAGCTTAATTCTATCATCAAGTTCAGTCAGACTGTTGTTTTTTCTTTCATTTTGGGTAATCAATATTCTATTCTCCATATCAGTGCACCACATGATCATTGATTGATCTTGTAAAAAAAATTCTTTCAACAAAATTAATATATACATGCACTAAACCTCTCTATAAGAAGAACAAACTAAAAAAAAGGAAAGAGAAGTTGTTAGGGTTGTGGTCGAAAAATAGCCTGCTCCTGCTGCGGCGGCAGTGGTGGCCGCCGGTGACCAAAAGCAGGTACATGGTGCTGGGGGCTATCGGGCGAGCCGAGTATGTGTTCTCCATGCCCCTCCATCCCTACATATTGTTGCACCACTAACACCGAATATGTTGTCGCAAAATCCGACGAAGCTAATAAATCACCTATTGCTCCAAGCTCGGGACACTCGCTCCAATCGCTAAGCCCTGCCGTGACAGGCGATATCATTCCGTGTCCCCTCCCGACTATAAACAAGTCATGTCTTGTATCTATCGACCTTATTGCCGCCACCGTTTCCTCTCCGTGATTCACAACTTTCTCGACATAGTGCACCGAAGAATCGTTCATGGTCGCCACCCTAAACTCGTTTATGTACGCCTGGTCCATCTCCTTCTCTCTGTCGTCGTCGGTTAAAACGGTTAATGTCTCATGCCCTGTCTCGATACTACTATTAGCCACCGCCTCCGCCATATCTCCACCCTTTGTGGTATCCAGTGCGGTTTCTCCGAGGACGAACCGCATTACGGTGAGGCTGTTGCGGGGGTGCTCGGACATTCTCCAAGCCAAGGCCATCGCCTCTCTGTCGTCGGGCCCGCCGAAGAAGAGCAGCGCTATATGGTGGTGCGACATTTGATTGGCCGACGCTCTGCTGGACCCGTTGAGTCCCCTGTCTACGAGTATTCCGACCGAGCAAGGCGCGTTGGCCAATACGCTCTGATTGATAATGCGGAAAGCGGGGTTCGTGGCCTCCATACCTCCGTCCACCGTTTGTTGTTTGTGGAAAGGGATTATGATGAACGCCACTCGTTTGTCCTCTGCGACGGTGAATATGTCTTCATGCATTGTCGAGTAAGGCGAGATTGCGGTGAGAGGGTTCACTGTCACGAAACCCCCTTGCCTCTCAAAATTCTCAAAGGCGTTGAATATGTGCTCCGATTGTGCCTGCGCGAGGTTGAGTGCCGATCGGCCGGATTTTCTAGTGTTGTGGACGATGAGCACGGCCGATGCACGGCCGGTGAGCTCGACAAGGTGGAGGACGTAGGAGGAAATTGGAGATTTCTTTGTGGGGTTTGATGCTTCTAGAAGGTGGATTATTGTCGGCACATTTCTCGGAACGTGCACGCACACTAGGAGACGAAACTCGCCTTTGAGTTTGGTTCTCTGGATTGTTCTCCTTTTGTAAGCCACAAGCTTCCTCCCCGGCCTGTATATGTTTGTCACTATCGGCTGGATTACTGCGGTCATAACAATTTCCACTACGATCATAATCGCAAACGACTTATCATCAAGAACCTGCAGATGTAATCAACATATATTAATCATCAAACAATTCGAATTATTGATATACAAATTTTAGATTGATTGTGAGTAAGAATCAGTACATACATGTTGGTCTTTCCCAACATTAAGAACAATCATCTCCACCAGCCCTTTGGCGTTCATGAGCAAACCAAGTGTTAGCCCTTCGTAAAATGGGATTCTATAGTAAAGAGAAACGAGTAGAGTGCCGGTAACTTTTCCTGCACAAGCAAGAACAATCACAAGCCCGAGAATGGCCCACGTCCCGACTCCGTTTATCAAAGTAAGGTCCGTTTTCAATCCACTAATAGCAAAGAAGAGTGGGAGCAATAGTCCCGTAACAAAATCTTCGAGTCTCTCTATTAGTGTCACTCCAATCGGCCCACTAGGGATAACTAAGCCAAAGATGAAAGCGCCAAAAACAGAATGTGTTCCGATAGCATCGGTTATAAAACCCGATATCATAACTCCCGTAAGAATGAGGCATATGTACACTTCGCTAATCAACTGGCCTTCGGGCGTTCTTCTAACGATCCAACAAACGAGAGGCCTCATTACATAATAGCAGAAAAGAACAAACGCTCCGGTGGAAAGCACCACCCACAATGAAGACAAAGACAACGACTCATTTTCGGCTATGGCAATCGCAATGGCTAGGAGAATCCATGCACAAATGTCGTTAAAGAGAGCCGAAGCCATAGCTATTCGCCCGATCTCGGTGTTGAGAAGTTTGAGCTCCGCTAGAATACGAGCGAGCACGGGGAACGCTGTGACGGAAAGCGCTACGCCTAGGAATAAAATGAAAGTGCCTAATTTGACCCACTGCGTGCTCTCGTGGAGTGTGAAGGCGAATGAAACGCCGATTAGGAACGGTAGGATCATGCCGGCGATTGCAATTACGAATGTTCTTCTTCCTGTGCTTCTAATTACGGCAATGTCCATTTCCACTCCGACGAGGAAGAGGAAGAATAAGAGGCCTACGTTTCCCATTGTCTCGAGAATCATTACACTCCGAGGTGGGAATATATTGTTTGCAAATTGTTTGCTTTGTCCTAGCAGTGATGGACCCAATATTACACCACCCTGTAAACAATTTTCATAAAAGGTACGAATTTAGTACATTATTTCATGAGCCAATCGAAGATCTCAATAAAGGATCTTCAGTTGTAACAAATGAGAAGGAAAACAAGAAAACAATAATTGATTAGTGTATGCCTAATTAGATCCAATTAGCTGAAATTCAACAGTATTTACAAGCAATCTGATACAAATACTAGACTTAAATTGGAATTTTTAATCATATGGTTCAAGGGGCGTTACCATTTTTTGTACATGCTTCAAAAAATCGAAATTTAATTATTGCAAGTTTTCTAATAACATTTATCATTGGAATTAATACAAAAAATGTAAAAGAGAGATAGCAAACACACAAATAGGTAAAAAAAACAAAGGAATGAAAGCGGAATACTTACAAGGATCTCGGAAATGACACGAGGTTGACGAAAGGGCTTCAAGATAAAAACAAGAAAACGAATGGTAACGATGATGAGCAAGACCTGCAATATGAATAGTGGCAGAGAGTAGTCCAACGGGTTATCCCCTTGCCAAATACCATTCGTCGTTATCATTGTTGGAGCGTAACATACTATCAATTGATCCGAACTGTTTGACATTTTTCCTCTTCGCTACGGTTTCTCAAAAAAAAAAAAAAAAAAGGAATTTGTATTGTATATCTCTACTTGTTATTTCTCTTGTCTTGTAAAACAAATATTAAACTACTTTCGTCGTTTTGAACGCATACTCAGAATTACTAATGACACCGTCACAGTGTGAGGAATCGAAAGTGCAAATGAAAGAGAGGGAGAAACACAACTAAAAAAGTGGGAAAACAAAAAAAATAACAGATTTAACTATCTCATATTTGAGAATATTTTCAGTTTAGTTTGAGTGGTAACCCTTGGATTAGGGACTATATCATGTAAGAACAATCAGAGGTGTATTTTCTTCTGAGTAGCTATACCAATTGCTAAGGGCTCCCAAAATATAATGGGCATCGATCAAATACTTGTACTTCTGTAAAAGTAGTTTACTAATTTTACTTAGATTCAATGAAACTGATTTTATTTTCTAAAAATAATAAAGGCAATTTAAAAGCTATTTTTATTTCTAAAATTGGAAGAGAATATTTTATATGATGTAATTTAGCATGGGGCATTTAAATACAAGTCTATAGTGTTCTATCTATCTATATAATATATAAATTGAAACCCTCATTGCTTAAAATTACGACATTTGGCATCCATGTCATCGACACGTGGAAATCTACATGTCATCCTATTCATTTTGACACATGTCATTATTTATTACTTTGATATCTTCCATTTTTATTTACCACTATTAATTGACGATTTATCGAACTTACCAAAAAGTTGCCCGAATCATTAATTAGTATTTTAATATGGAAATAATATATTATATCATAACAACTTTGATTACATTTTAAAAACTAAATTAATATTAGTAGAATTCGAAATTTTTATTGTTGTGTTTTAATATATTTATTATATAATGCTATACATTATTTATTAATCATTATATAATTTAATTTTTTTTATTTTTAACTATATTTCGGATTAGAAAACCGACAATATCAATTAAAATCTTTATATATATATATATATATATATATATATATATATATATATATATATATATATATATATATATATATATATATATATATATATATATATATATAATATTATTATAAACAGTTATGCGGCGTTAGTCTGCCTCAAATTGTTGGTCGAAAACAACTCAATCAACTATTTTATTCCCGAAACTTAATTTGCCTCAAATATATGCTTTTTGTCTTTTTCATTTTCTTTTTCAATTAGGTATTCCATTATCTTTTAATTACTAATATATTTTAGGGGCAATTTGCTATAGGTCCTCCTATAAGAGATTATATGTGTTAAAATCCACCTAATAAACTCTAATTTCCAGCAAATTTTTGTATTTATAATTTGTCAAAAGTACCCCTATCAATATCTCTAGTAATATACGGTAAAATATATCTTCAAAATCAAATCCCCCATTTCTCTCCCTATTATACTGCAAATCCGAAATTCCAATTGCAAAAATCTTGAATTCGATTTCTCCCCTTATTCTTCAAATCGAAAATCTCACCACGAATTTTGAATCCTTCAAGAGGTTTTGGGTGTTTGGTCGTTTGCAGTTTTACCAGGCCGTTTGCATTTTGTCTTCGTTTTCGATTTGCTGTTCAATTTTTGGGTTATTGGTCGTTTGCAGTTTTGGGTGTTTTGGTTGTTTGCAGTTTTCGATTTGTTGCAGTTTGCAGTTTTCGTTTTTTGGGTTCTTGGTCGTTTGCAGTTTTCGATTTGGTCGTTTGCAGTTTTCGATTTGCTGTTCAATTTGCTGTTCAATTTTTGGGTTCTTGGTCGTTTTACCAGGTCGTTTTGGGTACCAGGTCGTTTTGGGTGTTTGTCGTTTGCAGTTTTACTTCGTTTTGTTTGCAGTTTACAAATTGTTGTTGCCCACTTTGACTTCGTTTTGTTTGCAGTTTACAAATTGTTTGTTGCTCGGAATCAACGGCTGGTGTTAGGGTTTGTTGTTTGGAGTTCATACGATGGCCAAAACACGATTAAGTCTTGGTAATCAATGATCCTTTTGTATTTAGTTTGTTTGCTATTTATTTCAAATATTTCAATAATAATTTGAGAACCCTTTTTTTCCCCTTAACAGCAAAGGATGATGATGATTTCCAATCCCCGAAATCAGGTAAATTGAGGGGTTTGTGTATGTTACGACTTTGGTTATGTTTATTCTAAAACAATACATTTGAAGAACCTAATTATGTGTTCTGACTTTGCTATTTGCATTTCTCTGTTATGAGTTTGCAAGTTGAATTTCAATATGTTCGTTTTGGAGTTCCACATTTTACCAGTTTTGTTCAAATAATAAATTTTTTGATTTTATATTTTTTGGTACTTTGAAGAACCCATTTATTCGTTTTTCATTTGCAAAAAACTCATTTCCTGAAAATTTTGATTCGGACGTAGTTGGGTTAATATTGCATATGGCAGCCTATTTTGAAAATAAGACATGCTTTTGTTTGTATAAACTAAAAAAAAACAAAAAAAAAATGTAAATTGAAATTACAATAACCAACTATGGGCTGCATTTTAAAGTTGCACATAGCATATTTGAGGAGTTTCGTTAGTGGTAGTTTCAATCAATGTTTGTTTATTATGAGTTTGCACTTAGTAGTTTTGTTGTTATGATTTCGTACTTAGTATTGTTGTTGTTTTTTGTTATGAGTTTGCATCTTGGAATTCAAAGCGTGCATTTGTTGTTCAATATCGTATAATCATTCTTTTTAAATTAACTAGTCGCGGGAAAGAAACGGAACACGCCTTTAAATGCCGGTTCAACATCGTCAAAAAAAGTGAAAACAAAATCAATAGCACCTAGCTTGAGGGCACCAGTTGAGCAGGCAATAGAACCAGCAGTTCCAAATCCGAAATATCGTGCAACACTCGTTTCTGTTGTCCGCTTCTTCAAAAAATATAATTTTAATGGACGTCACATTGAATGTGTTCAAAGGACCGCGTTTGCAGAATTTATACCGCCGTTTATGAGGAGAGAGATCCCAACGCAGGAAGTCCGTAAGTCTGTACAACAAATATATAAAATTCTCGTGACGTACGACAAAAATAAACGTCGATTTATAATTGGTGGAAAAGAGCTTCAGTTAAGCCCTATTGAGTGCCAATTGATTTTTGGGGTAAAAAGCGGCGCCACCGGCATGAATATAACGTTTAAAAAAAGCAGTCATAAACCGAGGGATGGCATCGTAGCAAGGCACTTTCAATCCGTGAAGCGACTACAAGTTAAACATCTGAATGCAACCCTGGATCAATTGATGAAGAAAAACCAAGAACATGACATCGAATTTACAAACATATTTTGTCGTTTCAAATAACTTTGCGAGTTTACAATTTACAGTTTGTACTTCATTCTTTATCATTTTTCGTGTACAATTTGCCTTCACTGTTTGTATTTGCAATTTGTAATTAACGACTGTTAATATTAGCAACTATTACATTTGTTGTTTGTATCGTACAATCATTATCTCTTTTTGTTTCACATTCAACATCCACTGCAAAAAAAAAAAATGATCAAGTCATTGTTCAACACGATCGAAGAAAGGAAAAGCAATATTAAATGCATCGGACGTTCACAGAATCAATGTCAAATTACGTGTAGGATATGGATTATGCATCGTTTATATTTAATTGTAAACAACAAACTACATATATTTAATTACAAACAACAAACTGAACAATATGATATGCATAATCTATATACAAACAATAACACTAAAAAAAATGTAATATTACAAATTGCAGTTTGCAGTTTTCTATTCATGTTGCTAATTTATTTTGCAATTCAATTTCTTTTTGGTATTTATGGAATGAAATTCAAATAAAAAATAGAAACAAAAATAAAAGTTAACTTAAAAAAATTAAATTGAAAGAGATACAGAGAGAGGAGAAAGAGAATAGAGAGAGGGAGAGAGAAAGAGGGGGCGTATATTTGGGGAGGGAGAGAGAGAATGAGTAGGAGAGAGAGAGAGAGAGAGAAGGGGGCACGTGAGAGTGGATTGAGAGAGGAAGAGTAATTAGTGGGATTTGTTAACCACTTTCATATAAAATTAATTGTTAATTGAGGAGGGTGTTTTTTGTCTATACACTAATAATTTAATTTAATTTACATTAATTTTATTGGGCTAAGGACTTATAGCTATATTCATCTAATAGAATGGACCTCCACCTATATAAGTCTATAATTAGGGGTGTCTAGCCAATTTCCCCTATATTTTATTCAAACTTTATTTTTACATGTAATGTACTATTGATTACACATATTATTATTAAAGTATAAATTTTATTCCTCCACCAAATCCACTTTTTTCAACCGACGGAATCATTAGTTTGTAATAAATTATACATTTCAATTTACATTCAAAGAATCTGCATTTTTTCTATGATATCATTTTTAGTATACAAATCATGGAAAGCTTGATAATTTATCCATTTATATTTAATCAATGTGGATCTCTTCCACATTAATTACACAATATATTAATAATAACAATATAATTTCCTAATTTATCAAAATCTGAAAAATCTTATTATACCACATCCTAAACACTATAAATACTCTATTGTTTTCAATCATTTATTCACATAGCAAGCCCCAACACACATAATTTTTCTTTTGTTTGTTCTGTTTTCATTTTCTATTTTGCATTAACTTTTTTGTTTTCATTTCAATATTTAGTTGTTCTTGATAAAAAAAAATTTGTTGGATTTCATTCTTATTTTGCTGTTCTTGATATTCTTTTTGCATTATTGTTCCTTCTTATTGTTTTCCAATGTATTGTTGTTTGCTAAATATTGATAATTTCGTCATTCTTATTTTTTGTTTGTTATTCACTTTCATTTGTTTTTATTTTTGTCAATATTGTATTCTTTATATATCCCTTTTCTATTTATTTTTTGTTGATTTTTTCTAATTATATTATTGATGTCAATATTCTTTTCATTTAAATTTTACGCTCTTATTTTTGTTTCATTGTAGTGTTTTTTATTGACTAAGTAAAGCATTATTGTTTGTTATTGTAGTTTACATATTAAATATTTTTGAAGGAATGATTTTTATATTTTGCAATGAATAAATCTTGTGTCATTGACTCATTGTATTGTTGTAATTTATTGACCAACTCAACATTTTTGTTTGGATCGTCTTTTTTTTTGTTTGCTTTCTTTTAATTTGGGTTATTTATTTTTTGTTTGTTTGATGTAGTATATACATGGATATCATCATTGTGTACATAATAACCGGTAACATTGTAATAAAATATTAAATTGCGATGACATGCAAGGGTTGCAAGATTTTCGGCTCACGATGAAGAACTTCACGATGACATGATTTTGGACAACAATTCAATAATCTTATTATTGTATATATGCAGTGGCGGATGTAGCCATGGTCTAGGGTGTGCAGTTGCACACCCTTGATTTTCAGTACATATTATTATTATACATAAAATAAGAGAAAATGCAGTTGGTTGAAGTTGTTAAGATATGTGTTTTTTTATTAATAGGTCATGGGTTCGAAACCCACCCTCACAATAATGGAATTTTTTTGAAATCTTAACATTTTTCAACTTTTTGGTCTTTAAATATTTCCACAATTCACCTAAAATTTGTAAATTATAAATTTTTGGTCCACTATTTTTATAAAGTGATATTTTAATTTTTTATTCTACAATTTCGAACCCCCTTGGCAAAAATCCTGGATCCGCCACTGTATATATGTAAATGATATCATAATCTTCTTTCTTTCTCACAATAATAATCTTATTTTGCACGTGTTACGATGATCTTAGGGGAATTGAGGATCACGTTTACACAATTTTTAAAGATGCGTGTTTTGCGTTGGGGCTGTTAGACGACAATAAGGAGTACATAACTGGCATAAAGGAGGCAAACGACTGGGCCAATCGTCACTTTGTGAGACAATTCTTTGTCGTACTTTTAGTTGCGAATAATATGAGCATAACGGAATATGTGTGGGAGTGTTGCTGGAAGAAATTGGCGGAGGACAGTACGTACGGACTACAACAACGTCGTACCAATTCAGGTATGACAATACGACTTATATTGTTTCACAATTTACTACAAATGTTTGAATTAAAAGTATATATTTTTATAATAGCCACATTGTGTTAATTTTTCATATTAAACTATATTGAAGGTCCACCTGTGTCCGACGATGCTCCGAGAAACTACGCTTAACATATTAAAAATCAACATCAAAAGTTTGAGTAACTTTCCCTCAATGCCGATCCCGAATGGGTCGATGATGGACGCCACAGTAAACAAATTATTTCTCGACAAGCTGGACTATGACGTTGATACAATGCGTCAAAAACTTAAGAAATACCTTTCATCCATTACTGATGAGCAGAAAAAAGTGTTTAATGATATCATGGATGTTGTTACAAATAAGAGAGGTGAACTGTTCTTTCTTTATGAGCATGGAGGAACGCGAAAGACTTTCATATGGAAAAATTGATCGGCTGCTATCTGTTCAAAAGGCGAAACAATTATAAATGTTGCTTCCAGTGGCATTGCTTCGCTTCTACTTCCCGGTGGCAAAACTGCACATTCGAGATTCTGACTGCCAATAATTGTACATGAGAGCTCAACATGCAGCATCAAACCACAAAGTCCACAGGCAGAATTGTTGTCTAAAGCAAAGGTAATATATCATATAGGACGAGGCACCGATGATGCACATCTACTGTTTCGAAGCACTTGACAAGACAATAAAATCAATACTTGATTCAGACATGCCATTCGGAGGCAAGGTTGTAGTTCTTGGAGGGGACTTTCGGCAAATTCTGCCAGTTGTGTTGAAAGAATCGAGACAAGACATTGTTCATGCTACAATCAATTCATTATCGTTGTGTAGACTATGTAAGGTTATGAAGTTGAACAAGAACATGAGACTTCATTTGTCCTCCTCTTCCACCAATGCAAACGAAATAAGAGAATTTGCGGAGTGGATATTGAGAATCGGTAATGGCGATGCTGGTGAGGTCAATGATGGTGACTCTAGAATTGAAATTCCCGATGACATGTTGGTTCGTGATTCTGCAGATCTCTTTTTGGATCTTATCGAGTTTGTTTATCCCGATTTTGTGAGCAACATATCCACTCATTATTTTCGAGGGCATGGCAATTCTTGCACTGACTAATGAAAGTGTCAATTTTGTGAATGATCATTTTTTGTCGACCATAACTAGAGAGGAGAAGGCCTATTTCAGCTCCAATAGTATATGCATAGAGGAGTTATTATCATATGTCAACGCATAAATATATTCCACCGAGTTTCTCCCTTGTTATTCTCCCTTGAAATTTCAAGATGTTACCGTCGGTCATCGAGAAATTTAGATTTTGACCGGTTGCTAAGCCTTCTCGGATTTTGAAAATTTGATCATCATGGTCTTGAGAGGACTTAATAGTTGATTCGAGCGGCGGTTTAATGATAAAGGCGGACATGGATTTTGGGCTAAGAGCGTCGGCGACAATGTTGGCTTTACCGGGATGGTAAAGTATTTGCAATCATAGTCCTTGACTAATTCAAGCCATCTTCTTTGCCTCATGTTGAGCTCTTTTTGAGTAAAGAAGTACTTGAGACTTTTGTGGTCGGTGAAGATCGAACATTTTTCGCCGTAGAGGTAATGTCTCCAAATTTTGAGGGCGAACACGACTGCCGCGAGTTCCAAGTCATGCGTCGGGTAATTCTTCTCGTAGTCTTTGAATTTCTAGAGGCATATGCAATTACGTTCCCATTTTGCATTAGGACGGCTCCGAGCCCGTGCTTGGAGGTGTCACTATAGACCACATAGCTTCCGGTTTTATCGGGTAGAGCGAGGATTGGTGCCGAGGTTAATCGCTTCTTGAGTTCTTGGAAACTATACATCCTTTCGGGTCAAACTAGAGAGTGGAGCGGCTATCTTGGAAAAGTTCGGATTTCAAACGAGAGAGTGTAGCCCGCAAGGCCGAGGAAACTTCGGATTTCTCCGACATTCCGAGGAATTGACCAATTACAAACGACTTCAATTTTGCTTGGATCGACGGCTATGCCTTCCTTGGAAATTACATGACCAAGAAAGTGGACTTGTCTTAACCAAAACTCACATTTGGAAAACTTCGCATAGAGTTGGTTCTCTCGGAGAGTTTGGAGCACCATTTCCAAATGATTGTGATGTTCTTCATCATTTCTTGAGTACACTAAGATATCGTCGATGAATACGATCACAAATTGATCGAGATATTTGCGGAAGATTCGATTCATGAGATCCATGAAAGCGGTTGGGGCGTTGCTTAGACCAAACAACATCACTACAAATTCGTAATGGCCGTAACGAGTCCGAAACGCAGTCTTCAGAATATATTTCTTCTTGATTTTCAATAGATGGTATCCGGAACGGAGGTCGATTTTGGAATAGACCGTGGAGCCTTGAAGTTGGTCGAAAAGGTCGTCAATTCTTGGCAAGGGATATTTATTTTTTACGGTGACCTTGTTGAGTTCTCGGTAATCGATACACATTCGGAGGGTTCCGTCTTTCTTTTTCACGAAAAGTACCGGAGCACCCCATGGAGAAAAACTAGGGCAGACGAACGTCTTGTCGATAAGATCTTGAATTTGGTCTTTGAGTTCTTTTAGCTCTAATGGCGCCATGCGGTAAGGTACCTTCAAGATAGGAGCGGAGCCGAGGATCAAATTAATTTCAAATTCGATTTCACGATCGGTCGGAAGACCGGGGAGATCTTCGGGAAAGACATCGGGAAATTCGCAAACGGTTGGCACTTTGGAAATGTCGGCTTTATCTTCGTTGAGAGTTTCCACTATGTCGACCAAATGACATAGGTGTCCTTTTTGAATAAGTTTTCTTGCTTTGATCGCGGAAATGATAGGAATCTACGGATTGTACGAGCTTCGGAATTCGAGAAAACTTCCATTCGATAAGGATAAACGAACGGTTTTGTGAGCGCAATTAATTTGGGCGTCGAATTTTGATAACCAATCCATTCCGAGAATTATTTCGAAATGTTTAATGGGTAGGATGATCAGATTGGAAGCTAAGGTTTGGTTACGAATCTTAATAGGGCAATCTTTGATGATTAAAATTGGATTTAAGTTCATCACCGGAAGGAATAAGTATGCTAAACAAGGCATCGGCTTGACTACGAACTAGACAGAGTTCGGCAACGAGGGTACTTGAGATGAATGAGTGAGTTGATCCGGAGTCGATGAGGGCATACACGGAATTATTATACACATTAACGGTACCTGCGATCATTGACGGGTCGGCTTCGGCTTGGTCTCTAGTCATGGCGAATACTCGTCCCGGCACTTGTCTCAGGGCGATAGGGCAGTCTCGAACCATATGTCCGGGCTTCTTGCATAAAAAATAATGGTTGGTCCTGGCAACACAATTGCCTGAGTGCTCTCGATTGCATTTAGGGCAAAAGGGTTTGTTGCTCGGGGTCACGGTCGCTCGGTTGATCGGTTGATCGGTTGCTTTCCTTTGGCGTTGTTGAGGTTCGGTTTCTTCCATGGTCGAGAAGAGTCATCGTGAGGAGGTCTCCATTGTCGGATTTCCATCTCATCTTGTTCGGCTTCCAAAACTTTATCCACTACTACACGGAAAGTAGAAGCAGAGGTTAGTCGAACGTTGCGCTTGATTATCGGGTTGAGGCCCCTTAGGTAGTGATTCATTTTCTCGGTGTCGTCTTTGGATATGAAAGGCGCGTAGAGGCTCCCTTGCTCGAAACGGCGAGTGAATTCGGCAACGGTTAGGTTTCCTTGTTAGAGTTCGAAAAACTCCTTAAGATTTTGTGCTCGGACATTCTTGGAAAAGTACTTTTCGAAGAAAAGAACTTTGAAAGCTTCCCAAGTGGTATTTGCTAGATCGATCCCACTCTTTGCGCCTTTCCACCAATTTCGAGCTTCGTTTTTCAACAAGAATAGTGCGCAATGGATTTGGTCATTGTCGTTCATCACCATGTATTTGAAGATAACTTCGAGGGATTCGATCCATTCTTCGGCAACAGTTGGATTAGGGCCGCCGTGGAATTCGGTAGGATGCATTTTCAAGAATCGCTCGTAGGTGGCTTGTGGGGCTGTATTTCTAGGTGGGGGAGGTGGAGGATGGTTTTGGTTTCGAAGGTTAACAAGGCGTTTAATTTGTTCATTTTGTTCTCGGACGAGGGCGGGGAGGTCTTGGATGGTACGAGATTGATTGTGAGAATCGTTAGCGGCATTTTGAGCTCGAGTTCTTGCTCACGACATTTTAATACTTAAACATATAGAAACAATTCACATTAGTCATAAAATTTCACATAAAACATATACCTGCCCGAGTGCTCAGTTGAAGTCGTGCTTTGAGAATCGTGAAGATCTTTAGGTCATATGGAGATTTCCGGGATCGTTGCTCTGATACCATCCAAGGTTGTGACACCCCTCTCTCGATTACTCTTATTATATGTAATCTCAGCGGAAGACTTTTTAAAAATGATTATTGTGGATATAGATTTACCTAAAAAAAATTCTTTTTAAATCAGAGGGAAAGAGGTCACCCTATACTAAACCCTAATAAATCAATTAACACAAATACATACTACATGCAAGACTAGAAAATAAACTAGGTATGATGGACCTAATGAAAATTCGGACAGATCCAGTGCAGAAACTTTAAAAATCAATTCCTTTTAAAATACTCATGCAAGTGACCCCAAAAGAATACCGTATCATCTAACATGGGTCTTAATCACTCAGTTAAAATAATTTTGAAATATGCTTGACCATTTGGGAGAAATAAATAAAATGGCACAGTCACTCAATTTAAAATCCAGAACAGAGGAGGGAGTTTTGAAAATTCATAATAAATTCTTCATTGACGCAAAAACTACCAAATTTTATCACAAGGAAGAAA
This sequence comes from Erythranthe guttata, assembly GCF_056151865.1. Lineage (NCBI taxonomy): Eukaryota > Viridiplantae > Streptophyta > Magnoliopsida > Lamiales > Phrymaceae > Erythranthe > Erythranthe guttata. The sequence continues at coordinate 9,635,092 of NC_142537.1, forward strand.
AATAAGTTTAAAACATTTTCCAAGTAGAAAAAAGGCATTTGAGTCAGTAAAACTCCAGTTATAGTAGAAAACAATAGACTGACCCTGTTTTAGTGCAGTAGTGAGAAATAATTCATAACTAATTAAATACTTACCCAATTCATGCAAAATACCTATCAAAATGATGAGAACAGAGAGATGCAGAGATTTCTAAAATTTCATGATTTTTTATATAGAGCACATATATGAAAATAATTTTCAAACATCAAGACAAGGCACGAAGAAATTACTAGCCGAAAAGCGTACATGCATATAGTTAGAAAAATTCGTTTTTGTTTACAAAATACTATGGATTACCGATTTAAATATCCAAAAGAGGGTAATCCGAATTATTATTACACATATTGTATTTTAGTAATTTCCACCGATCGGAGGAAGCGAACGGTAGAAAATACCTAAACCCGTATCAAAAGTTTTTACAAACATATTATACAAATAAAACCACATAACTATGTTAAGAGCCAACACAATCCACAACCCCTCCATATGATCTCCTTCCGATTCTCAAGCTCGATTCCCAACTTCACTCCTCAGGCTCCAAATCGGGTATACCTACCTACAAACATACAACACCTATATGAGCCTTTGAGGACTCAATGAGAATCTTGAAGTATTATCGAATACACATAACACATAGAGTATACATATATATATATATATATATATATATATATATATATATATATATATATATATATATATATATATATATATATATATATATATATATATATATATATATATATATATATATATATATATATATATACACATACATATATCTTATACATAGACATGCAACATAAATTAAAGCAATCATATACTTCCCTTTTTCGTCGGAGTTCTTCGTCACATAATTGTCACACGTAAAGAGTGAGATAAATTCTCACTTTTATAATTAACCCTATGATCCCAAGACCATAGAGTGAGAATATCCCACCTTTATAACCCTTTGCCATGACACATATTGAAGATTATAGAATGAGAATCTCCCACCTATATAACCCTACGATCCCAAGACCATAGAGTGAGATTTTCCCATCTATATCTTCAGCACCATAATGAGACATGCATGATATGAAAAATCATCGGGAATCCCTTTGGAAGAATCAATCTAAGTTCCCGATAAATAACCTCATATTTTACGATTCCGTCTATCTACGTGGAATCAAACCACCCCTAGGCCCTACGGTACCGACTCGTCGTACCCCGGTTATTTACCGTAACCTCGAGAGACCTTCCAACATACTTTACCTTTTTTAAAAATCATGACACTAATGCACCCACACATGCACCTTTCTACTTACCCTTTTCTCATCTTCACACCCAATGATCAACACATAAACAAGCAAGAGCACATAGCAAAACACAATTAAAGTTTCACATAGTCATTTAAGCATCAAAAGTATAATCCATAACCAAATACAAGAAATAACCGAAATCTTAACATGCAAAGACAATCTATAATCAAATGTTCATTAAATCTAACATTTTACAAGAATAAAGTTCAAGACTTTCATCTTTACATTTATTCAAGTAAATTCACTAGATCTACACATGCAAGGGTCTTTTTAATCAAGTTAGCACAATTTCTTAGTTCTTTCATCATATTTCATATAAAACACTAGATCTTAACATGCAAGACTTTAGATCAACCATCAATCACTAGATCTTAACATAAAAGACCTTAGATCAACAATCAATCACGAGATCTTAACATGCAAGGCCTTATAACAACAATCAACACAAGATCAACACATACAAGATACCAAGTAAACCAAATAAGCAATTTTAAGCAACTTTACCTCAAAAATTCGAAAGTTCCATAGTTAAGCCAAAAATTCATTTTCTTTTCACAAATCAACAATCAAACACTAGATTAACACATGCAAGGCACTAATTAAGCCAAATAAGTAACTTATGCATTTTTTCCCCAAATTTTCGAAAAACTCATAGTTAAGCCAAAAAACAATTTCTTTTCACAAATCAACAATCAAACACTAGATTAACATATGCAAGACACTAATTAACCCAAATAAGCAATTTAAGAAATTTTCCCCAAATTTTCGAAAAGGCATAAAACTTCAAGAACAAAGTTATCTTTTCAAAACACTAACATGCAATTATCATCTAAGCCATATAATCACATAATATGCAAGAATAAACAATTAAATCACATAAAAACCTAAAATACTTGTGGTGTTGCATGTTTGAGCAAGAATTCAAGAATTCTCACCTCTATTCTTTAGGGGAAGGATTTGTTAACTCTTTTCTCTCTAATACAAGAAGAGATTAAGAGTTATATTATATATTATGAAAAGAAGAAGAACTTGGATGAAGAAGAGCTTAGCTCTCTTCGAAAAAAACAAAGAAGAAAGAAGAGGAAGAAGGGCTTACTTAGCCTTGGCCGAAAATTCTCCTTCTATTGAAATAGAAAGAGACCTTCAACTTATAGATGGTAAGAGTGGAGTTTGAGAGTGCATTTTGATCTTGGACATTGGAGGTATTTATACAGTTTTTGGAGAGTTCAAATCCAATGGAGAAGAAAGGGAAATACATTTATTTGTGGGGGTGACTTTGCAATTTTTCGAAAAGAGGTGTGGTGGTGGTTCCTGGGTGGTTCAAGCTTGAGAAGGTGGTGGCTATGGTGGTGGTTTTCTGGCTGCCAAAAATTGAAGGGGAGAGGAAGAAGAAGAGTGACCTTTGGTCTTGCTTAAAGTTGAGTGTGGGAGTGAAAAAGCATGCCTAGCTAGAGAGTAGGGGGACTAGGCTTGGGTATTTTTTTTCTATGCCCAACAACCACACTAATGCATGTATTTTCCTAATTAACATGAAATTTTTAAATCATGTGTGTGTGTGTGTGTGTGTGTGTGTGTGTGTGTGTGTGTGTGTGTGTGTGTGTGTGTGTGTGTGTGTGTGTGTGTGTGTGTGTGTGTGTGTGTGTGTATAGATGTCCGAAAATTTGAAAAAATGAGGGGAGGATTTTTTAATTTTCTCCACTAATTAAAAATCCTAAAATGCATGAGAAAAAATATTTTCTAAAATTTTGTGCATTCATAAATATGATAAAATGCTCACTTAGATTCATATGCAAGAATAAAATCCTAGTTCATGAAAAATAATTTATTCTACAAATTCGAGACATAATATCTCAAATATTTCCTAAGCACATAATTCACAAAATCACATAATTCATAAAATCATATATTTCACATAATCACATAATTCACACAATCATATATTTCACATAATTACATAATTCACATAACCATATATTTCACATAATCACCAAACTTTCACGTAAATACCAATCATGCAAGAATTATTCTAAATTCTAATTTCATAGATTTACACATAGAGGTGGTAAAATAAAATAATAATATTTTACCGAAAATGTGGGGTGTTACATAGAGACTCAAGTTGCACAAATCGCATCGAACCAGGAACATCGTCCAGCAGGAGCGTTGCCATAAAATACAGAGGACCCTCGAAAGCAGAAGTTTGAGACTATTCAAGCCATAGATCTAATGATTGAGGAGAAGGAAGAAATTCAATAAAAACCGCAAGCCACTGTAGTCGCATGGGTACCACCGATCCTATACCCCCAAAGATATCAAAAGAAAAAGATCGAGGCTGAAACATGCCAAGCAGTCAGCCTGAAGAACGAGAAGAAATTGGAGGAAGTCCCATGGAAGGAGAAGCGAAACACGAAAATCGAGAAACCAAGAGTATAGGGGGAAAAAGAAGCAAGTCAAGAAACACCGCCAGCGACACTAATTTCACGGGCCCCACCGATTCCATATCCTCAAAAGTTTCGTAAGAAAAAGCTCCATGCCGAATACCGGAGTTTCTTAGACAAATTGAAGGAAATTCACATCAATATCCCATTCATTGAAGAACTTAAAAAAAATGCCAACGTGGGTGAAATTCCTCAAAGACCTCGTGACCAAGGGGAAGAAATTGCAAGGGAACGATATGATCCAACTCACCGAGCAATGCAGTGAAATTCTTACACGGCCCCTCCCACAAAAACTTGGCGATCCAGGTAAGTTTACTATCCTTTGTACTATAAGAGGTAAAAACTTTATATCTCTCATTGATTTAGGATCTAGCATAAATCTTATGCCTTTCTCTACTTATAAATGTTGGGGATCGGACACGTGTACGCAGCGGAAAACAAAAATTTTATGCGATTTAAACAAGTTTAAAACACATAAACACATGCTCGATAATTGAAATCAATCAATTAATAAAACGATTTCATGTAATCGCATAAAATCATACAATAACGAACATACATATCCAATTTAAACTTAAACGAATCTATCGACAATTGATTCGAAGGTTTACCTCTTGAAGCGTGAGGTAGGCGCACCAAGCAAAGCGGGATTGCTACGGAAACCAATCCGTACAATCTGGGGGGAAGGCAGCAGCGGCAATACGAGCCACGGCGGCGCGTGTGACTCACGCGCGGTCTTCGGGCGGCGCGTGGGGATGCGTGCGGCTTCGGCTCGTGTGCTACTCCTCGATTCTTCGATCTTCGATCTTCGATCTTCTTCCTCTTCTCGGATTTCACCTCGTATACTTCGATCTACTACACACGTGGCACTAGACACGTAATAGTTAGAAAAACGGAAGAAAAAGAAAGAAGGAAAGGAATACCGAAAGGGATCGGCCAACGGATGGCCGACTCCGGCAATTTCCGGCGACGACGGCGCGGTGGCCGCGGGGAGATGGCCGAGCGAGAGAGAGAGAGAGCGGCTAGGGTTAGGGTTTCGTGTTGTGTGTGTGTGCAAGACCTATAAATCAAGTATTTATAGTGTCTTGCATAAAACCCTAGCGGGCTTAAGTTGGACCGGACCCAACAGCTTACGTTCGTTAGTTATTTTACTTGCTCGTCTCTCTCATTTCAATGATCGGAAAATTGTAACGATTACATTTTTGGAATCATTATAATGTCCTCGTCATTACGAGTGCCAACTCTCGATTTCCAACTTTCCAAAAGTGGAAACCCTAATTTAGTGCACTTTCTAAATTTGGAAATTTCCCGATTTAGAAAGTTCACTAATACGTTTGCCTATTCTTTTCCTTTTCTTATTCTCATTCATAATTCCAAATTACGAATGTTGGACCCAATCATATTGACTTCCAATCATGCAAAGATAAACCATTTTATCTCTGACCGTTTATTCAAAGATCTCATGTGCACGAGCAGTGCGACCCTCGATGGTTCAGGTGTAAGCTAGCCGCGGGCCCACAACCCTTTGTGGTCAAAACTCGTCCCTTAGAGTTACGATTAAGATGAAGCTCGTTTCACCTTAATCACCCAACGAATCAAGATTGGCGTCTAGCAACTACGCGTCATGATTCCCTAGATACAAATGAAGTGCCTCCAAGAACCTTCAGATATAGTTAACGTACAGTACGGTCCCTTCGATACATATGTCCCGATTGAACTAGAGGCATTGGTCCGTCGAGACCTCTTTATTTGTTCAATGATGGTGCGATCTTTCTAAGTTTTGTAATCGTTACGTGCATGACTTAGAGAATCGAATTATCTAATCATCACTTAGTCAGCTCTGGCCAGAGACTTAGAATGATTACAAACTTTCAGAACACAAAGGACATCCAAGACTATTCTAGCGATCGAATCCCCGACTACAATGCACAGACCTCCCACTAGATTTCGGACTGCATGAACACTGGCCATTGGGATGGTCCTCGGTGGAACTCAGGGACAGGTCACGATACAGCTGGTCCTCTAGTGAAGTCACAGTGATGTCTAGGTCATAAGGACTAATGGTGTACAACTATACCATAGATATCTCTACTCGATTATTGGGAACAACTTAGAGATTTATAGGGTGAGAGAGTTCAGTGAACTCGTCAACTTACGAGCACCCACTTATGCATACCGATATCACAATACCGTTTATTGATGAGATGCAGTACACATACACTAAGTGCTAGTCTCTTAATGGGAAAGGTCGATATCCTCATTGGTGGTGTAAACCCTTCGACTAGGAACACGTTTAACAGTTATAATACTTAAGTAAATATCTCACGATCCTAACGATCTATTACTAGTAATTGTAATAACTGTAATGACTATATCTATGATTGTGACAAAGGGACAAAGATATAGAATGCCAAGGTGTTTTATCATTAATACGAATAAAGGTTCGTTTATTACCATAATAAATACGAAAGACCACAACCACATGTTGGCTTGTTGGCCACCTACTCTAAAAATCTCCCACTTGACCTAAAGCCAACTACCCATGAATCGCAATCCCATCGACTCTCGATTTTTCTCGTGGACCGATCTCGGTAAAGGCTTCGTGAAGGGGTCCGCAACGTTCTCTTCCGAGGTGAGTCGTTCTACTTTAACTTCACCTCTATCAATGATCTCTCGGGTCACATGATACTTCCTCTGAATATGCTTCGACTTCTGATGAGATCGCGGCTCCTTAGCTTGTGCCACTGCTCCGGTAATATTACAGTACAACGGTACTGGATCACTAGCATTAGGAATGACACCCAACTGTTGGATGAACTTCCTTATCCAAGTCCTTTCTTTTGCAGCTTCGGACGCTGCAATATATTCCGCTTCAGTAGTGGAATCGGCCGTCGTGCTTTGCTTGGAACTCTTCCACTACACGGCACCACCATTAAGCGTGAATATAAATCCAGAGTTCGACTTTGAGTCGTCCACATCCGATTGAAAACTAGAGTCGGTAAAACCCTCTAATTTCAACTCGGCACCCCCATAAACCAAAAATATATCCTTAGTTCTTCGTAAGTACTTGAGGATATCTTTCACGGTCTTCCAGTGAGCCGGGCCGGGGTTAGACTGATATCTGCTTGTGACACTCACAACATACGCAATATCGGGTCTCGTACATAGCATGCCATACATAATGCTTCATATGGCAGAAGCATAAGGCGTCCTTTTCATCTCCTCGATTTCACTAGGTGTTTGCGGACACATAGATTTCCAGAGACGAACCCCATGGGACATTGGCAAGAATCCTTTCTTGGATTATTCCATGCTAAACCGTTTCATAACGGTGTCTATGTACAAGCTTTGGGATAATCCAAGCATCTTCCTTGCTCTATCTCTATAGATGCGTATTCCTAATACATAAGATGCTTCTACCAAATCCTTCATTATGAAATGTGTGGACAACCATGCTTTCGTTTGTTGCAACATTCCTACGTCATTCCCAATGAGTAGAATGTCATCAACGTAAAGCACTAAAAATATCACAGGCCTCCCACTAACCTTCTTGTATACACAAGGTTCCTCCAGATTCTTCTCAAAATCAAACTCTTTGATAGTTGAGTCGAACCTAATGTTCCAACTTCGGGATGCTTGTTTCAATCCATAAATGGATCGCTGGAGCTTGCAAACCTTTTGCTCACTTCCTCAATATCTCCATTAAGGAAGGCGGTCTTCACATCCATTTGCCATATCTCGTAGTCGTACCATGCAGCTATGGCCAGCAAAATCCTAATGGACTTCAGCATCGCGACTGGCGAAAAGGTTTCCTCATAGTCAACACCTTGCCTTTGAGTGTATCCTTTCGCTACCAATCTAGCTTTATAGGTCGATACCTTTCCATCCACTCCAATTTTCTTCTTATAGATCCACTTGCAGCCTATAGGAACAATTCCCTTAGGTGGATCTACCAAGGTCCACACCTTGTTGGAGTACATGGAGTCCATTTCGGATTTCATGGCAGTTAGTCAATGTCCCATGTCCGCATCCGATACGGCCTCATCGTATACTTTGATCTACTAAACACGTGGCACTAGACACGTAATAGTTAGAAAAACAGAAGAAAAAGAAAGAAGGAAAGGAATACTGAAAGGGATCGGCCAACGGATGGCCGATTCCGGCAATTTCCGGCGACGACGACGCGGTGGCCGCGGGGAGATGGCCGAGCGAGAGAGAGAGAGAGAGCGGCTAGGGTTAGGGTTTCGTGTTGTGTGTGTGTGCAAGACCTAGAAGTCAAGTATTTATAGTGTCTTGCATAAAACCCTAGCGGGCTTAAGTTGGACCGGGCCCAACAGCTTACGTTCGTTAGTTCTTTTACTTGCTCGTCTCTCTCATTTCAATGATCGTAAAATTGTAACGATTACATTTTCGGAATCATTATAATGTCCTCGTCATTACGAGTGCAAACTCTCGATTTCCGACTTTCCAAAAGTGGAAACCCTAATTCAGTGCACTTTCTGAATTTGGAAACTTCCCGATTTAGAAAGTTCACTAATACGTTTGCCAATTCTTTTCCTTTTCTTATTCTCATTCATAATTCCAAATTACGAATGTTAGACCCAATCATATTGACTTCCAATCATGCAAAGATAAACCATTTTATCTCTGACCGTTTATTCAAAGATCTCATGTGCACGAGCAATGTGACCCTCGATGGTTCACGTGTAAGCTAGCCGCGGGCCCACAACCCTTTGTGGTCAAAACTCGTCCCTTAGAGTTACGATTAAGATGAAGCTCGTTTCACCTTAATCACCCAACGAATCAAGATTGGCTTCTAGCAACTACGCGTCATGATTCCCTAGATACAAATGAAGTGTCTGCAAGAACCTTCAGATATAGTTAACGTAGAGTACGGTCCCTTCGATACATATGTCCCGATTGAACTAGAGGCATTGGTCCGCCGAGACCTCTTTATTTGTTCAATGATGGTGCGATCGTTCTAAGTGTTGTAATCGTTACGTGCATGACTTAGAGAATTGAATTCTCTAATTATCACTTAGTCAGCAATGGCCAGAGACTTAGAATGATTACAAACTTTCAGAACACACAAGACATCCAAGACTATTCTAGCGATCGAATCCCCGACTACAATGCACAGACCTCCCACTAGATTTCGGACTGCACGAACACTGGCCCTTGGGATGGTCCTCGGTGGAACTCAGGTCACGATACAGCTGGTCCTCTAGTGAAGTCACGGTGATGTCTAGGTCATAAGGACTAATGGTGTACAACTATACCATAGATATATCTATTTGATTATTGGGAACCACTTAGAGATTTCTAGGGTGAGGGAGTTCAGTGAACTCGTCAACTTACGAGCACCCACTTATGCATGCCGATATCACAATACCGTTTACTGATGAGATGTAGTACACATACACTAAGTACTAGTCTCTTAATGGGAAAGGCCGATATCCTCATAGGTGGCGTAGCCCTTCGACTAGGAACACGTTTAACAGTTATAATACTTAAGTAAATATCTCATGATCCTAACGATCAATTACTAGTACTTGTAATAACTGTATGGACTATATCTATGCTTTTGACAAAGGGACAAAGATATTGAATGCCAAGGTGTTTTATCATTAATACGAATAAAGGTTCGTTTATTACCATAATAAATACGAAAGACCACAACCACATGTTGGCTTGTTGGTCACCTACTCTAACAATAAAAGTCTTGGGTTAGGTGAGATTTAACTGACGGCTATAACCATTCAACTAGCCGATAGGTCTTTAGTTTACCCAAAAGGTATTTTAGGGAATGTTCTAGTAAAAGTTGATAAACTTATCTTTCCTGTTGATTTTGTTATACTTGATATAGATGAGGATAGGGAGATACCTCTTATTGTAGGGAGACTGTTTTTAGCTACGTCGAGAACTCTCTTTGATTGTTCCAGTGGTGATCTTAATATGACGGTGCATGATCAAACAATAAAATTTAATGTCTTTAGTGAAGATAAAAATCCATGTGATAACAATAATTGTTGCTATTGATGTTATGGATTTTACAAATCTAGAAAATTTTGTGTTTTGATTATGGACCCTTTGGAAGCATCTTTGAGTGCAGGAGACGATGGCGGAAACGAGAGCAGGAAGAAACAAGTTTGTTTTGTAGACTTAACCACAACTCCTCCAAAAGATAGTCATGAGTGTTGGGGTGTCGACGGTAATGAAGGCATGAAGAAATGGATAATGCCACCCAAGTGTTAGAGTAGGTGACCAACAAGCCAACTTGTGGCTGTGGTCTTTCCATTTATACTTGTAATAAACAATCCTTTTTCGTATTTATGATAAAAACACCTTGCCATTCTATATCTTTGTCCCTTTGTCTCAAACATAGATATAGTCCTTACCGTTATTACAAGTACTAGTAATTGATCTTTAGGATCGTGAGATATTTACTTTAGTATTATAACTGTTAAACGTGTTCCTAGTCGAAGGGTTACGCCACCAATGAGGATATCGGCCGTTCCCATTAAGAGACTAGCACTTAGTGTATGTGTACTGCATCTCATCAGTAAACGATTGTGATATCGGCATGCATAAGTGGGTGCTCGTAAGTTGACGAGTTCACTGAACTCCCTCACCCTAGAAATCTATAAGTGGTTCTCAATAATCGAGTAGAGATATCTATGGTATAGTTGTACACCATTAGTCCTTATGACCTAGACATCACCGTGACTTCACTAGAGGACCAGCTGTATCGTGACCTGTCCTTGAGTTTCACCGAGGACGACCCCAAGGGCCAGTGTTCGTGCAGTCCGAAATCTAGTTGGAGGTTTATCCATTGTAGTCGGGGATTCGATCGCTAGAATAGTCTTGGATGTACTGTGTGTTCTCATAGTTTGTAATCTCTAAGTCTCATGCCAGAGCTGACTAAGTGATGATTAGAGAATTCAATTCTCTAAGTCATGCACGTAACGATTACAACACTTAGAACAATCGCACAGTCATTGAACTGATAAGGAGATCTCGATGAACCAATGCTTCTAGTTCGATCGTGACATATGAATCGAAGGGATCGTACTGTACGTTAACTATATCAAACGGTTCTTGCAGGCACTTCATTTGTATCTAGAGAATCATGACGCGTAGTTGCTAGACGCCAATCTTGATTCTTTGGGTGATTAAGGTGAAACGAGGTTCATCTTAATCATAGCTCTGAGGGACGAGTTTTGACCACAAAGGGTTGTGGGCCCATGGCTAGCTTACACCTGAACCATCGAGGGTCACACTGCTCGTGCACATGACATCCTTGAATAAACGGTTCAAAATAAAAAAAATGTTTTATCTTTGCATGATTGGAAGTCAATATGATTGAGTCCAACATTCGTAATTTGGAATTATGAATGAGAATAAGAAATGGAAAAGAATAGGCGAACATCTTAGTGAACTTTTGATACGCGTAAAACCTAAGTATAAATAACCGCAAGTGTACAGTATCGCGTTTTGCAGAATAGTGAATTCCGGATATCGATCCACAGGGAATTAAGTTCCTAAATCTACCAAGTACCGTAATTATACTATCCTAAACTTTATCTAGACTGGAGAAAAAGATGGGAGATGACATGAAGCCAAATGGAAACAAAAATAAAAACAACGGTCCGCCAGAAACAAGCGAAGAATTATGACATGTGATAGCTTCTAGGGTAAAATTCACCAATGTACTATCGATAAAGATCTACAAATCCGAATCTAATGTCAATTCTATATTCGCTAACCCAGACACTAAAATACCCTAACCCCCGTCTCCAGTGTAGTTAGAGTCTACCCACAGGTCTGACGTCTCCGTTCAAAACCTGATATTAAGAGAGCATTTAGGTCAAGTCCTTAAGGGCTACCCGAGGTGCATCGCGTCTCCGTTTCCACAACCCGAGCTATGTTTTCCTAAAATCAAACGAGAAATCCTATCTCGAGTTCATTCCCATTTAGAATCAATTCAACTGTTGGCCAAACAATCGAAAGCATTTAATACAGGAAAACATAAACATAATCAAAGAACGACAAATAGATCACAAATCTGGAAATCAAAATCAATATATACAAGGTTTCATTTCCCTAAAAGAAAATGCTCAATTCATTACAAACATAACATCAAAATGAAGAACACGAAAAATTATAAACTAAACGTAAAGAAAAGCTTATGAAAAACCCGAGTCGAAACCCTCGTTGAAGCTTCCCGCGAAGAACTGGCGAGAACCGAACAGAAAACCGAAGAAGAAGTCGAGAGATAATCGAGAGTTCTAAAAATGAAGAAGAGACCTTCTATTTATAGTAAGAAATCAAAGAAAATTTATCTCTTCTCGAATTATGTGCCCAGATCGCTATATGGGCTTCTTGGATCGCGATCTGGCAGCCTTGGGAACTGCGCATCGCCTTTCCAGATCGCGATACAGGAATGGTGGATCGCGATTTGGTTTTTGATCAAAAAATGTACTGTGAGACCCCCCAGATCGCGATCCAGGAAGGCTGAATCGCGATCTGGGTCCTGATCAAGAAAGCGTTCTGTAAGACCCCCCAGATCGCGATACAGAAAGGCTGGATCGCGAGCTGGGCTTCTGCGCCAACTTCAAACGCTGTTTTGACCATTTTGTATCCCGAATTTGACAATTTTGCATTTCAAAAAAGTTGTAGATCTTGAAGTTAGCTTTCTAAGGTCACTCGAATCAGCTCAATCGGAGAATGTATGCAAAAGTTATGCCTGAAATACGAAACAATGCCACAACCCGCGATAATGCACTTTTGCACGTGTTTGGTTTGATTTTTGGCTTCGCTTCCGAAATCGTTTTGAATCCGCAAAAATAGCTTCTCTTTACCTAAAATATAAATAAAATAAAAACAACATAATATATACAAATAAAGCCGAAAACTCGGACGAACGAAGACCAAAACTCGAAGAATTGATAAGTGAAAATCATACAAAATGAACACTTATCAACTTTCTAAATCGGGAAGTTTCCAAATTTAGAAAGTGCACTGAATTAGGGTTTCCACTTTTAGAAATTGGAAATCGAGAATTGGCACTCGTAATGACGAGGACATTATAATGATTCCGAAAATGTAATCGTTACAATTTTCCGATCATTGAATTGAGAGAAACGAGCGAGTAAAGAACTAACGAACTTACGATGTTGGGCCCGGTCCAACTTAAGCCCGTTAGGGCTTTAATCATGACACTGTAAATAAAAGATTTATAGGTCTTGCACACACGCTTTTTAAAACTTAAAAAAAAAAACACAACACATCTCAAAACTCTAGCCGCTCGCCCCTCTCTCTCTCGGCCAAACACACCCACGGCCGTCGTCGTCGCCGCCGTTCCACCGCCAGAAATCGGCCTCCCTTGGCCGATTATTGTGGTAGTTCTTTTCTTCTTTTTCTATTCTTCCGTTTATTCTAACTATTGCATGTCTAGTGCCACGTTTTAGTAGATCGAAGTATACGAGGTGAAATCCGAGAGGACGAAGATCGAAGAATCGAATAACCGAGGAGCAGCCCCCGAGCCGACGACGCACGCGCTCCCACGCACCGCCCAAAGACAGCGCGTGATCCTTTCGCACCGCCGCCGCTGCTGCTTCGTCGTCGCCGCTCCCGGATTGCACGGATTGGTTTCTGTGGAAATCTTGCTTCGTTTCGTGCACCAAACTCACGCTTCATGAGGTAATTCTCGAATCCGGTATTCGTTTGATATTAATTTAATTAGATTAAATTATGTATGTTCGTTTTCGTAGTAGGTTTTGTGAATTTGTATGTTTTGTATGTTCACATGAAATTAATGATATACTGCGAGCACGTTAAATGATATAATGCGAGCATGCTAATTGATTTACTGTCGATTAAATTAATTCGCATGACTGTCGTTTTTAATTTCGCTGGAAGCGCAAAGGTACGCAATTAATTGTTTAATTATTGTTGGGCATGTGATTATGTGATTTAAACTTGTTTAATTTGCATAAAATTTTTGTTTTCCGCTGCATACACGTGTCCGATTCCCAACACCAAGGAGCTAAACAAGCCAAGAGAGAAGGCCTATGAAAGCTATTGAGGTTATTAGGATAAAGTCAAACGGAAATTTCACAAAGGGCAATTGGTGTCATTGTGCAAATCCCGATTTTGGTTATTCCCAAGCAAGCTCAATCAAAGTGGTCGGAACCGTTCATTCTCCATGAAGTTCTTCCACATGGAGCAATCGAGATAAAGGACCATGACTAGGATCGCACCTTCAAAGTGAAAGGGGGTCGGCTTAAGCCTTAATGAGGAGATAGTAAAGATTGTCAAGTGGCTTTGGTCACTTCAGCTTAAAAATAAAGAAGCAACGTCCAGCTAAAGACTATAAACTTAGCGCTTCTCGGGGGGCAACCTGAGCTTTTTAGATTTTCGTATTTTTCTTTATTTTTTTATTGATTTTTCATAGGCATGCATTACAACGATTTTAATTGATTTTCAATTTTCAGGATCGAAATTGTGACCAGGGGGTCCGAACGGCCATTCGAGTTCAAGAGGGTCAGAGTCAGGTTACGCAATTTCAGACGACCGTCTGATTTCTAGTACAAAATTCCGGACGACCGTCCGAGAATCAGAGGGTTCAGACTCAACTTACACAGTTTGAGACGGTCGTCCGGATTTTAGTTCACGATCTCGGACGGCCGTCCGAGCCAGAGCCCCAAAACCAACTCATGCATTTTGAGACGGCCGTCTGAATCCGAGTACAAATTCTGGGACGGCTGTCCGAAGGTCAAATTGGGCATATTAAAGGAAGGAAAATCAGACTTTTCCTCCACAATCTCTCAACCTTCTCTCTTATTTTCTCTCAAGCACCCACGCACCAAAACTCTAAATTAGCAAATTTCTCTTCAAAATTCACGGAATTCACGCACAACACCGACTCTAATCCTCTCAATTCGATAGTTTGTGTTAGTATTGGCAGGGAGGCTAGAGAATCGACCAAAATTCTCCACAACCTAACTCTTCAAGGCATACCGCCCACAAGGTGTTCGATAATTTCCTCAAACCAAGTTTGTTGGTTCGATTTGCATCTGTTCTTCACCAAATCTCTTAGAATCCTTCCCATCATGTCTTCCAACAAGAGAGGCTGCACGACGAACCATCCACATCGAATAAGGGAAAGGGCAAGAAATGCGACTCCGGTTCCCCAACCGAGAAAGAGGCATTTGTGCCGAAGGAGCTGCAACCTTATTCGAAAAATAAAAGAAGAAGAAGAAGGCAATCACAGAACGAGCCCTCAAGATCACACTATAACACTTTTCCAACCTTAATTACGAAATATTCAAATGAAGGTGACAAAAATTGTGTGAACCTGAACCCGTCTACAATTTCTCGATCGTCCGAGAATTCTACGCCAACACATTAGCAATCAAGCCTCCTAACTACCCCTCAAGTATGGTAAGAACGATTTATGCCTATTTGAGGACAGACACCATCAACGAATACTACGGCCTCCGAACACTTGGCCACGAATGGAGTGCGATGCAAAAGGAGTCACGAAGACTCAAATCGGTGAGGTGTTGTGTGATGGGCACCCGAAGTAGATTACATATCCGGACAAGAAGGCGTACGAACTAAGTCGGAAAAGCATGAATTACGATGGGAAAGCGTGGTTTACGTTTACTTGCACCAATGTCATCCCGACTACCTCTTTTAGTCGGGTCAACCACGAAATATGTGCCCTTGCCTACTACATTATCAAGGGCGAGCCGATCGACGCTGGTGCCATCATCCACGATCAAATATGGAGGACAATGCATGACAACTCAAAGGGACTTTTCTTCCCTAGCCTAGTCACGGGGTTGTACAAAAATGAGAAAGTCCCAAAGCAACCGACCAATATCGAGCTAAGCATCCGGAAGCCGATTGCCAATATGGCAGCCGCAAAACCCAAGGCGGCCACACATGAAGAGCCACAAGCCTTAGCCGCATTCGAAGCCGCTCATCAACCACAAGCGCAAGAGGACGAAACCTTGAGCTCTATGCCGATCGACGATTCCGGGGGAAGATGGAGCGAGAGATGATACTCACGAAGAACCGGTTGGCGACCATCGAGCACAAGGTCAACACGGTGGAGGCGCTCCAAAGTTGGTCGGGGAAGATGCTACAAGCCATCATACGGCACTTGGGATGTGGGACGCCCGATTGTGTGGAGCCGGGACCTATACCGGCACCGATTCTTGAGCCCATGCCTGAGCTTTCCGACGACAGGAGCGTGAGAGAGATGGAGAGGAGAACACCGATCACATCGACTCCGATTAGTCTGATGTTTTCTATCATTAAACTTTGTTCTAATTTCGTTGAGGGCAACAAAAATTTTATGTTTGGGGGTGGAAAAACATTTATTTTATTTGTGCTTTATTTGCGTTTAGTTTGCATGCATTGGGTTTTATTTACTTTAGTTGTTTTTTATTGCTTTAGTTGTCTTATTTTAAAAAAATATTAAAAAAAATTGCTTGACTCAAATGCATCGGTGAGTTGTGATGATGAGAAATGACCAATGTTTGATGATGAGATTGGTTGTTTTGTTGTGATGAGAACTATATGTTTAGTTGGCTTTCGATTCAATGGAACTTAGACACGAATTATTGCTAGGAATCGCACTTTGTGTATTGCTTTTGTTGAACATTTGTATTTTAATTTGGGAATTAATTTATGCTAAATCATGCTATGTTCGATTTTAGAGCTCACCTTATGAAATTTATGATACGAAGTATGGAGTAGTGAGTGATTTGGGATATGATTTGGGCCTTCTTTGAACCGTTTGAGCCTTTCAAGCCGACATTTTATCGAAGTTATCCTTAGAACCTTGATTTGAGATTCGGAGAAACGGTGTTCTTTCTTTTAGCCAATACATGGTAAGGTGGAATAGATGGAGATTCTTGAAAAATTACCCCTTGGATTTTGGTTGCAAAAATTTGTTAGAGTCCTTCTTCTTCCTTTTCAAAAAGAAAATAAAAATAAAAATAAATAAAAAATAAATAAAAAATAAATAAAAAGAAGAGAAGAAGAAGAAGAGACTAAAAGGGAGAAAAGGGACTAAGAGTTGAATTGTTTTGAAATCTCGATCCATTCACTCAAGAGCAAGAGTAAAACCATTTGTAATCTTGAGAATCGAGTTTATTACGTTCTTAGAGGTGAATTCATTGTTTCAAACGCCTATCTTTCAAATTTTGGCGTAAACACCTCAATTCAAGAAGGATGACCCCTTATACCCATATTTCCTACCTTGAACCAAACCTAACAATTGAAAGTCAAAAAGCCCCAATGATCCCAATAGCTCAATATTCGGTATTAGTAGAGTAGAATAATTTGGTAAGTATTTGGAGTCAAACATATGTATGTAAGCATAAATTTTTCATGTTTTAATTTACAAATATTGGATGCTTGAAGCAATTCCATGATTTGTGGTTTTTTGCAATGGTAAGTGACTAAGTGCTTTTGAATTGCGAGCTTGCGAATGTTTAAGAATTTTCACTATAATTACAAGTTTTGAAAACGTGAAGTTGGTCATTCATCTATGTGAGGAGATGCATTAGTTGAGTTATTTGCTTATGATTAGTTCTTGCTTGAAGACAAGCAAAAGTTGAAGTTTGGGTGTGTGTTAAGTGTATATTTCTACACTTAATTATATCTTTTAATTGGAGCTTTTGGTGTATTTTATTGATAATTGGTGCTTAAGTTTTGATTTATTGTGTTTCAAGCATTGAAGAATTGAATAAATTGAGGATCAAAACTTCAATTTAGAAGAAAAGGTGGACAAAATTGGAGAAACCAATGACAACTGGACTGGTCAAGATCGTCCGAGATTTCACTTAGATTCCAGACGCTCGTCCGAAGACAAGAATCAAAAGAATGACCTACGGCATTTCGGACAGCCGTCCGAAATGTAGTTCAAGCGCCAGACGGTCGTTCGAGCAGGCGAAGCTGCGCAGTAAGGAACTTCCAATTATACAAGGAAACAGCCTTTTTGCCAATTTTTCCATCTTATAAAAGGCCATCTCAAACACAAAACCAGGGGTCCTCTTTCTACACAATTTTGAGAGCAAAGAAGCAATAACGAAAACGAAGAATTTGAAGACTTCAAGCATAGTTATTATCTTTCATGACTATGAGTAGCTAAACTCTTTATTCTAGGATTTTATTTTGAACCCTATGTGGGATTTATGAACCATTTTCCATGATTTTTATGCAAGTTTTAATTCCGGATCATTTCTTCTACTTGTTTTATTAAGTGCATGAAACTGGCCACTTTATGTGCTTTTCTATTATTGTTAAATGCATGATTGGAAGATCGGTTTAATAATTAGAACTTTGGTAGAAGAACATTTGTTGTGTTATTCTAGGAATATAGTTAGCCTCTTAGGTAGCCATTATTGAGATCTATGCTTAATGGTATGTTCTAGATCTAATTGCGTAGGATTACATTAATTAATCTAGAATATTAGAATCAAAATACACGCGGAAACGGATTATGATTGATTAAGCATCTCAGGTTAATAATCCGCGTTAATAACTTGCATAATTGAATGAGTGTTGGGTGCTAAATACCAACACGCAAGTGCACGTATCGCAAACAAGTAGTAAAGTAGACTCGTGAGAGTCGGATGTCGATCCCACAGGGAATACGCAAATTATTTAATCCTAAGTACCAAATCTTAACAATTACGGTTTTTATCCAGCCTACGCAGGGTTGTCAAATTAATTAACTAAATAAATTAAACTAATTAAGAAAGCAATTAAACACGAGAAAATATCAATATAAAACGGATCTAGGATTTTATCTTCCCCCTATGTGATAATTCTTCACCCAATTAATCTCCTATCATGCAAGTTACGATTCCCGATTATTAACCCAAGACACGAAATTACTCATAACCAGCTGTCGCTGTGCTATAAGCCTATTATTCATAAAAGATTCACTATATGTCTATGCAAACCTAGTATAAATAAAGAATTAAATAACAAGTCTCGACAACGGCTACCTAAGGTATTATCTGTATGTCTACGATAATACATGCAATCAACACACGCATTCGGTGAAAAACTACTCGAAGGCTCTTCTATCCCTGTTCTAATTATTAAAACGATCTGTCAATCAATTCTAACAATAACTAATAGCAACATAAATTAGCTACGTTCATGCGCTAAATAAGATCAAGATAGAAGAAATAATCGAAGAATTAAACTTGCATAAAAGTAGAAAAATAGGTTCGAATTACCACATAGGGTTCCAACAAAATCCTAGAATAAAAACTTAGCTACTCATGTTCGTAACGAAAAGCATAATAAAAATATGAAAATTCATAAAAGTCGAGAAATAAAAATAAAAGGAAAACTAGGATGAAGATTCGTCAAGTCTTCGTCTTCGTTCTTGTAAATTGCGTGTAGAAAAGATAAAAACTAAAAATTCCCAAAGATCCCTCTAATTGTGTGCTTGTGGCCTTTAAATAGGGTGCAAAAATATAATAGGGCGGGTTTCCTTGTGTAATTAAAATTCCTTCACTGCGCCAATACGTTCTTCCGGACGGCCGTGCGAGAATAGGCTTTAAAATCCGCACGGCCGTGCGGTCTTCAATTCTTCAGAAATCTGATTTTTTCACTTTTGACCCACTTTTTCTCCAAATTTGCAGTTTTCATCCCATAAGTTGCCAATTCTTCAATTTGCACCTAAAATCCAAATAACAACCATTTTAAGCACCAATTATCATTAAAATACACCACAAGCTCCAATTAAAAGGTACAATTAAGTGTATAAATATACACTTAACAATGAGCAGGGGAATTAATAATCACATAGGGGGGAGATAAAATCCAAGGGTTGTTTACTCTGATAAATCTTCATGTTTAGTTGCTTTCGTGCTCTTCCTTGTTTAATTTTCTTTAGTTTAATTTAGTTTTTATGAATCAACTTTCGACTGTGTAGGGTGGACTTGATGATAATTGGTAGAATCTAGCGATTAGGATTAGATAATTAATATTCTATGTGGGATGGATATCTGGACTTTTTGTCCACTAATATTACTTGTTCGATACGTACACTTACGTGTAGGTATTTTCACTAACAACACACCTCACCCCACCACTGTCGTCGCCGCCACCACCTTCATATCTTCATTAATATCTCTTCAAACCCAGTCGAGATTCAACCCATCACCGTTAAAACCTTCGCCTCAGTCGCCGCCACCATAGCCAATCTTGGACCAGGCTCCAACTTCCTCGCCGCTGCTTCTTGGACTTGGGTTCCTTCATCGTGAGTGCAGCATATCTAGTAGTTGTGGGAGATGGCGGAGCATGGTGAAGATTACGGCACATATTAACGAACGGGGAAGAAGATGGGGTAAGTGGGGGGAGGTCACCTAAAGTGACTTTCTTTATTTCTCAGGAAGGTGGACGTGTGTTGCACGTCTTGGGTCAATTTATTATGTTTCTTTTTGGTTTGTTTTGGCATATTATTCAATATATTATTTGGGTTAAATTATTATTCAATTTATTATTATTCTTTTTGGGTTAAATTATTATATATTAAAATATTGAAATTATTTGGAGTATATTGATATTATCCATTAATCAAACTTTGTCTAATATTACAATATGTTTAGATTGGTTATTTTTATTTATATTTGTATTCAAGATTCCATTTAATTTTGTTTTATTTTCTTTCATCTTGATTTCTTTTTCACATTGATCATTATTGGAGAATGCAATTTTTTTTTTTGCCAAAAAGTTTTTTACTTCATTAAATACTTGAAAGGACAAGCACATAGGGGCCTCGTTAAAAATTTTGTGGGCCTACACGAGGAAAAGAGTACCCTTAAGAAAATACGGAATGAAAATAGAGAAGGGAAAAACCTATTACAATCTGTTACAAATAAGCCCCAAAAGTGGGCCAAAAAAGCAAAAATAAAACTACTAAGATTATATGACCCCTGGTGGGGATGAAAAGGAAAAAAATGTATATAGGCTCTTCTCTTCACAACAGCTTGGTAGAAAATCATCCAAAAAGTCCACGAAAATTAGGAATTCCAATGTGATCCAGAAAGAGTAGCTTTTGTATATGAGGATGAAGATCATAAGAAAATGTTATTTACCCCTTTCTTCTTATATGTATTAGTTTTTGCTTGCAACTTCTTCTTGGAACACTATCATATTTTCTTGGATAGATAGATTATTATTGTCATTATTTTTCTTTTTTGAAAATAGAATTCATTGAATGTATCAAGCTAAGGTATTTATAGTCCAACTATGTATAATATTACAATATAACATGTTTAGATTCATATAATTTCTACTTGTATTTGCATTCATGATTCCATTAACCACTTTTTTTTTTCGTTATCTTGATTTTTGTTTTCAAATCTTGAAGTGAACTCCAAATATTATATCACAATAATGTTGCAACAATACCTAAAATATCTTTAAAATTGCAAATTGGTGAAACAGTGAAGAAAATTCCAATTGAGGGGTGAAAGTGTAAGTTATGACAATATCTCCTTATTTTAATAATAACCTTACAATTTGGGGACTAAGTTGATTTTTTTTAAAAGATATGAAACAAAGTTGGTTGTTCAACTACTCCACTGAAACATTTTGGACTTGGAATAGAAACAAAGTCAAATACATTGATTTTCCTAATTTATAGGTCAAGACTTCCCATTCACATAGTAAGCAAGAAAACTTCTCAAAAGTTGGCAATGATAGGAATTTCATTGATCCATTTCTATGGTCCTTCTTTTCTATGGCTCCTTCAACCCTACACCCGGTGGTAAACACCGAGTGGGTCTTCTGCTGCCACGTGCCTTTTTTTTTCTAAAACCCCTAAAGGTAAACCCAAGCGGGAGAATATATTATAAAATACAAAAAATAACATGTGGCAACAGAAGACTCACCCGGTGTTTATCACCAATTGTAGGGTCGAAGAAGTCATTTTCTATTTTCTATTTTTTTCTTCCTAAATTTGGGTCAATTAAATTTGAGTGAGTGAAAATATATTTTTTTGGGGTAAATATCATTGTAGTAGTGCTTTCACTTGCATGCATGATTAATTTGTATACAAACTTTGTAATATAATGTAACACAAGTAATCATATGTTACTACCCACTTGTGATCATATTCATAACCCAAAAAGACAAGGGCATTTTACAAATAAGTTCATCAATGGATATTTATTCATAAAGGAGTCTAGATAAAAAAACTATTTTACAAAAAAATCCACACATGATCCAGGGGTTTGTAAAACACTAAAATAGGCCCTAATATTTTAATATGTTTCAATTTCATCCTTTAATTTTATTTAACCTCAAATTGACCCCAAATTTCACAAACTATTCAATTTTGACCCAAAACACAATTTTGAGTGTAATTTCGTCCTTCGCAGCCGGTCTCCGGCGTTGACTTTTTTTTTCTTCCTGATTATTCCGCCGGTCTCCGGCGTTGACTTTTTCGAAAAAAAAATTCCTTCCTGATTTTTCCGCCATTCTCCGGCGTTGATTTTTTAAATTTTTTCTTTCTAATTTTTTTTCTTTAACATCTTTTTGCCTCCGTTTAAACATCAATATTGTTGTGGTTGACACTAATATTAACTATATTACTGTTAAACATAGTAATATTAATTATACTACAGTTTTACACAGTAATATTGTCATATTAATCTCTAGCGCAGTAATATTAACACAACAAAAGTCATTATTATTGTGTAATAATGTTGACCGTTCAACAAAGGTAAATATAATAAAAAGCCAAAAGAATTAATATTGATGTGGTTGACAGTAATATTACTGTAACAACAGTAATATTACCGTCAACCACAATAATATTATTGTGTTTACAGTAATATTACAATAGTAGACATTAATATTATTACGTTACTCCGCAACAACTCAAACAAAACAAAAAGCCCAAATAATTAATAATAGTACTGTGGTTGACAGTATTTTATTGTGTTTACAGTTATTTTACTGTCAACGACAGTAATATAATTACGTTGACTTGTCAACAAATCAATCAAAATAAAAAAAAAAACCAAAAAAATACTAATATTGTCGCTAATATTGTCAACGACAATATAGTTACGTTTATGTACTGTCAGTAACAGTATAATTATTGTTAATGACAGTACAATTACGGTCAACGTTTAGCGGCGGGCGTACAAAAAATGAATAAAAGTTTTAGGAAAAAAATCGAAAAAAGTCAACGCTAGAGACGGCGGTCTACGCCGGAAACCGGTGGCGGAATAAACAGACCAGAAAAATAAAAAATAAAAAGTTGAAAAAAAGTCGACGTCGGAAACCGGCGACAAAAAAATAATTTCAGCAAAAAAAGTTTTTAAAACAAAATGTCAAAATTGAACTTTTGTGGTCAAAATTGATGAAATTGAGGTTGCAATTAAGAATTCGCCGTAAGGGTAGCGGTAATTTTGTCAGATACATTAATTTTTCCTTTATTTATAATACATATTAAAGGGATGGGTCTATTGGCGAAAGATATATAACCCCTGAACCTAGAATAATAAAGAGGGCTGGTTAGGACACAAAAACCCCAAAAGACAAATATTAGCAATTTCAGATGATGCATTGGGGTTTCGAACCCGAAGTCAAGGAAAGTTTGGGTCAGTCCAACCTAAGATGTTAAATCCGAAAGAGGAGACGGAGTTTCTCTTCGGTCGAGTAACTTCACCCAACTAAGCCAGAAAATGATGGGGCTTATACCTTAGAGCCAAGTCGGAGAAAGCAAGGTTCTGAAAGAAAGGCCCTCTTAGAGGCTTTGGCCCTACATTGAGGGAAAACCTACTCTACGTGCACTTTTGTAAATCAAGAAAATGAGTAAATTTACAATATTTGCACAGAGGTAATGTTAACCCTAAATCATAAATATGTCAGCCAAAATTATTGAAATTTTGAGAAGACTTTACAACTTAATTTCATTTTTTCTCTGCACTATTCTTAAAATATAGCATTTGACACTTTGGCACCCCATGAAGAAATAATATCACTTTGCACTCTGGAAAGGTAAATAATCATTCACATTGCACCTCAATTGATATTTTAGCAAAATTCTCGAAGTAAATTATTTGTTTGGTAGATCTTTAACAAAAAAAAGCATAATTTGCGGAAAATTTCTAGTAAAATAGTGAGAAAATGGTTGAATTGTGGGGAGAACCAAACAATTTAACTTGACCTAAAGATGAAAATACCATCCGTGAATACACACCCATACAAAAACATTTTTTTTCTTGGTGCAAAATTATTAAATTTTTAATCTTTCCACCCTTCAACTATTTTTTTCACCAAACTACATAAATAATATCGTTTCATACAAAAAAATCATCAATGTTTTACCAATTCTGATAAGGGAGGTACACATCCAATAATTTGAAATTTATTTATCAGAATTCTATTATTTGAATTATATTTATCACATAAAAGGAAATTTTCATTTATAAATGCTACTAATAGATGAAATTATCTTCACTAACCTTAAAACTTATGTTGGGGTGAACGTGATATTAATTTGTTTTTGGCGATGCATTCTCAAGGGTGCAAACTGGAATTATACCTTCCGAAATTAATAAAACAATCATCAACAATTGAAGAAACAATATAACGGAAACTTATCAAATTTATCTATTAAAATTATAAGTACTGAAATTTCGAGAACTTGGCTCCAAATTTGCAATTCAGCCTTAGATGTATTATATTTATTGTTGTCAACAAATACTTATGTGCTCTAAAAAATTTGAAGCCAAAATCAGACACCCAACAAAAGAATATATAACAAATATAAGTCAACATAAAAAGGTAAAATAACGAATAGTTACTAAATAAGTTTTACATTTATTCTTTGTAATAATTATAAAATTTCTTCCGGTCACCGTGCATATTGGCATTCCTGGCCATTATTGAAACCCCAAATTGCGAAGAGCTAACTCTTAAAAAATCTACATAAGATGCTATGTGGCCATCAGTGGTTCTTGTCCGATTCTCCTCATTTTGTATGGTCGTAGCTAGGTGGTGGTGTCGTGGTAAATTATGGTCTAGAAAATTTGTCCAACATAAAATAGATTAGAAAAACATATATTATTTTGACTTTTATGCTGGAAGAGTTAAACAAAAATTGTTCGGGATATTAGGAACATATATTAAAAACTTGAGACTACACAAATTCCCAACTGACTCACCTTCATTGAGAACAATGATTTGAACTGGAGTTACCTGCAAATGGAAGAATAAAAGTTATGCCAGGAAGAAAATAATAATAATAAATAGATCTAGAAGATCCAACCATGGTTTGGCAACTTTCATGAATGCCAAAAGTAATTTTGCGAATTTCTGGTGAAGAAAGCATGATTAAAAAGAGACGTTAATCTAAGACTCAAGCCAAAAATAAGAAAAATCAAGAAAATCAAGAAGTTGTAAAGACTAAATGTGAAATGGTTTGTATACTTTGCATTTTGTATCAACAAATGCTAAATATGTATTTGTATATGATTTATTTAAGGTTGTTATTCAATGAATTGTAACTGATCAATTTAATTAATATTGGATTATAATAACTTTTATAATGTATTAACAATTTATGAATTAGTAAAAAAATGTTAATCAATTTACCTAATTGACCTTTCATTCTTGTTTATTAATAGGGTATTTTTGGAAGTACAAAAAATGCAAGAAACATCCCATCTATTCACACTTTTATAAGTAGCATAGATGATTTGTTCGACCCTACACCCGGTAAAAACCACCGGGTGGGTCTTCTGCTACCACGTGTCTCTTTTTTGTATTTTATAATAAATTCTCCGTTAGAGTTTACCTTTAGGGGTTTTAGAAAAATAAAAAAAGAACACGTGGCAGCAGAAGACCCACCCGGTGTTTTTCACCGGGTGTAGGGTCGAAGGAACCTAGTATAGATATAGAAATTTGGTGTAGTGGGGAGCCGGGGACTGGGGAGGGGGGCGTGGAATGAAAGATGATTAATTTTTTCTTTTTATTATTATTAACGTGGATTATTTATGAATTTGTTTTTTTATTTTATTTTAAATTAGGGGTAGTTTCTTCATTTTTTTAAGTCAACCAATTTATCTAGGCTGGGGTAGACTAAAAATTGCAACATATGGGGTAATAGTTGTTTTATTTTTGAATTTTTTTCGACAATTAGACATTACACATGGTTCTATGCAATTAACTCTAAAGCGAATAGCAAATAGGCTAATCACATGAGACTTAAATGCATATTGGTCCACAAAAAATAGTATTTCAAATAAGGGGAAATGGCAAATAGGCCCATGACAAGGGCACTTAATTAAAATAGGGACATCCAACTTTTTTGCCTTTCAAATAAATCCAATTCATTCAAACTTATTTGCAAATAAGGAAAATCCTTTTATATATACCAAAATTACCCCCAATTCATTGAAATCCAATTTAACTCCAATTTCATGATTTACACCTCAATTTAGCCCAATATCATCAATTAACCAATTTTAACCATAATTTCAATTATGACCCCAATTTTGACCCGCCACCACCGGAGACCGTCGGTCGCCGCCGTTGACCGACATTGACCACCGGTCTCCGGCGTTGACTTTTTTTTTTTTTTTGAATTTTTTTTTTCCTGAAATTTTTTTCCGGCCGGTCAACTGCCGTTGACCGCCGGGTCTCCGGCGTTGACTTTTTTTTTTTATAATTTTTTTTTCTTAAAAAAAATATTTTAATTAATATTACTGTCTTGGCTGCTAAATTACTGTCGCGGAGACAGTAATTTAACTGTTAATTGACTCTTTTGTTTTTTTTTTTTCCTCAAAAATATTTTAATTAATATTACTGTATTCGTTGCTAAATTACTGTCTCCAGCAATTATTTAACTGTCGGAGACAGTAATTTAATTGTTAATTGACTTTTTTATTCTTAAAAAAAATATTTTAATTAATATTACTGTATTCGTTGCTAAATTACTGTCTCCGACAGTTATGTAACTGTCGGAGACAGTAATTTAACTATTAATTGACTTTTTATTTTTTTTCCTTAAAAAAATTAATTTAATTAATATTACTGCATTGGATGTTAAATTACTGTCTCCAACAGTAATTTAACTGTCTTAGACAATAATATTAATAATATTACTGTTCGGAAAAATAATATTCATAATATTACTGTCCCAAACAGTAATATTACTGTCTGAGACAGTAATTTAGTAGCCAAGACAGTAATATTAATTAAAATATTTTTTTTCTAAGAAAAAAAAAAAACAAAAAAGTCAACGCCGGAGACCGGCGGTCAACGGTGGTTGACCGGCCGGAAAAAAATTTCAGGAAAAAAAAAGTTTCAAAAAAAAAAAAAAAAAAATTCAACACCGGTCTCCGGCGGTCAACGCCGGAATCTGGCCGGAAAAAAAAAACATTTCGGGAAAAAATTTATTTTCTGAAAAAAAAAAGTTTTGAGGGTTAATGTGATATATTTGTTTAAATTCGGGGTCAATGTGTAATATTAAGGAAGTTAGAGTATAATGGGTGGAATTGATAAGAATTATATTATTGAGGGTATTTTAGACTAAAGACATGGGGATGGGCTTAATTGAGAGACTGTTTTTTTTGTGGACCAAAATGCATTTAAGTCCCATGTGATGAGCATTTTTTCCATTTGCCCTTCAAATAAACTCATCTCCATGCCTTTAGTCTAAAATACCCTCCATAATATAATTCTTATCAATTTCATCCATTATGCTCTAACTTTCTTAATATTACACATTGACCCTGGATTTAAACAAATATATCACATTAACCCCCAAAATAATAATTTTTTGAAAAAATATTTTTTTTTATGAATTTTTTTTTCCGGCCAGATTCCGGCGTTGACTTTTTTTCTTTTTTATCGAAAACTTTTTTTTTCTGAATTTTTTTCCGGCCGGTCAACCACCGTTGACCGCCGGTCTCCGGCGTAGACTTTTTTTTTTTTTTTCTTAGAAAAAATATTTTAATTAATATTACTGTCTTGGCTACTAAATTACTGTCTCAGACAGTAATATTACTGTTCGGGACAGTAATATTATGAATATTATTTTCCCGATCAGTATTATTATTAATATTACTGTCTGAGACAGTTAAATTACTGTTGGAGACAGTAATTTAGCAGCCAAGACAGTAAGTTTGAATGGGCTGGATTTATTTGATAGACAAAAAAGTTGGATGTCCCTATTTTAATTAAGTGCCCTATATGTCATGGGCTATTTGCGATTTGCCATTAACTCTAATGTAGGCTCAGAAAGATTCTTTATACTTGCCTTAGACGTGCGTTCCGTAACAAAAGTATGAACAACGTAACATATACTATATATAGCAGCGGAACATAGTCATTTAGCCGATCCCTTGGTCTTTCCGGTTACTTATCAGCCGAACAACTTTCGTCATTATTTTGGCTACCTATCTTACAACAGAAAAAGAAACAAGAAAAACGGCAAGAAAATAAAAGAAAAGAGTCACTTCACTTGGATTTTTTTTTCAATATGTGTATGACTCTTTTCGACATTCTTTTTGTACACAAACAACCCTATATATTATTTGAAGTTGATTGAACTATCAATTTGCCAAAAATAGCTACTTAATGGCAAACAAGTTCAGTTTCATCCAACTGAATACCCTCCTCAGCAAGCCTCTTCTCCTTGTACACATACCTCCTCGCACAATACTGAAATATCACCAAATTGAAGACGCTCAAAATGGTCAACAACCAATAAAAGTCGTAAAGCTTCCCTTGATTCAGATTATCAGCCAACCACGGGTTATTGTCGCCGGTCAGCTTGTGCACTATAGTCACCAAAATAGAGCTGAAAAAGAACCCTAACGAAAGCGTACTCAGAAAAAGCCCGGTGCTCATTGTCTTCATACCCTTCGGGCACTCCCTAAGGAAGAAATCGAGCTGCCCGATATACGTAAACGCCTCTCCGGACCCCACCAATAGGAACTGAGGGATCAGCCAAAACACACTCAAAGGAATAGTGGCCGTTGGATCGTCCGTTAGTCCGTGGGATTCCGCCACGCGTAGGCGTTTGACTTCGGTCAACGCGGCCGCCACCATGGCGATTATGGACAGGACTAGCCCGACGCCTATGCGCTGTAGCGGGCTTAGACCGTTAGGGTTTTTCAAGATCCGACGGCAGATAGGGAAGATGATGCGGTCGTAAATCGGGACGGTCA
Organism: Erythranthe guttata; assembly: GCF_056151865.1. Taxonomy (NCBI): domain Eukaryota; kingdom Viridiplantae; phylum Streptophyta; class Magnoliopsida; order Lamiales; family Phrymaceae; genus Erythranthe; species Erythranthe guttata. Next base: position 9,664,105 of record NC_142537.1, read on the forward strand.
ATAGAATGCTGGCTACGAAGAAGACTGTTAGAGATGCGGCTGGGATTTCGAATGACTTTCCGATCCGACGGTCCATAGTTGTCGCTTGCGAGACCGAGAATGTTGTCATTTGTGCGTAGACGGTCCAGAACATTATTGTTGTGGCCCATGTGGGCAGCATTCTTATCACCATCTTCACTTCTTCTACATCGGTGGAGGTCGAAATGCACCACTTGTTCGCCGGTGCTTCAGGAATCTTGATTGCTGCCTTGTCCAGGAAACTAGAACAAAACAAAACGCATATATATATAAATTAATTAAATAAGTGAAATTATTGTTTATTATTGCCTTGTGATATACAAATTCTACTGATTAAAGACTAAATCAACCGCAACCGGCTTGTACAGTTAAACCTCTATAAATTAACATAGTGGAGATTATCAAAATTCTATTAATTTAACGAAATGTTAAATTATTAAACTAATAATTAAATCTATTTTTATCGAGTCGTGATCGAAAGAAATAAGAAAGATTATTAACTTTTCAAGGTCCTACTGTATTAATAGTCTCCCTAATTGTTGTGGACCACATTACTTGTTCAGCCAAAATATTCAACAGCAAGTCAAATAATGCAAGTATGTGATTGGCCCACGAATATTCTAACTTGTGAGCAAACAACTATAGGAACCAATAGAATTATTACTACAATAGTTTATAATAAAATGATGGATGGATGTATGTGGACCACCACGTAGGTTGTGATAAGTTTCCAGGTTGGACCTCAACTGGTCCAAATACCTCTCCTTTTTGGTTGGCATCTTATGAAGACATATCATATTCATTTTTCAAATAATGCAACACTAGATACCAAATTAATATATTACTACCTATTTCCCATCACCTTATTAACCATTATTTAATACCTAACCCCACAACTTTTAATATTGGATACTATTTATATGATTGAAAGATATTGTCTTCATATGTATATATATAGGTTGATTGATGGATAATTATTTGTGTTCATTATGAATGAAAATCTGGACTAAAGATCTATCTTTCATCAACTAGCTCACATGTAAACCAACATATGAGCTTTGGTATTTTCGTGTCTATATTAATGGTGATGATAGAACCAGTCGTTGTCGAATGAAAATAACTCGAAATCCATTTCAAGATTAAGTTTTTAACATAAAAACAGGATACGCTTTTATTTTGTTTTCTGGAGTAGAGTATTTCACTGTAGCCAGGGGCGGACCTAGGTGATTTTTTGGTGGGAATGCTAGGTAAAATATGGTTGTCAATTAATAGAAGAAAAAAAATTGCACTTGTGTACTAAAAGTGTACAAAATTCAAATCTTGAAGAGGTTATATAGTCTATAAATTAATAGGTAAATACCAAAACAAAATTTAAAAAAATAAAATAAAAAATAGGTAAAAAGAGAAAATCTGCAGGGTCGGGATCCAGTCGTGGGTCCGCCCATACTGTAGCAGACTAATCATATTCGTATATTCGAATAAAGATAAGAATCGGAAAAACCGTAGCGTGAGCGTTTCAATTTAACTTTTAGACATTAATCCCAAGAGATAGTGTGAGAGTTTCAAATTAAACTTTTTAACATCACAAGAAATCTATTAAAAGAAATATTCCATAGGACCCCGGATTATTATAATTTTTAATTAGTGCTACCAAATCTCATTAATAAATTTTCAATTCTTGCTGCTATGAAACCACATATCCTAATATATGCTACGTTTTTAATGTTCTAAATAAATTAATTTCTCAAAAAGTTAATCATACTATACTCAAAAAAGTAATATTTTTTTGTTTAGTTATTGTTTGTTTGTGTAATTTGTGTGGTAGAGAGAGAAAGAAACAAATGAATAAAAGCACAGAAGAGACAGTTATTACAGTTAGTGAAGACTCACCGGAACTCCTTGCTGTGTGGTAACTGTTGCTTCTTCTTCTTGCTGAGAAGGCCTCCATCGCCATTAATGTCATCAAGGTTGAAGAGCAGAGAAGAGTCTGACGGCAACTCAAGGTGTCTCTTCCTCCACGCCGCCACGAACACGACGGCAATCTGCGTCAACGGGCTGCCCACAAGCTTCTTGAAACGGTACCTTCTCGTACCGGACAGAAAAACGAGCAATCCGACAACAATGGCGCATGCACAGATCCCGTACCCCCACTGCCTACCGAGATTGTCTTGTATGTACACAAGCACGGTCACCGCTCCAAGTGACCCGATATTTATGCAGAAGAAGAACCAGTTGAAGAATTTCACCATTTTTTTTCTTTCCTTGTTGTCCGATTCGTCGAACTGGTCCGACCCGAAGCCGGAGACGCTCGATTTTAGGCCTCCGGTGCCTAGGGCGGTCAGATACAGGGCTGCAAAGAGGACCATAAGCTGTTTGCTGCTCGCCGGGATACATGATTCGCTCCCGGCGGTGCATTTTGGTGGCCGGAGACTCGGGATTACGGTGGAGATTGTCAGTATCGTCACTCCCTAATTAATGAGTACAATGATTGATTATTCAAGAATTAATTAGCACAGCTAGTCAAAGTTCAAACAACAAAAACCCAAACAGCCTGGAGATTATATATTCAATTGCCAATTGCAAGCATCAATTCTTTTTTTTAATTTTATTACTAGATCAATTCCAATTCGCTGTTTCGGGTTTCCTCTTTACAGTGAAGATATTAATTAATTAATCAATTAATTAATTTAAACTGGCAGATAATTTCATCTACTACTGACATATATATCACACTAAAACCAAGAGAGAGAATATCGAGACGATGAAATCAAGTGGTAATTTATATTAAGCGTTGGGCTTACCGTAGCTTGAACGGTGGCGAAGATGCCAATGGTCAAGTACCTGCACCAAAGACAAACCACATAAATTAATTTTGCCATCCGATCCGAGAATATACTATCTTAAAAATTGAATAAATAAATAAATTACCTTCCGAGAAAAGTATCGGCTATGAAACCACCAAGCAAGCAAAGCATGAAAGAAGTGCCGAGAAAATTGGTGACATTGTTGGCGGACATAGCATTGCCCAAATGCATCGTCCCGGTCAAGTACGTAACTAGATTAACCGCTATGCCCAGCGTAGTTAACCTCTCAACAGCCTCCACCCCTGTGCGTGTTCGTCCCCCGAATTAATTAATATTAATAAAACTTCAAGACGAATGCACATATATATATATATATATATATATATATATATATATATATATATATATATATACATATTTCATCAGTTCATGTATATATATAAAAGGGTATGTATGTATGTATATACCAAGAATCATGGCGGCGGAGGCCCAGCCGCCGGAGGAAGATCGGACGGAGGAGCGGCCTTTGTAGTCCCAGGCATCGGGGAGAGTTTCGGCCTGTTGATGTGTTTCG